>NC_067139.1:47062523-47662523 GCF_903995435.1 Acomys russatus | reverse complement strand
GTGTGGGATGACTCATCAAAACAATGTGCAATGAATAGACCTTCCTGAGGCTGTCAGCTAACACTGGGAACTTGGTACAGACAACCAACCAAACGAAACTCAAGTCATCTATATTAGGATTGCGGGGATGGGTTGACTCTGGGGAGCCTCAAAACTTCACATCAATTCACTCAAATACTGTAAAGCAAGTGCTTTTAAATGATTACAATTTAGCAAGGTGCCCACCTCCTCCCATGAGTACTCTGCCCCCTTCCTCCTAGCTGGCTGTGTCTTCTCCACAGACTGGAGTCCAAGGACAGCCTTTGACTGGACTTCTTCCCTCTTCTGTGTGGACAAAAGCTTACCGAGGCCAACACTCCTCTCCTACCCTGGGACTCCTTTTGAACAGCACCCCACCTGAAGAAGACTGGAGTAGGCATCATGGCAGAGGATGAAGACAAATGTGGGCTGGAATAATTCTCTACATCCTGGATAACTGTATGAACCCAGATCTTTCTAATCCAGCTTGAATGAATGTTTATTCCATTTTAGTAGTCCTAATCTGGTTGTCAAGAACAAAAACCCTCAAGTCAGGCAGAGCTGGGTTCAAATTCTGGCCCTGCCACTCATTAGCTCTATACACAGCCGCTCTTCTTTAAAACATTTTACTTAATTTCTTGCACATATAAAACAAGACTGACATCAGTCTCTGCTTGTTAAGTACTTGGCCAATATCTACTCCACCCTAAGTGCTTGCTAAATGTTATACAGTATCTTTATTATTACCCATGTATTGGTCTCTAGTCTTAAGATATAAGCAAAAGAAAATCAACATAAACATGTGCTAAGAAAAATGTATAAAATACAAATAATAAAATTGAAATTGTGGGTATATATAACTTACATGTTAAAGAATAGCTGGGTTCAGATCTATCTGGCACAGAATCTTAACATGGTGACTGACAATTTACCCGTGGAAAGAGAATCTCCCATCCCCAGGTCTTCAGCACAATTGGGTGTGTCACATACTAAGACTCTCATCTACCCATTTCTCTACTAGGGACTGTGGCTATTGCTAGGCCTGGCCCTTGGCCTTATCTCATCGCAGAGACAATAGAGCAAGCCCACTGGGTTCCCAAGGTCTGAGATGAGGAGAAAAATGAGTCCTCAGGATTATCATTAGATGACATCATCAGAACCAAGAGGAATGAAAAAGGCATCACTCTAAGTCCCCACAATTTAGCACTGGCTTGTTAAGTGAAGCGCAAACACAGGTTGCCAATTTCCATTGTGTAGAAATCAGACATTTGGGCTGAGGAGAGAGATAAAGTTCTTGCTGTGAAAATATGAGTGCCTGAGTTCAGTTCCCCAGAACCTACATAGAGCTGGACATGGTAGAGTGTGTCTTTAATCCCAGTGCTCTGCACTAAACTGCAAGAAGGAGACAGGAGAATCCTCAGAAGCCAGTAGGCCAGCTAGCCTAGTGTACACTGTACAGAACAGCAAAAGAGACCCTGTTTCCAACATGGTGGAAGGCGAGGCCCCACATATCATCTCTAGCCTACACACACACACACACACACACACACACACACACACACACACACACACACACACACACAAACCCCATACATAACCACGTGAAAATATATTTAAAAAGAAGACATCAGACATTTTTGAAGGTGGTGCCACGTCTTCTATAAGCTGCCCTGCATTCTGATTCACTCTCAGTTCAGGAAGCCAAGTGACTGGCTACATGTGGGGTGTGGCTGGCCCCATACAGGGCGGTATTTTACAGTTCAGTTAGAATCCCTGACGATATACTAAGACAGAGACAGCTTCCCCTGTGGAAGGAAGGTTATAGCCTGCCTCCTATGCACATCCTTAATGACTCCTCAAGCCCAAGAAATAGATATCACAATTTTAAGGACAAGGAAACTGAGGCACAGAAGATTACACCCAACATGAAGGCCCTAGGGGTGTGACTGTGGCCACGTCGTGTTTCTAATTCATATCTGTCCAGTTTCAAAGACCATGCTGTTCCTACAATGCGCCGTTGGTTGCCTTTCTCAGTGGAAGCTATGAATAACTTCCTCTTTCTTCTTTTGCTGCCTTTTCAATACTTGAACTGCTTTGTGGAGAAGGCAGAATGGTCCTGAATGACTCTGACAGGCTGCGCAGATGTCTGCAGCCTTTTGTAATGACACCGAGTACAGGGTGAAAAGCGATTTCATAATAGCTGAGGCCCTGCCACTTCCAACCACTGCTCTCTTCAAACAAACGTCTCACTCCTCTCCACTCAAGGGCGGGTGCTTTCAATACAAAAGGGGAAAACCCTTTCAGCCATTTTAAGTCGAGAAAGTACACGAGAGCATACACAAGCTACTCCATAAGCAGGCCCTAGTTCACTGAGGAAATCCCCTCCCTTGTACTCTGTTGGAAGAAGGTAACTCTGACGGAGTTGTAAGAGGTTTTATATTCCTTTATTTTGACCTTAGTCTGTAAACACAATGTTTCTAGGCATTTTGGGATAATCCTGGAGAAATTTCCAGATTAGAAGAATTCCTACTCTAGAGCTGTCTGTCAGAGATGGTGGGTTGTATGAGACAACTACAAATCTTAAGGCCTCAAAACAAGCCCTTACTCATGAGCATCCCATGAGATAAGTTCTCGTGGCTAATCATTGGAGTGTGAGATTGGGATCTAGGGTATCTCCTTCTAGAGCCAAGGACTGCTCCAGAAACTGTCATGCCCCACTTCTCACTATGTCTGGAGTCTACAGAAGGGCTGGGCAGACCTTGATGAGCTTGATGATTTCCTTTCCAGCATCACTCATAGAGAAGGATTGGCCCCTGCTGAGTCTGGGCAAAGAAACTGAGTTATAAATTATTGTTTAAACAAAAAAGACAATTTCAAAGCTGTGGTGACACAAGTCTATACTCTCAGTACATGAAAGGATTGTACATGAAGGGTCAGAATGGGATACATATCAAGTTCCAGATCAAAATAGGATAAGTAGTCCAAAAATCAAAAAGACAATAATTACAAATGTTAATTTTTAAATTTTGATTTTAGTTATTTTGTATAGGCAATTTACTTTCCTCACAGCTAGCATCTTTTTTCACTATTTTGTTTCTACTATATAATTTCTTTCAAACTCTCAGATATATGTTATGCAATACAAAGACACACAGATGAATACAGAAATATGGATTCCTGAGAGCCAATTTGCTACTGAGCAGCCAGCTAGTCCACAAAGTTAGAACTAACTAATGGTTAATATAAAACAGGATAAGCCTCCAGGCCTTTTTCCCAAGCCTATAGTCAACAAGAGTTGTAACAAAAATTAAGATTTTTTCTAATATTGGCCTGGAGAGATGGCTCTGCTGTTAAGGAGTGCCTGTTGCTCTTGCAGTGGACCCTGGATTAGTTTCTAGTGCAAACATGGAAGCTCACACTCATTTGTAACCCTGGTCCAGGGGATCCAACACCATCTTCTGACCTCCCAGGGCACAAGGCATTCATTTGGTATACATACATGATATGCACTTAAAACACTCATAAACTTAAAATATAATAAATCTGAAAGAAATCTTAATCTCAACCCCCCCCTCTGCATTCTTTCCTCATTTTAAACAACCCATGAAGGACAGAAATTGACTCTATACTATGTTGGGTATACTGTGAACACAAGTGGGTAAACAGATATTTATAACTCAATAAATAAACATTAACTGAAAGTGAGAAGCATAAACAGGTGTGTTAAGTCCTTTGGGTCTGGAACTTTCTTCCGGTGCTTCTGGGATATGCAAGAAATGTTTAGTGTTTAGCTTCTTTCTAGGTGGTTATGAGCAAAGATTAACATTGGATAATAGTAAAACAAACTCAATAAGTAGTAGTGGTGATGGGAAAAATGACATACAGCCAAGGAGAGGGCTGGTGTTTGTCCACAATCAGCTGGCCTTGTGGGCAGCCAGTAACACTGGGAGGCACTGCAGATCCTCCTCTTAGCCTTGACTCACTGAGACCTGCTGGCTGTGAGCCTGTCTCACTGCTGTGGCTGCAAAAAGCCCTCAGGGTTGCAGGATTTTAGCTTAGATGCACTAGAGCAGTGCACACAGTTATGCTTGAGTGCATGAATGTCTGTTGTAGTAAAGGGTCTCTCGGTGGTCCAGTCACGCCCTTGTCCTAGTGTCCCCATATGTATAATACTCTCCCTTCAAGTGCAGGCAGACCCCAGTGACTTGCTTCTAAGAGCAGAGTGTGTCAGTGTGTAAAACAGTTAGTGCTTTACATTAACAGTTAGTTCTAACTTTGTAGACTAGCTGGCCACTGGCTCTCAGGCAAATATAGTTCTGTATTCATAAGTGTCTATTTGTATTATTGCATAACATATATTTGAGTGTTTGAAAGAAATATATGTAGTAAGAGACAAACAAAATAAAATGCTAGACCCAGTCTTTTCTATAATTACTCACTCTCTGTCATGCTGGGAAAAGCTGACTGGTCTATGAACAGTAGGGTGTAGGTCCTATAATGTGGTAAAGGGATGAGGCCCATACACCATTAAGCTAAGAGCCACCACCAGCATGCCATTAACCCTGTAAATGAGCTTGAGTGTGGATCAGCTTCAGCTCAGCCCCATGATGACTGCAGCTCAGAGAGATGGCTGAACTCCAGCCCTCAGGGATGTGGAGCCGGAAGTGGCTAGTAACATCAACTCCAGATTCTTGACCTATGGAAACTATACACGCATACATATACATAATTATATATACCACATACAAGGACACATGTCTACATATATTTTTACATATATTTCTTTTCATTTGCTCTAAGACAACACTCATTCTAGATATAGGTAGCTAAAGATGCTATGATAGGAAACCCAGATGTTTAAATAGGAATGGAAAAGAGTTGCCACCATCCCGGACACTAGGAACAGTTTTCTTCTCTTTTTTTTTTTTCTACGAGATTTCTTTTTTTTTTTTCCTAATTTTCATTAATTATTTGAGACTTTCATATAGTTCATTTGTATCATATTAACCTCTTACTCCAACTCCTCCAAGATCCATTCCCTTTCCCTACTCAGTCAGCTTAGGGCTGAGCACCCTACAGTCTCCTTCTCTGTACCTTGGCCAGGTGCGGGCTCTGCATCAGCTACCATACCCTCAGATAGAAGCCTCTCTGATGAAGACTGAGAGATGCATGAACCAGCTCTAGTCAGGATAGCCAGGAACTGGAAGCAGCCTACGGGTCAATCAGTTGTGAGTGGACAATGAAAACGTGGTGTATTCACACAATGGAATAGTCTTTAGCTCTCATGAAAAGCAAAATCATAAAATTTGAGGCAAGATGAATAGGGTTAGAAAAATCATTCCGAGTGAGGCAACACAGGCCTGAAAGACAAACATTACATTTTCTCCCATTTGTGCATCTTGGCTTTACATCTCTAGACACGTGTGCTTCAGTTCAGCTACCTGAAGAGACCAGAGAATTGCCCAGATTTCTTAACTCCACCTGCAACATAGGACCCTTACCTAGGGCCTTTGCTTTTAGCTCCTCAAGTTCCTTCTGAGTCTTTGTTTCTACTTGACGATTTTGTCTTCCAACCCATGTCCTTGGCTTGCTTCAGGGGCTTCTTCTTGCCACCTCCACAAGCTCAACATGGTACCTGAGGCCCATAGAGATAGAACTGACCAAGGACATGGTAGGAAAAGGCATATATATATATATATATATATATATATATATATATATATATATATATATATATATATATATATTGTATATACACATACAATATATTTTATATATACATGGTTAAAGCTGCTATTTGGGAAGATATATTAAAAGTAGGAGTATATTTATTTTATTTTGACTTTTTGTGTATTTTTTTCCATTTGGTTGGCTGTTGTTGTTGTTGTTGGTTGGTTGGTTTTTGGTTTTTTGAGACAGGGTTTCTCTGTGTAGCAGCCCTGGATGTCCTGGACAAATTTTGTAGAGCAGGCTAGCCTTGAACTCACAGAGATCTCCCTGCCTCTGCCTCCCTGAGTGCTGGGATTACAGGCGTGCGCCACCTCAGCAGGCTCGGCTATTGTTTTTAACATAGGCAGACCCAGGCTGGCCGCAAACTTTAGCTAAGACTACCCTTGAACTCCTGATCCTCCTGCTTCCACTTGCTGGGTAGCAGGAGCAGGTGTGAGACAGCACACCTAACGACCAGCAGTATAGTACTAGTATAGCGGCTTTATAAAGACCAGAGGTTTTATACATTTGTAATTTATAAGGAGGACCAGTTAATTTGTCTTTACTATCAAGGGGCACTGCCAATAGTGAAAATCGTTTTGTTTATTTTCTACATGTATCTATTGTATACTAAGCACACACACACACACACACACACACACACACACACACACACACCATAATATAGATAATAATATGCATTATATATAATATGCACAATCTAGAAACCACAAATGAGGGAAAACATGATATTTGTCTATGAGACTGGTGTTATTCTCTTAACTTGATTGCTTCCAGTTACATTCATTTTCCTACTAATGATAAAACATCCTGCCCATAGTTTCCAAGTAACTGTCAGAGACAAAAATGAAACTCCTCAGTGGAGAACTGGCCCAGTGTTTACGTTTTTAATTGAATTACTCGAGCCCAGTTCACCATCTAGAACAATGACTCACTTATTGGGCACAGTTACAGAAGGTGTAATCTGAACAAATATATTTAAACAGAGGCGTGTTGCAGTCAAGCGAGAATCAATTAACTTTACACAGTTGATTCCTGACTCCTGAGTTTATTGTGTTTTTCAAAGCTATCGACTGAAACTCTGCACCCTGCTCCGGTGATTCTGAAGTAACTAAAGTTGTCAAAATATCTTGAAACTTGAAAATTATAAACTAGAGACCACAGGGTAATCTGGGGTGGTGTGTGTGTGTGTGTGTGTGTGTGTGTGTGTGTGTGTGTGTGTGTGTGTGTGTGTGTGTATGTGTTCATGCATGCATATTTTTCATTTAGGGATGTCCGTACACATATGTGCATATGTACACAGAGGTTAGAGGGCAAGCTTGGGTCTGATTCCTCAGGTTCTTTCCAATGTTTTATTTGAGGTAGAGTATAGTATTTGCCTGAAACTTACCCCTGGAGAACCATCTGCCTCTGCATCCCATCTTACCTTCCTTGAATGCCTCTGTATCCCATTTTGCCTTCGTTGAATGTCTCTGCATCCCATCTTGCCTTCGTTAAATGTCCTTGCATCCCATCTTACCTTCGTTGAATGTCTCTGAATCCCATTTTGTCTTTGTTGAGGTTGTAAGCACACACTGAGGTATGTTGTTAGGTCTTGAAGATCAGATGTCCCCAGCCCCAGGACTTGTCCCCTAACTGAGTACATGGCCTTCCTAGACTATCTCAGACTCAGGGCAAGGCATTCCTCATTGCCCTCACACTTCATACGTCATAAACCAGGTTATTTTGTTGTGGGATGTGCTTCCTTTGAGGGTGTCTTTTTCACTCTGTGACGGGAACGAGCCACATCTTAGGAAGATGGCCAAGCACAGGACACTTGATACTTGATGGAAGACAGTGACAGGAGTGTGTTAATCCATGCACTTACCAGCCAAGGGGCCACATGAGGCCTATCATCAGAGACCCTAAGAGGCAGACTTTGTGCTATGACCCATGGTCCTTGTATGGTTTTGCACTAGCTTTTTCTCAAGACTTCTATTGTTTATTGGGAAACTGAAACCAGATATTCAAGGATAGTCAGAAATTACAGCTGGTCCATTTTGTGAGAAGTGTTTAATTCAGGGATTCTTGTGTACAGAAATAGAGCAAGGAAGGGAATGGTGCTGAAATCCAGTTTCTGTTTACCACACCACTGGAAACTGTCCATTCAAGAGGCCCCAGGAGTCTCCCTCTGTAGTTCTTCCTGAAATGCTAATGTGGCAGCTGGAGATCATAACTGAAGAAGGCATAAAGTAATCTATGCCCCTTTACTTGAAGATTAGCCTTACAGTTCCAAAAGGATATGCATACTGTTTATGTGAGTTCATTTCCAGAAGCCCCTTCCAGTGCAGCAAATCTGCTCACGTGAATTGCAGTTCCACACAAGAACTCCAAAGTCACAAGGTCATAAGGAATATAAAAAACTAATGCTTGCTGGAGCCCAAGCCCACAATTTCTGCACCAAAGGAAGCAATGAAAGGAATTGGATCATATCAGTGTCCTAGGAAGCTGCTCTGCTGTCTGTTATACCCTCTTACCCCTGTGACAGTAAAACAGCCCAGTTTCCAAAACTAGTTAGGAAATGAGGAAATTAAAAGCATATCACCGAAGACTGTACTTGGTAGGGAGGAGAAGGATGTGCATTTCTTTTTTAGCAGGTCTCCCTCCTTAGCTCATCTCATAAGATAATGAGGAGTGAACTTCATACTGCTCCAAGGAAGGAAGTGCCCTTAATTGATGTAGGACACACCTTGATTATATGACCAAGGAAACAGGGGCCCAGAGGAGCAGAGTATTGCTAATTGGCAGTTTGAACAAAATTCTGTCCAGACCCTTGACAGCATCCTTAGAGGAACATGGTGTCAGTGTTGGGGTAATTTAATCTGAGCTCTGCTTGTATTCTATCTGCCAACCATGTCACAGTAAGTAAATGATTTTAAATCTCTGAGCTTTGGTTTTCTCTTCTAAACAAGAGGCTTGGCAAAGTAATATTGCATGTGTTACCTATATTCACATGCATGACTATGTTTTTACGGTCATTGAGGTAAAACTAGAAATAGTAAAATTGAGACTGGTAGACTAATCAAGATTTCAACATAATTGAGTTAAAATGGTTGCCTGATTTGTGAATGACTTTCTTGCTATACACATAGTTTCTCACTCAGGAGCACGCGTGCCTGTTTGAATGCCCCAGTATCCATGAATTCACAGACAAAAGCACATCACTACAAAGGAAGTCTTCTACTATATTAGAACTTGGGAATAGTCATTTCTCCCCAGTAACATTAACACTCTCTTCCTATCTCTTTGAAGATCACTCACAGAGAGATATAATGAATACTTACCTGATTTGAATTCTTTGAGTCTAAATATGTCTAGAACTAGCAAAGGCAGATGATACGTTGATGAATAGATAGACAGATCGCAATAGATCCAGAGCCACAGGAGCTCTACTGCATTCCACAGCTGCATAACACTTTGCAGTTTACTTCCAGAGAAGTGAAAAAAAATGCAGTCAGTGAATAATGGTTTTGTGCCTAGTATGCTGATGATGTGTCAGGCACATTTCCAGGTACCAAGGGCACAGAGGCAACCTCACTCAGTTTCAACCTTAGTGAGCAGGTACAGAGATCTTAAAAATGAGGAAATAAAGAGATGGTAATGTGGCTGGAGAGTTAGCTCAATGATTAGAAGTAACTGTTGCTCTTACAGAGGACCTGGGTTTGGTTCCCCAGATCCACACAGAGGCTCGACATGCAGCAAGAAGGTCCGGTACAAGGGCTTCAATACCGCCCTCTTCTGGGCTCCACAGTTACTGCACACAAATGATGTACAACTTATGTATACAGTCAAAACACCCATACCCATAAAATGAAAAATAATTAAATAAAACTTTAATAAGAAAGAGATTACAACTGATAACTTACCATTTGTTCAAGACTTAGAGAAAGAGAGTTGGTGAGCAAGGAGTTGCAACTTGAGATAGGGTGGCCAAGAAGGGCATATCTGAGCAGGTGACATTTACACAAAGACATGAAAAACTGAGGAGGTAAGGCATGTTCTAGGCTCGCACAGCAGACAAGTCAAAGGCCCAAGGGAAGAATCAAAGCTGTGATGTTGGCTTTCAGGAAGAGCAAGTATGGTTGAGGGAAAGGGGTGGGAGGCAGATAACAGAAGAAGCCATCGATGAATGACAAGAGTGCATTGTGAGGGCTTGGCGGGGTCCTGGGAAGGCCTAAGGGGCACACTGTGAGGGCTTGATACTATTGTGTGAAGACTATGGCCCCTATGCCAAGTGAGATAGGCAGGTTGTGACAGAGTAAAATTATCTGTATATATGTTAAAGCATCACTCTGATTGCAAGGATATAAGATAGAAGGAGGGGGAATCAGACGGACATCTACTGCAGAAGCTGCATGAGATAGTCACCAGATAAGACCACTTGGATGCGAGTTCAAGGCAATAGAAATCTTGAGTAGTCTACCAGCAACTACACCAGGTGTTTGGGACCACAGGGTAGTTCCAAGACTTACTCAGGACTGTTGTTTAATCACGAAACCACATCCTGAGTTGGCACATTTCATTTACCAAGAAAAATTAGCCAGAAGCAATACTATAGACACCAGAAAGAGCAAGATGAGTACATTTAGGGACTTTCCAATAACTACGGGCTTTGAAAGAGTAGGTTTTGTTCTCATTTTGACAGTTGTTGGTGCCTACATGCTGGTTTCCAAGGCCTGAATGGTATTTCGATCATGGTATCAGTTGTGCTAAGGTCTGGGGGCCTGTTACAGAAGTCCAGGGAGAAACAATGTTGGCTTATGTCATAGTGACAACAAAATCGAGCTAGCCATAAGTTCAATGATTTTGGAAATATTTTAAGGAAGAAACTTTAGGCCATGTTTGGAGAGATGAGACATTGAGAAAGAAAAGTGGAGCTTTTTGTCTGAAGCCACTAAAAGGAATATACAGCATCTGTCAATCAGAGAAAGACTAGGAGTGAGGGTTCTGTCAACATTTTTTTTCTTTTTCTTTATTCTTCTCTCATACAATGCATTCCAAGTACAGCCTCCCCGCCTTCTCCTCCTCCCAGTCCCTCCACCTCCCTTCTCCCTCAGATCCACTCCAGTTTTCATTCAAAAAAGAGAACAATTCCCAGTGAAATCAACTGAACATGGCATAGCAAGATGCAGTAAGACTAAGGACAAATCCTCATAGCAAGGCTGGATGAGACAACCCAGCAGGAGGAAAGGGGTCCTATAAGCAGACAAAAGAGTCAGAGACACCTCCACTGTTAGGAGTCCAACAAAAACCCCAAACTAAACAGCCACAGCATGTGCAGAGGTCCTGGTGCAGACCCATGCAGGCCGTGTGGTTGCCACTTTGGTCTCTGTGAGGTATTATGAGTCCTGCTTAGTTGATTGTGTGGGCTGTGTTCTCATGACCTCAACTCCTCTGGCTCAAACGATCCTTCCTCCCCCTCTTCTGCAAGGTTTCACCTACTGTTTGGTTGTGAGTTTCTGTATCTGCTCCCATCATCTGCTGGCAGAATCCTCTCTGATGGCAATTGGGCTAGGCACAGATCTATAGCAGAATATCATTAGGAATCACTTCATTGACTATTCTTTTTGTCAGTCATGTTTGGCTCTATCCTAGGTTTCTGGGTCATCCAGCTTCCAGATCCTGGCCATTCACGCAGTATTCAACATGGGTTGCCTCTTGTGGCTTGGGCCTCAAGTTAGACTAGTCATTGGTTGGCCACTTCTACAAGCTCTGAGCAGCAATTGCCCCAGTTCATCTTGCAGACAGGATGGGTTGTGGGTTGAAGATTTTATGGCTGGGTTTGTGTCCAGTCCCACAGAGAGCCTAGCCTAGTTAGAGGAGATGGCCAGTTCAGGCTCTACATCCTGATTACTAGGAATCATCACTAAGGTCACTATCATAGGTGCAAGGAAGTTTCCACTGCACTAGGCTTCCATATTGCCTTATAAATGTCCACCGATTTCAGTCATATCTCCTCATACTATCTTCCTCTGTCTCTCCCTCCTCCATCTGATCTCTTCTGTTCCCATCCCCACAAGCCCCAGTCCACCCACAATATACCTTCTGTTTTCCCTTCCCAGGGAGATCCATGCATCTCCCTCTTCCCAGACCCCTTCTCTGTATCTATCTTCTCTGGGTCTGTGGATTGTAATATGATTATCCTTTACTTAACAGCTAATATCCACTTATAAACGAGTGTACACCATGTTTGTCTTTCTGGGTCTGGGGTGCGTTTCTCAGGATGATTGTTTTTCTGTCCCATCCATCTCCATGCAAATTTTATGGTGTAATATTTTCTAACAGCCTAGTAATATTCCATTGTATAAATGTACCACATTTTCTTTACACATTCTTCAGTTGGGGGTCATCTAGGTTGTTTCCAGTGTTTGGCTATTATGAACAAAGATGCTATCAGCATAGTTGAACAGGTGTCCTTGTGGTAGGAAAATGCAAATAAAAACAACTTTGAGATTCCATCTTACATCTGTCAGAATGGCTAAGAGCAATAACACAAGTGACAGCCCATGTTGGTGAGGATGTGGAGCATGGGGAATGAACATTCCTGCATTGCTGGTGGAAGTGCAAACTTGTGCAACCACTTTGGAAATAAATATGGCAGCTCTTCAGAAAATTAGAAAACTGTCTACCTCAAGACTCAGTTATACCACTTCTGGGAATATACCCAAAAGATACTCCCTTAAGATTTCTTAAGTCTGAAATCTGTAATGACAACCAGGTAGAAGCTTCCAAGAAACAGTTGTTTGGGAGTCGGGATGTCAGGTCATGGGGTGACAAGAGATTTAAGTTTGAGGATCAGAGCATGAGTTTAGAGGATTCCTGAGCTCCAAGCTCCAGAAGAACTGAGAGACCAGCACTATTGCTTGTACTCGTGTGTGTCTCTATCATCTGTGGAAGTCTCGGGACTTAGAGTCTCCTGAAAAACGCATTCTTTCCTGAATGGGTGGCTTAGCAAAAAAAAAAAAAAAAAAAAAAGAGTCTTCGGAAAGACTACGGTGAATTCCAAGGACCTACGCCAATTCCTTGGAGCCCATGGAAGCTCCAAGCTACTGTAACTTAAGTCCCCTTCACATCACTCAGAGCTGAGGGAAGGACACCTGTGTTGAAGTACGGAAACACAGAAGCAGTGCCTGCTACCCCAGCACTCTATTCCTACATTGTGGTGCTTAGGACTGTTTGGAGGCCTGGGTAGTTTTCCACTAGTGGATGTGATAAAAAAAAAAAACTACCCCCAGGGATGACTCAGCTGCTCTGATCTCCTGCCAAACTTGTGTTCAAGAGGGAGTTAAAGGAAGCTCCAGTGGGTGTTGGTGTGGGTGACGCTGAGCCTGCAGTAGTGGTGTTTTCTACTCTGGGCTTCCATCTTTATCAACCAGACACACGGTAACACCCATGTCCCTGTAGCAAGTGTGCCTAGACATACAGAACACAGAGAGGGGTAGGGTCACCAGGGTCCTTCTGACCACCTGGGGTCTTCACCATGACAGAATGCTCCAGATTCAGATTCAGCTTCTTGGAATGGTAGGTCTTGTCTGACAGCTCCTGGAAGGACATCTTTAGAGCCTTTCTTTGCCTTGATTTTTCCAGAGACTCTGGGAGAGAGAGAGGCTTATAGGAATAACCAGTTACCACTCCTGGGCAAAGAAATACGGTTCTGGCAAGGAGAATGCAGAACATGACTCTGGGTAAATCATCTGTCCAACACAAAGCTGCCTATTATGTAGAACAGAGTTGGAGCCAGAAGCCAGCTTGGATTTTGTCTTCAAAACATTGAACATGTAGACATCAGATAACGGCTGTCTTCACTTTCTAGATTGTTTGACACAGGCTTTCTTGTTGTCCAGTGCTATGTGCACCTTGCACACTTCTTGTGATTTTCCTCTCTTCACTTCACATCTCACTATGGTTACAGGTGTGTGTGTGTGTGTGTGTGTGTGTGTGTGTGTGTGTGTGTACAAGTGCACACATGCATGCACCTGCTATGCATGGGTTCTGGGGATTCAAACTCAGTCAGTCATGCTTGCCCTGCATGCTCTTATCCACTGATGCCTCTCCTCATCACAGAATGCTTTTCTTTTGTTTCCATGAAAGAAAGATGAGTATGTTATCTGCCTAAGAAAATCTATATGTTTATCTTGACATTTATTTTACCAGTTTATCTCAAATCCCCAGTGTATACAACTGCTGTCAGAAACACAGTGGGTCTCACAGGTTAAGATGAGCTGCTTGGAAGCCACAGGGAATGCAGAATCCTTCAGACTGTGACTTCCCACTGTCACCTCTGGGACTCTGAGCCACACTCTTTTAACACCAGAGTAAAGAATAATTTTTACCAGAAATGGGAACAATGTTTCTGTATTTATAAATCCAAAAGAGGCAGACACATCTGTTCATATTTACACCAGTTCTGTTTCGGCTGCAAAATTACATATGCTATTTTGATGAAACTTTATCTTAATTTCATTACCAGCCTGGGTAATCATGTGATAATTGCCTGATATCCAAGTAACCAGGCAAAAGGTATATTTAGCCTTTTCATTTTGTTTCTTATTTTAGGCTCACAATTGCAATGAAACATTACATTGTTTACCTTTCAAATTGAAATCAAAATAATGTATTTTCAAGCTATTCCAATGTCTGTGCTAGGACCAAATGATGGTTGACCTTATGTTAAAGAGATGGTCATTGATTGTCAGTCATGGGCAATTGACAAGGTTAGGCAGAACTAGAGCTAGGGGTGTAGCAGAGTGCTATGATATTTGCCAGGCAAGCTTGAGGTCCTGGGTTCCATTCCCAGCAACAAACACACATATATATATAAACACACACACACACACACACACACACACACACACACACGCATGCACAAACACACACGCATGCACAAACACACACTAACTGAAAACAGAAAAGAAAGTGCTTTTGAGATGAGGAGATACACCATAGGAGAAACAGCTCTGCATCTGCCACTACAGCAGACAGTGAGTTAGCAGTCACAAGCCTTTCTAACTAGTTAGCTGCACTACTTTAGGCAACAGAACTCTTCTGGGCCCTATTCCCTTACCCAGTTGCCAGCGACTCTCATCTCTCAGCAATCATGAGTCATGCCAAGAGCTTCACCTGGCCCATTCCTAGTATGTTGAAGATCACATTTGATGGGTTTGGATTGGCCTTGGAGTATATATTGGTTGGAAATCTTCCAGTAGACTTCTATTGCTTTTTTGAGCATTGTTTTTAGTCTTAAGTGTACTAGGCAATGATAATACCCTCTGTGCCCACATAACCACGTGCAAACACACATTGGAATTCAAGTAACCCTCAGTATACCACTTTCAATATACTTCTTTTTTCAGTATCCAGATTCTCTGGTTTATATTCTGGAGGCATAGTCTCTGGATTCCCTCAGAGAATTATTACTGTTAGGACAATATATTCACACAGGAGCTTCCTAGCAGGTGCTCTAACACCTATGAAGATTCAGCTACCTGCAAGCTACGCATCTGGTTAGATATCCAGAGATAACCCCAACTTCTGCTAACCATAATGTCAAATGACACTCATCAGGCACTTACTGTGGGTAGGATGTGTGCCAGGACTTTCCTGAGTCTTCTCACTGGCCCTCCACCCAACAGGATAAGGTGGGGGTATTCTTTATTCTCATTTGCTGGAAGAAAGAAGCAAGTATAAGTAATTTGTTTGAGGGTCGAAGAGGAAGGGCCCACATGCATCAAGGTCTGAGTCCCACATTCATCTGTTGTGCCTTATAAACTCTCCATGCTGTTGCTCTTGGCGCAGGAGAAATGACCAAGTTGAGAAAGAGGGTTCTCTAAGACAAACAGCTGTGACAGATTATGTCCGACTCCAAAACTTGCATAGCAGTGGCGTCCTGGCACTCTCCCTTCCCGTTTTCTCAGCAGAACACACGGTTCCATTGTGTTCTTCGTTCTTTTTGTTCAGTTCCTGCTCAACAGGGTCTGACTGACAGCTTCTTAGAAATCTCCATAATTTAATCATAATGCTTATTTTCTCTTTAATCATTTTACTTTGTTTCCCTTCACAGCTGCTTGCATTCTGAGGAAGAAAATATGACTTTTGCTTCCTTCTACGTTTCTGTTTGGGAAGACTTGGGGAATCTGGGTGTGTTTGCCTTGTCTGAAATGCTACCATTTCTAGGAGCCAGCCCACGGACTCAAAGGAAAGGGCAGCAGGCCCACTGAGCTACAGTCATTTTTTTTTTTACAAATGGACAAGACACCACTGAAGGCATCAGATATTTCCATCCATTTCCTTGATTAATATTCTTTGAGTGCAAACAACATGAGCCTTTGATAGGTTTACAGATCACTAGGGAGGAAAGAAGCTGGTCAGAGAGTGACTCTGACCAATGTACAGCCCTGATGGCTGTGGAGAAAGAACCATCAAGGCCAGAGAGCACAAATGATCAAAGCCCTGAGGGCAAAGAGTGGGGGTGGGGTGGGGGAACTTTTACCAAGATCAAACTTAAATAGGTGGGGTGGGGTCAAGAATGTGCAAGGCAAGGAAATCTGCTTATGTCCTTTTGGAGAAGGAGTGAAAGAAAAAAGAACAGCAGAAAAAAAGCAGTGTAGTATGATTGAAGGAGAAAAATCCTGAGCACAGGAGTTGGGGGGGAGGGGTACCCCAGTAGAGTGCTTACCATACCAGCGTGAAGTCCTGAATTCAAGCCCTAACATCTACATTAAAAAAAAATAGTATGGTGTTGTGTGATTCTAATTCCAAGGCTGGGAAGGCAGAGATGGGAGGATCGCTCAGATTCAATGAACACACACACACACACACACACACACACACACACACACACACACACACACACACTCACTCACACCCCATAACACAGTCACAAAGTAGGTAGGTGTAACCATGCAGAATGGGGGTAGATTTTTATTTTATGTGTATAACACTTAGGAGTGTTAATCAGGAGGAAGACTGATGCAGACCAAGACTGTAGAGAGGTCACCCCGGCTGCACTGACATATGAACCATAGGAAGAGGATGTCCACTACCTTGGCCTTTGAACACTAGTGGCCAAGCCTTGGGCCATTTTGATTTTGAAAAGGCAGATTGTATTTAGACTTCAGTGAAGTGGCCTCAAGGATGTTAATTCTGAAGCTCCTACCACCATGGATAAGTTTACGCATGGGTGGATAATCATGTTACAGTCTTAGCAAAGAAGACACGGCATCTTAAGTTCCTGAGACTGAAAAACACCTCAACACAGCTTATCTGTTTCTTTCAGTGATCAGACCCTTCAAGAAGCATCTTCTTAGCATCTCTACATTCACACATGAAAACAACTGTGAGCGTGTATGCTTGTGCATGTGAGTGTGTGCATGTGTGTACATGTGTGTGAGTATGAATGTGTGTATATGTGTGTGAGTGTGTATGTGAGTCTTCAGGTGTGCATATGTGTGTGTGTGCATGTGTGTGAGTGTGCATGTATGTGAGGGTGTGTGTATATGTGAATATGTGTGCATGTGTGTGTTCTCTGTGCATGTGTATGAGTGTGCATGTGTGTATATGTGTGAGTCCATCTTTATATGTGCATGTGTATGTGAATTTGTATGCATGTGTGAGTCTGCATGTGTGTTTGTGTATGTGTACAAGTGTGTATGTGTATGAGTGTGCATGTGTATGTGTTTGTGCATGTGTGTGCATGTATGAGTATACATGCCCATGTGTTTGTGCATGTGTGAGGGTGTGTGCATGTGACTATGTGCTCATATGTGTATGTGTGTATGCATGTGTTTGAGTACGCATCTATGTACATGCATTTTAATGTAAATGTGCATGCATGCATGTCTATTGAGCATACATGTGTATTCATTCATGTGACTGTATGTATGCATGTGTGCATGTATATATAAGTGTGCATGTGTGTGAGTGTGTGTATGGATATGTAAGTGTGTGTATGTAAGTACACATGTGTGTGCACAAGAGTGTGGGGAGAACAGGACAGCTTTCAGCATCCTTCCTGAGAAGCTTACTGTTGAGACAAGGTCTCTCATTGACCTGGGACTCACCAAGAAAGTGAGACTGGCTGGCTTGTGAGTTCTGAGGATCTTCCTGCATCTGCCCTCCCAGTGCTTGGATACAAGGCACACCACCACATTCATCTTTTTCACAAGTGGATTCTGGGGATCAAACTCAAGACCTTGTGATTAGATTTTGAGGCCACAGCAGTGGATGCATGTAACACTGGATAAAAGACCATGACTATGGAGCCAGCTAAACCCTTTCCTCCCCAAATTGCTTTTGGTTATGTTGTTTTATCACAGAAAGTAAAACCAAACTAAGATAGTGACTGCAGGGCTGTATCAAATCCTGCTTCCCCTACCACATCCTCCCACTTCATGCTGTGAGCCTACAAAAGAGGAGGCAGTAAGATGGAAGAGCTAGAAGACGAGGAGGCGCTCTGTCTGCTGGACACGACGTGTGGCAACTCCACTCAAGATCTCACAGCTTCTGGGGTTACTTGCAGAACACAGCACGGACAGAGCTAATGATCTCCATATTTTACCTAAGCTTACCAACAAGTTATTGGCAATTGATAATTGCAGGGGATGTGCACTCTTTATTTATTTATTTATTTATTTTTTGAAGATATGGCTACTGATAGAATTGCCATGCCTCCACAGATGTATATAGCTTCAGCCACACATGGGCAGAATTAACTGTACTAAGTTGGGTTATTTTTTTTAATTTATTAAGTTCAAAAGTGATGTGTGGTGGGAAGTTGGAGCGATTTGGGGGAAGAAATGTGAGGTTTCTATCACCATATTCACCATATACACATATGAAATTCTGAAGAAAAAGTAAAATTTGATATGTGTGTGTGTGTGTGTGTTGAGTTGAAATGTAAATAAACATTGCATATTCTCCCATTTCAAGCTTTCATGAAGACCGTATTATATATTGGCAACATTAACATGGTTTGCATGCTTCCTGTACTTCCTGATTATAATCCTGTCCTCATTTTAAAATCTAAACTTACTTTACTGTAAGTACAAATGACTCAGGGATATTTTGACTCATGGTTTTCTTCATTATATTACCATAAAAACATCATGGCATTGTTACCATAATAGAATACGGGATTTTTGGCAAACCTGAATTTGTGATATTGGTTCATGGCCACTCACATTTGTCTCCAGAATAATCTTTTATTCTCTTCACAATTTTTCTATGAATAATGTAAGTCTTCAGGAAATGTTTGAAGCTGTCCTAAGTTTGATTGTGAATCAATGCAAAGAGCGTGGTGGGCAGCCATGAAGGCTAACTTTTTCCCCCACATAGACTTATCAGTAATTCAAAGTGTCAAGATCAGGTTTTGACCATACCAAAACTCATTATCTGAGAATATAGTTCAGTAGACAAAGTTCTTGAAATCTAGGGAAAACCATGGATGTTTCTAATCCTACCCAGTAATTACTGCTTGTTAAATTGGGTTGTGTGCATGTAGAAATAAAAAAGAATAAGTCTGAGTGGAGCTAAACATAGAAGGCAAGAACTGGATTCCATTGTGTTCAGAATCCACATGATTCAACCAATCCCCATAGGTAGACAAGCGGTCTAATTTTAAATCTACAGTTATTGTAGTAATAAAAGATTCTCCTAATTAGGCAAAGCTTAAAAGCCTGTCATTCCTCACTCTTGGTAGCCTTATAGGAAAATCATTTGCATTTTGAACTCGACATTATCAGTTTCCAATTCCGTCCCAGTACTGACTTAACTTCCAGGAAATGGTCTAATAGTTATAGATAAGGCACAATCAGTAACCTATTGTGAGAACAGAGATAACATTTCAGTAAGCAGAGCTGTTCATGCTGACCAGATTGCAAAGGGATAAAGAATGATGAAACCTCACTTAATTACCATTTGTTCTTCATGAGAGTAAAATTAGTATACATAATTCAGATGAATAATCCACCATGGGGAATCTAAATCTGTAATATTAAATAATGTTGACTTGAGGCTTTATGAAAATTATAATTACAGAAAAAAGGATAAAGTTTGCCCTCATAACACCAAAGATGCGTCTCTTATTTTTTCAATAGCTTCAGTGCTGCGAGATCTTCATTCCCTTGCAGTGTAAAGATACTAAAATTTTCATAAATACTTACTTCAAGCCAATGCAAGAGGTATTTGTAAAGGACCTGCTATGCACAGTGTGTCCCATTAAGCACTAGTTCAGACAGCTACAATGGTCACTTGGGGATCTGCAGTTTTATTGCTGAACCATTTCTAAGAGGAGCACAACTGGGAAATAGTGGTCCATCTTTCATCCTAAAAAAATGTCTTCTTGCTTCACAAGACTTCTGCTTTCGGAAGTTATAAGTTGTTTAAAAGTTCAGCACTGTCATAATCTCCAGCTCTGGCTTTGAACATTGGTGACTTAGATGTGTGACTCCAACATCAGTAGCTTTTCACTGTTAGACAGCCATTTCTAAAGCTGTACTAACTGGACAGAGGAGACCAGCACTAACATCTAGGCACGGAGCAAGCAAACCTTGAAAGGCAGTGACTGAAGGAGAGGTGTTTAGACAAGACACTATAGCAGAACAACCAGGCGCAAGCAATGGGGCCCCTGGGAAGCTGAAAGAGCTGGGAGAGATTTTAAAGGAAAGATGAAAAAAAGTATGACAGAAACCACATATACAAACCATGGTGAATCACAAAAAGTTTGCAAAGCTTAATTGGGCACGGTAGTGAATGCCTGTAAACCCCAGAACCCTGGAGGAGCAGAGACAGGAGGAGCAGGAACTCAAGGTCATCCTGGATGAACTTGAAGCCAACCTCAGCTGGGACAAAACAATGGAGCTGGGGCTGTGGTTGAGGCCTAAGCATGGACTATAGCTCCATTACCCCCTGTTCCTTTGAATTACCCCTTTTCTATGCACCTGTATGAACCCTGCTATACTCATTGGGTCACCGTGGACAAAAAGAAAGCTTGGTAAGCTTCACCTAGAGAACCCAAAGTTGTGGCAGAGCCACTAACTAAACCCAGATCAACCTCCAGCCCTCATAGTCTTAGTCACTGTTTCCCAGGTTTCCCACATCTGAAATTGTCCCTGCTTGGATCATGGTACCTGAGGTTAGTATGCAGGCAGTTACCAATTCAGCTTCTTCAGTGCAAAAACCTGACCTCTCATATTCTCCCAAGTTCTAACTCTCTACAAACCTGTATCCTCATCTGGCCACTAGTGTCAAAGTCATCCTCTTTCCAGAACCCTGAGCCATGCTCTTTCTGGGGCTACTGCCATGATCTTTAGGTGGCCGCCTTGCTTTCTCTTCTGACCACCTACTCATTCTCTGCTCAGAAGACAAAACTAACATTTTTTTTTAAGCCAACCAGATCATGAGACCACCCTACATAGAGCTTCTCGTTGACTTCATTGCTTTTAGATCAGAATTTACAATCCTTGGCACAGCCCATGGTGCCCCTCAGCGTCTCATCTGTGCAACTTTTCTGATTCCTTGCATTTCTACTTTGGTTTGTGCAGTGCCAGAGACAGAATCCAGGCCTCTATGCATGCTTGGCAAGCATAGTTTCACCAGTAAGCCACAGCTCAGCTGCCACTATGCATTCAAGCAGTCCTACTGATATTCCTGTTTGATGAATGAGCCAAGACCTCATCACCCTGGGCCTTTCTCCCTTCCCTAGAGTGCATCACCTCTAGACTTTCTCAAGACAATTTCCTCTTTCTGATTCAAGTCCTGATGAAATAGTTTCCTCCATCTTCTTTCCAATTCTTGATCACATGCTTCTACCCCCTAGAGAAGCACTTTTGTTCTTCATAGCACTTATCACAGACACCCGAGATTGTGCCATTCTTTATTTATGACACGTCTCTTCTGATCCCACATACATTCTCTTGTTTTGTTATTTGTCTTGCAGTGCTGGGAGAAAATTCAGGGTCTTGCATATTGAAGGAAAATTCTTTTCCACTCAACTACAGACCCTATTTCTTAAAAAATACAATTTCTAAACCATATGTCTGTAGCCTTCTTTCTCCTTTATTTTCCAGCACCAGTGTTGTCACCTATGACATAACTAGTTACAAAATATAGAAGAATGTGTGACTGAACGGACAGATGACCAGATGACACAATGGAGTTTGGATCTTGCCTCCTATGTTTAGCTCCACTCAAATTCATTCTTTTTTATTTCTACGTGCATGCAACCCAACTTAACAAGTGGTAGTTCCTGGGTAGGATTAGAAACAGCTAAGGCTTTTCCTAGATTTCAGAAGCTTTATCTATTGATGCATGCCAAGCATGCATAGAGGCCTGGATTCTGTCTCTGGCACTGCACAAACCAAAGTAGAAATGCAAGGAATCAGAAAAGTTGCACAGATGAGACGCTGAGGGGCACTATTAGTTAATAAACGTTGATATGGTCAAAACATGATTTTGACTCTTTCAATGGTAAGGTCTATGTAGAAAGAAGTCATCCTCTGTGTATTGATCTACAATCAAACTTACAGCAGTTCTAAGCTTTTCCTGGGCACTTAAATTATTATTCGTGGAAGATAGACTAACTTCTTTGGTCTCTGCCAGTGTCAGAATCTGGGGGAAATGGATCAGTAAGTTTTAAGGAATGCAGATTCATAGAGATTGGGGTCTTAGAGGAAAATGACACTTGAGCTAAGTTTTAAAATGGGATTCTGACTTACAAGCAGGGAGGTTTAGAGTAGTTGAGAGGTGGGTGTGTTGTAGGCAAAGACAATGGAGAGGAATTCAGATCTGGCATGCCCCATATAAGCCAAAAAAAGGAAACAGGTTAGCACACTGATTTGCCATGTTGCAGCCTCATACTTGTGGGGGTGTTCCTGTTCAGACAAGAGCTCGGAAGTTCCTGATTGCTTTTTAACCTCAGCTGTTTTGATGCCTAACCTGCTTCTGTTGTTTCCACTGTGATGGTCTAGCACTGCTTGGATGCCATTACGGCTAAGTGGCCTTGGACACTGGCCACACAGTCACAACAAAACTTGTTGGTGCATAGGGATTAGGAGCTTGGGTCCATAAATCACCTTGGAGCAGTTGGTGAGTGACTTTTACCTGGCAAGACCTGCCTGTGAAACTACATTTCTACTATGCTATGGTTTGGACCAGAAATTTGGATACTCTTCACTAAGTCTTCTGATAACTCAGTCAGTTTTTCAGTCATGCCTAGTTTATTGTTGGGTGGTGGAGAGCATGTTTATTTCTCAGGACTGTTCCAATGAACTATTACCCACTGGTAACCAAAGATTGTCTTTCCTCAACTCTGGAGTCCAAAAGTTCAGAATCAAGGTGTTACAGAGAGATGCTCCCTCCAAAGGCTCCCCAGGAGTGGACTAGTTCCTTGTATCTTCCCAATGTCAGAGGCTGCAGATCAGCATTTTGATGTCTATGCTTGTGTCTCATGGCCTTCTCTGTTCAATTCCCTTCTCAGAGGGCTAGTCATCTGACTTAAGGCCCACCTGGAGTATGGGATGGTTTTATCTTGAGAAAATTGTTTGATTATGTCTGATAAAGCATGATTTCCAAATAAAGACATAATCAAGGTTAGACCTCAAATGTATTTGGGGGAGAAAACACAGTTCTACCCACAACAGGGAGGTACACAGAACCCAGACCGTTTTGCCATGTGACCATTATAAAACAGTCAGTGTCCAATAAATATCATACTCATTTTGATTTTTATTCTCTTTAGTAAAGTACCTTTTACTTGTTGTTATTTACCATTTAATTTTTTTTTTGTTTATTGAGGGTGCTGGAGATTGAAAAGAGAGTCTTAGACATGCTAGAAAAGCACTCCTCCATTGATCTACATCTTTAGCTCTTGGTGCTTGTGACAAGGTCTTAGTACATAGCTCCAGTTGGCCTTGAACTGACAATGTTCCTGTTCCCCTGTCCTGTGTGATAATAGTACAGGTGTTGACAACCATAGCAAGCCAAGTATTTCAATGATGAGGCTGTCTGTCTGTACAGAACACTGATGTGGATCTACAGCAACCCACCTCAAAGGAGAGTAAGGCAGTTAATGGGAAATTAAAACCCAGACACCTGAAATAAAATGAATGTGTCCTAGCTACTCAAAGGGAGTCTCTCTCTCTCTCTCTCTCTCTCTCTCTCTCTCTCTCTCTCTCTCTCTCTCTCTCTCTCTCTCTCCTGATCATACTATCCAGAAAGATGTTCAGCTGCCAAATTACTGACATCAAGACAGACAAATGATATATTTATAGCATATTCCATGCCTTTTTACTTTCTAGTCTGTGCGTTCAGATTCAGCCAGCCCTCCTGGAATGGTGGGTAATATAATAGGTTTCTTAGTGTAAGAGCTAAAACAATACGGAGTCATTTTGCAATACCCAGAGGCTGTCTGACCTGGCCTCATCTTGCCTCTCTGACTTTATTATTCATCTGTTAATTAAGGAAATACTTGAGAAAAATGCAGTCCACCATGCAGACGCACCCTTTTACACATTTATATGTACTTCCCATAACTTAATACATAAGGGAAATACAAATTTTTCTAATGTTTTTGAGTTGTGGGCCTGGTTTCTTTTTCTTTTCTTTTCTTTCTTTATTTATTATTAAATATTTTTATTTTTTACATACACATTTATATCATTACACATATATACAATAAACTACCACAGCAAGAAGAACCACAAAGCAATCAGGAATTATATACATAGTACGTTCATAGTGTTTTGGCTATTTGTATTTGGCAGCCTTGAAGAAAACATCTTTCCTATCTTGGCAGGTCTAAAATTCTGAATGTAAATCAATATCTATCATATCTCATCATTATCAACTTAAAACATCTGTTGACCTAAAAACATCTTAACCCTGAAAAAACTAAGCTTAATTGTAAAACTAAACTATCTTATCTTCAACCCCATCAGAGACTTGAGAAGAAATAAAATTTGCAGGCTGTTTATACAAGTTAATTGTTAGTTGATCAAATCGTTGTCATATCAATTACTAGTCTATTTTCCCACAAGAATGTACATCTGAGGTTTAACAGATAGATATGATTCTATAGAAAGACGAGGTAAAATAGTTAGGTAAGGTCTTCAAAAACCTCAGAGACATATAGAATATGGCATTTAAAGATGCTTTTATTATTTTACAGATTCATTGACAATGAGACAGGTTAACTTCTGGCAACACCAAGCCTACCTCAAAGAAGATGATGAGCATCAAAGAACTTCCTTATGGAGATGGCTTTAAATGTGGCAAACAAGCCACTGGGCAAAATGTCCTAGTTTCTACCATAGACAGAATTCTGCCTAAAAATGGGTAAGCTTGGATGCAGGCAGAGACTCTGCCAAGATAGAGTATGCAAGTTCTCAGTAGTTCCTGCCTCATAAATATGTCTGTCAGAGATACTGAGACAGAAGGCTGAAGATGATGGTCCAACATTATAGAGAGTTTTGGTGTCCACAGTTCTATCTGTCTTGTGCATCACTATATGTCTATTTGGCATACAGTGAGCAGTTTGTATTGTTTAGGATATGGAAAGAAAAAGAAATAGAAAGGAGGGAGGGAAGGAAGGAAAGAGGAAAGAAAGGAAGGTGGACTACATTCCTTTTTCAACTTCTATTTGCTTACCTTACAGTTCAAGTCATTCGTGGCTTTAAATGAGCAATTCTCCCTTCCAAGCACAACTTTTCATGGTCTAACCTGGCCAGGCTCCTGTAATGAGACAAGTCAAGCTTCCCAATAAAGAGAGAATCATGTTGGCTATTCTCTTTGTTTTAACTCTCTCATGTCATTGACCATTGCTTGATGAACTGTTGGTCTGTAGCTTAGCATTAAGGCAATCAATTGTGTTTAGATTGCTTACACATAGGTTGTTTAATTTGTAATCTCTTCAAAACATAAAGGCAAAGCTATCCCTGTCAGCTCATTCAATGACATATCGCATGTTAACACTAACATGTCAATGCCATATTGGCCAATGTATTAATAAAAAAGGACAGTTATATCCGAGAACAGAATTACCTCATCAGAAGGACAGTGAAGCCAATGAAATTCATTGTCCATATAGTGTGGGAGACCGAGTCTGACACATTACAAATAACTGTTCCAATGGGAGTGCATGTAAACCTGCTTGTGTTCTGTTCTCCACACTATTATCTCCATGTCAGTGAGCTATTGCCACACAAAGCAACCATCATACAGGAAGATCCAGGTGTGAGTATATCTGCTCTTCCTTTGAAAAGAACTCTCTTTGCTTCATTACTGCAGCAAGTACAATTTACGCCACTCCTCCCATGGCCCTGCCCATTAGCAACAGTAGAGAGATGCTAGCATGAAATAGGTTTCCGTGAGGCTACTGTCCTTCGTTGAGTAATAAATAAACTGTGTGTGTTAAACCAAAACTGGGAGGATAAGGTCTTCCTGGTATGTGTCTAAGAATAATTTGTGACAAGGATGCAGAAAATTGAGCCGATGCACTTTTCCCTGTGATAATTCCATGGTCTGTGCTCAGCACCCCACTGTGTCTACCTCTCCAACTCTCAGGAGCTTACCAACAATACTCTATTTATTTTACATCATTCAGATATCTCTAGAGAATTTCACCATCAACTCAAATATAATTACATAAGCACAGCGGCTTATGTGTGCATGCGTTGTGTTAACACAAAGCTACATCTTCACTGCAATGCAGAAAGGGAAAGGCTTATAAAAGGCATTTGAATGCATTATAGATAAAAGCACTGGGCCTAAAATTGGATGCATAGATCTGAGCAAAAGTAAAATAATAATTAAGTATAAGAGATGTGGTTATAGCCTTACTGTAGTGGACTACCCCAAAGTAAGCTCTCCTTTAATGAAGTTTACTCCATTCCAGTGTTCAGTAGCATACTTATTCAAATGCCCGAAAACTGCTAACTCCATCAGAGCTAGGCAATGCTAGTGCCTGAGGGTGTGAGCCAGTCTTTTATTTATTCATTACGTTTCTGTAGCATCTCTTTTCCAGAGAGCTCTAGGCACTCAGAGAATATGTAACTGATGCTAGATTCCAGTTTCATGGAAACTAGAAATGGATCTAGAGAAACTAAGAGAAATACAGTAAGAGAAATGGAAATGCTTATAATTGGGGAAGCCATGACCAGCCTTAAAGTACCAGGAGTGAAAAGGAGGCCAGGACCATCTTTTATAGATCCAGAAATGGATGACGACTTAGAGCCTCATCTTTTGAATGTCTCCCTTAGAACTGCACATCAACTGACTTTCTATCAATCTCATTTCTTTTTTTAGTTTAAGTTTATTTATTTTTAATTTATTCACTTTACATCCTGATTGTAGCCCCCTCCCTCATATCCTCCCTGTCCCAACCCCATCCCCCAACCCCGTTCCCTAGTCTTCAGAAAGGGGAAGTCCTCCTTCCCTGCCAGCTGACCCCAGCCTATCAAGTTCATCAGGATTGCCTGCATCCTCTTCTCCTCCAGGAAGAAGTAATTGAAGAGCAGGCAACAGAGTCCACGGCAGAGACAGCCCCTACTCCTCTAACAGCAGACCCACATGGAAACTGAGCTACCTATCAGCTACGTCTGAGCTGGGAAAGGAGGTCCTCCTCATACACGGTCCTTGGTTAGTGTATCAATCTCTGTAGGTCCCCCTGGGCCCAGATTTGTTGGTACTGTTGTTCTCCTTGTGGAGCTCCTGTTCCCTTCAGGTCCTTCACACACACACACACACACACACACACACACACAAAACACACACTTACTCACATAGATCCAGCTATTTTCATGCCAATGTTCAATCTTAATAGTAAAGAAAAAGCAGAGCAATGGTCTATGATAAGATCATGTGCAATGTTTAACATTTTACAATTTCCATTCTGCAAGTAAATAGGAGATCAAATAGTATATATACTTTATGCCTGTGTTGATGTTAAACATAATTACTTATTAAAACAGCAATAATCAGTTGCTTTAAAAAGTAAGCACGGATAGTCCCACAAATTACACGTGAGTAATGAAGTCTCTAGCTGGTAGAGGGGAATTGGAAGGAAGAGATGCCAAGGTGCTTACTTTAATGAGAGCTTGGATGGTTGCAGGGAGCAAGTGGGATAATATATGTGATCCCTGATTGGTCCTTCTTTCAGACTTTGAAGAACCAGAGAAATGCAAGTGTTTTCTCCTAGACCAGCTTAGACCTGTTTTCAGATAGCGTTATCAGTACAGCTCAGTGTTTTCTGGACAACAATGTTGCATGAGGAAGTGAAACACATCTTCAGCCATGAAATGGCTGGAAACCATGAGTGATATTAGAAAGAGGCTTGATGTAACATATTATAGGAATATGCCTCTCAGTTTCTCTCTCTCTCTCTCTCTCTCTCTCTCTCTCTCTCTCTCTCTCTCTCTGTCGCTTTCTCACTCTCAATCATGCTCTCTCTCTCCCCTTATCTGTTTTCTCTCTGTCTGTCTGTCTGTCTCTTTCTCTCTTTCCCTCCTTATCTGGTTTTCAAACTATAAAAAATCACTAGACAAAGTTTTGCTGCTCATTCAGGTTTGTTTGTTTGCTTGTTTGTCTCAAAAATAGATGAAAATCTATTTTAAAGGGAGAAAGATTTAGTATTTCTTTCCTTAAAAAACAATTTCATTTGATTTTGGCTATTGGCTTGCTGTATATAGCCTTTATTATGTTGAGGAAAGTGCCTTGTATCCCCGATCTCTCTAAAACTTTAAACATGAATGGGTGTTGGATTTTATCAAATGCTTTCTCTGCATCCAAAGAGATGATCATGTGGTTTTTTGATACCCTATGAGCATATGCAGGGGGAGGTAATCCCCCTCAGGAACAGTCATAGGGGAGGGGAATAATGGGAAAATGGGCAGGGAAGGAAGAATGGGAGGATACAAGGGATGGGATAAACATTGAGATGTAACAAGAATAAATTAATAAAAAAATTTAAAAAAAATAAAGGAAAAAAAGAAAAATAATTTCATTTTTAGGAGCTTTCTGGAGAAAACTGATTTTATTTCACAGATCAATAAGTGACTTCTTAACCAGGAGAATTAACAAAAAGCCTTTAATCTCTTGACATTGAATTCACACTTTTTCAATTCAGTGTCTGCAAGGAATTGGCTGAATACAACAAATGGTTAAAAATACTGATGGCAGATAGAGGATGAAGCTGAAGAGAAAAGTGTGCAACTTTAGGTCTTGCCTTTTCTTTAAGAAGGAAACTCTGTGAGTCCTTAGAAGCAGGACTCTGTCATTCCAAGTCGGGCTGAAAGTGGCAGCTGTACTGTAAATCCACACAGCAGGGCTTCTCCTTTTGGTTCCAGTAATTTGGCTTTTCAATAGCAGAAAAGTGGGAGCAGTGACTGGGTTTCCCCTGCATTAGAAACAACTTGAGCTAGTTCCTACTGTCTGGGGCTGCCTTGGAATCTCTGTGCCCCAGGACAGTTACAGAATTCGTCTGTAAGCTCCACCTGAAGCTCCACCTGATGGACCTCTGCTACGTTTCTTCAGCCTGAAATAAAGTCTGGGGAGTTGGTTTTGTTGTTGAATCCAAGTCGGCGTAGTGGCCAATCATAAAGGAGCCCAGTGAAGCGGTGGAAAGTTGTTGGAGAGAAACAAACAAAAAGATGCATCGGATGGGTAATTGTACTCGCTGCCATACCTTACAACCTGAGTTAAATTCTCCAGGAACCTACACATGGTGGAAAGAGAGACGACTCCTGAAGAACAGTCATGCATGCATGGACACACTCACACACACACACACACACACACACACACACACACACACGCATGTTTGTGCACTCGCGCGCACACACACACACAATGTAATAAAATATTAAAAAGGTTTATTTTATTTGGTAATCCAGGTAGCCTCATAGATTTGTATTGCTGTGATAAACACCATGATCAAAAGCAACCTTGTAAGGAAAAGGTTCATTTGAGTTTACAGCTCAAATGAGGTCAGGCCAGGAACTCAAGGAAGAAAGAACCTGGGGAAAGGCACTGAAGCAAGGCCCACGGGGGGACAGTTTTTACTGGATTTCTCCCTGCAGTTTGCTCTGCCTGTTTTCTTATATAATTTAGAGCCATCTGCCCAAGGGCAGGTGAGCCTACATTGAGTTGGGCCCTTCCATATCAATCATCAATGAATAAAATGCCCCATGGGCTTGCCAACAGGTCTACTTGACAGGAGTGATTCCTCAACTGAGGTTTCATCTTCCCAGATGACCTTAGCTTGGGTCAAGCTGACAAACAAACAAACAAAAAACTAACCAGCACACTAACAAAGCAGAGAAGCTGGAGAGCCAGCCAACAAAAAGGACTGTCTCATGTCAGGTATGGTTCAAGTTGTTTACTCTTAGGCCAGAGAGAAGTTAAGCTAAAGGAGTCCTAACTTAGTAAAGGATTAATGGCTAGAGACTGGGAGGTCCTGCTCTGGTGGACTGGAATAGAACACAGGAAACCTAGAGGTTGATGTGCATGTGATCTTAAGGCCCTCGTGTCATTTTGAAACCTGAGATTATGCCACTTATTCTCATCTTGGAGTCTTTCAAGATGGATATTTCAATTACCCTGCAAACATGAAGAGTCAGTGACTTCTACAAAACATTCTCCCTGGGTCCTTAAATAACTGGATCTCTGTTACCATCATGACCCTCACATCAGTGCGGTCACTGACAACAAAACTACCAAGAAACTAGGATATATTGCTCAGCTGTCTGACAGCCAAATCCTGGAAGGAGAAGCAAGGGAAACTACAGGGTTTGGTTAGGTTCCCCTTATTTTTAGTTTCTGTTGCCTAAAACCAAGAAACCTGCTTGGACAAAAATTGTAAAATGGCCACCTGCCTGTTGATTGCCCACACATGGATGTCTGGGGTGAAGGCTTCTGTATAACGCTTCTTTGAGGGTATAATTTAAGCTAGGGTTATAAGGACCAAAAGGAAGACAGGGGAGACACTATGCCATGCCCAGCAGAAGTGCCAAGACAAGGAACAGCTCCTGGTCTTCGCTGGGTGGGTGCAGTGGAAAAGAGCAAGTACGTGATGGAGAGATGGGAGAGAAAAAGAAGCTAAGTAGTTTGTGTGCAGTGAAGAGTGGCAGAACTGGAGACAGCCTGTGAGAGGCCTGTGCTGCCACCAAGGGCCATGTCTGGGTCTGTGATCCTACTGCATCCAGGGACTGTGCTGATGGCTGTGGCCTATGTTACCACCAAAGGGCAAGCAGATGCTTGTGCTCTGTACTGCCACCTGAAGCCATGTTGATGTCTGAGGACTGGGCTGAGCTGGCTTCAGCCCATCACCGGCCACCTCAGGATGGTACCAGCATTGACTTGGGAGTGGAAGAGCTGGCCCTGTCCCTCGCCTGGTTGGTGTGGGAAAACTGACCCCACACCTCACTCAGTACCACCCAGGACCCGATCCAGGGCTTTGAGTTACCCCACCCCAACATCTTCCCCAGCTATGAGCTGCTGGAGTGCTAGAAGGGGCCTGTCACACAGGTCTATAGCTGTAGATCTCCAGGACTCAGAGCCCCAGCAGGATATCCAAGAGTCTCTATGAAGGTACAGTATTGATGGTGTAGTAGAAGCCAGAGGCCTTGAACCAGACTGCTAACTCAGGACATTGAATATTTGCAAATAAAGCTGTTTTGGTAAAGGGGTACACTGTGTGACACACCACAATTTCCAATGCCACTACAATGAGCAAATATGTGATCAAGAGAAGGGGAAGATGGAAGAGCAGAGTGGTATGTGCAGAGAAGACTATAGCTGATAGAAGAGCAAGTCATTACCCAAAGGGGCAGTTGAGATTTTTGTTTTGGGTTTTCTTTTTTTTTTTTTTTTTTTTTCTTTTTTTTTTTTTAATTAATTTATTCTTGTTACATCTCAATGGTTATCCCATCTCTTGTATCTTCCCATTCTTCCGTCCCTCCCATTTTCCCCTTACTCCCCTCCCCTATGACTGTGACTGAGGGGGATTACCTCCCCCTGTATATGCTCATAGGGTATCAAGTCTCTTCTTGGCTACCTGCTATCCTTCCTCTGAGTGCCACCAGGTCTCCCCATCTAGGGGACATGGTCAAATGTGAGGTACCAGAGTACGTGAGAAAGTCTCACCCCACTCTCCACTCAACTGTGGAGAATGTTCTGACCATTGGTTAGACCTGGGTAGGGGTTTAAAGTTTACCGCCTGTTTTTCTTTTTCTAATCTTTATTTTTATTTTCTTTCGGAGGGAGATTACAAGGGCGGAGGAGAGATACAGGACTGGAAATGAGTGGGATCAGAGTGCATGATGTAAGGGTACCAAAGAGTCAATTAAAAATATGTATTTTAAAAAAGGAGAAATGGGCTTATCTATACAGAAAATCAGTGCTGAGTGGCACACACACTTAATACCAACACTAGGAAGACAGACCTCAATTCGAGGCCGGCATGATCCACAGAGATCAAGTTCTAGGACAGCCAAGGCTACACAGTGAAACCTTGTCTTATAAAACAGAACAGAAAGCAGCTAAGGTGAAGAATCTCTGTGGGGAATTAGCATATGCATGACCATCCTCCACCTCTCTCCCTGTCCTAGTCTGTGACCACTGCATGTCTTGCCTGAGTCTAACTCATCTCAGGAGACTAAGGCAAACCATAGGCTTAAAGAGGATGAAAACTCACCTCTCAAAGACACTTGCTCAGAAAAGCACAAATTCTGAGTTTGATGGGTAGCTTGAAAAGTGAAAAATAGAACTTCCTGGTGTCCTCCTCAAAGTCTCAAAAAAGGAAGATGAGCAAAACAGCAGGCCTTAAATATAAATATGATGATCCTGTGACAGCTGAAGTGCTGCCAGTGAGAGGCTGAAATGTCTAAAAAAGATAAATTACATAAGAGACGTTAGACTGACAAAATGGCTGCTGTGGCTGGGGGTGTCTACACATGTGTTCTAAAGAAGTGACTACCCTGCAGTGATACAGCTGGTATGAGGGGCAGCGGACTCCATGTTCAATTGTGGTTGCTGTTATTCTCCTTCGTAACTCCCTTTCTTATTCACTGTGCTTACTTTATTTCTTCCTGTTGAGAAATTGTTCTTGATTTTTCTTTCTCCTGGAGCAGAGTCCCAATTCAAATGTGAACCCATTTTCAGATTTTTAACCTGTTCTCCATTACCTCTTGTCTGCCATTGATTTCAGTAGAGGCTTAATTAGCCATTAGGATGGGAATGCGCCAATATTTCTAATGGAGTGTGTCTTGCCTGTCAAAGTAATACCCTTGCAAATCACTTCCCAGAGAGTCCTAGATGCAAGCCCATCATATATTATGAAGAGGTCATAGTGGACACACTCCTTTTAAACACAACCCACACATGACTCTTACTGTGCTGTGCTTCTAAAATCATTGTGACTTTGTGGTAGCACACATCTTTATCCCATCACTAGGAAGACAAAAGCAGGAAGATCTTTGTAAGTGCAAGGGCAGCCTGGTCTATGTACAGAATGCTAGAGCTATACAGTAAGACATCTTTTTAAAGACCAGACAACAAACTACAAAAAATAAATAGAACTGAAGTCAGTGTGTAAGATGAAAAGAGCGTGCAACCAAAACCAAGTCCTCCAGGAGCCCTAAAGGTTTTATCATAAGGGTGGAAATCCTCCTGCCTGCCTCATGGGGTCCCAGATCATGCAGTTGATGACCAGACCCTTGGTATTTAGGAAGAATGCCAAATGAAAACTAGTGTCATTGAACTAGAATCATGTTAAAACTAGCAGAGTGCCCACAGTGTAAGCTTTGAAGTGGTAGGTTCCAATCCTGTTATATGTACCTTGAGGCAGGTTCTGATGAAGTATGGCCTTGATTTCCTTAGTATTTTAAGAACTCATTCTGTGTCACCTACTTCCCTTCTGCTTATTTTTCTCATTTTGTCAAGACTATTCAAATGAATTTAAGTAATTGAGGCCATACCTTGAGACCATAAGCCAGCCCCATCTTGGTAAGCAATAGAGGTATGAACTTTCCATTTTGTTTTATTCACCTTCTTTCTTATACTATGAAGTTTCTAAATAATATCAAATTCCAAACCATGAAACTGTGTCAAAGCTTCCCAAATACCAAAGAATTTTACTTGCTATTACTTGGAATGGACACTCAGGAGGTGGTCCAAGATCTGAGGTCTAGAAAAACATCACCAAGAACTTCAGGGTTAATGTGAACTACCAGTTCTCAACTTTTGGGTCATGACCCCTTTGAATCAAAGGACCCATTCCCAAGACTTGCATATCAGATGTCCTGGATAGCAAATATTTAAATTACAACTTATAACAGTAGCAAAATTATAGTTATGAAATAACAACAAAAATGACTTTATGGTTGGGGTCACCTCAACATGAACTGTATTAAAAGGTCTCAGCATTAAGAATGGTGAGAATCACTGCCCTAGCAATTCTTTGCCATACTAGCAGGTTATATACATGTGGAATTTTTTTCCTTCTTTTTTTGTCTCATAAATGAATAAAAGATTGACATCTTGAAGATTCTCATGAAATTGACAATGCAAAGGAAAAGAAAAGGGGAATAAGAATAAGATGGAAGATAAAGAAGGAGAGTAAAAAGAAGTGAAAAGGGGAAAGAGAGATGAAGGATGAAGGAAGGCAAGCTGGAAGAACCTAAGAGCATGAATTTGAGGACTAGCTCAGTGTAGACCTTGGGCAAGTTACGTTCCTGGTTTGAGGTTGTCCTAGCCTCCGTGACGTCAGTATAGGCCAACCAAAACATCTGGCATGCAGTTTACCAATAAAAGCTACACCTGCTTTGCATTTTCTCTTGGGCAAATTTAGCAATCCATTTTGAAAAACTATATATCTGCTCTGTGTATAAAAAGTGGAGCCTCTGTGCTATAATACAGTCCTGCCAGGCAAGATGTCCCCACTGGTACAATAGTAACAAGACTGGTTATGGGGGTAACCATGCCTCCCTTGAATGGAGGCACAGGAGAGTTTCATGCTTAATACTGCAGAAATATATTTGGAAATCATAGGCCCAAAGGGAGGAACTACTGATAGTGCACTGATAAATGATCATGTTGTCAAGATGCCTTCTCAATATTATGTTATATCCATAGGTCTATGCTCCTCTCAATCTTGGGCAGAGAAACCAATAGCAGTAAGTTAGTAGCTAGTGCAGAGACTGTTGAAAATACTGAGAGAAAGTGATTGTGGGTACTTAGGCATAGAAAGGACATCTATATCAATATTCTACCCTCAGGATTGGGGAATGTAGCAGATAAAGTGGCAGCAAAAATGTAAGAGATGATCTTTAGAGATAGGCCAGTGGTTAAAATATGCCTGTTCTTCCAGAGACCCAGGTTCAATTCCTAGCACCTATATTTTAACTCAAATTGCCCTCCCCCCAAGTTTGGAAAGATCTGATACCCTTGTCTGCCCTCCATAGATATCAGGCTTGCAAATGGGACATGGAAATACATGTAGTTAAGACATTTATATACATATGATATGATAAATTAAATTAAGACATAACAGAAGAACCAGAGTATATGAAGGAGTGCTTGAAATCTTGTCTTCTGCATATGACATGGCTGTTGCACACATGAACTCATGGCAGCTGTGGCTATCTACAAGGTCTATGGAAGGTTAAACCTGTTAAAAAATTCCATCATGTAGGAGACCCCCAAGGCCCCCACCCATAACTGAAGGGCTATTGGAAATTGGTGGCTGCTGTAGGGAGAGTTACTTCTCCTTGAGGGTTTGAATTAGTAGGTTTCTCTGGCCCCAGTAAATAACATATATCCATAGCATATGGATAGCACTTATTGGACACAGTGAGTTACTGAGAGAGAGAGAGAGAGAGAGAGAGAGAGAGAGAGAGAGAGAGAGAGAGAGAGAGAGAGAGAGAGAGAGAGAGAGAGAGAACGAAATTCCCACATTGGATAGGTGGTTTTAATGGAGAGGACTGGGGAGGTTTGAGGAACTAGAGAGCTCACTGCAGTGGGGACTAGCAGCATGCACTGGGAAGGACTCAGATTTGGGAATGGTATGCTAGCCTTATTTCATATATAGAAACCATATTTAGATGTGCAGTATAGAAAGCCCCTTTTGTTCCTCGACGTTACAGATGTATTCCAAAGAATGAGAACCTGAGAAAAATGAAAGCAATGTCATGAGGGACATAGTACGTGAAGTCCTTTCAAAGATGGGTCTTTCATCTGCTTTCTTCTTTGTTGCTTTGAAAAAATAGCTTCAAACCTGTGCTTTGCTGGTTGATGTTGAAAGTCCACATCTTGTTCTGCTTAGGCTAACATGTTTACAGTGTCCCCTTTATGACACAGGAAGGTGGTGACTATCTCTGAGGTTCCCAGGCGTCCCGATTTATTAGATATTTGAAGTTTCAGTGAAACAGAGCATCATAAGGTGTGGGAAAAGAAATTCGCTAACAAGGAAAGAGTTTTCCACTCTTTATTTAAAATTTAGCACCCAAGTTTCTTCAGTGAATTACCTCTGCTCAGCTAGAAACAACATGGTTTGGGAAGAGCAGGCACTGCCCAGCTGGCATTTGCCGCAGCGCTGGCTAGAGAACACATCTCATCACCTGGGAAATAGGCATCGGGTTGTGAATGGGACACCTGGGCCAAGTTAGGTCAGTGGGACTGAGCTCTGGGACATCTGCAGTTTGGTATGACAGTAAGAGTCTGTCATTTCTGCTATCATCGCTAGCATAGGGGACCGAATGCTGAAGCCTACAACAACTTATCCTGCATCATTTTAGGGATGCCCCTCCTTGAAAACAGTGCGTGCAAAGGGAGAGGTGACATTTAGAAGCAGAGAAAGTGAGATGGCATTGCTGGTTCCCCTGTGTTAAGGCATAGAACTATACAGAGACTTCTCATTTTTGTCCCATCTATGTATGTATGTATGTATATATGTATGTATGTATTATGTATGTATGTATGTATCTATCTATCTATCTATCTATCATGTATGTATGTATCTGTATCTTTCTCCCTAAATATAGATATATACACTTCCTTTTCCTCCTTCCATTTTCTATCTTTCCCTATGTCAGGTAAGGTTCTTTAACAAAATAGAAACAATAGGATGTGAGTACACAGGAGAAAATTATTTTTGACTGGCTTTCACAAAAGGGCTTTGTAATCCAGAAATGCCTGTGTCTATATTGGAGGGTCAGATAATCCCTAAGCTCCTTTGTATGAGAAGTTGAGCATCTCAGAAGTTCCGATACAGCACGTGCTACCTGGAAGCTCCTTGGAAATTTACTTGTAATGAGTCCTCATTGGAAAGCTGAGGAAGCTGGAATGTGACATGTGGGGGGATCACAGCAGCAGCAACAGATGCGTTGCTCTGGCAGAAGCTGCAAAGCCAAGAGACTACACACTTCCCCTCAAATCCCTTTGTGTGTGGACTGCCCAGACAGTAAAGGATGTCTTCTCCCATCAGTCGGTCCTCTCTCGAAACACCTTCACAGCCATGCCTAGAGATGTGTCTCCTAAATCATAGCTTCTTAAACTGAAAGTGGCAAAACTGAATACGGGGAATCATGAAAAATGTGGTGATAGTAAAGGTTTCTAAATGTACAGTGATAAAAAAAAAAAAAAACCAAAAAAAAACACAATTCATTCAAAGGGCCTGTGAGATGATTTGCTGTGGATAGCCACTTGTTTTCTGAAGTCATGCAACCTGAGTTCCCTTCCTACGACCTAAACAAAGGTGATATTCTCATCATTGCTGACTAAAAAATCAAAATAGCAATCAATCATGGAAAAGTGAAGGTGTTCTATGTCTTATGATATCAAATATTCAGCCAAGATGTAATTCTTTATGTAAAAATAAAAAGCACATGCATCTGATTAGTATTGTAACTATTAGTGTTATCTACCTGACAGAACATAGACGCACGCAGGGGAGGGATGTCATGGCGTGCCTGTGGGGCGCAGCTTGACTGTAATGGGAAGACACTCCCAGGGTGGTAGGTGCTACTGCCTGACTGGGGTCCTGGAGCGTGTGAGTAAAGAAGGGGGGCTGATCAGCAACAGCAGTGATCACCCCCTGTTCCTGACTGACAGTGGAGATGATGTGACCAGATGACCCAAGCCTCTGCTGCCCTGACTCAGCTGCCATAGCAGGCTGTGCCCTAGCACTGTGCAAGAAAGTGAACATATTCACTCATAAGTTACCTTGTCATGGAGTTTCATCACGGGAACTGGAAAGGAACTATGCGAATATGTGCGTCTTTAACACATACTGGCAAAAATATATATCCAACCATTATTTCACATTTCTTTTTTTTTCCTTATGTTTTGAGACAGTGTTTCTCTGTATAGCCTTGGCTGTCATGGACCACTTTGTAGACCAAGCTAGACCCTAACTCTCAGAGATATGCTTGCTTCTACCTCTCTAAGTGTTGGGACTACAGGCATGAACAACTGTGCCCATCTGTCTTTTACGTTTCTTTATATTTCATTTGTTGTATGTCTACTTGAGCACATGTGAGGGTCGGAAGACAACTTGAAGAAGTCAGTTCTCTCCTTCCACCATGTGGGTCTCAGGAATCAAACTCAGATCACCAGGCTTAGCAGCAAGTACCTATACCTGTCACTACCTCACTTGTAAGAATATAAATTTCTTCATAATTGCTTTTAGTGAGTGTTTGGCTTGCCTATCTGTGCTACATACTTGTGTTTTATATACTTGTGTTTTATATACTTGTGTTTTATATACCTATATACCCAGGATCACATACAAATTTTTTGGCAAAAAGAGATTCATAAATGACTTCAGATGGCTTGGCACATAAAGCCACTTGCTATAGAAGCCTCATGACCCAAGGTCAATCCCTGGAACCAATGATAGAAGAACATCCTTCTACACATGCTTTGTGGTACTCAAGCACCTACATACATACATACACACACGTACACACACATGCACATACACACAGATGATGATGGTGGTGATGATGATAAAATACTCTTAAAAACTCTATCTTAGGTGATTTGGAGTCCAGTAATGCTAACTATCAATATCATCAACTACAGGTTTATCTCTTGTCAACCTGAAATCATGTAACTTTTCTTTATATAAGGCTTAATTTCTAAATAAGCACAACACCAATATCATAAATCTGCATAACATTATATACCAATCCCATGTAACAAGCAAGAGCAAAATAATTCTTCTCCCAGAATGGATGGCAAACTCCCTTGAGAAATGCGTACTCACTGAGATCTCATAAGCTAAACATGGTACTACAGATGCAACATGACTTAGGTAATGATATTAATTTAACCAACATTAAGTTACATGAGGAGGAATAGTCCCAGAAAGAAAGCACAGATATCTGTTTAATATATGTGTGGATATGCACAAAGTAAGGCAGAAATAGTCCTGACAATCGCACATCTTGTTTCTGTACCTGGTCACATGGCTTTGGCTGGTATTTATCATTACCTTCTACTACCCAATCAGATTCTTTTTACCTGCAGCAAGAACTTAAAGATTTTGTATTTTACCTGGAGGGGTGACCCCTCTCCTTCATTGATGAAGGGGTTGGGCCATTTTTCATCTTGCCTGGATTCTGTTGTCGTAGAATCCCTGTAACCTTAGTTAACATGGGGCAGGATAGCACTAAGACATAGTACGGCATCTCCTGTGCTCAGAACTTCCTTGCCTCCGCTGTGGAGTGGTGATCAAATTTCCCCCTGCATCAATTACCCACACAAACACTAATCCCTTCACAACCTGGTGACTCAGGGTATGAGGAGTCCGAAGGGGCCAGGGAAGAGTGCCCTTATGTCCTTTCCACAAAGCAGTGACACTGTTCCTGGAAGGTTTGGTACCCAGCTGCCGGGCTAACATTCCCAAATAATGAATGTGCTAATTCTTAAATCCAAGGAAGTCCACTCAACAGTTTGTTTCTTCCTTAATGATAGAGGAATACTGGTACAACAACTGGGCCTCTGCATTAGAAGGGGGAGCTCCATGTGCTCTGCACAGTTCCCTTTTGTTCCCTTTCTGGTTCTGCACAGGACTGTTATCATAGTGATATGTGTCATAAATCACGCCTTACGTCTACCTCTAACCTTCCCCAAGCCCAGAAAGTTTGCATTATTCTACAGCCCTATTTTAACACAGGTATTCAAGACAATGGAGAGAATAGCCAGTTGCCACAGCAGAATCTCATTTTCTTGGGAGAATTAAAAAAAAAATGATGTATACTGTGTAGAACACAAGCTAATTTCCCAGACTTATAAAACTAATTCCCTAGAGAGGTCCCAAGCTCTTCTAAGGGCTGATGGTTTTCAAGAAGCTGTGGTGAAGATGAGACAGACAGGCATCTCCATACACAGTAAGTGCTTGTGGCTCACAGGTCCCCTTTATTATAAGTGCAGGTGACAGAAAGATCAGTGGTGCTGTTGGGACATTGAGAGAACAATTAAAGATTGTTTACACACCAGTTGGCGATTCAAACAGAGACAGGGAGAACCAGGATTCAGGTCTTTATTGTGCTTACTGTGACTTTCGGATGGATAATGAAAGCCAAATTAGATTTGAAAAATAGTCTGTTATCCTCCCCTCATCAGGGATAAGAGTAACAGCACCTGACTTCCAGGGAGTCAGTGTCCTAAGAGGAACTCCCAGTGAAATCACTTACAGGCAGTTGCCAGGCAATATGATTCACTGTAATTTGTGTAGACATTCAGTACTATTAGTTTTCAAAATTGGTTTATTGTTTTTAATATTGTGAGGTGACCTGCATGTACTTACAAACTAAGAAGGGATAAAGTTCATACATAGAAATCTGTGGAATCCATGGTTCAGTCTTTAGCTATCAGGTATTAAATTTTCTCATTCAACATATAGGCATTAGATTAGGGGCTGTAATGCAAGCCCAATATTCAGGACTCTGTGGAAGGAGAATTGTGAATTCAAGCATACACACACACACACATGCACACATACACATGAATGTGCACACATGCACACACACACACATATACACAATAAATAAATCTTGAAAACTTAGGAGGCAGGTTGAGAAAGAAAATGGATTTATTCTGTTTGAACAAATAAAGGAAAAATGACTTCTAGTTTCTCTCTACTTCTTTTTGTTTCCAGCTGTGTAACCATTTAGAAAACACATAATAACAAAAGGAGATCAAGGGGATCCAAATGGGAAAGGAGGTTCAGTAGGTGTCAGGAAGACAGGAATAAGAAACTTTCCTGTCAAGGGATGGGATAACCATTGAGATGTAATATGAATAAATTAATAAAAAAAATTTAAAAAGAAAGAAATGTTCCTGTTACTTCTCAGCTTTTACTTTTGAAAGACTGCATAGAGGACTCCACTTTTACCACAGGACTAGAAACAGAATCTTGATAAACCAACTTGGCCTCAAATTCAGAGTCCTCCTGACTTGGCCCCCTCAAATGCAGGAGGTACAGGCATGAACCACATCCAGTGTGAGTTCATTTCATTCTGACAACTCCCTATCATCTCTGAATACTTTCCTCTGAGGACATCACTGTTTAACATCTGAGAACTTGATTTCTACCATCTCTTCTTAACAGGATGAGATGTGTCCTGATGGTGTGATCCAATCCTACAGAGGGGCCCAGAGGACTGTAAATGACAGATGTCAAGGACTCGGTGCCAGAAAAATCCCCTTTCCATTTCAAGCAATAGATGCAAATAAAAAGCTCCTAAGATGACCCTATATTATGTCTGTTTTCAAGTCTAATTCCTGTGGGTAACACCCTTGCATAAAAATATAGTAAAATAAAGTGTTTTTCAACCTGATCGCTTTCTTTTGCTATAAAAGTAGTACTTGTTAGAATAAATTTTCATGAATTTGCCTGTAAATTCTTTAAAGAATGATCAAAACCACATATGACAAAAGTCTTAATAGCCACACTATGGTTAGAATTTTGTAGAAAGCTTAACAATTTACAAAACACTCTAATTACCTTTGCTTAAATATTCCACTCCTAATTAGGAACATAGGAACTTGAGCCTGGAAAAGTTGGAATCACTAATAACTCATTCTGAAGGACTAAGAGTTTATTTTGGGGGGCTTACATATTTGAGGAACATGGAACTGACAAAAGTTACCATTATAGCTACATGTACATGAATTTAGTTTTTATTTCTGATGCAGAATGTAAAGTCCTTGACCTGGGGCATAGTAGATCAACAACAAAGTTTAATAATAGCACCTGTGAGCACAAATGAACTCTGATAACCAAGTGCATTTCATATATGCAGTAGTAACAAAACAAGAGAAGTCAAGCTGGAATGGAGCTGAAGGCTTCCTCCCTGATGGCGAGCAGTCACAGCTCTGAAAGGAGCTATAAGGGCCTCTGGGGGAAGAAAATTCATCAGTGCTCTTACTCAGTGTGGGACGTGTATGCCACAGCACTGACATGCGAAGTGAGAAGTACCTACTGCACAGCCACCAAAAGACCATACTGAGAGCTCCAAAACACACTGCTGATGTTTCCCAGAAAGAAGGAAATCCTGTCATGTGGATTGTCCATGCCCTCCCGCCGCAAGACCACGGGACCATACCAAGGTGAGCTCCCAAGGACCCTGCTTTTTGGCTTTTTGGGTTGCAGCCTGGATAGTGCGGGCCAAGGAGATGACATTCGAGGAGGGGTTGCCGCTAGAGTTGAGCCAGAGTGAGGACTGCACCACCCATACCACAAGCCTCATGGGCCTCCTCTCACGGGCCAGGGCCATGCTCAGTGCTGAAAGGTGGATTGTGCAGAAGTGGATACTAGGGTTAAGTACTGAGGTGGAGGTCCATGGCACATGGAGCACGTGATGGAACCAGAGACTCAGGAGGCATGAATCAACAGAGCCACAAGTTCCCCAGGACAAGAAGCTGAGCTGGGCCAACATCAAAAGTTTCTGTGAGCGACTCAACAAAGACTTTGAGGGGCCTCCACTTGCCACCTGCTTGATGGCCCACAATATCCAGTACCCACAGGAATAGGAGGCCATCCAGGCCTTGATGGCCAGCAACAATATGATGACTTGAACAGGAGCAGGAGAGCTGGCCCTAAAGACATAGGAGCCAGCCCTCCCTTGAAGACACAGGAGCAGGTAACGTGACCCTGCCCTGATGACAGGGAATGGGAGAGTTGGCCCTGCCCTGAGGATGCAGGAGCAGGTAAGTCAACCCTGCCATGATGACACAGGAACAGGAGAGTGGGCCCTGCCCTGAGGACAAGGGAGCAGGCCCTGATTCAGGGCTCTGAGTAGACCTCACCCCAACATCTACCCCATGTGTGACCTGCTGGAACATATAAAGGGCTGGACCTGCAGATTCAAAGATTAAGAATCTCCTTGACACACCCCAACAATGGGATATGGGACAGCAGTCCTAGGGGAGATCCGGTAACGATAGTGTGGGCCTCCAACCAGACCCATGACTCATAGCAATGAACATTTGAAAGTAAACATATGTGGACAAAAGGCTATATTGCATGATACACTACAGCTTCTGTAACAAGATTTTTTGTTTGTTTGTTTTATTTTACTGAGGGGAGGAGAGGGATTGTGGTGCATGACATGTAAATCATAGACATTCAATAAAAGTAAAAAATAAAAATAAAAAAGAAGAAGGATTCAGGAAGAATGAGAGGACAACTAGTGGGTGAATGTGATCACAATAAATCATAGACATGCATGAAATTGTCAAAATAAAAAGGGAAACAACAAACAACATGAAACTAGAGTCATAAAATTAATTATGAGAGGAGTTAAATCCTATTGAGCACCTCCTGGTTGTCCAGGGCAGCCTTGATTAAAAAAAAAAAACAAAAACAAAAACAAACAAACAAACAAAAAAAAAACAAAAAACCTCTGGTCATCATATAATATTTCAATAATTTTCAGATTCTCGACTAATTAAGTCAATTAACTAATTGTGGTTTTTTTTAATAAAGAGAAATTTTCCACCTATTTTTGTCAGGGAGAGCTATCTGTATCTTTTGTTGTTGGTGTGTCTTTATCAGGCTTTGTAGAAAATTTTCTGGTGTTGTAGCAATCAAATTGTCAGGCTCTATTAAGCCAGTTGTAATGACAAGTTAACACAGAAAACAACCTATGAAAAGAGTTACGTTAACTCAGAGTGCACTCTCAGATCCTAAATTTGCTTGTCACCAAGAATTCTCCCCAAGGGTGGTGTAACCAAAATATCATGAATTTACCATTTTTAATTCCTACACAAATTATAATGGCAGTCTCTCAAATTTTACTCAAACTCAAAGCAAGCTGACAAGTTTTCCAGAAACTTCCTATCTGTTCCATAGAAGAGACAGCACCTCATGTCCATTTCAAGCCCAGACCACTGAGTTAGTTTATCTCATTTCAACTGGTGACTGCACAATGGCTCAAGGGGACTCCAAATAGCCTTTACGCCTCAAACATGCAACAGAAGATTAAACAAACACTTAAGCATGAATGCCAACCCAGGCTGCACAGAAAAGCAAACACAGTGAGCACCCTACCAAACAAAACGTGAGCTCTCCTGTCACATAACCAACAATCACTCAGTAAACAGCCCAACTGAGTCTTCAAAATGGCAGTCATTTTAGCCATGTTTTCTTCACAAATTGAAGCCAAGAGCATAAAATGAACTAAGTCATAAAAGGTTACAAGGAGCTCTCAGATTTATGAGTCTGAAGTAGTAAAGTTCTCTTCATACGTAGGGCCAGGCAAAAATCCCAAAGTCCTCTCCCATTACCTCCGGCCTCAGTATATGTTCATAAGACAACAAACACCCAAGGGAGAGAGAACCAGGGAAAGTGTGTCTGAGACTAGGACTTATCCTGCATCCCAAGTACAAAGAGTGGTTAGGCACAGGCTTGCCTCTTTACTAGCCTCTCCAAGGCTTAGGAGGGGCACTTGAATTCATCAACTTTTTGGTTCTTAAAAGAAATGAGAAGACATGTTGGTAAAGGATTCTTCTACAGTTTGGCTAATTCTTAGAGACAAAGACTCCTCAGTTTCCTTCTGCCTTTTTTGCAGCACTTAAAATTTCATAGAAAAGATAAAAATATGCCAGAAAATATGAACACGTGTTTACATCACCAGAACTATGAGAACTCTTTTGGAAGGCATGTTCTTCCTCTGGCTGGGGCATGGCTTCATTCAGCCTTTCTCTTCACCTGGCCTGGGATTCCTGGGGGAAGTTTCATTTGGGAACTCATCATTTCAGTAGTTGGATAACTGAAGGAAGGTGTCTCAGAGTTTCTATTTCTTCAAGAAAACACCATGACCAAAAAGCAGGTTGGGGAGAAAAGGGTTTATTCAGTTTACTTTTCAACATCACTGTCCATCATGAAAGAAGCCAGAGCAGGACATGATATCTCACTGACCCTCTTCCATGACATGTCCTGAGTATTGGATGTTGTGATGCCTTACTTAGGGCTGAACATTCAGTAGTCACTGCTTTTTAATGCTTGGGCTAGTTGTGAGCCTCTTCTGTAACTCTTGCCCACTACAAACAGAACCTTCTTTGACCAAGGCTGAGATTAATGAAAATAAAAACAAATACTTAGATGGATATTTAGGAGGGTGTCCTTAATAAGGACAACCAACACAGTTGTCTAAACTCTTACACTGTTTCCATGGAGGAAAAAGAGACTAAGACTTAGCAGAGACCAAATAGGACAGGTCTGAGGGTTTGGTGGCTAGTCCACATAAGTCAACAGTTAGCTGTGGCTGAGAAACCATATAAATCCCTCTGGAATCAGATCCAGAGGGGATGAAGGGATGAGGAACTGACAAGGGGAGCATAGTGTGGAAATTCTGTTGTCGTCTCAACAAGCCCAGGTCTTTTCCAGAGTTTACCTTGTGGTGACAAATGATCTTAGTGTTGTAATCATATCTGAGTACCAGCCTTCTTCTTTGAAGCTGTCTTGTGGCCATGAGGCAAGGATGGATTTGAAACTATGCAGAGGAAAACCAAATCTTGCCTACACTCTCAGACTGGAGTTTGGCATGTGATTCAACTAAAGGTTGGGTTATAGAAAAATGACTTGCAGAATCAAGCAGATGTATTTGTGAAATATGTGATAACTCCTGGGCATTATTGTGTACTACAGAGCACATGGCAAGGGCTCCATGAACTCTAGCTGTTGTTTTTCACAGACAGTGCTACACTGCTTTTAAAGTAGACAGGTATGTCTCAGATTGGCACCCCCAGTCCAATGAATACACACTTCCTGGGTTGACACATTTGCTTAGAATTGTATATGAGGGGGGGGGAATAACCCAACACAGAGAATCTGAATGGCCCCATGGAATTCTTTTCAAATGAATAGAACAGTCTCTTTGCTTCACAAGGAAATTATACAAAAACATCCTTTCTGTGGTCATCAGTGTGAACTCCATAGACACTGGAATTGGATATAGCCACATTTAAAGTACATGTGATACTTGGCATTGCCCATGGTTATAGATCAAACCCTGTCTGTTTCCATCTAGTCCCTAACTGATCTTTCCCTACCAGCTTTCTAGAAATCAGAATCAAGCAATCATCAAAATGACCCATAGTTTTCCCTCCCCTGTTCCTTCCCTCCCCTCCCTCCCTTCCCTCCCCTGTCTTGCATTTTATGAGCCTAATACAACAAAATAAATGTGGGTGTGAAAATCGTATGCCACCAGGAATATTTTATAGACAGAAAATGCAGCTCATCTGTATCAAAACCAGAATATTTATAGAGTAAGTTACTATTATATTCATGTACTGTCATGTACTTGGTATATATATTCTGTTTGATACTTTATAAAAAAAAAGTATTTGAAACAAATCCCCAACTTTATAAGAATTAGACAATACTTGACATTCATCTGACATTTTAATTATTCATAGAAGAGAGAAATTAATCAACAGAGGAACTACAGAAGGCAAAAGTAGACAAGGTTTTTAAACCCTGGAGGAGTGACCATCTATTGGACAGATAAAAACAACTTGAATTGAATTCTAGGCCAGAGTCACATAAAATATATACAGTTTCCTTAAAAAATGCCTCTTAGCAAGCCACAGCAAGGGCACGCTTGAATTAGCTATATTTTCTGCCATCTATCTTGTAGACCATCTTTAGTATCAAGTTTCTTTGTGTCTCCTATGTTCAGATAGGGCAGGGTTTTTTTTTTTTTTTTTTTTTTTTCTCTGCAGGGTCCCTTGAGAGGACCAACTTAATTTCTTCCATTTGGAAGGAGCAACTAAAAATCAATCCTAAGAAATATTACATTTCCATTTAGATAGAGATAACCTTTGTTTTCTTTGTTTAAGGTGGTTTCTAGTGGACTATAGGGTAGTTTAGATAGATCGAGCCTATTTGTCCTTAAACTACGGCTTTTCTCTCTATTATGATGACTATCTGTTTTTATTTAGACATAATCTTTGTATATCTTTGTGTGTGTGTGAGTGTGAGTATACATGTATGTACACATGTATGTGAAGGCTAGAGGTCATCATTTTTTAGAAACTATGCACTTTGATTTTTTGAGGCAGCATCTCTCACTAGTCTATAACTGTCCACTTTGGTTTTGGGGGCAGCATCTCTCACTAGTCGGTAACTGTGCAAGCACTTTTTGCATGAGCTCTGGGATTGAGCTCAGGCCCTTATGCTTGCACAGCAAGCATTTACTCACTAAGCCAGCTCTCCATCCGCTTTTTCTACAACTTTGAGGGGAACATTATAGAATCATGGTACATGAATGCAATCTGCAATCAGCAAGCCAATATAATCAACATTACAGCTCTTCATTGCTCCCTCGTGTGCCGAGAATTTCATACTATTATCATGATTTGAAAGACACCACATGTTATTTTCAGCGGGAATTACCACTCTGCTATAGAAAACCTGTCTTAACGTCTCTTTGCTTAAATGTAGTTTGTCGGTCTTGTTTAATTTCTGTCTCCCCTGCCCCCATACTTTTTCCAATCTCCAATGACCACTATTCCATTCTCTCTGAGACTTTTCACTAATAAGTGAGAACCAGTACTATTTATCTATTTCTAGATTGCATGATATGATATGATGTGATATGCAGATATTTGACCTACGGTTCCATTGTTTGTCACAGGCGGTAGGGGCAAGTGTGTGCATGGAATTCCCTTTGAAGGCTCTTGGGTTGGATTCCTTGATAAAAACAAAACAAGACAAACAAGAACAACAACAACAAACATAAAACTGGTAGCCAACGTGCTTGGTGTGGACCATGTAGGCTGCCTGTATTCTTTACTCCAGTCACCTCTACTCCAGCTACCTTCTCCGATCCAACCCCTGACCTTGCAAAGGTACCACATTGTATGATTAGCTTCTCTCTAGTGAGTCCTTCTGACCCTTGGACATGTGCACCATATCCGACCTCCAGGCCTAGCCCAAATCTCACTCATGTGCGTAGATCCTACTTGATGTATTCATCCTCCTGAAGTGGCTTGTTGGAAAGTGTACTCCTCATAGAGGCCCAGAATTAAAATCTAGGGTTATATGGTGACAGTGAGAGAGATGAGCCCTAAATGCAGAGTTGTGTTTGTCCAGCTAGTTTTGGCATTGCTTTCCTGTAGAACCTCAGACAAATCAGGATATCTTGATTTCTACACCTGTTCTTCTAACATAGGTAAGTTGAACAAAGTGATCTCTATATTCTCTTAGACTCTGCAGTCTTAAATCAATTTTTGTCTTGATATTAATCACATCTTTACATACATACTTGCCAGGTCCTCCCTAGCAAAGAGGCAGAGAGTAGAAGTTGAAGTCTAAGCAATATCCTATACTTGCTAAGCCAGAAGCCACACCCTTCTATGAATATAGTCAAACCAGCCCACAGATGTGAGTGTAGGGCAAGAAATTGTTAGGTTTGCCTACTTCTCCACTTAGTTGACACTATTTAAATATCTTGAGATTTATTTGTGAATCACATGAACATACGGTTCCTTTTGAAACACAAAAGGATTTAGCAACATTGAATCACACTTTCACATGCCAATAATTGGCATGTAAGGTTTCCAAGCATCACCTCAGCCAGGCCTCCAAGGGCCTCACTAATCTGTTGCTTAGGCATTTTTCTTCCCTTCTTTCTTTTTTTGCTTTTTCCCTTAAAGTGGGAAGTTTGGGAGCCCTCTACTGAGTCAGAACGGGCTTATGTGTGTGTGGGACTGTTTAGATGGGAAAGGAAAGAGAAGGTATCTTTATGCAGAGTTTATAAGGCGCTTGGCTACAGCTCAGCCATGAATCATGTGTTTAGCATGTGGAAGAAGCCAAGTTCAACAGTAAAAGACAAAAAATAAAATCACAAGGATGACAAAAACAAGGAAAGAACCAGACAAACTCACAGATATGTTTCATCCTCAATGGGTTGGTAATTGTTTTTTTAGTCTCTGTGTTTCTTAATGGGCAAAATAGAATTGAAAATGCCATTCAAAGTTAGTTTTTATTTACATTACTCATCAGTGTAAGCTTTGTTGACGTTGTCTCCTTCCCCCCTTGCCCCCCACCACCCCCTCCAATAAAATATCCGCAATAAATAGACTTTTTGATGAAACTCATACTGGAAGAGAAAAAAACATGCTAATGAGAAATGAGATATTGTTTTCTCTTCTGTCTGGCTGCCTTAAAAACATCAGGCACCTGAACTGAATCAGGTTCATGAACCTGAAACACATGGAACTCAGCATAGCTGGCTTCCAGCTCACGTTAGTTAGTTAGTGATTTCCAGCTCAGGTTAGTTAGCGGCTTCCAGCTCAGGTTAGTTAGCAGCTTCCAGCTCATGTTAGTTAGTAAAGAAACAAAAGACAGTGTTCCCATCTCTTCCAACTGTAGTTTCTCCCTCCCTAAGTGCATGCCATGTTCCTATAGGAGTAATTAGCATTTCTTTCTCTATTTTTCCTACCTCAGTGAAAAGTAGAATATTAATGGGGAAAACAAGAAACAACAGGAACAAATTTCTTTCAAAAATTGTCAGCATGAAACTTAATTCTTTGTAACCTAACCCAATTTTTAAAACATTAAAAGAAAGATAGCACACTTTCACTTACACTTTCAGTACCTTTAAGAGACGAAAGTCCTGTCTTCTCATTTGAACTCACAGCTCTGCATATTTCTCTTCCTTGTTTAAATGAAAAAGTAACCGGTGAACTGTGTTGCAGTCTTTCTTACACTTGTATCAATTCTTTATACATTTCATATATGTTTTGTCATATTCACACCCCACTCTTTCCCCTAACTTTTGGACCTGTCCTCCATTCCCAACACCCCACCCATTTTTAAAATAACTAACTCATTGACTCCAATTTGTGCTGCCTGTACAGTCATCCCCTGGAACATGGTGGACACTCCTTCCTCTAAGTCATCAACTGTCAATAGCGCCTCAGCCAGGTCTGGGGCTCGGGAGCCCATCCACACCCACTCTATGCTGGAATGTTGATTGGTTTGAAGTTGTGAGGCTCTTATTCAGGCAGTCACAGCTTCCATGAGCTCATGAGTGCAGTGTTCCTATCATTTCCAATAGCCCATTTTGTAGTCTCCCAGCCTTGGGATCCCACAATCCTTCTGTGTCCTCGTTTTTATTGGTCTCTGCCCCTCAGAAAAAGGGAGTGTGATATAGTCATCTCTTCTGTGGCTGAGCACTCACTTCACAGACATTTGTTCTCTGTACTTTGACAGGTTGTTGCTGTTTTAACCAATATCCAGCGCACAGAGAAACTTCTCTGAAAAGATTTGAGAGTTGCACTGATCTATGTTATAGAGACACAAGTTTAAATGCAACTTTGCTATTATGTCCACTTAGCAAAACCATCAGCAGTAGGTTCACCCTTGGGGGCCTATGAGCTTTCCAACTATGGGTTCCTGGATGGACTTAGAGTACCAGGCATGTGTTTTCTTCTGTGGTGCTAGCCTTGAATCTGTTCAGAAAATTTTGTTGCCCCTATAATACCTGTGACAGATTTTGCATCTTTGTGCATATCTTGCCATGACAGTCTTTATTGTGTTTAGGGTTCACAGCTGGGGAAGACTGTCACTGTCTTTTCTCTCACTAAAGCCTGCATAGCACCTTCTTTCCACTCAACACCAGTTTGATTTCTCCATTTCCTGTGACCAAAGTCTGTGGTGCCCTCAGCAATAGGTGTTACCATTAAGTTTTAGTTGGCAACCAACCAAGAGATATGGCAATAGCCTGTATTGTTTGGGAAACTCTCTAAGATACCCCTGACCAAATTCAAGGGTGGAGTCTCACACATGGCATTGGCTATTTCTCTAGTAACCTATGTATTCTGGCAGAAAAATTATCTGCTATGTATGCTAACTCCAATTAAGCTAACGCGCACGTGCGCGCGCGCGCGCACACACACACACACACACACACACACAGAGAGAGAGAGAGAGAGAGAGAGAGAGACAGACAGACAGACAGACAGACAGACAGACAGATAGACAGACAGACAGAGAGACAGAGAGACAGAGAGACAGAGACAGACACAGACAGGGACAGAAGCAGACAGAATAGATAAGATAGCTTGCTTGGTACACACACACACACACACACACACACACACACACACACACACAGAGTCTTATAAAATAATAGTTTTGTGGTCTTTTCAAACATCCTTGATGTTCGTTATCCACACCTTCGTGTCTCCTTTGCACTGTTTCCTCACCAGTCTCCCCACTTAAGCCTCCATTCCCTTTATCCCCCTGTTCCCCTTGCCTGCCACTTATAAGGCCCTAGGCTCAGTGACTATCCTGGTTAAAGCACTAGATCTGGGGCTGTCATTTAGTAATGGAGTAAAGTTTCTAACAAATCATTTGAAGAAACTTGATAAACCACAATATGAACAGAGTCTCTTTCTACTCAGTAAAGTCTCACCTTGGATGCAAAGAACAGACCTTTGCAGTCAGTAGACTCTTTCCCCAAATCACAGCTTCTATTCTGAGCGTGAGAATTTCTGCAAACTTCATGCTAAGTTTTAGTGCATCCCTGGTCTTCAGTTTTCAAGGTGTTTTTACTCCAAGAGGATAAATGAAGAATAGTATTTTAAGACTTTCCCTTGCCTAAACATAAGGAAACTGTGGTTTTCCTATGGAATTTCTCTCCAATGGTATCTGAAGATGGGTTTCACCACATGGCAATGATTGGCTCAAGACACACAGTTTTAGAGACAGTTACAGACTCAACAGGAAGAGATAAGGGTAACATTTCATGAGAAGGTGCACAGGCCATAAGGTGAGAAATGGTGAGGGTTGGAAGGATTTTAGAAAGTGTGACCTTTACCACTAAGCCTGTCCAAATGGACTTCTGCCCTCAGGTACCAATGATGTGTCTGCTCATCACCACAAACAAGCAGTGATGGGCAGCATAAGATCCACTGGGATTGAAAACAGAGAATACACTCTTAGGATTTGGGAGCTATATCATGTCCTTTCTGGAAGTTTAAATCAGTCAAAAGTATATTTCCATTCAAGATAGAAGTAAAAAATAATAGGATAGCATATTATAAAAAGAGAGTTAATTTTTATTAGTAGATTATATAAATAAAATACTTGACAAGTTTTATATTTAAGATCATTGTGATTTACAAGGTGCTAGTTTTACTTTCTATGAGATACAAATAATAAATCTTTTTTTGTTGTTGTTGTTTTTTGAGACAGGGTTTCTCTGTGTAGCCTTGGCCATCCTGGACTCACTTTGTAGACCAGGCTGGCCTCGAACTCACAGCGATCCGCCTGCCTCTGCCTCCCGAGTGCTGGGATTAAAGGCGTGCGCCACCACGCCCGGCTCAATAAATCTTTTAAAAAATAATTATAAAGTAGTTTTTGAGACAAGTATTGGTGGCACACACAACAGTTGAGAGGTTGAGGTAAGAAAATAGTGAGTTGAGACCAGCCTGGGTTACATAGTGACACTATCTTTTTTTTTCTTCTCCCATGTATATTTTTAAAAAAAATTTTTATTAATTTATTCTTGTTACATCTCAATGGTTATCCCATCCCTTTTATCCTCCCATTCTTCCCTCCCTCCCAATTTCCCCTTATTCCCCTCCCCTATGACTGTTCCTGAGGGGGATTTCCTCCCCCTGTATATGCTCATAGGGCATCAAGTCTCCATGTCCCCTGGAGGGGGAGACCTGGTGGCACTGAGAGGAAAGATAACAAGTTACCAAGAAGTGACACTATCTTAAAAACACCAAAAGAATAACTATTATGAAGAAGAAGAAGAAGAAGAAGAAGAAGAAGAAGAAGAAGAAGAAGAAGAAGAAGAAGAAGAAGAAGAAGAAGAAGAAGAAGAATTTGGAAGTATTTTATTTTTATTATATAAAAATAGACAATCAATTATTGTAATTTGATTGTTCAAATTCTTGCTCCATACAGGTTAGGACATGCCATATTCTAATTGTCATCAGATGAACTAAGACTCAGTAAGCATTCAGCACTTTTAGTTCTAACACATCTGATATTATGTTCTGTGAGTTGCGCTACATCTATCTCATGTTGGTTTTTATTTATTCATATGTATGTGTACATGTGCATATGTGAATGGGTGCCCATAGCTGTCTGAAAAGGACATCTGATCAATATAGATGTTGTGAGCTGATCACCATGGGTGCTGAGATACAGCCTCAGGTCCTTTGTGAGAGCAGCAGGTGCTTTAGCAAGTGGAGCATCTCTCCAGTCCCACTACATCCATTTTCTCTTCTTCTGTTTGATCTCTATTGATTGCTTCCTATGAACCAGAATGTGAATAAAGCTGAATATTTTTATCTATACTATTTGTATAGTCCATGGAGATGTAGAAAGCAAATGGCTCTGTGATGCAGTGTAAAGGCTGGCATTAAGGAAGTACTAGTAAGAGGTACAGAGTAAGAGACAATACACTTAAAAAGAAAAAAAAAAGAGTCTGGTGTCATAAATTTTTTTTAAAAATGAGAGGAAAACAAAATTTTCCAGTTATATAAAAAGGTCAAGATGCATGAGAGCATCGTATTAAAATTCTATTTACAAAATATCCCAAAGCCTCTTTCTCGTGATTATAAATCCAGGCAAAATTATGAGTAGTAATTGTTCTGTAGCTCATCTAATAGTCATTGTTGAGAGTCTCCTTTCTGTCTGACACAGTTCAAAGCCTAGGAAATAGATCCCTGAACAAAACTAAGCCCTTTGCCTAAGAGCAGGCTTCTCACACACACTGCCCCCATCTGTATACAATTCTCAGGAGCCCATTTGCACAGATGGAATTGTACACCCTGGGATTGTGCAATCATCCCCTGTATATGTATTTCCCAGTGAGGCTTCTTCTAATGAATGGAGAACACATAAGAAAAAGGTCTATATACAAACTTGGGAGAGGCAGGGGTTATGTAAGGACCCTTGAAAGTAGTGGTTCTCAAGCTGCGACCCTTTAGTACAGTTTCTCATGTCGTGTTGATCCCCAACCATAATATTATTTTTGTTGCTACTTCAAAATTGTAATTTTGCTACTGTTATGAACTATATGTAAATGTTTGATATTCAAGATGTCTGATATGTGACCCTGTGAAAGGATCATTTGATCCCCTGAAAAGAGCTCACAACCCACAGTTTGAAAGCCGCTGCTTTCATCCTATAAATTAGCCTAACCCTAATCCTAACCCATATATTACATACATACATAAATATGTAGTAACAATTAAAAGCAGAGACCATGAACTTGAGAGAGAGCAAGGAGGTAGTAGATGGATGGGGGAAAGGGGGGAAAGGGAGGTAAAATTGATGTAATTGTAGTTTGATATCAAAAAAATAAAAGTTAAGTAGGAATGGCTTCAGTGACCATAAAAAGACTGCCAAACAAACCCAGAACTGTTATACATGTTTCAGTTCAAGCTGATGGTATAAAACAAAATTTTATATTTCATTTATTAAGCACACTCATTGCATCTGGCTAAGCAGCGACACTTGTAGAAATAGAGGGCTATCATGTGCACAGCTGTTATTCCATAGTGTAAAAACCAACCATTTCATCTGAGAAAGTCTCAGTATTTAGTACTAATTTTTTCTCTGACACATTTCTGAATTTGGGAGCAATGCAGTTCCATCCAAGGCCATTGATATATGATTCAGAGTAAACAGGAAAGTACATCAGTTCCGATTCCCTAGAAAGGACAGTATTCCTGTTAGCTAGGATGCCAGTCCAGGTTTGTTTATGCACGGTCCCTGAAGTATTCTATGATTTCCTCCAGAAAGTAAAGAATCTGAGAGAGTGGGGATTCCTTTTTAGAGCAAACCCAATGATGACAAGATCTATTCTTAACAATTTGGAAACTTAGTGTATCTTACTATGATTTAGCCAGCACTGCCTACTATGATATAAAAAAAAATACCTGAGGAGCCAAGGAAGTGTTTCTGTGAGCTCACACCTGCAAGGGTGTATTCTGACGTTGAAATGAGAAGATGTGGTGCAGTAGCCAAGTAGAGAACTGAGCAGAAACGTCAAGATTAGCATACAAAAAGAAGTCAGTTGTCAGGACAAGACTGGAGTCCCTTCTCTGAAACAGTACACACAGCCCAGCCTGCAAAGGAGAACAGGACATCCTTTCCCACATAGGGTTCTTCTGGTGAAGGGAGTATGCATAAAAGATGGGTCTGTATACACACTTGGGAGAGGCAGCAGTTATGTAACTGTCTCATATTGGGTCAGTCCCTGGAAAACCAATAGTTTGCTTACTCTTTCCCCAGTTCACTGGCCACTCCACTCCTGTGAGTGCTTGCTTCTTTAGTAGGATGTGTCTATTTCTAATTCTAACCAACTGTCCCCCAGGATACTCCTCTGCCCAGGGATATAAGAGCTCAGAATTTGGTACCCTCTGGACTCAGATCTGCAGCTCTTCAATCTGATGCTTCATCCTTTCTCCTCCTCTTCTGCTGAGTGGCTGTTTGCTGCTTCAGTTATTAAATGTGTGTGTTCTCTCTTTCTCGTCTCCATCCCTCCCTCCTCTCAGAGGATACCAAGCCTCACAGCTTTCCTGCCCTGTTGTTGTTGCTGTTGTTTTTCTCTCAAACCCTAATAAAATTGTCCTTGAGGTTCCTTCTGAGTTTGTTTTTAAATTTTTGTAATGAGATGTTGAGAATGGGCTATGCCCTATTCTACGTTACTCAATATTGTATGAAACAGTGAATTTTCAGGCTGTTCCTTGCTCTAGGAGATTCCAAACAGCTTTTGACTCCCTTTGAAGGAAGAACTGACTGCAAGTCCCAGGTGGATACACCAGCTGTTTCATATGTCAAGCATTTCCTATCCAGCACAGACAAATAAATGATTCATTTCTCAGAGAAAGAGAGCCACCTGATAAAATTATCAGAATGAGCTGAGACTGCACAGGCACATGGGTGTATGAAAATCATGTCATGATAACACAGCCCAAGAACTCATTAGACACACAGGACTGAGGAATTGGTATAATCCCTGCCTGGACCCCTGAAGTGATTGGCACCTAATACTGTGACAGCATGGCCTCACACTGCCCTATCATCTGATACCCATAGTGTGCGTCCAGGACCAATCAGCTCCCTGACAGTCCCTAGAACATCAGCTTGTCTTAGCTCTGCAGTGTTGACATGGCCTACTCAACTGCCTGAGGGCCTACCTGTTTGTTCATCTGAACCTGACCTTCCATTTCCAATTTGAGCTTTTACCTCAAAACCCCAGTCCAGCAGAACCCTCCAAAACATAGCCTCCTTTGTTCTCTCATTAATACAGACTCTCTCAGGCCTCATCTGAGACCTTTTAAACTCTGCTATAGTCTATTTAACTTACATTTGTTCTGTGAAACACATATACATACATGCATATTTTATGTGTACTGGGTGATGTGACAACCAGTATTAATAATTAAGATTGAAATAAAAGAATCTATACTCACCTTGGCCAGACTAGCAACGTAAATGGGGGTTTATGACAAAGTATTGCCATTAAAACAAATAAACATTGGGAATTTATTGTTATTAAATAAATTCTGATCTGGAAAGACATGAGATGTATTTGTAAGTTCCTGCCGTAGCATGCTCATGACATGAGACTGGAAAACCAAAGGAAAACCCAGTTTCCTCAGTAACACTTGGGACTTGTGATCCATAAAGGAAAAAAAATTCTTAAAAATTACATGTGTACATATACATATACATTTGCACGTGCACATGCACACACACACACACATACACACATGTGCTCTTGTGCACACACACATGGTAGCATCACCCCTTGCATTGATTGTATTGTCTACCTCCATGTCTCTTCCCCAGGGACCCACTAAGCTTCTGGCGTGGCTAATGGATAGGTTCAGAGTTTACTTGGCATTTCTCTGAAAGGCCCTGCAAACATTCCAGCCCTAGTGGTGACAAAGGCTTTAAAAAGATAAGGAAAGGCCCCCCTCTTAAATCCTGCTAAGTGCTCATCATTTTTATTAAGAGAGACATGGGTCAGCTCTAAGAGTCCTCCACACAGCAGCCGAAACACAGTGGCCAGTATTTCTAAAGGCTTTAGACTGATTAGGCCGATTCTCAAGGGAATGCTAAAGAAGGAACTGAAATTATCATTTCTTTTCTGAAGTACTCCATGGACTCAAGGCCTAGATTGCTTTCTTCTTTCCTTCACAATATGTTTTTCTATTACTATTAAGAACCTGAATGTGTGGGAGCAGGTAAGCCCGCCCTGCCCTGATGATAATATGGGAGCAGGTGAGTCAAGCCCTGCCCTGATGAATGGGAGTAGAAGAGCCAACTCCTGTCCTGAGGACAAGGGAGTGGGCCCTGATTCAAGGCTCTGAGTGAATCTCACCCTAACATTTACCCCATGTATGACCTGCTGGAACACATGAAGAGGCTGGACCTGCAGATTCAAAGATTAAGAATCTCCTTGACACACAGCAACAATGGGACAGCAGTCCCTGTGAGGTTCTGGTAACAATAGTGTAGGCCTCCAACCAGACCCATGACTCATAGCAATGAACATTTGAAAGTAAACATAGGTGGACAAAAGGCTATATTGCATGATACACTACAGCTTCTGTGACAAGATTTATTGTTTGTTTGTTTTATTTCACTGGGGGGGATGAAAGGGATTTTGGTGGATAACATGTAAATCATAGACATTCAATAAAAGTAAAAGAAGAAGAAGAAGAAGAAGAAGAAGAAGAAGAAGAAGAAGAAGAAGAAGAACCTGAATGTGGTAATTTCACTAGATCTATGAAAAAGTCCTGATCAGATAAATCAAAAGTATAGATTGCCTTTGTCTCATTCATCCTGTAATCACCTGTAGTGCATTAGCTTGAGATGGATTCCGTCACACCATGTATGTCTGCTATGCTCAAAGATCTTGCCCCTTCTGCACTCAACATCTGTGTCATCCTTTCCTTCTATCATCTCTATTCTGTTTCTTGATTATTTGTTTGGCAGGGAAACAATTCTGTACTTGGCATAGTAGAAAAATTACCCTGGGTCCAAAAAGAGTCTGCACATTAGTTGCTTGCGTGAAATACTAAGTACACCGAGCCAACACATCTTTGCACAGTCTTATCTGTTTTTACTTATTTACTTTAACTATCAAATGGCATCACGAATTTCCTGAATCTTTGTATTGGTATTTGTTAGATGCTATAGCCTATCTTCCCTGTGAAACCTCATGTATCCATCATGTTTCAACTTACTAAAGGTAGGATCTTCCTGAAACTTTTTTTTTCTAAACATGTTTAGACATCATAAGCATGACCTTTGTTGCCAAATGTTAAAACAACGATAATTGCTCCCACCCAGAGGAATCTATATAACCTGCTGTGTTTGGTTGTGTGGTTCCCCAAGGCTTAATGTACTTGAATCTTGACCCCAAGTGTGGTGCTATTACAAAGTGGCAAAACCTAACCAGGTCTGTAATCCCAGCTACTGGAAGATAAGGAAGGAGAACAGCAAGTTTGAGACCAGCCTGGGCTGTACAGAGTTAGTGCCCTTAAGCCACTGCTGGTGGTGGATAGAAGCAGACAGATCCCTGTGGCTCACTGACCAGCCAGCCTATCCCAAATAGCTAACCACAAGCCAGGGAGAGATCCTGTCTCAAAAACAAGACAAAACAACAAAGTAGAGTACCAGAGGAAGGTTCACAATATGTTTGCTTTTCTCTCTTTATTCAGACAAGGACCCAACCTACGGGATGATGCCAAGCACTTTCAGAATAGTCTTCCCTCATCAGTGAAGCACAGAAATAGAAATGATTAGAAATATGTTTTCTCAGCGTTTCTAACACCAATCAAGTTGACAATGGAGTTGTCTTTACCCCTTGCCAATTGATCCCTAAATACATCATTTTAAGTCTTAATATTACACTCCTTCCCATTAGTGTACGATTTTTAACTCATAAAGTAACATTCATTTAATCTATATCTCAACATCCATGTAACCTTTTAATAGTTCCAACATATTTCAAAAACTTATTCTTTTTGAGACTCAAGACACATTCTTAACCCTAAACCCTTATAATCTACTATAGGGTAGAATAGGGTAAATACTCCCACTTTAAAAGGGAAGAATGACTCATATCAAAGACTAAAGAGTAAACCCAGTGGGGCCAGCACTAAACCCCTTCATCTCCATGTCTGATGTCTGGGACTGTTGCTATAGCCACCTGGTATTGGACAGACCTGAGCAACCCTACTCCTTCATGTACACCACCTTTAGCACACATAGCCTCTCTTGAGCCACTCCTCCCTGTGCCTGCATCTTTCCCAACAGATGTCACATGCTCTTGCCACCTTCAATATATGGGGCCTCTACTGCAGCATGGGTTTTCCCTTCACAGCCTCTTTTCAGGGACTATAAAGTTGCCAGGAATTGTTTGGCTCCTGAAGTCTTGATGATGCCAGCCTCTGTGACCCATTTACTCTAGAACTGTCAAAGCTCACAATGCCAATCTCACATAAATAATGGTGTTCACTACTAATGCAGACTTTAGATGTAGCCTGGCCTACTTCCAACACAGTACTAGCAACTTCTTTGCATCACTAAGACTGACCTGGGAAATGTTTGTGTACAGCCAAGGAAATCTGGTTTAGGCTCTTCCTTTTCAAATGAATTTACATTTTCTTTTTAAAATTTTTTTTATTAATTTATTCTTGTTACATCTCAATGGTTATCCCATCCCTTGTATCCTCCCATTCTTCCCTCCCTCCCATTTTCCCATTATTCCCTTTCCCTATGACTGTTCCTGAGGGGGATTACCTCCCCATGTATATGCTCATAGGGTATCAAGTCTCTTCTTGGTAACCTGTTGTCCTTCCTCTGAGTGCCACCAGGTCTCCCCCTCCAGGGGACATGGTCAAATGTGAGGCACCAGAGTACGTGAGAAAGTCATATCCCACTCTCCACTCAACTGTGGAGAATGTTCTGACCATTGGCTAGATCTGGGTAGGGGTTTAAAGTTTACCGCCTGTATTGTCCTTGGCTGGTGCCTTAGTTTGAGCAGGACCCCTGGGCCCAAATCTGCCTATCATAATGTTCTGCTTGTAGGTTTCTAGGAACTTCTGGATCCTTCTACTTTGTTATTCTCTCATGCTTCTCTCATTTAGAGTCCCAATAGGATGTCCTCCCCTCTGTCCCAGTTTCCTGGTAAGTGAAGGCTTTCCTGGGACATGGCCTTTTGGCTAGTAGGCAGATATAAGTGAGTATATACCATTTGATTCTTTCTGCTTCTGGGTTAACTCGCTCATTATGATCATTTCTAGCTCAATCCATTTATCCACAAATTTTGGGAATTCCTTGTTTATAATAGCTGAGTAGTATTCCATAGTGTATATGTACCACAGTTTCTTTATCCATTCTTCTACTGAGGGACACTTAGGCTGTTTCCATGTTCTGGCTATTATGAATAAGGCTGCTATGAACATGGTTGAGCAAATGTTCTTGTTGTGTGCTGGAGCATCTTCTGGGTATATTCCAAGGAATGGAATAGCTGGGTCTTGAGGAAGCCCTATTCCCATTTTTCTGAGATAGCACCAGATAGATTTCCAAAGTGGCTGAACTAGTTTGCATTCCCACCAGCAGTGAAGGAGTGTTCCTCTCTCCGCATATCCTCGCCAGCATGTGGTGTCACTTGAATTTTTGATCTTAGCCATTCTGATGGGTGTAAAATGGAATCTCAGAGTTGTTTTGATTTGCATTTCCCTGATGACTAATGAGGTTGAGCATTTCTTTAAGTGTTTCTCAGCCATTTGATATTCTTCTGTTGAGGATTCTCTGTTTAGTTCCAAACCCCATTTCTCAATTGGGTCATTTGGTTTGGTGGTGTTTAATTTCTTGAGTTCTTTATATATTTTGGATATTAGACCTTTGTCAGATGTAGGGATGGTGAAGATCTTTTCTCAGTCTGTAGGTTGTCACTTTGTTCTCTTGACAGTGTCTTCTGCCTTACAGAGGCTTCTCAGCCTCATGAGGCCCCATTTATTAATGGTTGACATTAAGGCCTGGGCCGTTGGTGTTCTGTTCAGAAAGTTGTCTCCTGTGCCAATATGTTCCAGGCTCTTCTGCACTTTTTCTTCTAAGTGACTCAGTGTCTATAGTTTTATGTTGAGGTCTTTAATCCACTTGGATTTGAGTTTTGTGCAAGATGACAAATATGGGTCCAGTTGCATTTTTTTACACATAGACCCCCAGTTAGACCAGCAACATTTGTTGAAGATGCTATCCTTTTTCCATTGAATGGATTTGGCTTCTTTGTCAAAAATCAAGTGACCATATGTGTGTGGATTCATATCTGGGTCTTCGATTTGATTGCACTGATCTACCAGCCTGTTGCTGTGCCAGTACCATGCTGTTTTAATTACTATTACTATATAGTACAGTTTGAGATCAGGTATGGAGATTCCTCTGGAGCACCTTTTATTGTACAAGATTGTTTTAGCTATTCTGGTTTTTTTGTTTTTCCATATGAAGTTCAGAATTGAACTTTCAATGTCTTTAAAAAAATTGTGTACATATTTTGATAGGAATTGCATTGAATCTGTAGATTGCTTTGGGTAGGATGGCCATTTTTACTATGTTAATTCTCCCGATCCATGAGCATGGAAGATCATTCCATCTTCTCAGGTCATCTTCAATCTCTTTCTTCAGAGTTTTGAAATTTTTTTTCAAACAAGTCCTTCACTTGCTTAGTTAGAATAACTCCTAGATATTTTATATTGCTTGTGGCTAATGTGAAGGGTGTGGTTTTCCTAATTTCTTCCTCTGCAAGCTTGTCATTTGTGTATAGGAAGGCTACAGATTTTTTGAGTTAATTTTGTATCCAGCCAATTTGCTGAAGGTGTTTGTCAGCTGTAGAAGTTCTTTGGTGAAATTTTGAGGGTCACTTATATACACTATCATATCATCTGCAAATAGGGATAGTTTGACTTCCTCCTTTCCCATTTGGATCCTCTTGATCTCCTTTTGTTGTCTTATTGCTCTGGCTAGAACTTCGAGTACTATATTGAAGAGATATGGAGAGAGTTGGCAGCCTTGCCTTATTCCCGATTTTAGAGGAATTTCCTTGAGTATCTCTCCATTTAATTTGATTTTGGCTATTGGCTTGCTGTATATAGCCTTTATTATATTAAGGTATGTGCCCTATATCCCTGATCTCTCCAGCACTTTAAACATGAATGAATGTTTTATTGATTTCTTTTATCTCATTGTCTGTATGTTCCTGAGTTTCTTTCATTGCCTCTTTATAGGTCTTCAGAGCTTGAACCGTTTTATTTATTTCTTTCATCTGGTTGTTTGCATTTTCCTGCAATTTTTCCAGTTCCACTCTATGTGCTTCTTTTATGTCTCTCACCTGTTTGGCTGTGTCTTCCTGTATTTGATTACGAATTTAATTTGTTTCTTCCATTACCATCCTCATTACTAAGGATTTGAGGTCATTTTCTTGTATTTCCATTGTATTTGAGTTCTCTGGGTTGTTTTCTTTGGGATAGCTGGAAACTGGAGATGCCACATTGTTTTTTTTTTTGTTTTTTTTTTTTTTTTAATATGCTTTTTCGCTGTCCTTTAGACATCTTGCCATCTTTGTTTTTGTTGGGTAGCTTCCATAGTTGGATGGAGGGAGTCTGATGATAGATTCACTTGTTTTTCATGATTTCTCTAGGTTGGAAGCTCTAATGCTTTACTGGTGTGGATATTAGGAGGTTAGCCCTGTTGTTTTGGACCCTCACAGCCCGTGATCCTCAGCTCCCCTGTGCTGTGAGTCCTGCAATCATTCTGGGTCTCTGAATGAGCGTTGGATCAAGCCAAGGTATCCACAGCCTTCTGTGTCCCCTGCCAAATCCAGTCAGGGACACTGGGCCCAAACCACGGGCCGAACTCAGCTAGATTCTCATGGCGTGAACCGTCTGCCGAGCTCAGCTAGGGATTCTGGGCCCAAAATGCACACAGGGACGAGCCAGAATTTTTGGGCTGGGACTGCGCACCAAGCTCAGCTAGGGGCTTTTGGCCCAAAGTGCGAGCTGTGGTCAGTTATTGATTCAGGGCTCGAACTGTCTGCCAAGCTCAGCCAGGAATTCTGGATTTAAACTGCACACTGTGTCCAACCAGAGTCTTAGAGCTGGTGGAACTGAGCGCTCCACCCAGCCTTCGTCACAGCAGGAGAACTGCGGCTGCGCTGAGCTAGGGCCTCCAGTAGAACTGAGCGCTCCACCCAGCCTGAGTCACAGCAGGAGAACTGCGGCTACACTGAGCTATCACCAGTGGTGTAAGTGAGTGCTCCGCCCAGCCTGCATCACAGCAGGAGAACTGCGGCTGCGCTGAGCTATTGCCACTGGTGGAACTGAGCGCTCCGCCCAGCCTGCGTCACAGTGGGGGAACTGTGGCTGCGCTGAGCTAGCACCGGTGGTGGAACTGAGCGCTCCGTCCAGCCTGTGTCACAGCAGGAGAACTGCAGCTGAGGTGAGCTAGGGTCTCCAATGGAACTGAGTGCTCCGCCCAGCCTGCGTCACAGCAGGAGAACTGCGGCTGTGCTGAGCTAGCGCCGCTGGTGGAACTGAACGCTCCGCCCAGCCTGGGTCACAGCAGGAGAACTGCGGCTGCGCTGAGGCAGCACCGCTGGTGGAACCAAGCGCTCCGCCCAGACTGCGTCACCGCAGGGGAGCTGCCACTGAGCTGAGCTGGTGCCTAGGGTGGAACTGAGCACTGCACCCAGCCTGTGCCACAGCAGGGGAGCTGTGGCTGCGCTGAGTTCATGCCTCAGGCTGAATTGCTTGCTGAGCTGAGCCAGAACCCGGGACTCTGAGGCCACACTGTCCGCCGAGTCCAGTCTGGGTCCCAAGGCACTATGCGACCCAAATCCTGCCCAGAGTCCCCTCTCCCGCAGCAACTCCCACTGGCCACCACACCAATGGCCTCCACTGGAAGACTCTGAGCTGCAAACCTCAGCCACCGCCGCTGCTGAAGCTGGTGCCGCTGCTGCTGCTGCCTCTGCCGCTGATGCTCTGATCTGAGAAAATCTGCACTCCTCCCGTGTGCAGGGGAATGCAGGTCCTCCGCACCCTGGTCCCTCCGAACCTTGGAGCACTCCTGCTGCCATGGTGTGGGGACCTCGGTGTTCCTGGCTCAGAAATCTGTGCAATTCCCTGAATTGTTCACTGGAGCCTCCAAACACGGTCCACACTGCTCACCGCCATCTTGGATCTCCCGAATTTACATTTTCAAAATCAAATTTTCCAGGCTGGAGTCTTGCCCTTAGGCATGTTTTCCATCAATCAGATCTCAGAGTTCAAGGTCAGTCTGGTACAGAGCAAGTTTCAGGTAAAGAAAAGCTTGCGTCTTCATCTGCTTTCTCTTTAATGGTGTCAGTCTTTTAACAACCACAGCTGCCCTATTGGCAACCTCCTTATCTGTGGCTTTAAACTTGTTCATGCTCCCTTCCCTACCAAACTGTACCAAGTTCATATCTTTCTTCTGTCTTATCTCAGAGCTGAATAAAAGCAATGAGCAGTAACCCTGCCTCACTCTGAATTCTGCACTGTCTTGAAATGTGCCCTACTAAAGAAATTAGTCTTTGCTTTTGAACTTGGCTGTATCCATGCTAGTCTAAGGGAGTAAGAAGAATCTCTGCTTAAAAATAGCATGGCTGGGCTGTAGTTCAGTTCCAGAATCCTTGTGGCTCTCCAAAGCCCCATGACCCATGCCTCTAATTCTCACATTTATCTTGGCATTTTGGTCATCTGTGCTCCCACCAAAATGGCCCATTAAGTTCTAAGCATCCTAAAGATTCTCTGGCCCACAGACCCTAACTCATCTGCATTCTTCTTTCAGACTATTCCAAAGGCCTATTTTCATTGTGGTCTGGTTAATCTTAGCAGTGGCCAGTTCATCAGTACTAATTTTCTCTATCTGTTACTTTTCCAACTGATATGATAAAAGCTGTGACAAAAGGACAATTTGAAGGAGGAAGTGGTTTTTTTTCTTACAGTTTGAGGGTACAGTCACTGGTGACAATGATGTCATGGCTATAGGAATGTAAGTCAGATGATCACATCACACCCACAACTGGAACTCAGAGAGGAGCAAACATTGATAACTCACCTGTTTTCTCTTCTTTGTCCATCCTGGGACCTGAGCTGCAAGCTTTCAGGGTGGATTTTTCCCTCCTTACCTAAACCTTCCTGTAAACATCCTCACAAGCAAGCCCCAGGCTACGCATTCGCAGTGATTCTCCATCACGTTGACTATGAAGGTTAACTGTCATGATCACTAAGGTTGTACGGGAAGTGTGACTTTCCAAAGAGTCATTGGGTCATGTCCTGTCTGACCCATGTCATGAGCCAAAAAAATAGATTCCAAATGCATTTTCCTTCTGTTTCCACCCTATCCCAGCGACATATGCCTGTGACATGGGCACAGGATGGTAAGTGTAACTGTCCACAGAGAGCTGCCTCCTTGGGTGCAGAGGGAAATAAAAATACAAGGAGGGATAACAAAATAACCACCATGGAATAGAATGAGCCAGGGCTGACAAGGCTGGAGTGTGCTCTACCACTGCTGTGTCACCACTTACAAGAAATACTCAATGGAACAGTAGAGAAATCAATACACAATTAATTCATCACCATAAAACTGTCCTAAACAAGAAGGTGCTTCTTATGATAGAACCACCAAAGACTGTATATCTTGCAGGAAGACACAGCTGTATTTAAAACTCAGTAACTAAAGTATTTCCCATGAAATGTCATTCCCCAGCAAATTCTGATATAATGAGATTATACTGTGCAATATTTTAGCAACTTCAAGACAAGCCTGACAATTACAGTTTGTAACATTCTAAACAAGATTGCACCAACCACTTGAGTGGCTGTTTGTGACACTCAAGATGACAGGCTATAGTAAATGAAGCTCTGGTTTATCTTGGGTAAAATGAAAATTGCCTTCTGGCTAGTCTTACATACATTTGTATTTCAGGTAACAAGTGACAAGATTAATTTTCCTTTCCAATCAAGTCATTTGTCACCCTTCAATCCATCTTCCATTATTTGTGCTATCTTTAGCATTTGAGATACATTTCTATAAATACACCAAATTATAGAAAATTACTTAAGGGCCAGAAAAGAGTCTTTCTTTTCTGATTTTTCACTTCCTCTAATTATATACATGTGTGATTCATTTCAATTCAAATAAATTTCACAAATTAGCTAGCATTTATTCCATGCACATTTGGTTCCAGGTTTTGATATAAACTATGTATACCAAAACTACTCTGAAATGTTATAACTTATCCAGAGTGAACCAAACTTCACCTGAGTAATTTCTTTACCTGGAGTTGTAGCCCATTATCAGATTGGCCCTTTTTAAACTAATATTACAGTGCTACTCACAGTTACAAATAGAATTTCTTTTCTTGTGGAGAATATATGTGTGTGTGTACATACATACATATATGTAAATATGGAGAATACACATACATATACACACACACATACACACACATACAATCTGCTTATTTGCCTAGTCACTGGACCAATCTATTTCAGGCCTTAATCAAAGGTTCAAAGGCTTTAGGGTCTTCCACACATTCTTTGGATGTGTCTTGCCAATGTGCATTTGAGAAATGCAATGTTGTCCTGACAATCAAGCATGATTGAGATTCTAGAAGTCAGAGCATGGTGTTCTGTGCCATGTACTGTAGAGGCAAAAAAAAAAAAAAAAAAAAGGTGAGACTTGTAATATTTCTTCAATGAAGCAGATCCCAGTTTTATGTATAAGGGAGATAACATAAGATAATCTAACAGACAAAGTAGAAAGTCACAAATTGTTTAAGCAGAGAAGGAAGGTAACTTTGTAGACTGCCAAAGAGGTTAAGTGAATGAAGTGACACTTGAATATAGGCTGACAGGATGGCAGGACAAAATAACCCAAGTTGCACAGAAGCAAACTCTGCTCTAGTGAAGGACTTGGGTACCCAGTGACTGCCCATGCTAAAGCACTACTTCCGGGGTAAGGGGCTGGTTGAAAAGTGTTGTAATTTGTAGAGAAAGGTGAATAGGGTAGTTTAAATATACATCAACCCCAACTCAGCCCCTTATATGACCTTGGACAAGTTGTTCAACTTCATTAAGATTGAGTGGCCTCATTTTTAAATATGGAAGCAGTTCAGTAGCATAGGGTGCCACACGGATTAAGTGAATCAAGGCAGTCTACTGCTCTAATGCCTTTCTCAATTTCCTTTCTTTTTAAGTCATTGTATCATGAAAGAAAGCAAAAGCTCAAATTGAATGTTGAATTTTTTTTTTTTTTTTATTAATTTATTCTTGTTACATCTCAATGTTTATCCCATCCCTTGTATCCTCCCATTCCTCCCCCCCCCCATTCTCCCATTATTCCCCTCCCCTATGACTGTTCCTGCGGGGGATTACGTCCCCCTATATATTCTCATAGGGTATCAAGTCTCTTCTTGGCTACTTGCTGTCCTTCCTCTGAGTGCCACCAGGTCTCCCCCTCCAGGGGACATGGTCAAATGTGAGGCACCAGAGTATGTGAGAAAGTCGTATCACATTCTCCACTCAACTGTGGAGAATATTCTGACCATTGGCTAGATCTGGGAAGGGGTTTAAAGTTTACCTCCTGTATTGTCCTTGGCTGGTGCCTTAGTTTGAGCGGGACCCCTGGGCCCAAATCTGCCTATCATATTGTTCTACTTGTAGATTTCTAGGACCCTCTGGATCCTTTTATTTTGCTGTTCTCCCATGCGTCTCTCATTTAGAGTCCCAATAGGATGCCTTCCCCTCTGTCCCAGTTTCCTGGTAAGTGAAGGCTTTCGTGGGACATGCCCCTTGGGCTAGTATGCAGATATAAGTGAGTATATACCATTTGATTCTTTCTGCTTCTGGGTTAACTCACTCATTATGATCGTTTCTAGCTCAATCCATTTATCCACAAATTTCGTGAATTCCTTGTTTTTAATAGCTGAGTAGTATTCCATAGTGTATATGTACCACAGTTTCTTTATCCACTCTTCTACTGAGGGACACTTAGGCTGTTTCCATGTTCTGGCTATTATGAATAAGGCTGCTATGAACATGGTTGAGCAAATTTTCTTGTTGTGTGCTGGAGCATCTTCTGGGTATATTCCAAGGAGTGGAATAGCTGGGTCTTGAGGAAGCCCTATTCCCATTTTTCTGAGATAGCACCAGATAGATTTCCAAAGTGGCTGTACTAGTTTGCATTCCCACCAGCAATGAAGGAGTGTTCCTCTCTCCCCACATCCTCGCCAGCATGTGGTGTCGCTTGAATTTTTGATCTTAGCCATTCTGATGGGTGTAAGATGGAATCTCAGAGTTGTTTTGATTTGCATTTCCCTGATGACTAAGGAGGTTGAGCATTTCTTTAAGTGTTTCTCAGCCATTTGATACTCCTCTGTTGAGAATTCTCTGTTTAGTTCCAAGCCCCATTTCTCAATTGGGTTATTCGGTTTGGTGGTGTTTAATTTCTTGAGTTCTTTATATATTTTGGATATTAGACCTTTGTCAGATGTAGGGTTGGTGAAGATTTTTTCCCAGTCTGTAGGCTGTCGCTTTGTTCTCTTGACAGTGTCTCCTGCCTTACAGAAGCTTCTCAGCCTCATGAGGTCCCATTTATTAATGGTTGACATTAAGGCCTGGGCCGTTGGTGTTCTGTTCAGGAAGTTGTCTCCTGTGCCAATATGTTCCAGGCTCTTTCCCACTTTTTCTTCTAAGTGAGTTAGTGTCTCTGGTTTTATGTTGAGGTCTTTAATCCACTTGGATTTGAGTTTTGTGCAAGGTGACAAATATGGGTCCAGTTTCATTTTTTTACACATAGACCTCCAGTTAGACCAGCACCATTTGTTGAAGATGCTATCCTTTTTCCATTGAATGGATTTGGCTTCTTTGTCAAAAATCAAGTGACCATATGTGTGTGGATTCATATCTGGGTCTTCGATTCGATTCCACTGATCAACCAGCCTGTTGCTGTGCCAGTACCATGCTGTTTTAAGTACTATTGCTTTATAGTACAGTTTGAGATCAGGTATGGAGATTCCTCCGGAGCATCTTTTATTGTACAAGATTGTTTTAGCTATTCTGGGTTTTTTGTTTTTCCATATGAAGTTCAGAATTGAACTTTCAATGTCTTTAAAAAATTGTGTAGTTATTTTGATAGGGATTGCATTGAATCTATAGATTGCTTTTGGTAGGATGGCCATTTTTACTATGTTAATTCTCCCGATCCATGAGCAAGGAAGATCACGCCATCTTCTCAGGTCATCTTCAATCTCTTTCTTCAGAGTTTTGAAATTTTTTTCATACAAGTCCTTCACTTGCTTAGTTAGGGTAACTCCTAGATATTTTATATTGCTTGTGGCTAATGTGAAGGGTGTGGTTTTCCTAATTTCTTCCTCTGCAAGCTTGTCATTTGTGTATAGGAAGGCTACAGACTTTTTTGAGTTAATTTTGTATCCAGCCAATTTGCTGAAGGTGTTTATCAGCTTTAGGAGTTCTCTGGTGGAGTTTTGAGGGTCACTTATGTACACTATCATATCATCTGCAAAGAGGGATAATTTGACTTCCTCCTTTCCCATTTGGATCCCCTTGATCTCCTTTTGTTGTCTTATTGCTCTGGCTAGAACTTCGAGTACTATATTGAAGAGATATGGAGAGAGTGGGCAGCCTTGCCTTGTTCCCGATTTGAGAGGAATTTCCTTGAGTATCTCACCATTTACTTTGATTTTGGCTATTGGCTTGCTGTATATAGCCTTTATTATGTTGAGGAAAGTGCCTTGTATCCCCGATCTCTCTAAAACTTTAAACATGAATGGGTGTTGAATTTTATCAAATGCTTTCTCTGCATCCAAGGAGATAATCATGTGGTTTTTTATTTTCAGTTTGTTTATATGATGGATTACATTGATGGATTTCCGTATATTAAACCATCCCTGCATGCCTGGAATGAAGCCTACTTGGTCATGATGAATGATATCTTTGATGTGCTCCTGTATTCGTTTTGCAAGTATTTTATTTAGTATTTTTGCATCTATGTTCATAAGAGAAATTGGTCTGAAATTCTCTTTCTTTGTTGAGTCTTTGTGAGGTTTAGGTATCAATGAGACTATGGCCTCATAGAATGAATTTGGTAATTTTCCATCCATTTCTATCTTTTGGAGTAGCTTGAAGAGTATCGGTATTAGCTCGCCCTTAAAGGTCTGGTAGAATTCTGCACTGAAACCATCTGGCCCTGGGCTTTTTTTGGTTGGGAGACCATCGATGATTGCTTCTATTTCTGTCGGGGAAATGGGACTATTTAACTTGTTTATCTGTTCTTCACTCAACTTTGGCAAGTGAACTTGATCAAGAAAATCGTCCATTTCCCTTAGATTTTCAAATTTTGTGGCGTATATGCCTTCAAAGTAGGATCTTATGATTCTTTGAATTTCTTCAGTGTCTGTTGTTATGTCTCCCTTTTCATTTCTGATTTTGTTGATTTCAATACTGTCTCTCTGCCTTTTAGTTAGTTTGGCTAATGGTCTGTCTATCTTGTTGATTTTCTCAAAGAACCAGCTTTTGGTTTTGTTGATTCTTTGGACTGTTTTCTTAGTTTCTAATTTGTTAATTTCAGCCCTGAGTTTGATAATTTCCAGGCGTCTACTCCTCTTGGGTGTTTCTGCTTCTTTTTTTTCTAGGGCTTCCAGTTGTGTTGTTAAGATGCTTATGTGCGATGTTTCCAATTTCTTTTTAAAGGCACTTAGTGCTATGAATTTTCCTCTTAGCACTGCTTTCAATGTATCCCACAAATTTGGGTATGTTGTTTCTTCATTTTCATTGAATTTCAGAAACTCCTTGATTTCTTTCTTTATTTCTTCCCTGACCCAGGTGTCATTTAGCAGAGAGTTGTTTAGTTTCCACAAACGTGTAGGCTTTTTGTTATTTCTGTTGTTGTTGAATTGCAGCCTAAGAGCATGGTGATCTGATAGGATACAAGGTATTATTTCAATCCTCTTGTATCTGTTGAGGCTTGCTTTGTGACCTACGATGTGATCAATTTTGGAGAAGGTTCCATGGGGTGCAGAGAAGAAGGTGTATTCTTTCTTGTTTGGGTGAAAGGTTCTATAGATATCTGTTAGATCCATTTGACCCATGGCATTGGTTAATGATGTTATTTCTCGGCTTAGTTTCTGTTTCAATGACTTATCCTTCAGTGAGAGTGGGGTGTTGAAGTCTCCCACTATTATTGTGTGGGGATCGATGTGTGGTTTAAGCTTTTTTAGGAGATCTTTTACATATGTGGGTGCCCTTGTATTGGGAGCATAGATGTTCAGAATTGTGATGTCATCTTGGTTGACTTTACCTTTGATAAGTATGAAGTGTCCTTCCTCATCCCTTTTGATTAATTTTGGTTGAAAGTCTATTTTGTTCGATACTAAAATGGCTACACCTGCTTGCTTCTTGTGACCATTTGCTTGGAATATTTTTTTCCAACCTTTTACCCTGAGGTAATGCCTTTCATTATGGGTGAGATGTGTTTCTTGGATGCAGAAGAATGTTGGGTCTTGTTTATGTACCCATTCGGTTAGTCTGTGTCTTTTTATTGGAGAATTGAGGCCATTGATGTTGAGAGATATTAATGACCAGTGACTGTTAAGAGTCTTAATTTTGATGTTGTTTCCAGTCGAGCGTTTGTGTAGTTGTGTTTTTGCCATGGGATAGTTATCTATTTCCTGGGTAGTTTTGGTTGTAGCTTGACCCTTTGGGATGGAGTTTTCCTTCTAGTACCTTCTGTAAAGCTGGGTTTGTGGATAGGTACTGTTTGAATTTGTTTTTGTCATGGAATATTTTGTTTTCTCCATCAATGGTTATTGATAATTTTGCTGGGTAAAGTAGTCTGGCCTGGCATCTGTGTTCTCTTAGGGTTTGCAGGATCTCTGTCCAGGACCTTCTGGCTTTTATGGTCTCTGCTGAGAAGTCAGGTGTAATTCTGATAGGTTTACCATTAAATGTTATTTGGCCCTTTTCCCTTGCAGCTTTTAATATTTTTTCTTTGTTCTGCATGTTTTGTGTTTTGATTATTATGTGGCGGGCAGTTTTTCTTTTCTGGTCAATTCTATTTGGTGTTCTGTAGGCCTCTTGTATGTTTATAGGCATCTCTTTCTTTAGATTGGGGAAATTTTCTTCTATGATTTTGTTGAGAATAGTTTCTGGGCCCTGGAGTCTGATGTCTTCTCTTTCTTCAATGCCTATTATCCGCAAATTTCTTCTTTTCATGGTGTCCTTAATTTCTTGGATGTTTTGTGTCAGGAGTTTTCCAGATTTGGCATTTTCTTTAATGGTTGATTCAATATCTGTGATTGTATCTTCTAGCCCTGAGATTCGTTCTTCCATCTCTTGGATTCTGTTAGAAAAGCTCACCTCTGTGTTGCTCGCCTTCTTCTCTGAGGTCTCACGTTCTCGTTTTTCTTCTGTCTGTGTGTTTATCATTGAATCCATTTTCATTTTCAGATCTTGAACTGATTTTTTGATTTCTTTCATCTGATTTTTTGTATATTCCTGAGTTTCTTCCATTGCCTCTTTATAGGTCTTCAGAGCTTGAACCGTTTTAGCTATTTCTTTCATCTGGTTGTTTGCATTTTCCTGCAATTTTTCCAGTTCCACTCTATGTGCTTCTTTTATGTCTCTCACCTGTTTGTCTGCGTCTTCCTGCATTTGATTACGAATTTTATTTGTTTCCTCCATTATCATCCTCATTACTAAGGATTTGAGGTCATTTTCTTGTATTTCCGTTGTATTTGAGTTCTCTGGGTGGTTTTCTTTGGGATAGCTGGAAACTGGAGACGCCATGTTGTTTTGGGGTTTTTTGCGTATGCTTTTTCGTTGTCCTTTAGACATCTTGCCGTCTTTGTTTTTGTTGGGTAGCTTCCAGAGTTGAATGGAGGGTGTCTGATGATAGATTCACTTGTTTTCTTACGATTTCCCTAGGCTGCGAGCTCAAAGCTTCACTGGTGTGGATGTTAGGAGGTTAGCCCTGTTGTTCTGGTCTCTCACAGCCAGTGATCCTCAGTCCCTCTCTGCTGTGGATCCTGCAATTGTTCTGGGTCTCTGAATGAGCGTTGGGTCAGGCCAAGGTATCCACAGCCTTCTGTGTTCCCTGCCAAGTCCAGCCAGGAGCACTGGGACCGAACCACGGGCAGAACTCAGCTAGATTCTCAGGGCCAGAACCGTCTGCCAAGCTCAGCTAGGGATTTTGGGCCCAAAATGCACACAGGGCCCAGCCAGAATTTTTGGGCTGGGACTACGCACCAAGCTCCACTAGGGCCTTTTGGCCCAAAGTGCGTGCTGTGGTCAGTTATTGACTCAGGGCCCGAACTGACCACCAATCTCAGCCAGGAATTCTGGATTCAAACTGTACACTGTGTCCAACCAGAGTCTTAGAGCTGGTGGAACCGAGAGCTCTGTCCAGCCTGTGCCACAGCAGGAGAACTGCGGCTGCTCTGAGTTAGCGCCAGTGGTGGGACAAGTGCTCCGCCCAGACTGTGTCCCCGCAGGGGAGCTGCCGCTGAGCTGAGGTGGTGCCTAGGATGGAACCGAGCACGTCACCAAGCCTGCGCCACAGCAGGAGAACTGTGGCTGCTCTGAGTTAGCGCCAGTGTTGGAACAAGTGCTCCGCCCGGACTGTGTCCCCGCAGGGGAGCTGCCGCTGAGCTGAGGTGGTGCCTAGGATGGAACCGAGCACGTCACCAAGCCTGCGCCACAGCAGGAGAACTGCGGCTGCTCTGAGTTAGCGCCAGTGGTGGAACAAGTGCTCCGCCCGGACTGTGTCCCCGCAGGGGAGCTGCCGCTGAGCTGAGGTGGTGCCTAGGATGGAACCGAGCACGTCACCAAGCCTGCGCCACAGCAGGAGAACTGCGGCTGCTCTGAGTTAGCGCCAGTGGTGGGACAAGTGCTCCGCCCAGACTGTGTCCCCGCAGGGGAGCTGCCGCTGAGCTGAGGTGGTGCCTAGGATGGAACCGAGCACGTCACCAAGCCTGCGCCACAGCAGGAGAACTGCGGCTGCTCTGAGTTAGCGCCTGTGGTGAAACCAAGTGCTCCGCCCAGACTGTGTCACCGCAGGGGAGCTGCCGCTGAGCTGAGGTAGTGCCTAGTGTGGAGCAGCGTGCTCAACTACGCCTGCGCCACAGCAGGGGAGCTATGGCCACGCTGAGTTAGTGCCTCAGGCAGAATTGTTTGCTGGGCCGGGCCAATACCCGGGACTCTGGGGCCGAACTGTCCGCCGAGTCCAATCTGGGTCCAAAGGCTCCACGCGACCCAAATCCTGCCCCGAGTCCCCTCTCCCGCAGCAATTCCCACCAGCCACCACACCAATCGCCTCCACCGGAAGGCTATGAGCTGCAAACCTCAGCCGCCGCTGCTGGTGCCGCTGGTGCTGCCGCCTCTGCCGCTGCCGCTCCGATCAGAGAAAAACCACGCTCCTCCCGTGTGCAGGGGCACGCAGGTCCTCCGCACCCTGGTCCCTCCGAACCATGGAGCACTCCCGCTGCCGTGATGTTCGGACCTCGGTGTTCCTGGCTCAGAAATCTGTGCAATTCCCTGAATTGTTCACTGGAGCCTCCAAACGCGGTCCACACTGCTCGCCGCCATCTTGGATCCTCCCGAATGTTGAATTTTTTAATAGGCAGAGTAACAGTTCGTATCTGCTCACTCATTGTTCCATGCATTCCACACACAAAGCTGAATATCTGTGGCATCTTTTCCATGTAACAGATTTCCTTATCATATCCTTTGCAGATCAAAACAAAACAAAACTGGGATTCATAGATCTCAAGCAAATGCCCAAAGACTAGGACGTGGAAGGGAAGGAATTTAATGGAACTACTCCAAGTCTGTGGCTCAGATTTGCGCTGCACAGGTAAAGTCTATCTGCTTAAGCAAACACACTCAATCCACACTCCATGGCTGATCCTGTCAATGAACCAAAGAGGCAACACTCTCTGTCTTTCTGAACCACTCAGTCTATGCAAGATGAATGTGAATTAACAAATAAGTGAGTTGTGTAATTTTAAAATAGTTGCTTACATGTAAAAGTAATTAAATGTACATCCCAGTGGGGTTGACTGTGGTGTTCTCATCTGTAAGTTCTGTTAACAGCACATCCAGCTTCCCCTTTTCAGAGATGGAACCCAACTCCTTCTTTCTACCATCTACATGCCTCCACCTCCCTCACAGCCTTCCCAACCTACAGTGGTCACTATTTTGACTTCCAGGTCAGTTTTGACTAAGCTTCTACTCGTGGGAGAAGGAATGTAATGCTGGCCTCTCTACATCTGTCTTATTTTATTTAACCTAATGTCCACTCTTTGCTACAGATGGCAGGATTTCACTTTTCTTTTGGCTAAGTAATTCCTGAGTGTCATATATTCTTCACACTCCCATCTGTTGATGAGCACCTAGGCTGGAGCCTCATATATTTGTCACACATAGCACTGAAGTCCATTTGATGTGCAAGAACCTCTTCGTATGTGACCAACAATGTCTCAGAGTGCTTTTTCCGCTTCTCCTTTGCTATTGTCACTCTTGGTGGTTTTAGCAATAACCTTCTTTTTTGAGACAAGGTTTCTCTGTGTAGCCCTGACTATCCTGAAACCCACTAAGTAGACCAAGAGACCTTAAACTCAGAGATTTTTGCCTGACTCTACCTCCAAAGTGCAGAGATTAAAGGCATGAGTGACCATTGCCCTGCAGAAATAGCATTTCTAACCGTGATGAGGTGGCTTCTCATTATAGTTTTGATTCACTTTTTTTTTCTGGTGGCTAACAATACTGAGCATTTAAAAATATTTTTATTTTATTTTTAATTATTTTTAGGGAGGTATATGTGAGTGAATGCAGGTGCCCAAGGAGGCTATATGTATTGGTTGCCTTGGAGCTGGAGTTATAGGTAACTGTGGTCTGCCTAAAATACATGAGTACTGGGAACAGAGCTCAGATCCTCTGAAAAACAATATGTTCTTTTTACTAAAGAATCATCTTCCCAGCCCTTCTTTCAACTAGTTTATCAAACATAGTAAACATTACATTCTAATCTTTAAATCTGGTTCTTTTTCAAGATCTCTATACCTTAGTGAATTTGTCATTCATATCTTGCATTGTCTTTCTCATAGAATTTAACTGTTCATCAGTATTCTTTGGCGTCTCACTGCATGCAATTCAGACTCTTTACCAGGAATCGCATCTGCGCCAGTGTCTGTGGGACTGTGGCTAGAGGGTTCTGAGTTTGGGGCCATCACATTGTATTGATTTTTCACGTTTCTTATGCTAGTACAACTCTTTCAATTCTGTGATGGGCTTTGGAGTAAAAAGATATCTTCTGAAGCTATGTCTTGGGGTGTTGGCTTCATTTCAAACTGGGCACCATCATATACTCTTCCTGTGGCCTCTTTATTGTGCTTAATGAGAGAGCACAGAAGGTACTGCAACAATGTTAGAAAGTCCAGTCTCCCTGTGAGCCATACAATTAAGGCCAGTCTGGTGCAGACAGCACTGGGTGGGATGCTTCCTGAAAGGCTATTTCAACAGTACATGTTGCCACTCTTGTCAGGTTTCTGTGATGCTTCTGAATCTATATTTGCTATTAGCAAGAGCCACTGATGGTGGCATTTCCAGAAGTGCTGAGGGGCATGACAGACTTATTCTGCAGTCTGAGAGTGGTAGGAGACCAGATGTTACACAGGGAGAGGTGGTAGCCTGAAACACGGAACTCTCCTGTGGTGTGACAGGGGTGTGCGGTCAGACAAAATGATGGTGGGATCTTGTAGGTGGAATGCTACCAACAAGTGCAGTGACACTCTCCAGAGTTATCCAAGGCTACTCTTAGCCCAGCACATTACTGTGGGCTGAGGAGCTGTGGAAACAAGCCCCCTGACAAAATAAAAACAGGTGAAGAGGTGACAGCAATAGAAGAAGTGATAAACAGTCATGTTCTGGGTACAAGAAGAAAATGGAGCCAAGAGAGTTTTGGTGAGTTCAACATGGAACACGAAAGAAACAGCGATAAACCCGAGTTCAATGTCACCTCGATTATCTTAAGACTCTATAGCACACCAAATGTATGATCTCCCAGTCTCTGGCTTTTTGCTCTAAGAAAGGAACACCCATTCTCTTAGGGCTGTCATATTTAGGGTAATGACTAGGGACGATGCAAACGAGGAGTGGAGAACACAGGCAGACGGGCCAGCATGTATCTGAGCATGGCAAGGGAATTCCTGCTGCTTCTAGTGGCAGTAGCACAATAGGCTTTCCCAGGCTCCCAAGCTCTCACAAAGCTGTTCGTTCTGAGAGGGAAGTGGGAGCTGATGATAAAATGAGGAATGTCTATCTTGGGAGTTATCCTACCACTTTGCTTTAATTATCCTACATTTCTTAAGCTGCGGAATCTATAAAGGCTTACTCACTCGGCTGTTTCCCCTTCTGTGTCTGGTATAAAGCCATTTTTCTCCTTTCCAGTCTGTCTATCACTATAATGAATGCACACATTTTTTCCCTTTGAAGAGAAGGCTGGATTCTACAAGTATGGAAACGTGTCCAGATTAGTTGTACTGAGAGCAAATCAAAGCACCAGGGATCAGTGCAAACCAGGCCATATAGATCAAGAAACAAGGCTGTATGTACTCAGACTGTCTCCCAAGTCCCTAGCATGTGATGCTGGCCAAGTCACTACCTGGAAATGCTCATCTCTTCATCTGTATCATGAGGGATGTTGATATCATGCAATGGTTAAGTTTTTATACAGAACAGAATAACTCATATAAAGTTAATATTAAGTTGGAGTCTGATTCATAAAGATTCTGTAGATATTTTTGCCAATTTGTTATGATGTTGACATGGTCTGTGATTAACCTTACTAGCAAGTTTTGCTAATTACCTAGAATAAAGTAGGTAGCCAGTGAAGATTAAGCAACACCTCCTTTTAAGACACAATGGAATTCAGAAACATACAGAAAACTACAGCAAACTACAGTGCTGAGAAGAGAAGCTGCTATGATATCAGACAGCACAAAGCATTTCAAATGGTAAGGTTTGGGCTGAGAAATGAAGAGAAGGCAAAGTGGAGGGATTTCTAACCCAAGATAGTAAGACCCAGTGGTGACTGATGAGAAAGTGAAGGCACATATGCATATTCCAATCTCTGTCTTCCAGACAAAGCTTTGTGTGTGTAAAATCTGTCATTTCTTGCTGTAACAATGTCACTCTATAAAAGCAGTAAACCCTCACTGGGAGAACATTTGCCTAACACATGAAAGGTACTGGGTTCAGTTCTTGGCAGAAATATGATGAGGGCGTGAAGAGGGTGAGAGAGAGGATAAAAGAAGTGGCTCCGTGGCATATAATATTAACGTTTGCTCATCATCTGACTGGTCAACCAGCAAGCATTGCTGATCCAGGCCAGCATCAGCTAAAAGGAGTCAGGCTTTCTGGAGTTTCCAGTCTGCTGGCAGGATTCCTACTACCTACCTAGTCCACCGCCTGGGTGCTGCCTGGGGCACTGGAGTAGCTGGACCCATCTCTCGGCTGTTACCTGCCAGACTGTCTGGGGTGTTTATACAGAGTCAGCAGCCTTCCTTGAGAAAAGGTTGAAGCCAATTTCTTGAGTTCCTTGTTTTGATCTGGTACACATTTCTTTCTACCACATGCAGTTGGCCAGAGAAAACCACGGACAGCCATTGCCTATGCAACACATATCTATGAACATGGCAGAGAGGGGACACAGAAACAAAGACAGTTTTGCAATCGATCTGGAGCATCCATCAGTTTATAGAGGTCAGTCTGCCCTGACCTCAGCCACATTATGCTGTAGCAGATTTACGACACAGTGGATTGCAGTCATGAGAATTATTTATATCCTCTCTGACATCTGAGAAAAACGAGTTTCCAATCCTTGAATTTAAGCTCCCCGCCTATCTCTTGCACTCGGCAGAGGCAGTCTAGACAACTAAGTAACTGGTCCTGTTTCCCCCAGAGACCTGCTTTGTTTGTCCTCATCATTTCTGAGTGACCGTGACAAAACAGGGGACTCTGCTGTCCTCTCACCCTTTGTCTCCAAATTTCTCTGGCACAATTATTTATAATAATTTATAAACAAATAATTCAGTTATTGAAAGTGTGGGTTTTTTCTGAGATAATACAATGGCAGATCCTTGCTTAGATCACTCATCTACTTTGGAAATATTTAGGATTATTGGTCCATTTTTGTTTGATTGATTTTGAAGAGGTGTATCCTGGACATACATACTGATGAATGCAGAAATGAAAATGCCTGTTTTAACCACATTTCCCATGAGGATTTCAGTTAGATTAATCCTTAATCTAATGAGCTGGTGTCTACTGAGAGACAGAACAGTCACATGAGCTTGCACAAACCAGCTTTTGAGTAGACTAGCTAGGTACCCTCACAAGTGCTCCTGTGAGGCCTGGGAAGAGGCATCAGGCCATCTGGTGTAGATGATATTCAAGGCTGAAAACGACAAAGGTGTTTATGACATAAGTAAAATTAAGTCTTAACTTGCCATTATCCCTGTTGGCTCTAACAGAGGGACTTGCTTGCATATGAATGTTGCAATATGATAAGAGACAGACATGACAGCCAGACTGATAACCTAATCTTTTATTTGTTCATTCATTAGACATGAAATGTATCCTAAGCATTTACAGTGTTCTCGGTTCCTTTTTGTCCACTGTCTTTTTACCTTTTTAAAAAATTCCAGGCCTGTGCGATGGCTCGGTGGGTAAAGCACCTGTCACTAAGCCTGATGATGTTAGTATAATTCCCAGGCCCTACATGGTATAAATAAGCTACTGCAATAATTTATCCTCTGACCTTTACATCTGTGCCATGGCACAGGTGCCCACATACATAAATACAAACAAGTAAAAATTAATATAATTGAAATTTGTATAATTATATGCATATTTAAATTTTTTCTCTTCATTCCTCCTTTCATTTTACTCTTTAATACAAGTAACATTTTTATCATTAGCACCAAGATTCGATGCAGAGCCGTCATGGGCTAGAAAGAACCAAATAAAAGTGGTACCCATTGAGCTGGTTAGGCCTGCGGTAGTTATCATGACTATTATTTTCTGACTCACTGATCTCTTGCTGACTCTGAAGGGGAATGCTGTCCCTAGGGCCAGGTGGTTTCTCAGGAGCAGATTGCTTGCCCAAGTTGTAGTTTTCAGATGTGTCTCATCTGATGTAAACACCATATTCCCCAACCACCTCCGTTACTTAGTTCCGTTCTGGGCCAATAGCCAACTCCCTTAAGAACTCCCAGGGCCATGTGCCAGAGAACTTAGGAGCCTTTATGCTGAAGCCCTCAAATCATTCCAACTAGTTAGACCCTGCCCCCTGCACATTGCCTGTTGGGCACATTTCTTCCTGCAAAACTCACAATACAAGTTCTTGGGGAATTTTTCTCTCAATGACTTTGAGGTGACTGAGAATTTACACTGTAACCAGTAGGGACATGAGGATCCTAAAAGACACCTACATCCTACACTTTGCCCACCAGGCTGTTAAACAAAAGACCCCAAGAAACTTCAATCCTCTTAGAAGTCTCCTTTTAGGAGAAGAAAAGGTCTAAGCTGGAAGTAGAGCTTGACCCCGGCAAAGATTTGCAGCCTGGAAGACCACCTTACAAGAGAGACTGGAGCCAAGAGGAACATGGGCCCTGGGTGGGCGGGACTGTGCCTTTAGGGGACTAGCTGGTTGTGCTTAACTCAGCCCTCTTCGTAAACTTGAACCTGATGACAGGGCCTGGAAGGCAGACTTGTGGTGTGCCCTGAAACTCTTGTTCCTCTTCCCAATGTGAGCCCATCAAACGAGCCTTTGTTCCTACTTTCTTTTTCTTTTTAAAATGTTGTCTTCTTTGTTGTGCTAGTGTGACCAGGAAGGTATGCGCTTGTCAGAGGATTCATGTGAAAGTCAAAGACCAATCTTGGGTGTTGGTCCTCACCTTCCACTTTGTCAGAGACAGGATCTGTTTCTTGGCTGGGGCATACATCCACTCTGGTATTTTTTCTGTTAGGTCTTTGTGCTTCCACAGCAAGCACTTTTACTTGCTGAGTTATCACCCCACACAGTCCCCTTTTCAGTGTTTTTGTTATAAATTTGGCTCTTGTAACTGGTCTATGGAGTAGGGATGACAGCCTGGTACCCTAAGGATGTCAGAGCATCTGAACTCCACCATCACCCAGCTCCTCAGCTACCTGTCTGTCCTGCTTAGTAAGAGCACAAAGCAGGAGACCTTGCAGGTGTTAGGGACCATTTGAAATACGACAGCAAAGCCTTGTGGGGCCCATCTAAAAACACTAGAGAAGAAAGTGTTAAGCTCTGCAATTATGCTACTGCATGGCTCAGATCTTCGCCAGGCACTACTGACACGTACTGTTTTCCAAATGCCAAATGTTGATGAAGTGCATTCCTCCCATAAAACTTAAGACACTGGATTAACTTCAAATAGTTTTATTCTATTTAGCTCCAAACTGTTCACATTTCCAATGGAAAAAACTCATGAGAAGCCTCAACTATTCTAAACAACTCCACAAAGCACACTCAAAACTAATTAGGACACCAGTGTGCCTATGTTTGGCATTAGATAGACATGACACCAAGAAAGCCATGAAGAAACATTAGCTCCAACTGCCAGACAAACCCTAGGCAATGTTTTTGAGAGTGCATAAAATAACACCCAGTTATTTGAACACATTCAACTCTGTGGGGAAATGTCTTAAATAAATAAATCCATGCCTTGTTAGGAATGAGATGCACCTTCACTGTTGACCTATCAGTAGAGAAATTTGCTGCTTCCTTTAAAATGTAAAATAAGCACCCTTATTTTCTGGTCCTGAGTCAGCAGTGTTTCCAGAGATAATATTCTGTGTTCTTAGAACCACTTCGTGTTTGCATCCACTGTGGATGCCAAGAGGTACTTGGTGCTTCTCCAATTTGCTGACATTTGCTTGATGTTTTAAAATTCAAGGCTGCTGTTATAAATAAAAGGGTCTTCGAGGTCCCTTTACAAGAGGCGATAGGTGTAAAGCAAAGAATTCTGAGAGTAAATCATCATCATCAGCATTTACAGGCATTTATTATGTGTGAGGCAATACTATAAAAGCTTTATATGACAACCTTTGTGTTTTCAGAACAACCCTGTAAAAGGCTTCTCATAGCCCCGCCTTATAACCTGGTTGTGAGGAAGCTTTCCAGAAAGAGAGCCACAGGAAAGGTGGAACCGGAAGTTTGAGCCATGTTTCACCAGGTTAAGGGCTCTGCACTCCATTGCCAAGGTGGGACCACAGTAGTAGGGCCAGATAGAGACCCCAAGGATTGAGGCTATAGAGAGAAAGATAATATGTTTCTCCCAATTATATAGCCCAGGATGAATACAATTGGAATTTTAACTGTGGATCAATTCATGCTCACTGCACTAGGGGATTTGTGAGGTTAGCTAAATCATGTCGTGTTTAATAGCTGTTGTGCTGTCTGTGGGAAGCAGAGGTGGCCAGCAGGCATCTTGCTTGGTCGCTTCTCACCTCACTTTTCTGGACAGGGCTTTTCACTGAACCTGGAGCTCATTAATTCAGCCTGGCCATCTGCAAATGAACTGGGGGCCTTTCTCCCAGCAGCACCAGGGTTACAAATGTGTGCAGTTGAGTCTGGCTTTTACATGAGTTCTAGTATTCCAAGCTCAGGACCCCATATGCACTTGACAGTGTGAGCTATCTCCTTGGCCCCCACTTAAGAACAATTTTTAAGTGGCAGGCATATTTGGAGATATCAAAAGTTCCAAAGACTTAGGTGTCCACTCAAATGTCATTTCAAAAGATTGTCTTCTACCCATCTCACAAATACACTGACAGCAAAGGATAAAGGGAGCTCAGAGTGACTACAGAGCTGTCTGGAACTAGGTTCTTGAATTCAAGGAAGATTCCAGTCTACTAGTAGCAGATTCCTGGGCTTTGCCTTGGGTGTAATTACATTGATAGAGGGCAGAGTGGAGCAGAAAGTCTTACCTAAATATTACAAGATGCATCCAAAGAGAGTCTGAGTGTGTGTGTGTGTGTGTGTGTGTGTGTGTGTGTGTGTGTGTGTGTGTGTGTGTAGCTGTCGATAGCTGTGGTTAAACCACTATGACAAAAAGAATTTGGGCAGGACGGGTTTATTTCATTTTACAACTCCCAAGTCACACTCCATCTCTGAGGAAAATCAGGACAGAAACTCAAAGCAGGAACCTGGAGGCAGGAACAAAATCAGAAGCCACTGAGGAATGCCACTTACCGTGTTACTCCTCCTGGCTTGCTCAGCTGGTTTTCTTATACCATCCAGGACCACATGCCCAGGCTAGCTCCTCCCAAAAGGGTTTGGCCCTCCCACACCAACCACTAATAAAAAATGCCCCACAGGCTTTGCTTACCAGCCAGTCTGATGGAGGGCATTTTCCCAATTGCAATTCCCTCTTCTCAGGTAACTCTAGCTTGTGTCCAGTTGACCAAGAAATCATCTAGGACAAAGAGCTTTTCTATATCTCAAATGAAAAACTACACATATAAAGAAGCACTTTGTAGATAAAGTCAGTTAGTTGTCACATAACTTGTAAAAATAACTTCAAAATATGTGTGACTTTACACTAGTTTCATAAACTACACTCAGTTCCCAAATGCACGCTGTGTCAGAGATACTATTTCTTTACTATGATTTGTAGACATACTATCACATGTTGCATGGGGGCATTCCATTCCACAACAGTCTAAATGTACGGCAGTGTCCTGCAAGATCATAATACATCTGTCCATTCCCATCACTAGAGCCATCCCAAACATCCTAAAACATGGTGATGGCAGGTGAGAGACACTTACCACGCTGTCTACCATACAAGAGTGCGTTACATACCATTGTGTGCAATACAATTCCTGTTAATAAATGACTATCGATAATTTCTGTTTACTGAGACATATTCCTTGTTGTTATTTTATCTTGTACCTTTACTTACAAAGCTAGTTGTAAAGCAGTGTTTTTTGTTGGTTGGTAACAGCCTCCTGCTTTTACCATGTCTCTTTATTGCATCATTTTCTATCACTGTGCTTACAATGTCAATCCATGTTACATTCAACAAAAGGAAGAAGTAATCAAACAAGATCTTTGTCTTACCTATTGCTGTGAAGAGAAACCATGACCAAGACAACACTTGTAAAAACAAGCCTTTAATTGGAGCTGGCTTTCAGTTTTAAGTGATTGGTCCATGGTCATTATGGCAGGAGGCAGTGGGCATGGCATTGGAGCAGTAGCTGAGAGCGTAGCACCTTGATCTACAAGCAGCAGGAAAAGAGAGAGGGAAGAGAGGGGGAGGGACTAGAGTGGGTGGGGTTTTGAAACCTCAAAGCCTACCCCTTAAGTGACACACCCATACCTCCTCCAACAAGGCCATACCCTCTAATCCTTTTCAATTAGTTCCACTAACTGGGGACCAAGCATTCAAACATATGACAATATGGGGGGGGAGCATTCTTATTCAAACCACCACAATAACCTTCTGCAAACATAAAGGTAAGGAAAGTGAACATTGTCAAGGCCTACTATGTACTAAGGCTTCATATACTTTTTAGCATTTACCATGTCTAAGGTAGTTTTATGGTGAATAGAAAGGCACTGGGGGAAAATCTGCACCAGCTCACAGAACAGGAAAGTGACAGAAATGAGCCTATGTTTTCCGTCCAAGCGCATATTATATTGTAGACAGTTCTTTTCCACTGAACAGGAGTTCTTAGTCTGACAAAATCCTAGAATCACAAGGAGTTTTAAAACTACCAGGAAGCACAAGTCCAGCCCAAAGGACCAGAATCACAAGCAAAGGTGCAGGAGGAGATCGCAGGCAGCAGCAGGCTGTAAGACCTTCCGCTCAGGGGAACCATTCAGAGTTGTCTTCATGTGACGTGTAAGATAAAGGTTAGATTAAAGGTTAGGTCACCTTTCACATTAGCTGTTCCATTAATGGGAATAAAGGATCTTAAATGAAGAGTCATTTGCATTGTTTACTCAACAAGCCCATTTTCTTTCTTAGAAAGGCCCCCTCCTCCACTAAAGTTTCAACAAAGAATCACAGGTCACATAGTCTGTTTCTAAATTTCGACAATTCCAGTTTATTTGAAAACTATTTTTATAACTTTTCTTTGTGTTCTTCTTATTATTTATGAAAGATTTGAGGAAAAAGGAGGCACGGTTTTGCCCTTGAGACTTGAAATAACTATGTAAGCACAATCTTGTTGCTGCCAGGCATTATGCAGGTGTTGGGTATACAGCACAGTAAGCGCTCTGGAATTTATAATCTGTCAGACAGACAAGTTATCATGTGCAATTTAATGTGCATTCCCAGGCCATAGTATGTATTCTTTTTCAAAAGAAGTCAAGTAGAAGCTGTGAGAGATGATGGAATGCATAGGACACTTGCTGAGCAAGCATGAGGACCTGAGTTCAAATCCCTAACACCCATCTAAAAATCCAGGCATACCTAACCGCAGTATGGTGGATGTGATAAAGGCAGGAAGACTGCTGGGAATGCTGGCTTATCTAACTGCAGGTTCAGTGAGAGACCCTGTGTCAAAGGAAAAAAGCAGAGAGTGATCAAGCAAACACTTCAATTTTCTCCTTCGGCCCCTGCTCCTGCTCATAGGCTTGCACTTGCACACACAGACACACAACACACATTCCCATATAAAAAAGTGAAAGTTAAATTTAAAAATTTAAAGGCAGCAGCAGAGGCTTCTTAATTTTACATGGGGTGGTCAGATAACAAGCAGTTTCTGTGAAACAGCTACCTGGCTTAAGTAATAGTACGTAACCTCCTAACAATTAGTATGTTCAATAAGTATCCTCTTGAGTCTTACTTTCTCTCAAGCATAGATTTCTTCTTGTATTTGCAGGGTCCTCTTTGTCCATTTTAATTCATTATAAAATGCTCAGTAGAATTTTATTTTATACATGTGTGGGTGTTTGCATGCATATAAATTTTAAGAATCATTAAATCGCATATTTCCTAAAGGTTATGTACAATACTTAACATACACACCTGTGTGTTCCAAAACTTGATCCACGGCATCGCACACTAATAGTTACTCGGTGCACTGGACTGAGTAACGTTACACCCAGAGATAATGTCAGCATGTGTCTCCAGAATTTCTATTAACAGTGCTCATCTGACTATAGTTTAGCTTAAAATGGGTTTTAATGTGAGCCAGGAAACACACAAACAAGTACATTGTTTACATTGGGGAAAGGAACCATGGCAACTGTCTTGGAGCTTTTTGTCTCCTAAACCTTTTAAAATTAAGTGGCTTTGATGTGAGTGGATGCCACCCACTGATGGACATGTCCAAGGTTGGGTCTTACATTTTCTGAGTGATATTAACTACTTATCTATAGCTTGCTAATAGTAAGACATGGAGATGCCTCTGAACATTCCTGGAAAACAGGAGCCTGAGCTCCAGCACTTAGAAGCTGGTCGGTATCCCACTATTCAACAAATGCTTCTGGACTTGAACTGAACGCAGACAAATCACTTTAATATCACATGCGAATGTTTACTGTGTGCTTCTCCATAATAATCAGATTGGGAAACGTTAAAAGAAATACTTACCCAGCCTGAATTTAAATGCAGGGCACAACTCTGAACTGAAATTGATGTTCCCCTTAATGTTGCCTGTGCAGGCCGACTAGCATTTAAAATGGTTAGTATGCCAGGAGCAGTCTGGGAAGTGTCAGGGTGCTTTGCCATTGCCAGTTGGTCTAATGGAGGAAAACAAGCTTTCCTTAATAAACCGAGCGGTGCACCGGCTGCAGAAGCCTGTTCCAATGAAGGCAGGCTGACTTGACTAAACGAAAGGGCTGAGACATATTATTATCTATTAAAATTTATTCACTGCTTAGGGAGTAGAGTTGTATTTGGGCTTTGCTGAGTTCCAGAATTCTCACTACATAAAGCTATCAAACGGACTCCGCTTTGATGGGAGGCATTAGACACTGAGCTCTTGGGCTTTGAAAACAGTGGGATTTGGTCTGCATTTCCTACCTAAGACCTCAGTGATCCACCTAACTTCTCTGGGCCTAAGTTTCCTTAACTAATAATTTGAGCACCCTCACCAGGCTACACACCATGCTGCTTTATACAATGTCCTGCTAGTCGGAAGCACAATGCATTTGCACCATCTGCAAATTTGCCGGAACTTGGTACCTTTGGTCTTATCTCAGACCACTGGACCAGAAACTCCCTATTAGCCAGATTCTCAGATGATGATGGCATGTATCCAACTCACACTTTGGAGATGCGACTCTTGGGGACTCTCTCTGACATGGACTCTGTTGTCTTCTTTTTGATCACATCCCCCTGGTGGGACAACCTTGCCAGGCCACAGGGGAAGAGGACAAACTCAGGCCTTATGTGACTTGATGAGCTGGAGTGGGTGGGTAGGGGGCCTCCTTTATTCCAAGGAATAGGGAAGGGGGAGGGGAGGGAAAGGGGACTGGGTGGAGAGGAGGGAGGGGCTACACCCAGCATGTAAAGTGAATAAATTAAAAAAAATTTTTTGAAGAAAATATGGCTCTTTACTGTCTTACAAACACTGTGCACACAGAAACCACTTCATAATTATTAGCTGCCCTCACTTAATGAATACACATGGGAAATGTCAGTATAAAAGAGTTGCAGCCCCTGAAAAGGTTATTCAGCTGCACATTTTAGATGGATTTTGTACGTCATTCATCTTCTACTCTTTAACGTTGCAGTCATCCACCAAGAGTCCTCTATGGACACCATTCTGAGTAGATGGGGCTTTGTTTGGGTGATCCTTTGTAAAAACTGGAGCTCAGCGGTAGACATCCATTAGCTAATACACGCCTCAAATTCCTCTGTGGCTTCAAACTTAAAGTTCTATCAAAGTTGGCAGGCTGGTGGTAATAGAAAAATATTAATTGACCTTTTCCTGTCTCCATAGCCATGAGCAGTGTGTATTGGTTTTAAATGGATTCTTCACCCTCTAGCAGCTTGATGATTCCTTTCTACACCCAAAATAGATAGCAAAAGAAAAAACATGAGGGAATAAAAAAAGTAAGAGGCAATCATTTCCACTTTCATTGAGCCTATTTTAACTAAGACTGTAGATACAGTAAGTTATGGGGTTGGGGGTGAGGCAAAACAATGCTTTCTACATGGGGCATGGGTCTCACCTCCTTCCCCCTGGTGCATCAGTGTACATGTGTGTACTTTCTGTAAAGCTCCTAGAGAAATAAGTAGCTCAGCACTTGGCACTGAAAACTCCCGTCTCCCCTGGGTAGAGCTGGGATGCTTGGCAGCCGCAATGCATACTGTATGAGCCTGCAGCAGAAAATACAAACCATGGCTATTTGTGACAGTGGAAAACTGGCCCCAGAGTGGAGGCACCACTGACAGTGTCAGGCAGTAAAAAGTTAATTTACTAGAGTCTTTGAAGACGAATCAAGTCATTTTAAATTCTGATGTGATGCCTCTTCCATATCTGAGCTAAAACAGAAGAAGTGGGAGGCACTGATGAAGGAAGATTAAAAGGAGAATTGGGAGGGTGCCCTTGTGTGTGTGTGCTGGTATGCCCTGGGATCTAGTCTCTCCTAGACAATGTTTTCACTTGCATAAGAATCCACTTAAAGATCAGCGGAGTCTCCTTGCACATAGACAAATTGCTTTTACGGTATTATTTGATATCAAAATAGGAAAGTATAATTTGTTTTTAGTCACCAACCTTTTTAATTTTTTAATTTATTATAGTTTATTCACATTACATCCCCATTGTTATCCGCTTGGTCTCATCTTCTTGATCACTCCCTCCCTCTCTCTTCTGCCCTATTCCTCTCCCCTAGACCTCTGACAGGGGGCCCTTCCTCTCCCACTGTCTTTAGCCACCAACCTTCACCTCATGTGCATACTTCCTCCTTGGGTCTTTTAGTCCATTGTTTAATAAATTTGCTTTCAAAGGGCTCTCAAGGTCCCATGAAGGCTTTTTCTGGTAGATGAGGAATCCAATAAATTTATGGGTGTTATAGTAGTATCTGATAACACTTTTCTTGTGTAGCTTAAAGTGAGAGGGTATGTGTATGAACTTAAATGTAAAGTCCTTTACAAAGGCCATCAGTAGAAGGAGGTTTCTATCACTGTCCCTCCCTTATACAGGGCCAAACCCAATTCTGAACTCTGGCCTTGAAGAGCTTTCCTAGCTCTCAATTCTTCTCTTGTGCCACCAGGCCATTTCTATTTCCCTGAGAGAGCCTGCAAACAAGAGCACCCCAAACTCTGCCCTTAGGATTTGTTCCTTCTTCCTCAGGGCTCCTTATCAGAAGGCATGTTCTCAGAATCCTAAATGAAATGCCTTCCTCTCCTGTTTTTAAGAGTTGCGCATTGCCTTAGCCTGCTTTATTGTCCTGCTCACGACTTTATAGAGTATATATTTGATATGTAATTACTTATTATCTGACTACATAGCTAGACTATTAGGTATATGACATCAAGAATTTATCTGGGTTTTATTTGTTACTTCTATAGCTCCAGTGTCTAGAAAAAAGCCTGAGACAAGGCAAAAGGTCAATAAGTAACAGTGATTGATTAATGTGTTTGGCTTTATCTGTGCTCAATAGCTAGTGTATGAGAATTATATATATAATATTATATAATGAAAAATTGCAGATGAATGTGTGTGTTGTGGTCAGCCCTGTATCTACCCTTATGCCAACTCCCTCCTCCTCTCATAGAAGTAATCAAAGCATTAACTTGGCACTTAAGTTTATGCACTTCTTTATCATACGGGCATATGTTGTCTCAAACAGCAGATAGCAATGAAGCATCTATAGCCCATATTCTGTAGTAGCACAGCCTAAGTTACCACAGGCCTGAACAGTGTCATGATGAAGCATAATATAACATAGCATGTTACCTATAACTTTAAGAACAATTCTCCAATTCTAATGCCAAGCAAAATCACAAGGGGGAGCTTGCAATACCCCAGGGACCAAACCTCAAGTGAATTTTATATAATAAATCTCTAAGAGAGAAATCCTCTGGCCAGGGAAGCAGGTAGGCTGACTAGAAGCCTTCACTCCTTCTTCATCTTCTCCAAAAAGCAGTCCCTCGGTCTTATCCCAGCTCCATAGCAGGCCACCTGCTGCACTGTGTCCAGTGCATCACACAGGTCTTCCTAACTTCCCTCCCCACACCCACCTACCCCCAACACCAGCAGGCATACTTTGAGAACACCAAGGACACTACAGAAGCAAATAGGCTAAATGCAGATCTTTACTTCCCCCTCCATTCCTCCAAGTCCAAATCCGTAGCTTTGAGGTAAACCACCTGCTGCTGGCTCATTCCCAGGGGACTAACAAGCTCCTTAGAAAACACCCTGATCTTCTTCTTGTATAGATACCTCAGCTCCCTCCTCCTAGTGCATCCCCATTCCCAAGTGTCAGATGTCAATACATTGAAACACATTTTACCTAGAAGCCCAGTGACCACACATATCAGGATCCCAGAAGAATGTCCTATCAGGTAACACACACACACAGACCCCATAATCCCCTAAGAACTGGAAACAGCAACAGAAACCAAGAGAAGAAGCACCTACCCAACAATGACAGACCTAGAATTACAACCTTCCTAAACTCAGATGCCTAGATGCCAGCACAAAACATAATCAAAACTAGTCAAAACCATATGTCTCCACTAGAGCCCAGGAACCCTACTATAGCAGAACCTGAGAACAGCTACACAGAAAAGCAAATCCTTTTGAGTGAGATTCAGGGATCCTCCCTTGTGCCCTCCTTGGTTTCTTTGGACCTGCAGATTATAGCATGGTGGTCCTGTATATTACAGCTAATAGCCACTTGTAAGTGAGTACATACCATGCATATTTTTGGGGTCTGGTTACCTCACTGAAGATGATCTTTTTTATTTCCATTCATTCCCCTATAAATTGCATGATGCCTTTGTTTTTAATAGCTAAGTAGTACTCCATTGTGTAAATATACCCAATTCTTAATCCATTCTTTGTCTGAGAAGCATGTAAGTTGTTTCCAGTTTCTGGCTATGAATAAAGCTGTTATTAACATAGTTGAACAAGTGTCCTTGTGGAATGGTGGAGCATGTTTTGGGTATATGCCCAGGAGTGATAACACTAGCTCTTGTGGTAGAACTACCAAATTTTCTGAGAAAGTGCTAAATTGATTTCCAAAGATGTTGTACAATTTTGTGCTCCCACATAATGTAGGGGTGTCCTCTTTGTTCCACATCCTTACCAGCAGGTGCTGTCATTTGAATTTTTCATCTTAGCCATTCTGATGGATTTAAGATAGAATTTCAGAGACATCTCAAAATAAAATAGACATCTGAAGTAGATGGAGTGAATGAGAGTGGGTGGGAAGGGTAACAGGAGTGGAGAAGAGAGAGGAGGACAGAGAGAGAGAGAGAAAGGAAAACAGTCGGGGAGCATCTCTGGGACAAGGGAGGTCCCAGAGTTTATAGGATGACCTTACCTAAGATCCCTAACAGTGGAGGCTATAAAACTTGAAGTTGCCACTTCCTCTAGGCAAGCAGGACTTTCAGTGGAGGGAAGGGGACAAAAACCCATCCATAAAACCTTTGACCCCAAATATGTCTTGTCTACATAAAATGTAGGGATAAAGATAGAGCAGAGATTGAGGGAATGACCAACCAATAACTGGCCCAACTTGAGACCCACCCCACAGGAGAATGCCAACTCCTGACACTGTTAATGATACTCTGCTATGCTTGCAGAAAGGAGCTTAGCATAACTGTCTTTTGAGAGGCTTCATGCAGCAGCTGATGGACACAGATGCAGAGACTCACAGCCAAACAATAGGCCAAGCACAGGGAGTTCTTTGGAAGAGTGTGAAAAAAGATTGAAGGCACCAGAGGGGTCAAGGACACCACAAGAAGACCTACAGAGTAAACTAGTCTGGGCCCATGGGGGCTCACAGAAACAGGACCAGCAACCAAAAAGATTGTCAGACCAACCTAGACCCTCTATACATATGTAACATATGTGCAGTGTGGTCAACATGTGGGTCCCCTAACAATTGAAGTAGAGCTATCTCTGACTCTCTTGCTTGCTTTTGGATGCTTTCCCCTAGCTGGGTTGCCTTGTTTGTCCTCAGTGGGAGAAAATGGGCTTGGCACTGCTGTGACTTGAGGTGCCAGGTGAGTTGGTACCACTTAGCTGCCTTCCTTCTCTGAGAATAATGAGAGGATAAATGGAGGAATGGGGTGTTAGAATCAGACTGGAAGTAGAGGGTTGAGGGGGCTGGGATCAGGCTGTAAAATTATTAAATTAGAAAAAAACAAAATAGTTGTTATGAATATAACAGTACTTAAAGAGGAAGTGAATACATCCCTTAAAGAGATCTATGAAAATACAAACAAATAGTGGAAGGAAGTTAACAAAAGAGATCAAGACCCAAAAGTAGAAATGGAATCAATAAAGAAAACATAAACTTAGGGATAGCTGGAAATAAAAAAAAAAATTAGGAACTAAAACAGGAACCATAGAGGCAAGCCTCACCAACACACTACAAAAAGTGGAAAGGAGAATTTAGGGCACTGAAGATATGACAGAGGCCATAGATATATTGATCAAAGAAAGTGTTAAATCTAAAACAAAATCCTGGCACAAAACATTCAGAAAATCTTGGACACCATGAAAAGATAAAAATCTAAGAATAATAGGAATATTGTGTGTGTGTGTGTGTGTGTGTGTGTGTGTAGAATAATATTAAAGTTGAATTCCATACCAATGTATCAAAATTAAACTTATTTTCCATCAAAACACAAATTCTATAGCAAAGAATTAAAAATAACCACTGAGCAACAGTTAATGCCTTAAGTTTAGGAGTAGATTCAATAATCTACTTTTTGCCCTATCATCCCTATATATGTCTATATTCCCCCTTCTTTCTTTTAAACACCTATCACCATACCTAAGAAAGGAAGATAAAGGAAAAGAGAGATATCCCTGAGTCCAACCTTGTTTTCTCTCTGAATAAGACCAATAGTAATTTATAACCAACTCCCAAAGAAAATAAACATCTATATCCCAAGAAAGCAACCAAAACCTACCCAACCCCTTTAAAGGAAATGGGCGTTGTTCTCTTAAGGCTTCTTTTGCTGATTTAGGATAAATAATACCATTGTTGGGGCCCAAATAAAATTCAAGAAAATGGTTTAAAAAGCTAGGAATAGCATTTGTTGTTCAGTTTCTAAATGTTGAGAAGTTCCAGGCTTAATAGATGTCCTATGTGCTCCCTCTGCGCATGCAATATGTACTTTCTGCGCATGTGCTAGGTAGCTTATAAAGGAAACTCCTTCCATTCCTGTCTCTCCCCTTGTGTGTCTCCAGAGACTTTCTCTGTATTCCCTTAATAAATCTCTTAATTGGGTCGGCTGAGTGTGGTGTGACTTCCATTCCTCCATACAACTCCATCATTCACATCCTAACACTTTATGTGACAGTCTGAAATGATGGACCAACTGGGATTGTAAGCTTTCTGTGGAAGCTGTCTTGAGAGCTGTCCTGTTCTGATAAGGAACAGCAACTGATACACTTGGTGCTGGAACATGAAGGATGCAGGATGTCAGCGTCCAGCATGCTGGGTGGAATGAATCCTGTCAGGTCTGATCCAGCTTCACTGTCTGGTTCTTGTGTTCTGAAAGCGTATAATTTTTCACAACCATTATACAGTCCTAAAATTATAAGTGGATGAGGTGTGCAGGATGGCCAGAGCAATTAAAGCTATTTCTCTGCTCTTTGTATGAGCAGAAAAAAGACATCTGTAAATCTTCATTCATGCCATACGAAGGATGACATCTAACTCTAAGTCACAGGGATTCTGTAGCCAACTAGAAGGACTGTCTGTATATAAATATTCATGTCTCAGCCAGTCTCAGAGCCATTCCCATATACTGGGATTAGCAATATAAGTTACCTGTTTGCTCTGCAGTTTCAATTCTTTGCATCCTGATTGTAGCCCCCTCTCTCATCACCTCCCAATCCCACCTTCCCTCCTTCGTCACATCTCCCTCCCTCCCCAAGTTCTCAGAAAAGGGATCCCTCCTCCCCTAACATCTAACTTCATCCCATCAAGCCTCTATGGCCTGGTAAGGCCTCCCAGCCAGAGGGAAGTGATCAATAATAAGTGGGGTGGGGGGTCAGACTCCATGTCAGAGGTAGTCCCGACTTCCCATGTTATGGGACCTACAAGGAGACTGTGCTGCCTATCTACTGCATCTGAGCAGAGTGTCTAGGTCCTTGCCATGTATAGTCCTTGTTTGGTGCATCAGTCTCTACAGTGTCCCCCTTCTCTGCCCAGATTTTTAAATATATATTTATTTATTATAATTTATTCACCTTACCTCCTGATTGCTATTCCCTCCCTTTTATCTTCCCATTCCCACCCATTCCTCCCTTTTCTGCTTATTCCCCTCCCCTAGACATCTAGAAACAGCCTCTTAAGTCTCATCAGGATAACCTACATACCCTTCCACTGTGTGCTCACTATGTGATGTTCTCAAGGGGAAATGACCAAATATTGGGCAACAGAGTGCACGTCAGAAGTTCAGCAGCAGTCGCTCTCTCCTCCTCACATAGAGAATCAGCAGACCATTGGCTACATCCGAACAGGGGTTCTAGCTTCTCTGCATGCACTGTCCTTGTCTGGTGCATCAGTCTGTGCAGTTCCCCCTGTGCCCAGATCTGCAGGCCTTGAAAAACCCTTATCCACATTAAGTAAAAGGCTCAGAGAAAATATCCAAATTAAGAAAAATGAAAAGATAGACATAATAACAGACACTGAGGAAATCCAGAGAATGAAAAATTTTCTTGATAGGTTCCACTTACCAAAGTCAAATCAAGATCAGATGAGCAACTTAAACAGACCTATAACCCCTAGTGAAATAAAAGTATAAATTCTCCCAACCAAAACATGCTCAGAGCCAGACGGTTCTACCAGACTTTCAAAGAAGAACTAATACTCCTGAAATTATTTCCCAAAATAGAAGCAGAAGGAACATTGCCTGATTCATTTTATGAGGACACAGCTACCCTGATACCCACGCCACCTAAACCCAACAAAGAATGAGAATTACAGACTAATTTCCCTTAAGAAACATAGATGTAAAAATTCTCAATAATTTACTTGCAAACATAAAAAACACTATCCACTATGTTCAAGTAGGCTTTATCCCAGAGATCCAGGGATGGCTCAACATACTTAAATCAATAAATATAATTCATTATAGAAACAAACTGAAAGACAAAAACCACATGATCATCTCATTACATGCAGAAAAGTCCCTTGGCAAAATCCAAAACTCCTTCATAAATAAAAGCCCTAGAGAGAGCAGGGATATAAAACACATGCATCAAAGTAATAAAGGCAGTTTTCAGAAAGCCCATAGCCAATATCAATTTAAATGAAAGGAACTCAAAGCAGCCCCACTAAAATAAGAAAGGAAGAACACAAAGTTGTCAACTTTCTCCATATCTAGCTGAAGCCTTGTCTAGAGCAGAAAGACGACTGAAAGAGAACAAGGAGAAGCAAATTAGAAATAAAGTCAAAGTATCTTTATTTGCAATGATGTGATAGCATGCATAAATGACCCTGAAAGTTCTACCAGAAAACTCCTATAGCAGATAAGTACTTTCAGAAAAGGGACTTGATACAAAACTAACTCACAAAAATTGGTAGCCTTCCTCTATACAATTGACGAATGGACTAATAAAGAAGCCATAGAAACAAAACCTTTTACAATAACCTCAAATAATATAAAGTATATTGGGGTAACTCTAACAAAACAAGTGAAAGACTTGTATGAAAAGAAAGACTTCAAGTCTCTGAAGAAAGAATTTGTATAAGATTTCAGAAGATGGAAAAATCTCCCATGCTCATGGGTCAGTTGGATTAACGTAGTAAAAAATGGTCACCCTAACAAAAGCAGTCTACAGATTCAATGCAAACCCCATCAAAATGCCAACACAGTTCTTCACAGACCTTGAAAGACAACTCTCAGCTTCATATTGAAAAACAAAACAAAACAAAAAAACCCAGGAAAGCTAAAAACAATCCCAAATAATAAAAGCACTGCTTGGTGGAGTCTTTCAGAGGACTTCTATGATTGGCTCCTGTCCTGTTCCCCCTCTTCAGTCACTTCCAGTGTCTATTCTGTTTGCCCCTCTGAATGAGAATTAAGCATCCTCCCTAGGGTCCGCCTTGTTATTAGTTTCTTAAGGTCTGTGAATTGTAGTGTGGTTATCCTGTATTATATGGTTAATATATGCATATAAGTTAGTATATACCCTGTGTGCCTTTCTGAGTCTAGGTTAACTCACTCAGGATGATCTTTTCTAGTTCCATCCATTTGCCTGCAAATTTCATGATTTCCTTTGTTTTAGTAACAGTATTCCATTGTGTAAATTTACCACAATTTCTTCATCTATTCTTCAGTTGAGGGATGTCTAGGTTGTTTTCCAGATCCTAGTTATTATGGGTAAAACGTCTATGAATATAGTTGAGCAATTGTTCTTGTTGTATCAGGGACCAACTTTTGGGTACATGGCCAGGAGTGTTATACCTGGGTCTTGAGGTAGCACTATTCCTAGCTTTCTAAGAAAGCACCAGATTGATTTCCAAAGTGGTTGTACAAGTTTGCACTCCCACCAACAATGGAGGAGTGTTCCCCTTTCTCCACATCTTTGCCAGCATGTGCTGTCATTTGAGTTTTTGATCTCAGACATTCTAGTAGGCATAATATGGAATCTCAGAGTTGTTTTGATTTTCATTTCCCTGAATACTAAGGACATGGAGCACTTCTTTAAGTGGTTCTTGGCCATTCGATATTCCTCTGTTGAGAATTCTCTGTTTAGCTCTATACCCCATTTTTAATTGGGTTATTTGGTTTCATGGTGCTTAATTTCTTAAGTTCTTTATATATTTTGGATAATCGCCCTTTGTTGGATGTATGGTTAGTGAGGAACTTTTCCCTGTCTGTAGGCTGTCATTTTGTTCTGTTGACCATGTCCTTTGCTTTAAAGAAGCATTTCAGTTTCATGAGGTCCCATTTATTAATTGTTGACCTGAGAAACTGAGCTGTTGGTGTTCTGTTATGAGTAAAACTGTGCCTCAAAACATCGACAAAAATTGCTATTTGAATTGTGAATTGAATTTCATTTTTTATTGCTAAAATTTTAATGTTAAAAATTTGACATGGAATTAGGACAGAATCTTGAACAACATATTATGAAGTGACATTCTCAACACCTGCAACTATAAAATAAAAGTACTCATCCAGCCCTAAAAAAAAAAAAAAACTGTGAAAAGGCTTTGTGTTCTGCAATGTCAAAGACTCAGCCAAGATTTGTTCACCTATCCCACTGGTATGCAAATTTGTTTTCCTCTTTAGGAAATGGTGATGTTGCACGTATACCCAAGAGTTATACTACAATAGAGTTATGATTTACTATAAAACTGCTAAAAGTAGCACTAACCCTGATTTCAAGTTGTACTACAGAGCTATAGTAATAAAAAACAACATGGTGTAGGTACAAAAACAGACACATTGATCACTGGAATCTATTGAAGACCCATGCATAAGTGCATATACCTGTGGATACCTGACTTTTGATAAAGCCAGCAACACACACTGGCAAAAAACAGCATCTTCAGCAAGTGTTGGTGGTCACCTGGATGGCTACACATACAAGAATCCAAGTAAACTCATAATTATCACCCTGAAGAAAATGCAAATTCAAATAGATCAAAGACCTCAACATAAAACCAGATGCACTGAACCCGATAGAACAGAAAGTGGGAAGTAGTTTTGAACGCTTTGGCATGGGGAAAGTCTTTCTGAACAGAACACTATTAGTATTGGCACAAAGCCCATGATTAATAAATGTAATCTTATGAAACTGAAAAGCTTCTTCATGGCAAAGAACATCATTTCTCCTTCAGAATGGGAAAAGATTTTTACTAACTACACATCCTATAAAGGGCTATTACCAAAAATGTGTAAAGAAGTAAAAAACTAGATATAAAAAAAATTTTTTAAATGGGGTGTAGATCTAAACAGAATTCTCAAAAAGGAAACCTCAAGTGGCTGAGAAATACTTAAATAAATTTCCCAACATAACATCCTTAGTGATCAGGGAAATGTAAATCAAAACTATTTTGAGATTTCATCTTACACCAGTCAGAGCGGCTAAGATCAGTAAAACAAATGAACGTTCATGCTGGCTAGGCTGTAAAGGAAGGGCAGCATTCATCCATTGCTGGTGAGAGTGCAACTTGTACAGTCACTATGAAACCAGTGCTACAGTTCCCCAGGAGATAGAAGCAATTCTACCTCAAGATCCAGCTCTACCACTTTTGGGCATATACCCAAAGGATACTTTAACCTACCACAAGGACACTGCCCAACCATGTTCACTGCTGCTCTATTTATAATAGTCAGAAGCTGGAAACAACCTAGATGTCCTCAACAGATGAATGGATAAAGAAAACGTGGCATAATTATACAATGGAATATTATCAGCCATTTTAAAAAAGGAAATTATAAAATTCTCATGTAAATGGATAGAAGTAGAAAAAATAATCCTGAGTGAGATAACTCAGATCCAGAAAGAAAAAATATGTTATTTATTTGCTTATATGTGGATGCTAACTGTTAAATAAATGATAAGCAAACTAAAATTTGCAGAATCACAGAGGCTAGGTATAGAGTAAGGGGCCTGGTAGTGTGGGGCAAACAGGTTTCCATAGGAAAGGGAAATAGGATAAATAGCTGGAATGGGAAGGATTAAGTAAGGAGTGGGGAGAGGGAGGGGTGAGATAAGGATTATGAAGAGAAACTGCTAAAATTAATAGCCATTTGATTGGCAGTATGGAAACAACACATTAGAATCTTCCTTAAATGTATACATGTATGAAAGCAATCTAACTAAAATTGCCAAATAATGAAAGAGTCAGAGCCCCAAGTAGCCATCATTTGTCAGCAAATGAAGCTTCCTTTACCAGGGTTGGATTACATCTATTTGAGTTGTTTGAGAAAAAGATCCTATTGAAATGCCCTTAATACCCAGGCTGTTGCCAAGACTATAGCTTGTTCTCCACAAACTGACAGCAAGGTCCTATTGCTGAAGACAACACCTACATAACTCATTAAATATGGAGAAGTAGAGCTGGGGCCTTCACAGAGCCTTCGCCCCCACTTCTTAGTGTTTTTTGGTACAGGAAGATATCCTGAATACTACTAAAACATCCACCCAACCACAAATCCTTGAGTTGACAGTGGCTTCCTGCCTAAAAAATATGTTAGCACAATGGTGGCACAATGTTTGTGGGAGTAACCAACTAATATCAGATTTGACTGATTTAACAAGAACCCATACTCAACGCTGCTTAGATAAGCAAGAATTTGAGATGAGATACCCTAGGAAGCTAGGGTAAAACCAAATACTACTGTTCTTTTAAAACAAAAAGCAATAAAAAAGACTCCTAATGAGTATAGCAGAATATCATTTGGTGGTACTATGAACCACAGATGTCTACACAGATGTCTGCTGTGGCATGGCCACCTCTGACCCTCAGCTGCAGCATGGGCTAGGACTTCACCATGGCCCCAGGTGGCAGGGCAAGCTATTCAAATCAGTCTAATTCCTCTCTATACTCTCATCTCCAGTTCTAACTCTCTTCATAGTACTCAAACCATTCCCTTTCTCTTTCTCTCCACTACATGTTTGAACATCACAGTGGCTCTTGCTGTGGGCATGCGACATGGCCACATGACAGGCAGGCCTCTGGTGTTCTCTAATACGAGAAAGAAACAGAGTGGATCTAGATGGAGGGAGAGGCGGGGAGAAACTGGAAGGAGTAGAGAGAGGGGAATATCTTAACCAGGCTATATTATGTAAGAAAAACATTTTCAATAAAAGGATACAACAACAATAATAATAATAATAATAATAATAATAATAATAATAATAATAATAATAATAATAATAATAATAATTGTAATACTCTCAAGTGCTTCCAAGAGGAATTCAGACTTACCTGCAATCATGTGTTGGGTTTTGAATTCTTGTCTCTAACTCTAGAGTGTCTAAAACTCCCCCTCCCTGAGCTACAGTCAGTCATCTAGGTGGAACAGTATTCAAAATCTTTTCTCAAGAGGAACTGACCTGAATTTAACATGACACCTTCAACTAATTTTTGAGCATTTTTCCTCAAAATATTCGTCTCTCAGCTACTTTAAACTGAATTACCATCAAAGTCCTTTACTTCTTCCAAAATGTGGTCTGCTCCTTGCTTCACTAATCTTTTGAGCTTGTAAAACTTTGTTGGGATGTACACAGAAAAACAGACAACATAACCTCACAGCTATATGGAATTTTCACCGAATGCCAGAGTCCACAAAATGAGCCCATGGATCAAGAAAGAACATCAGGCTGGTGTGGCGGGGGAAGGCCTGTAATCGCAGCACAGAAGAGCTGAGGCAAAAAGCTTTCAAGTTCAAGGTTTTCCTAAGTTCAAGAACAGCCTGGGCAACCTAGCAAGACCCTGGACAAAATATTCCTTTAATTGTGGTATAGGAGGGATGAAAAAAGGAAAAAAGTGGGATATGAAGGATAGAAGAGGGGAGAGGAAGAAAGGGGAGGAAAAATATCATTGTCACCATTCCCAAGAAGTGCCTCCCAGTGTCTCAGTCTCCACTTTCCAGAGAACGAGCATTCTTTTACATGTAGAATGTGTATAATGGATTGCTTTTTGCCAATTTTTGCATTTCTAGAACCAGTCTCTTTCCCAGTTCTTTCATTCAACACAGTATAAAATACATTAAATATCTTTTGGATTGGTCTTTTTAAATTATAGAGGCTGCATGGACAGCAGTAATTATAAATAATGTATTTGACTTTCAGTATGTAGAACAATCAGAGGCACAATGAAAAAAAGGTTCTTCCAGTTAGATTTAAAGGGCAGGTACCTATTTTTCTCTGAAGAGCAGAGAAAGTTTTACATTGCCTGTTTTATTAGCTCATATATAGAACTGCCAGAGTGCTGTTGCATAATGTATGTTGCTTAGAAAACAGCAGATATGGAGACGACTTAAAAGACATTGCTGGAAAAAAAAAGGCATTGCTGGAAAGGTAGGAGAGACTGACTCTGGCTTTCCTATTAGCAAGTTATAGTTGTCCATAAATGGCTTAAGGGATCATATGTGAACTCAAGATGAGTTCATGTAACCTTATGCTAATATTAATGTGAAATCTCTCTCAGTTAATCTGGTGAACAGTGCCTGAGTATTAGAAATACTGTGTTGAGCACAGGTGGATATGCTCTCTGCCCTGTGAGTATCACAGTCTGATGAGAATTTAGAAGGGATGAGAAAAGGAAAGGGGAAGGAGAGAAGAGGAAAGAGGAGCAGAGAGAAAGGGAAGAGAGGGGGAAAGAAACATTGCGATTCATCAAGAAATCACGGACATGTTGTCATTAGACTGCGAGGGAGCACTCATAGACCCGGGAGAGCAGTGCTGCTGGGAGCAGGTTTGGCTGGGAGAGCCATAAAGAGGCTCCCTAAGGAGCGATGGCAGAGTGAACGCCTGAGAGGAAGATAGTGAGTAAAGAGCAGTGGACACTAAAGCAACTTCAGAAATTCCAAGCTACATGCACAGAAAACCTGTGTGACAACTCAGAATCGTGTCTTAAATATTGTCCACCATCCCACTACCAACCACCAGCATATACAGGCATGCAGGCAGGCAGGCAGGCAATTGAGAACATGGCTGCTATGCACCGATTATATAATCAGAAAGTGACAGCCAAGATTCTTCTTTCTTAATTAATAAGCACTGGATATTCCTTGTGCACCAGAAGTAGATCGAGTCTCCAGGTTTTACGCTATTACGCTATACACAATTTTATACTGTGCTCCTTTGTGGCATGTGTGGCTGCTTCCTCTTTGCCCTGCACATTGAAATCATGTAAACATTAGGCCTTAATGGATGCATTTGATATAATAATCTTCACTTCTTTTGTATCTTTCTCTAAAAGTGCTCTGTATCCACAAGGGCAGCAATTATGCCTTTGCTTCCGCAGATGAGTGTGTCTCCCTTGTTCCTCTTGCACCTACAAGCCTTCACTGATATCAGAACCTGGCTTCCTTGTTCTTCTGATGTGGACTGAAGGCTAGGGGCTTGCCAGGAATCATCTAGGCCTTCATCACCAGGTTGGAACTGTGAGGGTTACCGCCTTCTGTACTGAGACTCTACTGTGCTTGTAGCTCCAGAATACAGAAAGTCGTTGTTGGACTGAACACCCCAAAACATGTAGTCCAATCTACAAAATCCCATTTGTAGTATAGGTTCACTCTATAGGCACTGGACCTCCAGAGATCCTGGCTAATGCAGGCACTCTGACACCTATCATGGTGCAGATGCCAAGGGTGTCGGTGCCAGGGTCAAACTGTCTGAATTCAATTCCATTACTAGTGAAATAAAACCAGACAGATGCTGATGGTCTCTCACTACATATTTTATCAGAAAATGACTTAATCATGTCTCCAAAGGCCCTGCCTCTTGCCACCACCATGATGGGATTGCTTCAGCGTGAATTTAGAGAAGGAATTCACCTTCAGAGCATATTGTGCCTTTACTGTTATTATCGCTAGGGGTGCAGTGTTTAATGCTATACTATTCTTTCTCCTTTAATACTGTGTTAACATCTAAGTGTCATGGCTTATGCCTATGGACTTCAATGGGGCTTACCCGGGCCCACTTTGTACAATGTGTGCTCTAATATCAAATTTACAACAAATGCTTGTATGGCTAGCATTTCGTTGACTGAGCCTTATCCCTAGCCCTGTTGTGCAATTCTAAGTTTATGTGCCAAAGTCTTGCTTGCTGCCCTAACTGCAGGATAGGAACTACTCACACTCAGGAAACCTGACTCTTCCTACTTCTAGTTCCAAATCTTCTGGGAGTCCAGCCTTAGGAGGATTGAAATTCTGTGGCTGTTTGATTCTGGTCCCAGCACTTCCATGAATCACTTTAACTGAATGACAGTAGATGGGCCAGAAGTGGGAGATCAGCAGAGACCATGATTCATACACATTGTACAAAAAGGCTGAGTGATTTTCCAAGAACTCCTAGAGGAAGCAAGGAGCACATTTACTGTTGCACAGTCTGCAGCTAGCCACACTTGGGAGCATTTTAAATCTGCCTCCTGGCTTGCATACACATCTCCTTGTCCGGATGTGGGTTGAAGGCATGTACTGTCATTTATCCATCCTCTAACTCCTGGCCTTTTTCAATGTCTGGCAATAACAGGCACTTAACATATGCTCATTAGGGGCCAGAGGGATGGCTCATGGGGTGACATGTTTCCCCAGAAAGTATGAGGACCCAAATTCAGATCCCCAACAACCACATCAATACTACTTGGGAATAGAGGCCCATTTGGAATCCAAGAACACACGAAACAGACACAAGGCATCCCCAGAAGTAGCTGCCTATTGAGGCAGCTCTGGGTTCAACTGAGAGACTCTGGCTTAACATACAAGATGGACAAAGATGGGAGAAGACACCAGTGTCAACTCTGTCTTCCACACGCATGTGCAGACATGTCTATGAGCACATACATCTTCACACATGCAACACAAAAATGTTGAATGGGATAGGTCATTATGAAAAATCCACCAAAGACACCAAATGGTCATATTTTACCATATTTCGTGTTCTAACAAGCCTGTGAAGCAGGTTGCTCTGGGTATCAGAGTTACTAAGGAGGAAGACCCTACCCCCAGTCACATACCACAGCCATCACTGCTTTGGGTATTTCAGTCTCTGACACAATGGCAGCTGTTGTCAGAAGTGCCAACTGAGTTTAAAGTTCAGCATCAGGGCATCAGTAAAAGCAATAGCAATGGTTTGGATATAGTTTGAGTGTGTCTCCCATAGCTTCATGTGCTGGAAGCTCAGGGCCCAATTGTGGCAATGTAGAAACATGCTGGAACTTAGCACAGGGTAATTAGGTCAAGTGGGCCCATGCTCATGAAGCGATTCATGCTGGCCTCCTGGTGTGGGCTAGTTCTTACAAAAAACAGGTTGCTGAGTGAGTCTGCCTTACACATATGACCTATTTTGTGTGTGGAAGCATCCCTTTATTTCTCTGCTCTGTTGTCTCACAACCAGGGAATGTCACATAAGATACAGGCAACGTGCTGTTTGAATCCTTGAGCTATAATTTTCACCAGCTATTAAATCTCTTTATAAAGTATCCAGCCTCAGGCACTTTCCTAGAACAACACAAAATGATCGTAGACAATTATCAGTAAAATGTTGGTCCAGGGAGCTTAGTCATTCTATTCCTATTGCTGAAGGATGACCCCTGAGATAGTGCTTGATTCGTATTTTAGGGTCCAGTCACTCTCGGGGGTAAGAAGTGATAGACTCCCCCCAGGCTTGCTCTTGCAAGGTGTGTTGGCAGTGTGCAGGAAATTCTGTAAAACTAGGAAGCCTTAGGGATACACCGCAGTGCTCAGCTTGGGGATTTGGAGGAGGACTCCAGACAAGAGGTTGGAGTGTGTTGTGCTGTGGAAGCTTGTGGGCTGGCACAGACCTGGCCAAGTACCAGGCTTACACAGCACTTGATTCTATTCCATTTCTCCTCCCCTTGGTCAGATCCTGTCAGTGAATCACACAGAACCTGGAGTTATGCCTTTCTCTGTTCTCATAAATAGATTTCTGGGAAGCCTTGTGTGTGCTGTGTTCTAGAGCACATTTGAAATTTTGCCTGTTTGACAATAAATACAGAACCTGCTGACTCATCAAATTTCTTGAGTGCCCCAGCAGAGGGAGCCTCCAGGTGAGCCAGGAACCTTCCCGGTGAGCCAGGCATCTGCAACTTGATACATTTGTTTATAAAATATAGCCAATGCTGAGCACCTGTCTACACCATACTCTAGGCTAGGCGCTGTGAATACAGGAGTCGGCAACAGCAGGAGATGAAACTGAGGGTTCTAGGAGAGACCTGCTACAGAGAAAGTGGTAGAAAGGAAGTCAGTCAAGAGGTGTCAGGTGACTGAAGACACCAGTGACAAGAACCTTGATGAAATTAGAAACGGGTATTGCGGTTTGGAAAGTCAGCTCCTAGTCGTGTTGGAGTCTGGGGAAGGCTCTGTGGCCTTAGGCCAGTGGTTCACAAATTTCTTAATGCTGCGATCCTTTAATACAGTTCTTCATATTGTGGTAATCCCCAGCTATAACATTATTTTTCTTGCTACTTCATAATTGTAATTTTACTATGGTTATGAATTATAATGCAAATACCTGAAATGCAAACTCCAGGGAAGGGTCATTTGACACCTCCTAAAGGGGTCACCACCCACTAATTGAGAACTGTGGTCTCAAGCTTTACAACGCAGGGGTACCTAGAGGGGACTACAGAGCCAAAGCTTGTTACTTCCAGGTTCTGTGATATTTTGGCCATCACGTGACTTTCAGAGGCTCAGTTTTCTCACCTGTGAAATGGAATAATCATAGTATTGTGGTTATGGTAATAAATAAACTAAATAATGTGAGCTAAGTGCTGATCATCAGAATTGAACACAGAGCTCTCCTAATGTCATAGGTTGGGTCATGATATTATGTTGGAATACCCCTGCTGCTTGAGGTTGCAGTCCTCCTGGTCTGGATAGCCACTTTGAGCTAAGTGTTAGACAGAGGACTCCCTCTCCCTAGCAGGACCTCCAGATCTCTGCCTGACTCCATTTGGAGAGTGTCTTTAGACATAGATGCCCCTAACCACATTTGATATGTGGCCCTTGACAAAACTTCCTGCTAGCTCCCCTGTGCCTATAGGATAATTAGGAACTGTGTTCCCACTCATATGATAGGAGAGTGCTACTAAATGCAAAACAAGCATCTTTAAAGTGCCTAGTTCGAACTAATTATGAATGCCTATCCTGGAAGCCTCCCACCCACTCCCCAAAGGGTATACAGTCTTTGTTCTCACCTGGTGAGTATTTAAGCATGGATTTTATATTTTGATCAAGCAGCTGCTCCTTGCATTGGGGTGCAGTGAAGTGTGGCCCGGTTTCTTTATTTTGCCCTTGAGCCTTTATTATTCTGTTTTATTTTGTATGATGGCAAACCTAAAATATAATATCAAAACTAGGACATTATTTTGCGTTTTAAGCTTTTTTAAAACCTTTCAGCCCATATTGGATCACACTAGAATCTTCTCCCTCTTCTAATGTGTTTCTGTAACCTGTTTTTTTGTTTAGTTTAGTTTAGCTTAGTAACAGTTTCCAATACACTTGTAATGAAAGATGTTAAAATGTACATGAAAAGCAATAACACATGGGACCATGGTTTATTTGTTGAGAAAAAAAAAAAGAGGTACAGTGAAGATTTACAGTTTCCCTTGGGGCAAAGTGTTTGTTTTAATAAGGAATCATTGAACATTAACTGCAAAAATCAATCGTAGTCAATTCCCAGTATTAAAAGAAGAAGAAGAAGAAGAAGAAGAAGAAGAAGAAGAAGAAGAAGAAGAAGAAGAAGAAGGAGGAGAAGAAGAGAATTGACCATAACAAATAAAATAAGTAATTTGTTCCCTGAAACTTCAGAGTTTCAAAATCTCATGTTCTCTGAGATCTGGAGCTAACCTCTCTGGCTGGACATGTATGCCAGTGTGTTTTACAGACACAATCTTCTCTGTCTCAGCTGAAATGTATTGCTCTTTCTGAGAGCTGAGAATGGCAGCTCACGTTGCTAAGTTCTGCACACAGACACTTTCATTGTGACTGCAGAAAACAGCCAAGCAATTATGATGATGGAAAACTGTGGGATGCCTCCTTTGACCATGGCCACCATTTTGCAGGGATGGGGATGAGTTCCTTTGTGTGACTACTATGAATGATGGACCTCGTTTGGATTCATTCCCGCTTTGCTTCCTGCCACTCTGTTCTTTTTCAGATCATTGACTTGCAAACAAACAAACAAACAAACAAACAAAAAATCTCCATTGTGAAAGAACTTCTTTTCAGCCACATTGAAACTTGGTCTTTTTCCATGAGAAGGGGAGGGGAGCAAGAACTTACCTGCAAAACCAGCCCCCTTGCCTGATGTTTTCAGGATAGCATGGAATAGATGGCTTCTTTCAGATCAAAAATGGACCCAGGAACTTAGAGGCCCTCATCTTCCTCCCCCCACCAAAAATCTACATAACCCTGTAACTTGCTGCATCTCACCGTTCCTAAGGCTGTGACCCTTTAATACAATTCCTCATGTTGTAGTGACCCCCGCAACCATAACATTATTTTCAGTGCTACATCATAACTGTAATTTTGCTACTGTTAGGAATCACAATATAAATATCTGATATGTGTAGCACAGATGATGTGCATCGCCTCTGAAATGGCCGTTCATCCCCCAGAGGAGTGGCGCCCTGTAGCCTGAGAACTGCTGCTGCAACTGAACTCAGATTCCAGCGCATCAGAAGCCCATAGGAGACTGGACAGGTGGCTTGATTGGCTCAGTGTTTGCTTGCTGTGTCTAAAGGCCCGGTTTCATAAGAGCTTGTAAGCCCGTCCCAAGTCCTAGTACTTGGGAGGTAAAGGCAGGAGGATCAGAAGCTCAAGTTCAAGGTGACTTTTAGGTATTTAGGGAGTTTGAGGCCATTTTTATCCACTCATTTGCTGATGGCTATCCAACATGGTTCGGTATCTTGGCTACTGTGAAAACTGTAGCAACAACTATGGAGGTACCGACACCTCTATTGAATGTTTACTTAGAATTTACAGGCATAGATTAGGAGTGGTATAGCTGGGTCAGATGGCTACTCTAGTTTTAGACTTCAGAGGAGCTGCTGCTTTCCATAGTACCTGACCAGTTTGGAAACCCCACTATGGAGTACAAGGGTTCCTCTTTGTCCTCATCTTCTTTAGTACTTATTGTTCTTGGTTTTCCTAACGATCACTATTCTGACTACAGTGGGAAGGAATCTCACTGTTTCTTTCATTTAATCTGTATTTTCTTGATGGCGAAGAACTATGCATATTTTCAACTACTTTGGCCATTTGTATTTCCTTTTTAATTGTTTAAAATTCTGTGAGAATTTCAGGTGTGTGTATAGTGGAATATGATCATATTCGCTCACCCATTTCTCTCTTCACACTCCCCTCAGGTACCACATACATACTCCAAGACTGCCTCTCAATTACTTTCAGTGCTGTGTGTCTGTGGAAGGCAATGGAGCCATCCGCCACCCCCTATACTTCTCATGTAAGAAAAGTACTATTTTATTTTATCTTACCCTCCCCCAACTACCCTGTCTTGTTCCTCACTCTCTCTACTCCACTCAAACCTTATCTAGCCACTCCATGGCTTACTCCTGGTATCAAAGCCTATACACATAGAGAAGCCTATACTTATAGCTAGATTTAGATTCCACATGACATCTTTATTTTTGGAGTCTGGCTTATTTTACTTAACAGTTTCACCTATTTCCCTGCAAATGGCAAATGGCATAAAGGTTGTGGGTTGCTTTTGTAACTTTTCAACAAAATTCCATTGTGTGTATCTACAGAAAAGTAGAGTAATAGTCAGTTTTTAACTAAAATTTAGCCATACAAACCAGTTTGGGGTTATTGGTGTTATGTTTGTGCTCATGTTTGTTGGATGGTTGGCCTCTAATCCTGGCTCTGCCCACCTCAGCCTCAAAACTGCTAAGATTCGTGTTGTGCACCAACCACGCACAGCTTCATAAGTTGTATTGTGATATTTTGTTTAGTAGTATTAAAATATAGATTTTCTTAAAAATAAACTTGTGGTTTAAAAATAATCATTTATGTGTTATTAAATGAAGTGAAAATATTACCTAAATAAAATGTCTACAGAAATAAACACAACAGTGAATAGATTAAATTACTTACAGTATCTGGATTAAGAACTAAGGTTTGAGACTGCAACCGCTTGGTGCAAAAAGGAGAATATGGACCTGGATCATTTTGTGTCTAAGAAACTACTCACGGCAGGAGCCCTAAGAACTGATGAAGAAAATTGGAGTAGTTAAAATGCTGACAGTCAGGAATAAAAAGGTGGCAGAATAACACATCGTACAGAAATAGGAAGAGAATAAAGGAAAACTATGTAAGACTTTGTGCCAATAAAGTAGTGAATTTGGAAGAGATGGGCAACTTTATAGAGACACAGAAACCAAGCACTCAAGAAGAAGTGAAAAACTTGAGTAGGTTTGGAGAAAGCCTTCCAAAGTCTTTCACAGAAAGAAACTCAGACCAAGATGGCAGCCTTCCTGTTTTCTTCTATACATTTAAGGGAGAATTAGCAATGAGTTTACTATTACAGGAAGTAGCAATGAGAAGCTTCCTGACTCTGCCTATGAGACTGTACTGCCTAGATATTAGGTCTATACAGAGTCATAACAGGAAAAGACAATAATAGGCTTCAAATTTTTAACCAAATTCTAGGAAACTGAGTCCAGTCGCATTTTTTTTTTTTAATGATGGTGATTCACCGTGACTAAAGAGAATTTGCCTCAACAACTCAAGGCTGATGCAACATCTAAAAACCAATCAATGATATGCCCTGTATCCTTAGGAAAAGAATACTCATGATTATGTCAATAAATGCAGAGAAAGCTTCTGGCAAACTCAATGTCCTTTCATAATAATTATGCAAGGTGAGTGATGAAAAGGAAAGCTTTTTGTGATTGTCTAAATGAAAATGATCCCATGGGCTCATATGTTGAATGTTTGGCCCTAGTTAGAATTAGGAGGTATGGCCTTGTTGAAGTAAGTGTGTCATTGGGGATGGGCTTTGGAGGTCTCAAAAGCCCAAACAGGGACTCAGTAGCTCAGTATTGTCCAGTGTGTTGCGCTTCTCTGCCCCCCCCCCAGTTCTCTCTCTCTCTCTCTCTCTATCTCCCCTCTCTCCTCTCCCTCTCTCCTCTCTCTCTCTCTCTCTCTCTCTCTCTCTCTCTCTCTCCTCTCTCTCTCTCTCTCTCTCTCTCTCTCTCTCCCTCTCTCGTAGTTCCTGCTCCAGTGTCATGCCTGCTTGTCTGCCTGCTGCTATGTTTCATGCCATGGTGACCGTAACCTAACCCTATAAAACTGTAAGCAAGCCCTTAATGAAATGTTTTCTTTTTATAAGTTGTCTTAGTCATGGTATCTATTCACAGCAATAGGAAAATAACTAAGATACTTCTTTAACTTGATATAGTTTATCTTTGAAAAAATCTTGGTCAATATCATCCACAAATAAAACATTCATGTTGCCATTAAATCCAAGAATGAGACAAAGATACTGTGGCTTCTACTTGGTATTATCCTGATGGCTTAGCCAAGCCAATTAGGTAAGAAAAGGAAAGAATGACATGAAAGAAAGAAGTAAAACTAGTTTTGTTTGCAGAGGCATTATGGCATTTATTTATTTATTTATTTATTTATTTATTTATTTATGCATTCTTGTTGGGGGCACACATACTGTGGTGCTTATGGAAGTCATAACAACCTGTAAGAGTTGTTTCTTTCATGTCATCATGTTACTATCAGGGATAAAACTCAGTTCATCAGATTTGAAGCCTTTGCCCAACAAGCCATCGCCATGATCCAAGGGCATGCTCTTACAAATGCTAATCTAAGAAAGCTACTAGCAAAACTATTAGAAAACTTTACGTCATCAAGTATGCACTATACAAGACCGATATGCAAAAATTTTTTATACTTACACTGCACACTGAGTGTATGTGGCATCTCCGGTCTATATAGTTTGGTGGTACTTAGAGGTGAGACCATTACAGGGTGGCTATGCTCACATGGGTGAGATCCTCAGGAAGGGAATTGTGCTCTTATCAGAGAAAGTGGAGATGAACATTCCCTTTCTTACTTTGCCATAAGAACTGTGGCCAGAGGGCAGGCATCTGCAAGCTAGAGAAGAAGTCTTGATTAGAGCCAGACAACATTAGCACCCCAATTTCAACTTTTTACCTTCAAGAACTAATACATGCTTCTTCCTAAAGCCTCCTGACTTGGAGTATTTTGTTATATTGGTAACTAAGAAAACTAGCAAGAAAATATCAAAAGTGAAATTTAAAAAGCAATTTCTTAAAAAAATACTATAAAAAGAAATGAAATACTGACATTAACCTCCTCAACTGCCGCAAGACTGATCCACAAGTTTCCATTCAACCCATATCAAAATCTCAACTTTTCTCCTATGTAGAAATTGACCAGGTATTTCTAAAATGTGTATGGAAATTTAAGAAACCTGAACAGGCCAAGGAACAAAGTTTTAAATTTTAAAGTTCACTTAGTTTCACTAATGTAACAGTGTATTCTTGGCAGATAGCAGAGACCATTAATAAAGTCTTACACTTTCTGTCAGTTGATTTCTGGTCCTAGGAGAGTTCAATGACAAAGAATTGTCATTTCAACAAAGTATATTTAGAGAGATGGATAACCATGCTCAAAAGCATTGTGCAAGCTCCTTTCTTATGTCACTCACAACATCTAGCTCAAAATAGGTCAAAGATCTACAAATAAGAGCTAAATGTGTAAGACTCTACAATAAAATAAAAACACCAATGCTTGCAGCCCAGATTAGGCAAACTTTAGATATGATGCCTCATATTGGGAAGTACTATGATTATATACAAAGTGAAGAAAGAGCATGCAGACATTTTATCTCACAAGTCTCATTCTTGATATAGCTCTGCTTACGTTCTTCAAGGTACTGTATTATCACCAGTTCATCCAGAGATGTTTCCTTTCCTCATACTGGGATGAATCCTAACATGCAGAACACACACACACACACACACATACACAGGTGCACACACTCAGGCACACACATATACACACAAGCACACACAAACAGGCACACACTCAGGTAGACACACAGACACACACCTACAAGAACAGACACACAGGCACACACAGAGACATACACAAGCACACATACACAATTATCGCATGTCTGAATCCAAGCCAATCATTAACTCTATCACTAAGCTAGAGAGAGCTCTGGGAAAATAAAAACTGAAACCTGTCATCTGGCTTATAGTGGGCATGGCAAGTAAACAATTGTTTCCACGCAGAAATTCCACTGTGGTTCATAACATACGCTGATGGTACAGCTAAGGTTGTGGGAATTTGAAAATCACGACTTGGATGGCGAATGTGTCCAACTTCCAGTGTCCATCTGCCACCGTCCCAGGTGCTTACTGAATGTCACAGGTGAAGCCTCTAATAGAACCATAGTAGATTCCTAGGGTACCAAGTATTGGTAAAGGCAGACCATGTTCTGTTATAACTAAGTTATTGAACCGAAGACTATGGAGTGTGAGAATCACATTAATGGTTAGGTCCTACATCTCTGATGGCCCTTGGGAGCTCTAAGAAGAACTTTGTGGTACAGGAAAGTCACGAGTACATCATGTGTTGTACAGAGGTGAACCTCCTAGGTCTCCTCCAGGAATGGCCTCTACTAAGAGCACCATCAACAAGCAGAATACACTTCTCAATCTTGTTATATGAGGTCTTGCCTATAGACATTTCCTGAGTTTCTTTAAAAGCCAGTTAAAAGGAAATGTCCAGGAGTATAAAGACTATACTGTCTTAGCTCTACCTTGGAAAGCTAGGTCAAGGCTCCCCAGTTTCATAGCTCCTCCTGGAATTGGTTAAAGCTGTTGGGGAGGGATGGAGCTCTTCCCCACAGCTATGTTACTCTGTCTGTCGAATACTCCTATATTGTCTCTGTTTCCCTAGCATTGATCACTGGTCCTGCTTATATCAATTTCATTGATAAATCTGATTTACCAACTATTTTGAGTCCAAGAACACAACACATGATTTTCATCCATTCATGCTTTTTGATATTTGAATACAAGCTCTGATTACTGTTCTATCGTTTTTGAGACACCTGTGGACCCCTATCTCTTCTGTCTAATGTGACTTTGGATGTAACATTTAACCTCATATAAGAATTAGAATCTCTGTTTGCTGCAGTGTTTGTCAGCTTCTCCTACCTTGATCCCAAGAGAAGTTTATTCTTTCTCTTCAAAATCTCTATAGGTTGACATATTCGTTGTATTCATTTCCCACACATGAAGTTCACTTAAATGGTTTCAACACTGCCATCTGTCCCTAGCTTCACATGTATTTACAATCAGGCAGAATAGGATAGCCAGTACTTGGTCAGTAACTCAATTGTACAAATTTTAGGTGTGGTGAATAGAAATGGCTAAGCAGTCTATTATCCTCCATGCCCACGGTATACTTCCAGGCCGCTCCACTTCATTGTGCTCTGGCTTCTTCTAAAAGACAGTCTGTCTATTCTTTCTCTGAGTGCTACTAGGCCTCCCTAATTGTGAAATTGGCCAAATATGGGGCAACAGAGTTTATGTCAGAGTCAGTCTTTGCTTTCCACACAACTGTGGAGAATGCCTTGTCCATTGGCTAGATCTGAGTAGGGATTCAATGTTTACTGCATGTATTGTCCTTGGTTGGTCCAGTAGTTTGTGCAGACCACCCTGGGTCCAGGTCTACCCATCATGATGTTTTTCTTGTAGGTTTCTAGGCCCCTCTAAATCCTTCTATTTCTCCATACTCCCATACTTCCCTCACCTAGAGTCTCAATAGGAGGACCCTACATATATCCCAATCTCCTGGTAAGTGGGACATCCCTTTTGGGCTAGTGTTCCAATCGCCAGAACATGGAAACAGCCTAAGTGTCCCTCAGTAGAAGAATGGATAAAGAAACTGTGGTACATTTACACTATGGAATACTACTCAGTGATTAAAAACAAGGAATTCCCAAAATTTGTGGACAAATGGATTGAACTAGAAATGATCATAGTGAGTGAGCTAACCCAGAAGCAGAGAGACTCAAATGGTATATACTCACTTATAACTGGACACTAGCCCAAGGGGCAGGTCCCATGAAAGTCTGCACCTACCAGGAAAGTGGGATAGAGGTGAGAACATCCTATTGAGACTCTAGGTAAGAAAAATATAGGGGATAGGGAAGTAGGTGGATCCAGAGGGTCCTAGAAACCTACAAGAGGAAAATTATGAGCGGTGGATCTGAGCCCAGGGAGTCTGCTTGATCTAAGGCACCAACCAAGGACAAAAAGTGCAGTCATCATCAAACCCCTACCCAGATCTAGCCAAGGGACAGAACATTCTGCACAGTTAAGTAGATACTGGGGACTGACTTTCACAGGATCTCTGGTGCCCCATATTTGGCCATGTCCCTTTGTTGGGGAGGCCCAATGGCACTCAGAGGAAGGATAGCGGACTACCAAGAAGAGACTTGATACCCTAGCACCATATTCAGGGGGAGGAGGTCCCCCTCAGTCACAGTCATAGGGAAGGGAGATTGGGGTGAAAGTGGGAGGGAGGGAGGAATGGGAGGATGCATGGGGTGGGATAGAAAATGAGATGTAATATGAATTATTTTATTTTTCAATAAAAATGTGTTAAAAAAATAAGCGAGTATACATCATGTGAGTCTTTCTGAGTCTGGGTTAACTCACTCTGTATGATAATTTCTAGTTTCATCCATTTGCTTGCAAATTTCAGAATTTTCTCATTTTTAATAGCTGAGTAGTATTCCATAGTGCAAATGTACCAGTTTCTTTATCCATTCTACTGAGGGACATTTAGGCTGTTTCCAGGTTCTGGATATTACAAATAAGGCTGCTGAGAACATGGTTGGGCAAAGTCCTTGTTGTGTAGTGGAGCATCTTCTGGGTATATTCTAAGGAGTGCTATAGCTGGGTCTTAAGTTGGACCTATTCTCAATATTCTGAGAAAGTATGAGATTGGTTTCCAAAGTGGTTGTACAGGTTTGCACTCCCACCAGCAATGAAGGAGTGTTCTTTCTCCACATCCTCACCAGCATGTGGTGTCACTTGAGTTTTTTATCTTAGCCGTTCTTATGGATGTAAGATGGAATCTTAGAGTTGTTTTGATTTGCATTTCTCCGATGTCTACAGACATTGAGCATTTCTTTTAGGCCTTTTTCAGATGTTTTGGTGAAGATCTTTTCCCAGTCTGTAGGCTGCTGCTTTGTTCTGTTGACACTGTCTTCTGCCTTACAGAAGCTTCTCAGCCTCATAAAGTCCCATTTATTGATTGTTGACCTTAAGGCCTGGGATGTTGTGGCTCTGTTCAGGAAGTTGTCTTCTATGCCAATATGTTCCAGGCTATTTCCCATTTTTTCTTCTAATTGATTTAGTGTCTCTAGTTTTATGTTGAGGTCTTTAATCCATTTGGACTTGAGTTTTGTGCATGGTGATAAATATGAGTCTAATTGCATTTTTCTACATGTAGACATCCAGTTAGACCAGCACCATTTGTTGAAGATGCTATCTTTTTTCCGTTGAATAGATTTGGCTTCTTTGTCAAAAATCAAGTGACCATATGTGTGTGGGTTCACTTCTGGGTCTTAGATTCAATTCCATTGATCACCCAGCCTATTGCTGTGCCAATACCATGCAGTTTTAATTGCTGTTGCTCTATAGTATAGCTTGAGATCAGGCATGGAGATGCCTCCGGAGGATCTTTTATTGTATAGGATTGTTTTAGCTATTCTGAGTTTTTTGTTTTTCCGTATGAAATTGAGAATTGATCTTTCAATGTCTTTAAAAATTGTGTAGGTATTTTGATAGGGATTGCATCAAATCTGTAAATTGCTTTTGGTAAGATGGCCATTTTTACTATGTTAATTCTCCCGATCCATGAACAAGGGAGAACATTCCATCTTCTCATGTCATCTTCAATCTCCTTCTTTAGAGATTTGAAGTTTTTCCAAACAAGTCTTTCACTTTCTTGGTTAGATATTTTATATTGTTTGTGGCTATCACGAAGGGTGTAGTTTCCCTAATTTCTTCCTCTGCATGGTTGTCATTTGTATATAAGAAGGCTACTGACTTTTTTGAGTTAATATTGTATCCAGTCATTTTGCTGAAGGTGTTTTTCAGCTGTATGAGTTCTCTGTTGGAAATTTGGAGGTCGCTTATGTACACTATCATATCATCTGCAAATAGGGATAATTTGACTTCTTCCTTTCTGATTTGAATCCCCTTGGTCTCCTTTTGTTGTTTTAGGGCTCTGGCTATAACTTCAAGAACTATATTGAGGAGATATGGAGAAAGTGGGCAGCCTTGCCTTGTCCCCAATTTTAGAGGAATTTTCTTGAGTATCTCTCCACTTAATTTGATGTTGGCTATTGGCTTGCTGTTATAGTCTTTGTTATGTTAAGGTATGTACCTTGTAACCCTGATCTCTCCAAAACTTTAAACATGAATGGATGTTGAATTTTGTAAAATGCTTTTTCTGTGTCTAAGGAGATGATCATGTGGTTTTTTTTTCTTTCAGTTTGTTTATATAATGGATTACATTGATGGATTTCCATACAGTAAACCATTGCTGCATACCTGGAATGCAGCCTACTTGGTCATAGTGAATGATGTCTTTGATGTGTTCTTGTATTTAGTTTGCAAGTATCTTGTTGAGTATTTTTGCAGCAATGTTCATAAGAGAATTTGGTCTGAAATTCTTTCTTTGTTGGGTCTTGTGAGGTTTGGGTATCAAAGTGACTGTAGCCTCACAGAATGAGTTTGACAATGTTCCATCCATTTCTATCTTTTGGAATAGCTTGAAGAGCATTCATATTAGCTCTTCTTTGAAGGTCTGGTAGAATTCTGAGCTGAAACCACCTGGCACTGGGTGTTTTTTTTTTTTGTTTTTGTTTTTTTTTTTTTTTGAGGGGGAATATTAATGACTGCTTCTATTTCTATAGGGGAAATAGGACTATTTAGTTAATCTGATCTTGATTCAATTTTGGCAAGTAGAATTGATCAAGAAAATTGTCCATTTCCCTTAGATTCTCAAATTTTGTGGCATATATGCCTTTGAAGTAGGATTTTATGATTATTTATATTTCTTCAGTGTCTGTTGTCATATCTCCCTTTTCATTTATGATTTTGTTGATTTGAATAGTGTCTCTCTGCCTTTTAGTTAGTTTGGCTAACGGTTTGTCTATCTTGTTGATTTTCTCTAAGAACCAATTCCTGGTTTTGTTGATTCTTTGAATTGTTCTCCTTGTTTCTAATTTATTGATTTCAGCTCTGAGTTTGATTATTTCCAGACATCTACTCCTCTTGGGTGTTTCTACTTCTTTTTTTGCTAGGGCTTCCAGATGTGTCATTAAATTGCTTATACGGGATGTTTCCAATTTCTTTATAAGAGCACTTAATGCTATGAATTTTGCTCTTAGCACTGCTTTCAATGTGTCCCACAAATTTGGGTATGTTGTTCCTTCATTTTCATTGAAATTCAGAAAGTCCTTAATTTCTTTATTTCTTCCTTGACCCAGGTGTCATTAAGTAGAAAGTTGTTTAGTTTCCATGTATGTAGGCTTTATGTTATTTCTGATGTGGTTAAAATCCATCTTTAGACCATGGTGATCTGATAGGATACAAGGGATTATTTCAATCTTCTTGTATCTGGTGAGGCTTTCTTTGTGACCTAGTATATGGTCAATTTTGGAGAAGGTTCCCTGGGGTGCTGAGAAGAAGGTAAAATCCTTTGTGTTTAGGTGAAAAGTTCTGTAGATATCTGTTACATCCATTTGATTCATGACATTGGTTAATGTCATTATTTCTCAGTTTAGTTTCTGTTTTGCTGGCCTATTCTTTGGTGAGAGTGGAGTGTTGAAGTCTCCCACTATTAGTGTGTGGTGATCAATGTGTGGTTTAAGCTCTGTTAATAGTTCTTATACAAATGTGGGTGCCTTTGTATTGGGAGTGTAGATGTTCAGAATTGTGATGTCATCTTGGTTGACTCTATTTTTGATGAGTATGAAGTGTCCTTCCTCATTACTTTTTAAATTTTTTGGTTGGAAATATATTTTATTAGATATTAAAATGGCTACACCAGCTTGCTTCTTGTGTCTATTTGCTTGGATTATCTTTTCCCAACCTTTTACCCTGAGGTAATGTCTATTCTTGTGGCTGAGATGTGTTTCTTGAATGTAGAAGAATGTTGGATCTTGTTTATGCATCAATACAGATAGTCTGTGTCTTATTATTGGAGAATTGAGACCAGTAATATTGAGAGATATTAATGACCAGTGACAGTTAAGTCCCTTGATTTTCATGTTGGTTGCAGTAGAGTGTTTGTGTGGTTGTGTTTTTGAGATGGTATAGTTATCTATTGGTTGTAACTTGTCCCTTTGGGCTTGAGTTTTCTTTCTAGTAACTACTGTAAGGCCAGATTTGTGGATAGATACTGTTTTATTTTTTATTTTTTATTTTTTGTCATGGAATATATTGTTTTCTCCATCAATAGTTATTGATAGTTTCACTGGGTATAGTAGTCTGGCCTGGCATCTGTGATTTTTTAGGGTTTGCAGGACCTCTATCCAGGCCCTTCTGGCTTCTATAGTCTCTGCTGAGAAGTTGGGTATAGTTCTGATAGTTTTGTCATTATAAATTACTTGGCTCTTTTCCCTTGCCACTTTTAATATTTTTCTTTGTTCTGTATATTTTGTGTTTTCATTATTATGTTGTGGGAAAATTTTTTTTCTGCTCTATTTTATTTGGTGTTCTATAGGCCTCTTGCATGTTTATATACATCTTCTTTAAATTGGGTAAATTTTCTTCTATTATTTTGTTGAAAATATTTTCTGTGCCTTGGAGTTGGGCATCTTTTCTTTCCTCACTGCCTATTATTCTCAGGTTTCGTCTTTTCATGGTGTCCCTTGTTTCTTGGATTTTTATGTCAGGAAATTTTCAGATTTAACATTTTTTATGGTTGTTTTGAGCTCTACAAGTATATCTTCTAGTCCCGAGATTGGTTCCTCCATCTCTTGGATTCTGTTAGAAAAGCTTGCCTCTGTGTTGTTTGCTTTCTTCTCTAAGCTCCCTCATTCCTGTTTTTCTTCTATCTGTGCCTTTATCATTGTTTCCATTTTATCTTCAGATCTTGAACTGTTTTATTGATTTCCTTCATCTGAGTGTATTTTCCTAAATTTCTTCCAGTGCCTCTCTATAGGCCTCTTTTTGTCTTCAACCTGTTTGGTTGAAAGCATCTTCCTGCATTTGTTTATGGACTTTATTCATTTTCTCCATTATTATCTTCATTACTAAGGATTTGAGCTCATTTTCTTGTATTCCAATTGTGTTTGTGTTCTCCGGGTTGCTTTTTTTAGGATAGCTGGGATCTGGAGATGCCACATTGTTTTTGTTTTTGCTGTCTATGTTTTTTTATGCTGGCCTTTAGTCATCTTGCTGTCTCTGATGTTGAGAAGTAGCTTCTGGTGTCCACCACTGATCGCTGAGGGTGATTTGTTGGTTAGTGATTTTAGGTCGAGTGCCATTGCCTCTGGTGATCAGGGAACTCTTCCCTGGGACAGGCAGGTGACCTAGTTTTGGCTCCTGAAGACTTTGCTCCACACCGTGGGCTCCCTACTGGGTCAACAGAGGTAGGTGCTGGCGCTCTGCAGCTCCAGGATCAGTTTGAGGTAGTGTATGTAGAGCTGGTTATCTTGTCTTTGGCTGGCCTTTGAATACCCTGCCCTCTGGCCCTGGGGATTTGGGTCCTAGGCTTGATCACCCTAAAGCATCTAAAATCCTGCTAGCTTCTGCTAGGCTCTTGCTTGGACCATTCAGACAGTGCACCTGAGGCGAGTTGTCCTATTGCATTGGGCCAGCTGAATAGTTTCTTGCCCTTCTGTCTCAGGCCTGCCCAGCCTCTCCCAAGAGCATGGGAGACCCTGCCAGGCTATGGAGCCTGGCTACTCTGGGTCTGTTGTGACCAATTGTGCAGGAACAGTACTCTTGCACCGGCAGCTAGGCACAGACTGCACTACTATGGCTAGGCAACATGTCCACAGCTGTCTGGGCCCCCAAGTGGCACCTGGGCTTTCTGTGGACTGGGGTGGAGTTGGGGGGAGGTGGGTCTGAGGACATATCCACCCTTTCCCCAAGATTTCCCTAGGCCAGGAGCTCTGGTGCTTCACTGCCAGGAGTTCAGTCCTGTACACTGTGCTAGTACTGCAGAGCAAGGTCACAGTTCACAGCTAAAAGGATGGCTCTGGTTCAGACTCTGGGGATTGGGCGCTCATACTCTGTGGGTCACTGGATGACCAGAGGCCAGAACCGCCTGTGGTCTGAACAGTGCAGATCTCTCTTACCCAGTTTCCCCCAGATCCCATGGTAAGTGGCTCCCAATAGAGTCTCCGGGCTCCTCCATGCAGATCAGACACTGTGCATCTTCAGCACTGCCATCTTGGAATCCTACTTTTAAGTTATTCCAGGTATCAGTTCCATGGGGCGGATCCCTAGATGTCTCTGGGCCTGCATGCTGACTCCATGATCCGCACCCTCGTGGTCTGAACCTGCAGCCTTCTCCAAAGATTTTTTTTATTTAGTCAGAAATACTAGAAAATCATTGCATTACCAATAGCCTTTGCCCAATGAGTAAGTGGTAGGATTGGTACCTTAAACAGTCCAGCAGCCTCGGTGCTGCGTGGAGAATTTAGAGATCTGTTTTAAGGCCAATCTCTAGAGTCTCACTCCAGAAAGACAGCCCATCATCTCTCTAGAGGTCACATCACCTTACCAGGGACAACACACCTGAACTTCAGTGCCTTCCCATCCCTGCCTTGATTCTCCACTTGCCTACTGTATATTTTACCTTCAAAGAAAGAATGTGCATTTGAGTTACTGCTTCTAAATCTACCTCTTAGCAAATACAGCAAAGGTGTGGGTCTGTCCTGACCTCAGAAAAATTACTGAACACTAAAGAGATATACAGATACAAAAAACATATAAGTTTCCATGACCCAAAGGTAATTTTCTGACTCTTACAAGCTTTCTTTGAAGTAGAGTAAACAATGAATTAAAAATCCACTTCACCTGTTTAGTACAGTGGCCATCTGCTGTTGCCTGGGGGAGCTGTTAGTGAGACCAATCAAAGGCTGTCTCCCTCCTGAGAGCCAGGCCCTCCTCTCATCTCCTTCATCCTTCCTCACCAGTGGCCATGTCACCAGGGGTATCTCTTTGATGTATATTGAGCCACCAGAGCAACAGAGGAAGGCTGGTTTCACCAACTGGAAATACTGTTCTGCTTTGGTCTTAGAATCAAAGAGAGGTGGCCATGTCAGAAGCCCTGGGTGAATTGTTAAACCTTCATTTTGAAGTTGAAAGAAGTCACTTTCAACTCTACTTCTTTCTGAATAGCCATTAAGGAAGTGCTCACAGGATCGCTAGCACAGGTACACACACACACAGACACACACACATATGCACATACAAACATGCATATGCACACACACACATGCACACACACACACACACACACACACAGAGAGAGAGAGAGAGAGAGAGAGAGAGAGAGAGAGAGAGAGAGAGAGAAATACACAGCACATATACACAGATACAACACATTGAAAAACATACAGACACAAACACACAGCATACAGACACAGATATAATACACGCAGAGAGACACATACACACACAAACATACATGCACAGAGGCACAGATCTCCCCCCTCACACACACACACACACACACACACACACACACACGCACAAATATATATATATATATATATATATATATATATATATATATATATATATATATACATACACACACACACTTGTAGAAAGAAATGGAGCTCATTCACAAAATTTATTCTTTGTTTTCCAGAAATTAGAGAATAAGAAAAGTAATACAGTAACAGCCACTGTGAGTACTCACCAGGCACCTGGAACTCTGCTCAACCACACACCTCGTCCCCATTTGACAGAAGAGTCACCTGAGAGTTAGAGAATATAGTGCTGGAGAAGAAACAAGCACAAGCTCCAGGAAATAAGATCATGAAGCTTGTATTCTCCAAGCACATGCTCAGTGCACATTGCTGGATGGATGTGTAATGGATAGCAGAGGCATGAAAAATCTGTCCTGAGCAGCAAGTAGTTCTCAACAAAAAGCCACCTAGGGCAGAGGCAGCAGATTTTTTTTTTTTTTTTTTTTTTAAAGAGTAAGACAGTTAATGGCTTAGTCTTCAAAGGCCAGAGGCTTCCCTCATGGATGCTTGTCTATGGATGTCTAGCAGAAACAGTTATAGATAATCCATAAGCAAGGGCATGGCCATGTTCAGTAAAATTTTATTTGTCAAGCTCCCAGAGGCCAGGATTTGGCCCATGCATTATATGTTGCTGACTCTGCCCTAGAACATTGCTTCTCAGAGTGGTGTGGCCTCAAAGCTAGCATCGCCTGAAGCAGAAGGTGCACCCAACCTAGATCCACCTATTCAAGCATCATTTCCATTCTACAGGTGTCCTGGGGATTTGTTTCACATTAACATCTGAGAAGCATTGCTCTGGGAGACATGAGTAACTTGTGTGTCAATCAGGATCATTTGGTGGATTCTTAAGCAAGTATGTGTCTCCAATTACCTTAGTGAGAGTGACAAAGCAACATTTGGTTGACTTTAAGTGACCACCCAGGTCCACACTGGTTCTTCCTTCTCCTGATGAGGACAGGCATAAGGAACATGAGAAATGTTGGGCTAGCCTTCCAACATGCCCAGTCTAACTCAGTCCAATTTGCAGGTAACCACACATGCTGCAGATCAGGAGCTATGCCTTCCTTTCCTTCCACAGAATGGAAGCAATTTCCACTCAACCCACAATCTTATGGCTCAGATGCATAAATCTCATGTACAAATAATTCGAGTGTCTTTGCAATCACAGGTCATTAAATGCCTATAATATGCACATCTGTTCCCATGAATGTCATGACCAATGTCCTGGAGGATTAAATGACTGATCATTATACGCAATAACTCTCCTGTGTCTTAGGAGAGATGAATTGACAGTGAGAAGGAGTTGGGGCAGAGAGTCAAGTCAATGCTCCTTATGCATAGATTCTGCAATAGGGGCTATAAGCAGCTGGAGATGATGTAGCACAGTGAAGCCTTCAACTGTTGTGTCTGGGCTTAATGTGTACATACATTTTATTTCGGAATCACTGTAGCAAGATGATTACTTTTGTAGCATTTACACTGTGCTAGGTATGATATGCTATCTGAGATGTTTTAGAGTAAACAGAAGGTTGTGTGAAGGTTCTATGCAAATACTGCACCACTTTATATAAGACACTTGAGAATCTGTGCATTTTTGGATGCACGGGGGTCATGAAACCAATTGCCTTTGGATATTGAAGGACAATTGCATTGCCCTAGGCTAAGAAAATCTTGGCAGCCTGCTCTGCCTCTTATTAACTGTGTGTGTCTGAACAAATCATTTGAATCCACAGAGCCACAATCATCTCAAGAACACGTGCATTTCAAATGGCATCCTCTATTTGCTCTGTTGCTGTAAAGGGGCTATAAGCCCATAATCCTTGCCTCTTGCTTATGATTCTAGGAGTGTGCTTTTAAAATTGTCAAACATGTACATAAAGGCTCGTAGTAAAATCCAGCACTATTTTAACAATGAATATGGAAGCAACAATATGAATACAGCTAAATAAACTATGGACAACCAGCAGGCTCTCATTAACAAGATCCATGTGTACTGAAGAGAAGCTATACATCTGAGCCACGCAGTTACACAGGCATGAAGATGAAAACAAGGCCATATGCACTGGTGCCAAGATGTTCATTTTTGTTATTTTTATAAGTGATGATACCCTGTAATTGTTATTTTTGGATGTATGATATATTTGTTTTTCAGTGTGGGTGTGTGCACAGGTGCATGCAGGTCTTTGTATGTTGCTTAATGGGTAGAGGACAGAGTATGATGTTCATTCTTTCCTTGGCATCCCTCTAGCTTCATTTTTAAAAAGGATTTATGTATTTTCATTTTCTGTGTATGAGTATTTGCTTGCATGCGTGTATATATACTGAATACCCAGACAGGGTATTATATCCCCTGAAATTGGAGTTACAAATGCTTGTGAGCTACTCTGTAGATGCTGGGAACTGAATGCAGACCCTTTGCAAAAGATGCAAGTGTTCTTAATCATTGAGTCATCTTTCTAGGCCTTTTAAAATCCTCAGACACATGGAGGACACACACACACACACACACACACACACACACACACACACACACACATACACACACGAGTAGACTGATACTAATATTGTTCTTTTTTACCTTTGGAGACTAAAGCAAGAATGTTATCAAGCACCATAAGTGCTGTGGTATCCGGTGCTGGCCTTTACTTCCATATCTAAAGACATTGCTTAAGAGAAAGACCTTGGAGATGTTCATCCCTGGCAATTTGTTATTTTGCCTTAAGTACAACAGTTTTTGTTTTTGTTTGTTTGTTTGTTCATTTGTTTTTTGAGAAAAGAGGCAGAACGGCCTAGGGCCACAAGAAAAACTGTCTCCTCTTGGCTTATTGGGACATTGCTTCTGATCGTGAGTGTCATGAGGCAGTGTCATTCACAAGACAGATCACCACAGAGATGTCAAGACATGGGGAGTTGTTAGCAAATAGACGAAGATGCTTTGATGAAGATTTACTGTGGTGAAGACATATTGTAAGCCTGTGCCCCCCCCCCCCATCTGCCCTGCAGCCTGACTGAGAAGGAAACCTTCCTGAATATTATTAACCCATTATCCATTTCACAATGCGTGGGGGCCATACTGCCAGCCCAGATCAAAGAGCTTTGGGGTGTGAAGTAGCAGGTTGGCATTTTCTCTGGGAGACACAGAGGGAAGGACAGAGGGAGGGAGAGAGAGAGAGAGAGAGAGAGAGAGAGAGAGAGAGAGAGAGAGAGAGAGAGAGAGAAAGAGAGAGAGAGAAAGAGAAGCCATGCCCTAAGTCCTCTCATCGGACTTTTTCCTCCTCCTCCTCCTCCTCCCCCTCCTCTTCTTCATCTTCCTCTCTTCTCTTCCTCCTCCTCCTCTCCTCCTCTTCTTCTTCTTCTTCCTTGCTGGTTTCTTTGCTTTCTTTCACTTTTTTATTTACTTCTAGACCTCTAACAGGGGAGCCCTCCTCTCCCTCCATCCCACAGCCTATTATGTCTTGTCCAGATAGCCTATATCCCCTTCCTCTGTGTGCCTACAGGGCCTCTCTGCCAAGGGGAAGTGATCATGTTAGAGGCAGTCCCTGCTCTCTTCCCCCTACCCCCCAACAAATGTGAAGAATTGATAGCTCAATTGATTAGGCTCCTGACCCTGAATCTGAGAGTCCAGGGTTCAGTTCCCTGCTACCTCTCATGGGACTTTCATCACATTGGAAATAGTATTGGTTTGCAAACTCTCCTGCATCTTGCCTGTTGTCATGCTGTGGGTTTATGATATTTATAGTCTTAGCTCTATTGCCTCACAAACAAATAGAACTCACTAACTCCAAGAGTGACCACATCTCATTTACTCCATTGGCTCCCTGTTGCCACAATGACTCAGCATAATTCAGCAAGACAGGCACAGCCACTCGCTCTCTGAGAGAAGACTAGAATATTTGTTTTTCCTGGGTTAGCTGTGATGTCAGTTCCTGTAAGACTGTGTTCTCTGGGGTAAAGGAAATCTGCTGGGAAAGCTGAGCAGCCTTTGGTAATGAACACTGATTTTAGCTCCTGGCTCCTTCTAGCTGATTATGCTGGGCACAGCTGACAGCTCCTAAGAGGCTGGAGCCTCTGGCTATGGCTCCTTCCTCTTGGATGCTACTGCCTGAGACAGAGGGCACAGCTCTTCTCCACACTTTTAGTCTAGATAGTCTCCAGACGGGAGAAGAGCAACTACAGACACAGTACTCATTTACCCATTATCATTTTACTCAACATGTGTCCATCCTCCCTACCCCCTCCACCCCCAGTGCTTTTTAAAGTTGCCTTCTGTTACCAACCTCCCAGTGGCCATGCAAGTCACCAATGCCACCAAGATTCAAGGGTAAGGAGCTAGACTGACATTTTTGTGAAAGGCCTTGAAAAGCCATGTGACAAAATTTGAGCCTATACAAAGAAGGGAGGGACATAGGCTAAACTTCTATAAGAACCAATGTTTCTCAGTGATATCTCTTTTGCAAGCTTCCAGTATCTAAATTACCGAGAGTTCATGCTCTCACTTGGTCAACTGTGAGCTGTTTTAAGGGTAAACATTTCTTTTGATTTCCAGAATTGGGTCCTCTAGTTGCTACATTTACACTCTCATAGTTTGAAGCTAGATTTCCAAGACATGAATACAGTTGCCTGTGAGCTTTTAGCACAGGCATTTTGTGGTTGGCTGATACACCCTGGTGGTAATCAGATAAACAGCCATCCACTCTTCAAACCACATATTCTCTCTCATCTCTCCCAGAAAGATTCTTTGATTTCTTTAAGTAGAAATAATCATACCTTGCTCCGATCTGCCACTGTGCCTTGGAACTAGTTTTTGCTTCTCTCTCTCTCTCTCTCTCTCTCTCTCTCTCTCTCTCTCTCTCTCTCTCTCTCTCTCTCTCTCCTCCTTCTCTCTCTCTCTCTCTCCTCCTCTATCCTCTCTCCATCTCTCCTCTCTCCTCTCTCTCTCTCTCTCTCTCTCTCTCTCTCCTTCCCTCCCTCCCTTTCCCTCTTTTCCTCTCTTTCTTTCTTCTTTTTAAAAACTTGATCTCACTGGAGCCACCTAGAAAAGTAAAAATAATACAGATGTGAGATCAGGTGCCAGGACTCAATCATGCTGTCCCCCATTTCCCACATGTGGAGCCTCTAGCAAGTTGTGTCACCTGAAGCTGCCCATCGTTTGTCTTCTCATATGTATGACAGGGGTAGTAACTGCATATTCTTAAAAGGAACACTGAGAAATTTAAGTGAACACTAAACATTTTTTTCTACTTATTTTTTTTATTAATTTATTCTTGTTACATCTCAATGGTTATCCCATCCCTTGTATCCTCCCATTCTTCCCTCCCTCCCATTTTCCCCTTATTCCCCTCCCCTATGACTGTTCCTGAGGGGGATTATCTCCCCCTCTATATGCTCATAGGGTATCAAGTCTCTTCTTGGTAACCTGCTGTCCTTCCTGTGAATGCCACCAGTTCTCCCCCTCCAGGGGACATGGTCAAATGTGAGGCACCAGAGTACATGAGAAAGTCATATCCCACTCTCCACTTAACTGTGGAGAATGTTCTGACCATTGGCTAGATCTGGGTGGGGGTTTAAAGTTTACCACCTGTATGTCCTTGGCTGGTGCCTTAGTTTGAGCAGGACCCCTGGGCCCAAATCTGCCTATCATAATGTTCTACTTGTAGGTTTCTAGGACCCTCTGGATCCTTCTACTTTGCTATTCTCCCATCCTTCTCTCATCTAGAGTAAACATTTTTGAGAATATCTGCACACAGTATTCAAAAGTATCTGTTGTTATTATCTTTAATATTCATTAGTGGACTTTATACTTCTGATTTTATAACACTGGGTCTACACTACCAAAAAATGAGATGCTATTGCATCTTATCAGGGTCCTTTCAATTTCTTTGTTTAGAATCAAAGTTTTAATGATGTTGCACCTGGGACCTGAGTGGAAGAGGAAAGAAAACGAAAAGCAGGGCAGCGGAACAAACCTCCAATGCTGACCCTAATGCGCAATTCTATGAGGATGAGGGTAATACAAATGGACCAAAATGTACCTCACTAATGTTTATCCTTAGGGATCTCCTGTTAAGTCTTATAGTTTTGTTCCTTTGTGCAGAAAAAAATCTCTTAAGTCATTTCTATAGGCTCCATTTGCCAGAAACCAAGGGAAGTGATGATGTGGGGCTGATGGTTAATGAAATAAAATGATATAATACATCCTTGAGACTAGAAGAGGCAATGGAATAAAATTATGTAAGCCACTTCTGTGTCCGAAGATTATAAGATGCATTTTCTTTGGCACTTCTCATCTTCAAAATAGGTGATTGAGAATTAGCAGATATGAACAGATGGTACCCTAATAAATTACATTAATACTCTAAAAACAAGGGAGGAAAAATGGCTGGGCATGATATTTCAGATGGATTGTGTGCAATTTCCGAGCATCTGAAGGTGGCTTTAGAATTCACAGGTTGACATTGTCCTCATTGGGCACAGTTTAAGGAAAAAGTGTAATAGCTGGAAAGGTATGCATCAGCACTGAAGCACTACCAAGTGCCACATGCAAAAAATAAGTTTGTCTGTAAGTGGTAAATATGTCTTATTATTGTTCATTGAGGAAATTGTCTCAGCAGGACATAGTGGCCCGTGCCTGTAATTGGAACCGTTGGGAGGCAGAAGCAAGAGGATCAAAAGTTCAGGGCCCACCTCAGTTAGACCATGAGACCGGGCCTCAAAAATGCAAAGACTGGAGAGATAGCTCAATTGGGCAACTCTTGCCTGGAGTGTGCAGAGAGCTAGGGTTGATGTCCAGACTAAAATAAGTTAAGTCTTTGTAGAAATCTTTAAATGAAAAATTTTTAAGTAACCTGTAGTGTAATGAAATGTCAAAGCCTAAATAATGTAGGAATTTATTTGGTGAAAAGTAAGTCTTATAGTTCCTATTGTCTCACTCTTCAAGAAGAAATGGCAGTACATATTTCTTATCCATCCTTATTTTTCATATATGCTAACATATTCTGACATTGCAACTTGAGATAATGAAAGACTTTTAATAACTTCATTTTGGCTGTGTTATTCAAAACTAAAATGTTATAGCTTAGAGTATTGTAATGACTTGGGCAAGAATGCTCAGTGAAAGTGTTAATTTAGTTTTAAATGGAAAAAAGTACCCACAAGCATTACACACACACACACACACACACACACACACACACACACACACACACACACACACACACACATACACACAGAGTGATGGGAACTTCTAGTCTTGGCTTTTCCTCCTCTCTCACATTTTTTACTCCATTCTCAACACCTTGCTTCATTTTCAGATTCCTCAGAATTGCTAGTGGTCTGTAGTGGATGTAAACATGTTTTTGTTTTGATCCCAAGTGTGAGAGGGGAAACAGACTTGTGAGAGAATAGGTGATGTTTATCCACTAGAAGAGGAACTTCTCCTTTTGGGGGCTTGGTCTTTGCCAGACTCTCAGAATATGTGTGTGTGTGTGTGTGTGTGTGTGTGTGTGTGTGTGTATGCTCAAAACAAGAGGCTGGGCCTTTTGGTCTTGGCATCATTTTCTATTGTTTGACTGTTCATTGATTCACTTTGAGATGCTCCTAGAGAGAACCACTCCAGAGAATACTTTGAGGTTCTGAGTTCCAGCTGCTACTCCTGGTTCTGGTTACTGGGGTTGCAGTCACCTTTGCTGAATTGCTGGTTTCCTTTTTAACAGGTCTGCTGGAATCCTGCTGACTACATCAGTGGAATTGTTCCCAGGAACTGAATCTAAGAAGTTCCTCTTCTCCTGTTCCCATTAATGCCTTTCCTCTCCTATCTAAGATAGGTGGGTTGGAAGGGAAGTAGAAGAACTAAAGAACCCCAAATCAAGTAGGTTTGAAAAAGTTCCAAGCCTACAGTGGTCAGTACCTTGACTTCACACTCCTTTGCCCCTCAAATCCAGTAAAATGCAAAAGAGCTTCCCCTCTCTGCCTTAGCAGTTCAAACTCCCATGGTTACTCAGAACTATCCACTGTGTAGAAAGGAATGTACTCCCATCGTTTTTCTCAGAAACACATAGTCCAAGTACAAGAAAAATCACATCCTCAAGAGAAAAAAAACATGCTGTCATGTTTTAGTAGGCAGAGGGATGTCATAGAAACTCATGGCAGTCACCTGGTTAGAAGAAAGATGGAAGTCATCATGTTTTGCCCTGAGGTAGAAGCTGGTCAGACTTAGTATCAAGGAACTATTTTATTATCACACATAAATGTTTATTTTCATGCCTTATTTCATGTTGTAGGGGGAAAAAATCCACTGGACAACGAGTATAAGTCATCTCTGTAAAAGTCAATCCAACATTTCTGTTTCTTATAGTACTTGCATCTGATAGCACAATAATTCCTATTTTGATCCCTTTACATTGATTTTTAAAATAATTCCCAACAAACATATGAAGATAGTTTTAAATCATCCCTTTCTTTTAAGAAGCTCATTATTGAGATGTTCATAGCCACTAAAACTAACATATGTGTTCCCTTCATCCATATGACACAAACCTTTTCATCTGCATCTAGCTTAAATTAAAATGATAAAATAGTGTTCAAACGACTTCTACTAAATTAGGGAAATAATAGATAAAACTCAAAGAGATGAAATTAATCAGTATGTAATATGAACCCAGGCATGTCTTCCTTAACATGTAAATTTCCCTTATAAACCTTTACTAGTTTTTTGAGAGTTTCATACATGCTTGTATCACATTCACCCTTATTTGCACAAATCTTTCCAGATACAGGTTTCTTCCCTATCCAACTTTCTTGAGACCTTTTTAAAATCTTAACCTCTTCAAGACCAATTTGTGCTACCCAAATATTCTTGGATATGTGGTCTTCCACTGGTGAGTGATCAATTTAGCCAGGGGCTACACTCTCAATTGTTTTCCCCTCTTCTAGCAGCTAAAAACTGCTAATAGCTCCTCAGCTAGGAATGGGATTGTGTTAAAATTCCCCTCTCTATTTAGAATTCTGTCTGGCTTGCACTTCCATAGATCTTTTGCATGCTGTCTTAACCACTGGGAGTTCATATATTCAGCTGCCCTGCTCTGTCAAGAAGACACTGTTTGCTTTAGTCATCCTCGGCCATTGGCTCTAATCCTAATTTTGCCTCCTCTTCTGCAATGATCTCTGTGCATGGGCGTGGGCATATATGTTCAACTTAAGGCTGAGTATCCTTCAGTCTCTTATTTTCTGTATTTTGGCCAGTTGTGGGTCTCTGTGCTAACCACTATCCACTGCAAACAGAAGCTCTCAGATGTGGGTTGAGATCTACGAGTCTAATGACGTCATTAGGAGTTAGTTTAGCAAAATAATAGTAGGAGATTCTTGTCTAGGGCTCTTATGGCAATGCTAACCATAGGTTCTTGGCTCAGTAACGGTGCTAGGTATGGGTTTTACCTTTTGGGGCAAAACTTACAAGCAATCATTGGTTACTCTCATAGTTTTCACGCCACTATCATAGCAATAGGCATGCCTTGCCAGGTCAGTTTTTGTAGTACACAGGTGCTGCTCCTTCAGACCAACTCTGGGAACAGCGAAGAAGACGGAAGAAAAAGTCTTGGTGTATCCACAGCAGGGAGAATTGAGCAGGCAGTGAACAGCTGGTACAGTAACTAGCTGTTGAGGGGAGGTTGAGGAACAGAAGAAAAAGAAATACTTGAGACGCAGGCATATGCAGTAGAAACTGAAGCTCTTAAAGCTCAGGAGAACTTTACTTTTCTGTCTCTCTCACATGCATACTGTCTGTCTGTCTCTGTCTCTGTCTCTCTTGCTCTCACTTTTCTGTCTCTCTTTTTTATTGCTGTTACCAGTACTTTTCTATGTCTGTCACTTAACTTGCTTGCTGTTCTCCTTGGGCTAACCCCTGTATTTTATTTAAAGTGAAGTTTAATTTTTTTCATTATCGATTAAATCATGATTTTTTTCAAGTTTTACTATCAATAGAACATTTAAAAATCAACAAACCGAGAGAACAGTCTAACAAGGAAATACAAACAGTTCTGTATAACCTACAATAAAGCATACAGCAAAAAATCAATCAATTTCCAAGCAATTGTCAGCTTAACCTGATTATTATTTCTTAAACAATACTTGGGAAAGTTAATCATAAATTTCCCTGGGCTCTAAGCCATTCTGTTTACATGATTATCATAGCAACACAGCTTGAATGAAATGTTCTCTAATAAAGAAAAACTTGATTTACTCCCAGTCCCAAACCAACAGGTGTGCTATCTAAGCCAAGGGGTACTCCATTACAAAATATCTGTAAAGCATGACGTTCCAAGCCCACTGTCTATTGTTTTCAAAAGCAGATTCTAAGAAACTTTTCTAAAGTGAACAGTATCTATCCAGGTACTATTATGTCAAGGTCCTAACTTTTTTTCATGCAGTTTCTGCTTGGGTGCTGACAGTTGGAAAAAAACACTAGATCATTTATCTCAAGCCTTTGGCCAGATGCCTTCCTTCAACATTCTCTGTGGGGAAAAGTTTTCCCTGTGTGAATTTCATTAGAGCTCAGTCACAGTGAGAAATAGAGAGAAAGACAGTTATAGAAGAAAAGCAGATTTCAGAATAATTTGACAAAATAACACCTGGACCATACATAATATTTAAGGGCAGTGGTGATCAGCTGGAGATCTTTGAAACTTTGTCAAGCAAAGCTTCAACACCTGTTCTGGATATCTAGAGATGATGCCAGACAGTTGGCTGTCTCTGGGACTTTGTCAAAGCCTCTATGACTTGTCCTCATGTCTGTGACACACAGGGGGCAGCCAGATGCACTTGGTGGTTGCTTTTCTCCTCCCGCATCATGCATAGCACCTTCCAGCACCTTGAAAGCTAGCCAGTAGGAATGAAGATTAGTACCAGATTGCTTTCACCATATCCTACGACTCAAGTACATGTCTTCAGTACTATTGTCTTAGTGCAGTGTTTCTCACCCTGCCTAATGCTGCAACTCTTTAATACAGTTCCTCATGTTGTGGTGACCAGTAACCATAAAATTACTTTTGCCTCTAGCTCATGACTATAATTTTGCTAGTTATGAACTGTAATGTAAATATTTTTGGAGATAGAGGTTTGCCAAAGGAGTGGCAACTCACAGGTTGAGAACAAGTGGTCTTAGTGTAAGTTCTAAAAGGTAATTAATCAAGATCCTTGGCAATAGCCTGTAATGTTTGTGGTAGAGAGTGTCTATGGAATCTCACTGTCCAACAAATCCAAAAAAGTAACCTATTCCTGGCACCAGATTTTTATTTGTTACCCTGTGGTGTTCAGGGGCAACATTGTGGCCCTGTTATAGGTAACTCCGTTTTAAGTTTTTTCAATTGTCATTACTTAAGCACTATTACATATTGACTAACATTAAAATATACTCTTTGAATTTCAAGACTGCAATAGAGCAGTTAGAGAGATGGTTCAGTGGTCATGAGTGAGTCCTGCTCTTGAAGATAAATCCCGTGTTTTTCTCAGTACACAGTGGGATGGGTCATGGCACCTGTAATTCCAGACTCAGAAGATTCAGTGGATTCTTTTGGACTCTAACAATGCCAGCACTCATGTGTACATATGTATAGTAAGTTAAAAATAATAAAATGTATCTATTTATAATAAGACAGTATTTGATTCTTGAATAGAACAAAGGCCATCTAGTTTAGTTACATGGCTATCAGGTGGGTTAGACCTTTGATTTCTTCTGAGATTAACCAGTGGGTAAAAATGATGGTACCCTGTAAGCCTTAGGAACTGAACTTGTTCCTTGAAGTCCAAGGTAGAGGGGAATCAACTCCTGAAAGTTCTCCTCTGACTTCTATACATGTGTCATGACACCTGTGCATCTGCAAGCTCTCTCTCACACACACACAATAAACACAAAATAAAAATTTCAATAGCATGTGCAGTGCTAGTTGTAACGTAGACCTAACAAGGTAATGATCTATCTGTAGGTAGGTCTTAGAACCTGATTTTTTTGAGGTAGACCTTTTTCATCCACAGTATATCTGGATTCTAGTTTCCCCTCCCACTACTTCCTCTCCACCTTCTCTCCCCTCAAGACCCAGTCTGTTTTTCATCAGAAGAGACCTGGCTTCGAAGAGATAACAACCGAGCATGACAAAATAAAACATAATAAGATGAAGAAAAAAAAATAGGATATCAAGTTAGACACAACATCCCAACGGGAGGAAAAGAGTCCCACGAGCAGACATATGAGTCAAAGACCCACTTATTCTCACAGTTAGGAGTCCAATAAAAATACCAAGCTAATATCTATAATACATACACAGAGGACCTGTAGCAGAGCCTGGTAGGCCCTGTGCTTGCTGCTTCAGTCTCTGTGAGCTCATATGTTCCTTGCTTAGTTGATTCAGAGGACCTTGGCAAACCAGAATGTTAATTAGGTTCATTGGTAATGCTTTTGGAGCCTTAACTTTGAAGGTAGCTAGCCCAAGAGCCTTTGCTCCACCATGCGGGAACAAAGACAGAAGAAAGAGTCAATAAATAAATAAATAAATAAATAAATAAATAAATAAATAAATAAATAGTCTAAGTGCTACAAAATACATGTAGATCAGATTCTTCCCTAGCTGTCCACCTTTCTGCCAGGCTACTCTTGAAGGGTCATTAAGAACAAATTTGATGAGGACCAAATCATTCGGAGCTAGTGTGAAATACTATCAGAAAACTGTCTGATTGACAAATTACCCTATCAATAGACTTTAACTATTCCTTACCAAATCATTCCCCTCACTGTAGGAAGCATCTGTCTGCTTTCATGCTTAGACAATTCTTAGTAAAAAGCTGTTCTTGGTAAGAAATGGGGTTTCCCCAAGTCAAGTGACCACATTCCAGAGATCACAGCCCACCCATGGGACTATTTCAAGTTCCTGATTCACCATCCTTGAATACGGTCCACCTCCCACCACATGTGATTCTAACTGTGTAACCTGCCAGGGAAGAGACAATGAGAAAACCTCTATGCTAGAAAGTTCTGGCTTTTAGTTTTTCTGAGAATTGTAAGTTTTATTTTACCATAGAGAGCATTATATCTAAACCACTTATATTTTATTATATTCTCTCTCTCTCTCTCTCTCTCTCTCTCTCTCTCTCTCTCTCTCTCTCTCTCTCTCTCTCTCTCTCTCTCTCTCTCTCTCTCTCTCTCTCTCTCTCTCTGTGTGTGTGTGTGTGTGTGTGTGTGTGTGTGTGTGTGTGTGCGTTTGACATGCAGAAAGCAGAGAACAACTTGCATGAGTCCATTCCATTTTCCTTCCATCATGGGGTTCTGCTGATCAAACTTAGGTTTTCAGCCTTGGCCAAAAGTACTTTTACCTGGCAGTAGAAATGAGTCCTTGTGCCTCACACACCATAGGAAAATATTCTATTACGAAGCTATAACTCTAGCCCTGGACAACTTGTTTGAAGTAATATTTCATACTAGAATTATGCAGCTTCGACAATATTCCAATATCCACTAAGTCAGATTTCCTCTTCTTTATTTTTAGCATGATTAATTCAACTTTATGCCTTTAATGTCTTGTATAAGGTGTATACATCATATTTCAGCATGACATGAAAAAGATGGAGCACAACAGTTAAGGCAAAGGCTACTAGGGCACTGGAAAATGTTTGTCTACTCATTCTACATAAGAGTATGGAGACGCTCTAACATATATCACTGTAGACTTTCCTGTTGAAATAACCAGTCATGGCAGGTTTCCTGCTGCCCTTGTGCTGTCCCTGAATGCAGTTTGTCAGGAGATGAGCTCAGTGTTCTACCTCTATGTTCCCCATCACAACATCAAGATAAAGACAAGACTTTTAGGAACACTTTAAGAATCTTTGTCATAGCTTGTGTAAATGTTTTAGTGGACATAAAGTAAATTAGTAGTTATATTTCTATTATTTTAATATGCAGAAAAACAGATAAAGCTAAAGCCAAATATAAGGTAAATGTAACAAAATTAGTAAAAAGTGAGTTTCTCCTTTAATTGTGTCTTGGTCATATGAATGAATGTGTGGAGAGGTCAGAGATAAACCCTGGGTATCCTTCCTCAGGAATCCACTTTTCTTATGAGATAAGGCCTGGGATTTATTGGTTAAAGTACCCAGAGTCTACTGGTCTACTGGGTCTCCAGTCTGTCTGTCTGTCTGTCTCTAGCTGTTTTTTTTTTCCTATCTCTGTCTCCCTCTGTCTCTCTGTGTTGTCCGCTGTCTCTTTCTTTCCCTCTCTTCTCGTGTGCATGTGCATGTGTGTGTGTGTGTGTGTGTGTGTGTGTGTGTGTGTGTGTGTGTGCCAGAGGGCAACTTGTAGGAGTCCAATTTTTCCCTCTACCATGTGGGTCCTGGGGATTTAACTCAGGTCATCAGGCCTGGCAGCAAGCACCTTTACCCTCTGAGACATATGGCTGGCCGCTTACCTGAGTTTTTGCGTGTGATTTCTGAGGATTAAACTCAAGTTCTCACAAGCGTTTTATCATCAACTTATGTCCTCAGCCTAGAAGTGGGGAGTTTAGGTGTTTAATGTCTTTGTTTAAAATTTATTTAAGGAAATTTTTATCTGATTGAGTTTTTATAAGGGTTGCATTTAACAATTAATACTCAAACTTTGAACATTCAACAGTTGATTATTCTGAACCAGTATAGTACCCTTAACTACCATTAGGTCCAAAAAAATCTGTGATCCAGTTATGTTTGTTCCAAATGGCCCTAAGGCAGAGCAAACTGACTACCCTGTATTTTCCTTATCTACCCATCAGAATAAAGGTAGGAGGGTCTCATGGAGTTAGATGAGAGTGCCTGCAAATCAGCAGCCTGTTTTAGAGATCAATCAATCTTCAGCTTTTAGAAATGATAGTTGACAAATGTTGAATCAGTGCCAGATGGTGGGTGAATAGACGGACAGATGGACGGATGGATGGAATGATGGATGAACAGACAGATGCACATTTTTCAATGTGAGTAATGAAATATTTTCATTACAAAAATGAACTAAATATCTGAGGAGAGAATGAAATCTTCCACTCTGAAGTGCCAGGTAGATTACCCAGCTCCCTGAGCTCTGTCTGCTATAGGCATGGAATTATATGTGAGGAGACACAAAATTGCTTTCTATTAGTAGAGTCAGCTGCCACTGCAGAGGCAGAAGTGTCTAAAGCACAGTCCGTAACACAGCAGCTGTCCCCTGGGAGCACATTCTATTAAGTCCCTGTTTAGATGCTTGCTCTACCCACTGCCTATTTCCTTCAGAGAAGGCCTGGGTCTGTCTTTCCCAAATCTCACCTCAGCTAACAGCAGAAGCCACTGCATTACCTTTATCTTCTCCTGTCTTGTCTCAGAAGACCTCAGAGAAGCCAGGCTTCTCAGGCAGATTGATCCAGCATAATATAGCAGTGCCCTGTGGGACTGTCGCTTGCCCAGGCAGAAAGACTAACGTATTGGAAACTGGCTTCCTCTCAGACTTGGTGCAACCCTGGACTTCATGTTGCGTCTTCCTCCAGACTCCAGTCAGCTCTTCTCTTTATTTGTATAATTTCCTGATGCTCATGAGGCTTGGCTCTTCTGTGAAGTAACTAACGCCTCAGAGAAAAATGAGGAGACGCACACTTACCATCTAACGTGGCTTTGTAAGTCCCTGGTGATGCAACTCAGAGGAGAAGAAGTGAGCTGCACACGGGTTTTGACAGGGGGTTGTAGTGGAGAGTCTGGATGAACACTGTGACCTCCATGGACCAGACTTGTGCCCAGGGAAGGCCAAGAACTTGTTCCTCAGACTGTGTTGTCTTTTTCTTCCTGAGAGATAGGGCAGTTTTTGGCATATGAGTAATGCTGACACCAGTTTGCCCATTTTATCCTTTTCTTTTATCTGCATGAAGAAAAGACTTTAAATATATGTAACAACACTGGCAAACAAAAGAAATTTCTGCTGGAAAACAATAATAAAAGATGCATCAAAGCTTGGAGAGGTGGCAAACATTTATAATCTCAGCACTGCGGGGGTGGGGTGGGGCTGAAACAGAAGGATTGTAAATTTGAGGCCAGTCTTGGCTACAGAACAAGACTCTGTCTCAAAATAAACAAACAAAAAGAAGGGCAAAGATTTGGAAGAGAAAACAAATTGTTCACCTGGTAAAGATCATCTACCAAAGATGTCCTGAGAGCCTGTGCACAAAGCTAAGGTGTTATCCCTGAAATCATGGAAAACACTGGGACAGCCACTCAGACTCTTTATGCCACCCTAGGGGTGTCAGCAATGACAAGAACGCAAAAACAGGGAGCCAAAGTTATACAGATTTGGAAAGAAGAAATGAAAACGTCTACAAATGATAAACACAGAAAACTCAAATAAAAGTTTAAACCACTAGAATTAATAATAAGAATTTTTTTTAATCTTGGATATAAAATTAGTGGGAAAAATCAAATCAGTATACTACTGTCAAACATTTAGGAAGTTGAATTTTCAAACTTCCATTGGTGTTTAGGAGTAAAGCTAAAACAATATAGCTGTTATATATAATACAAAGTATATATCCTCAACTTCCTGCTTCTATTTAGAATAAGCTTTACATTTAAACTAGCTCATAAGTTCCCCGTGTGGCTTTTTTCTCTTTTTACTTAAAAACAATTTTAGAAGGTATGAATATACAAATAGAGGGCAGCCATGCTTTCTGTGATGTGATAATTCTAACACCTAACACTATGGTGGATGAAAAACAGAACAAAAGAACAGAGCTGGCATGTATACAGGGGTGTAAGGGGTGAGGCTGTGACTTCCAAAAGACAGCTTTCAGTCCAAAGCCCTGACCCATGAATGTGACTTTATTTTGGAAACAAGATCTTTATTCTTTGAGGACATAATTAAGTCAAGATTGGGGTTATCCAGATAAGGCATGCCTTTTTAGGGCTTCTATTATTGTAATAAGAGACTATGACCAAAAGCAATGAGGGAAGGAAAGGGCCTGTTTCAGCTTACAACTCTCAGGTCACACTGCATCACTGAGAGAATTCAGGCAGGAACCTCGGGACAGGAGTTTATGGAGGCTGTGGAAAAATGCTACCTACTAGCTTTCTTCTCCTGACTTGATCAGCCTGCTTTTGTATGCATCCCAGGATCACCTGACCTGGGTTGTCACCACCTGCAATGTGATAGACTCTGCCTATTGATCATTAATAAAAAAAAAAAATGGCCTATAGGCTTGATCTCAGGCCAATCTTATAGAAGCATTTTTTTCAATTGTGGCTGCCTCTTTTTTGATAACTATAGCCTCTGTTAAGTTGACAAAACCAACAACAAACAAACAAAATACCCAACCAGGACAGGGCAGATGATATCTAATCTCTAGTTTCTTTATAAGAAAGAATACAAGGATATAAACACACACACACACACACACACACACACACACAAACACATATACAAACACACACACACCCATACACACACGCGCGCGCACGCTCAAGAAGGCAGAGACTGTAGTTACACTCCTACAAACCAGGGGAAACAAAGGATTCTCCACCAATACCCAAGTTAGGAGGAGCCTTCTAAGGATCATGGCACTGCTGAGACTTTAATTTCAGTTGTGAACTGTAGGAAAACATCTCCAAGTTTCAGATACTTGCTATAGCATCGCTAGGAAAGCAGTGAAGGGATATATAAAAATAAATTCTAGTGTCAGAGCAATGCTGACAGCCTTTGCCAATGATTTAAAAGAGAAAGCAATTCTTTAAAAGCTTTGAAGGAACTCTAAAGGGTGCATCTTTATTTTCTCTTACAGGAACTCTTTATATATTTTGAATACTAATCCATTATCAGATCAGTGCATTCAATTTATTTACTTAATGATTACCTCCTACTCAACTGCTTATACATAAAATATAGTCCTCTTTAATTGCTCTTTTTAGCTTGCAGTGGCTCTTCCACTTAGCATACCTAATTTTCACTGATGCTACTAATGGAGCCAAAATTACCACCACTTACCCCTTGGCTGTTGAAGCCGACTTCTCACTTAGTTCTTTTTCCCATGCTGAGACCACTGTCCGTCTTGAATATACCGTTCTATACCAAGTCACTTAGTAAGACTTAAATGAATATTTGAGTTCCCATGCTCTGCAAATTTATATATTGAAGCTTTATTCATCCGTGAAACAGGAGGACATAAGGATGGAGCGACTAAGATAGGATCAAAACTCTGATAGGAAGAGATCAAAAGTGTTTTCTCGCCCTCAACCTATTAAGACCTGCTTTAACTTTTTGCATAACTGAAGCCCCTCTGTTGGCACCACTTTAGTTTTTAGCATAACTGTAGCTCCTCTGTTAACACCTGCTTTCATCTTTAAGATAACTGAAGCCATTCTGTCTTTAATCTCCATCTTAATCATAAAGTAAAAATTAAATTCTGGTTCTCAAGCTCTGCCTCCCAAAGATGAATATGCTGACACTTTGTAAGGATAGAATAACTTCTTATGCTGTTATGTCTCTTTGGTTTCATTTCTCAAACCTTGTATACTTTATTGCCTGGTCATTCTGTGAAGTCCCCAACTGCAAGACCAATCAAACTAAAAATCAGTTACAAATGTTTTGTTTATTCAGAATGTAATGCTGGTCTCCCCTGACTTCCTCCACCTGGATACCTAATTGTTACCTGGTTATGATTTTTCTTATTTAAAAAAAAAGTATGCCTTAGAAGTCCTATATTCCTGGTTTCTGAATTCAGACTGTGTCCCTGACTGGTCAGGCTTTGCTAAACCTCCAATAAACTTCCATCTCTCTGAGCCAAGTGTCTGAGTGGTCAGTGTGTGGCTAGTCCTGGACCACAACAAATCCGTGTATTCAAATTGCAACTGTCACACAGAAACCTGAAAAAGGTGAACCCCTGGGGACTTTTTAATCATTGTAGCAAAATATAGAAGTGAAAACACATGCAAAATGAAAAGTAACTCTCGTTAAAAACCATGGAGTCAGCATAATGACATAGAAGATACTGAAGAAGTAGCCAGTTTTTTCCAGTCTGAATTGTGGGATTTTTTTTTCCAGTGAGACTAGAGGTATTCTGAGGGTCTGTATTATTAGAGAGTTGAGCAAGACATATTTTTTAAACAAAGGGACTTATTTTTCTAATTATTTATTTTGCAGGACTGTATGCATATGCCACAGCACTTGTGTGGAGGTCAAAGGATAGTATATGAGAGCCAGTTCTTGCCTTCTACCATGAAGGTCCTGGAAATCAAACTTAGACACACCTGGTGGCAAGTACTTTTACTGGTTGAGCTATCGACTAGCCCTCATTTTTATCATAAAATAAGACTTTGGTTGGCATCTCCTGTCACCCTTGCCTCCCCTGCATGGTTTGGTAAATGCCACTCCTATCTCCAACCCTGCCCCATGAAGGAAAGCCCCCACAGTCCTTGCTGAGGACTGCCCCAACCTCCTCACCTGGAGCCATCAGGTCTCCAAGCCCAGCAGGTGGCAGACATGTCATCTTCCTTCACCTCAACCTTAAGAACCCCACTTGATAGTCAAGGTGTGACTTCTGTGAGGCTGCTGAACTCACCCAGGAGCCTCAGTTCCCAAATTAACCTGCCCTTTTATACTTTTAACCTAGCTTTGATTAGCTTGTTTCATCGATGGAGATAACCCATCAAGAACAATTAAAGATGTTCTTCTTTTTAAACATATATATACATACATATTTTGAAGACTTTCAGCCCTTACCATGAACAATTTTAAAGTCTATAGTTATTTTCCATACAGATAAATTGTGTGTAAGTACAATCTCTTGTGTACTGTATGGATCCTTTACCTATCAATAAACAGCTGATTGGCTTATAGCTGAGGCGGAAAATAGGAGGGAAGAGTTCCAGGAGAGAGAATGAATGGTGGGATGGAGTGAAGTGTACAGACAATTCACTCCAGATACTGAGGAGGACAGACACATGAATCTGCGGAAAGGTAACCAGACATGTGACACACATATTATAGAAAAAATGGATACTTTACATTATGAGTTAGTTGGGGAATGGCCCAAAGCTTATTGGCCTAGGCTTTGTAAATATATTTATGTCTCAGAGCTTTTATTTCCGAGAACAAGGGTGTGGGTGAAAAACACAGATTACACAAAACTCCCTCTTTCATTTGCATTGTCCAAAACATGGACTTCCTAGTTATAATGTTTGATGAGTTGTGCGTGTTGTTTATATGTTGCCAACTTTGCAGTCTTACTAAACAGAATAAAGATGGGAGACACAAGAAAGGCAAGATGCTAATGATCAGTGTGATGGTTTATGTTCATAGTCAACTTGCAGGATCTGGAATCACGACGTAGGATGAAAAACTCCAGATAGATTTAGGATTATTGTTTATATTATATTACTTTCTGGGTCTGCTTCTGGGGGATTATCTTGATTAGGTTAGCTGAAGTGGGAAGAACCACCCTATAAGAGGGTAGCACCACTCCCTGAGCTTATGTCTCGCACCACGTAAATAAACAAAAGGCAAGGAGCTCATCATCATCCTTCTTCTTCTTCTTCTTCTTCTTCTTCTTCTTCTTCTTCTTCTTCTTCTTCTTCTTCTTCTCTTCTTCTTCTCTTTTCTTCTTCTTCTCTCTCTTCTCTCTTCTTTCTTCTTTTCTCTTCTTTCTTCTTCTTCTTCTTCTTCTTCTTCTTCTTCTTCTTCTTCTTTTCTCTCTCTCTCTCTCTCTCTTTCTCTCTGCTTTCTTGTGTAAGGGTCTGAAAATCACTGAAGGAAGACCCCAGACTCATATAGTATGTTAAAACAAAGTGTTTATTCTGCAGAAACAGCCTGCATGTAGGGATCAAGCATTATTACAAAATGGCGGTGACCCTGAAGTGGTGCTGCCAGGAGAAATCCTGTGGCTACTTGACCTCTAACTGGGATTGGCTGGTGCTTGTGGAGACCAATTGACTCTAGCCAATGTCCTTTTAGGAATGTCCAGTCCTCATACTGGGTATGGATGCAACATGAGCCGCTTTCTTCAGTTCCTGCCACCGTGACTTTCTCCCCATGATGGCCTGTACTCGGAGACAAAAATCAATCTTTCTTCCTGTTTTAAATTGCTTTAGTCGGGTTATTTATTACAGCAACAGAAAAAGTAATTAAAACTACACAAATCTATACTGTTCCTCCATGGATGTCTTCCTAATTCAGACATTGGCCCATCTGATACATTGGCTTGTTTCTAGTGACCAAAATTTCATTGCTAAAGGAAATTCAGTGGTGAATGTAAATACTTGCTTTCAATTTATTGAGGATAATAAGACTGCAACATGGTTAGTTACTTGCAGAAAAATGTTATAAATAGAAGTCTTGGATTTTTAAAAATTAATAATTTGCAAACAAAACAATAAAACATTAAAAATAAACCTGTTGTGTTTGAAGTGAAAAATCCAAGTATTTTAAACAACTAAGTCATGAAGCCATTTAAAAATCTAATTTTGGTTTTGTAAGACCTGTTAAATGCCATTCTACATTGTAATAGATATTAAACCCTCACTCTAACAAGGCACAATGTCCTGTAAATGTATACTTGTATAAAATATTTCAAAGTAAATTAACGATTATCCATTCTTTTAAAGAAAAACATGGGTATTTTTCCTTCCTTATATAGCAATAAATGACCATTTTGAAATTCATTTTACTTTGCAATTTTTAACTAAATATTTTTGTAAATAAAATTACTTTTTATCATATTCCATTGAATAAATGAAGAAAAATTTTATTTGCCTGATAGGTATTACAAATGCATACTGGGGAGTGGAGTGTCTGATTATCTTCATCCCCATAGTATTTTCCTTTCTCTTGGGGATATGATCTTGGGCCTCTGGATACTAACCAGTACAAACACAGTCCCATATGATTACAGAGAGATGGTCTAACTTCCGGCTTCGTTGAATACAAGCTGAGTCTTGTATTCATAATTGAAGTGGCCATGAGAGGTTATCTAATCTCCCAAATTCTCTGGCCTAAATGAAAAATGTTAAGGTTGTTTTTTTTTTTTTTTTTTTAATAGACATGCATCTTCATTTAGTGGAGCTCAAGGTCAAATGTTCCAGTTAATTTAATCAAAGATCCTGTACTCAACCTTTGCACTGCTCTTCACTATCCTTGTCCTGCAAGATGAATAGCCCCAGAAATTATCTACTTTAGTTTTACATTTGTTTGATGAAGTTCTGCTTGTACAATTTAGCTAATGCAAAGTCCCTTTTATGTAATGCTTCATAGTTTACTAATTCTTTGACTGACAGCATCCATATCCCCTGCTAATTATCTCCTGTATAAGACATCATATTATATTTCCCAAAAGATGCTTTACAGGTAAAAAAAAAAAAAAGGCTTTTGAAAAAATATATAATATTTTAACCTCTGAACACAAAGGATTTATTGTGAAACTAGCCCTTTTTATTGCTAGAATGTCATTCAAAATAAAATAATACCTCTTGACATGTTGTGGAAATGTATTTGCCGTTACTCATATCTTACCCTCTAATAAGAAGGAGAAATATGGATTCTCATTCCATGCATAATTTAGCAAACTCAATGTCAGGAAATTACCACATTTTATTCTTACTCAAATTTGTGGGCATGGAGGAAAATATTCACTACAAACTGAGACTGAGACTTCCAAGAAAAGCACACCCCAGAGATGAGAGTGTAGGTGTAGGCTAGTGGAAAGTTACTCACAAGATCCAGAAAGCAGATGGTAAAATAACATCCCATCTCCAATCTCTGCCTGCTTTGGGATGCAGTTCAGAAAGAAGACTGTGAAAACATCTTTTAAGGCTTTAATGGACAAGATTACAAAGTGGTGGGACTCCAGGGAAAGCTTTGGGCTGAGAACTGTGCTCCCATGCAGTTATCTGTGATCTTCCCAGGCTGCAAGTCAAATCAATGTGCTTTATCATCTCTCCTCCCACTATTAACATTTAAAACTGATAGCATAGTTTTGGGGCTTGAGCGGGTAACCCTAGAATTACAGATATGCAACAAAATCTAAGCTATCCCTTGCTCCCATCATAGTACTTGTAAGAATGTGTCTTGTTGAGCAACCTTCTACTTGGTTTTGCACACTCATTCACCTTCCCCTAAGGTCATGGTGTCCTCTCCATTCATCCAGGCTTTCAGAATGACACAGGAGAGGCACATTCATATCTCAGATACTTTGGCCCCAAGAAGTGATACAAACTCTCTTCCCTTCCTAATCCAAAACTCAGTCTGATGTCTGCATCCAGCTAGGGACATGTCAAGGAAGTAGAGTCCAATGGTATGCAAGGAGGGAAGAGAGTAAATGCCAGTAAACATACCACAGACTCAGCCTCTGCCAGACTGTCTGGCTTCTTGGACCCTTTTGCTCATACAGTGTGCTCTAAAGACTTCTACCAGGATCCCAATGTGGAATTTACTCCCAGAAGCTATATAATAATGGACATTTGTGTTAGGTCTTAGTATTTATCTTCTATACAATAAGAATAAAGAAAGGAACTTCTCATAGCACTGAATATTAAGTCAGTTGATGCCTTTAGTAGACTCAGAATATGCTGGGCACTTGGTGATTTCTTCATATCTGTACAAGCCAGACTTGTAGGTTATAAGAGTAACAATATTGTTTATGTAATCAAAGGATAATTCTGTTTGGGCTTGAGAAAACCAGAGAAACATGCTTAGAAAACCAGGAATTGCTAGAGAGCCAGGCACCTAGAACTGGAACACCAACCTGGCAGAACAGATCCATCCTGAGGTCCGTGGGTCCCTTCTACTGATCCATTTCTTCAAATGCCATGGGATACTTGCTCCAGTTCCAGGTGCTATCATAGATGCCTGGCCCATCAAAGTGAAGTCAGTTGTCTGTTCACAGACTCAACAGTATGTTGAGAAAGGGGAGCTACCTCTTCTTGCTTCCTGACTGTGGTAAGCACATATACAATGGTACTCTCTTACAGGGCTAATAAACTTCCACAGTCAAGCTCCCTTGCCATGATCAAATGCTGAAGAAACAAACAACAACCATCTACACTATCCATTATGTTTCATCACCCTAATTTTCTTGCCATTTATCATCCATCACCCATCTATCTCTGCAGACACATGGACATCCGTGTTTGTCAGTAAACACATGTCCCCAGATTTTAGTCACGTTCACTCCATCTTACTGTCCTTAAAAATGAGTCCTTCCAAGGCAGCTTTATGGACTATTTTTCTCCCCAAGGCTTATGTCTTTCTGAGCAATAGATGAGAAATGTGATAGCCGGAAAAGACTGAAAAGCCCAGCCTCACTGCCTAACACAGCACAATGGAGGGCCGGCTCCAGAGAAGGAAGTCTTCCACTCATGAGGCAAGATGCTTGCTGTCCTAGGAGACAAACTGGCCAAATCCTAAACCCAAGGTATACCTAAAGCAAGAGAGTTGCTTTCATGTCCATATTAAAGAATTGTATTAATAGGAGAGTGTGTACAGATGCCCTTTAAACGTTTTTTTCATAGGGTCCAGCATGATGGCATGTACTTTTAATCCCTGCAGAAAAGCAGATAGAGCTCAATGAACTCAAGGCCAGTCTGGTCTATGGGGTAAGTTCCAGGCTAGTCAGGGTTACATAGAGTTGCCATTGATATCAGACTTCTTTTCTACCACAGATGAATTCAACACTTTGAGCAGAGTTAATGTCTTCTTGTCATAGCTATTGACCTTCCTTAGTTTACATTCCCGTTCTTAGGATTGGCATATTCAACATTAAAAAATTACATTATTCTTCAGGGGAATTCCAAATTAGTCCTCTAGATATGGATTTGAATCTCCAGATATGACAGCCCCCATCCCAAGTGATTCTGTATTTTAAGCAGGTTCATTGTTATGGACATTTTAAGGCCATGTTTTTGGAGAAATAAAGTTCCGTCACCAGGATGAGCTGTAACGAAGTTGTGAAAGGCACCTTATTGTGTCTGCCTCCCTCTCACCCATTAATGACTGAGTGCAGGGTAACATACTAGGATATTTACATAAATCAATTCTTTTCATCTTCACTATAACCCAGGTGTAGCTTTTGATTTTCCATTGTATCTGCGGAGAAATTGAGGTATGAAAGTTGCTAACCCAGTCCTTATACTCTTGCTAGACATAAACCAGTAGTCCGCAGTAAGAGTAAGACTGGACACCTCCCCCAAGGGACAGGGGTCATTCTTCTGGAACCAGAGTGGACAGATTGTCACTGTCACATGTTTAGATAGACATGGTCTGCATGTAAAGTGGGCTTATATAATGTAGCAAGTTAATCTGGATAGCAGAGAGTGGACACACTATGGACACACCAGGAAAGCCTTGTATGTTTCTAAAGCTACTTAGGGATTTGCTTGATTAACATTTGGTCTGACAAGAACTCAATGCCAGGTAACCTGGCAGAAGGCAAGCAGGCATGGTGCAGAAGCAGTAGCTGAAAAGCCTGCATCTCGATCCACAAGTAGGAGGTAAAGAGAGCTAACAGAGAATGGGCAGGCTTTTGAAACATCAGAACCTGTCTCTCTCCAGTGACACACCTCCTCCAACAAGACCACACCTCCTAATTCTTTCCAAGTGTTTTCAACAATTGGAGACCAAGTATTCAAAGTTTGAGTCTATGGGTGCCACACAAACCACCAAGGCATTAGTGAGAGGATAAGATAAACCAAGATTACCGGTCTGTTATACTGAATTGTAGAGCTTAATCTCTTTCTCCTATGACATGTGCCTGCCTTGGAAGTAAGACAGCTAGGTACCCAGGCCTACAGTCCTAAATACTTAGGAGGCTGAATCAGGAGGATTGTAAGTTCAAAGACTACCTGGACAATCTGAGTAACTTAGAGAGATCTTGTTTCAAGATAAAATTGCAGTGGGATGACTGGTGATGTGGCTCAGTTGGTAGGATATTTGCTTAGCATATACAAAGCCTTGGGTTTGACTTCTAGCACTCCACAAACTGTGTGTATGTGTACATATATATATATATATATATATATATATATATATATATATATATATATATATATGCCTGTCATTGCATCATTTTGGAGGGGGTAGAATCAGGAGGATCAGAAGTTTAAGGTACTCAACATACAGTAAATTGGGGGCCAGCCTGGACTATATGAGACCTGTATCATAAAAAAGTGCTTGGGTTATAGCTCAGTGGTAGAGCAAGTTTGCTTAGCAGATAGGAAGCCCAAGGCTCAATCCTCAGTGCAGGAGGAGTGGAGCAGAATGAGACAGACTCAGAAAATTTTCACAAAGGCTGAACTTGAACATCTGTAAATGATGACAGTTCAAATAAGGAGGGATAACAGTTGCTTGCTTCTAGCATCTGTCATTGCCCTCTAAACTTTCCACAATAACTTCTTATTTCTTTCTCATCCTGTGTTCTCGGGAATTGTAGAAGCCGACATAGTTGCTGCCATCACTCCCTCAAAGCAGAACCAAGAACAAGCCCTGTCCTTTCAAAATACGTAGGCAAGGGATGGGGATGGAGGAACTCAGAAGGGAAAGACGGTTCACAGAAAGCTACAGTGTTGCTTGTGGTCTGCTTTGCTAGGCCCCTTAGCCACAAGAAAAAGGCTCAGACCATGCTGAGGAAGATATATGCAGTCTTCATGAGCAGCGGGGATCTCAGGATACAGCTTCAAGTATGCATGGGTCTTAAGGACCAAGCCACCAACTCTAGAACCCTTGGACCTACAGTGCTGATCCATACAGAAGGGACCCAGCTGCTCCTCGTCCCTTCTCTTCACATGGTCAGTCAGCCTTCCCATCCACTACTCTGCTTTCTTCTATTTCACAGTTTGCATTACTGGGGGCTTCTGTTTTCTCTCTACTTTTCCAGAGTTAGGTCTTCTTTTGTAGACTTGTCCTTATAACTGGGATTTTTGTTTTTGTTTTATTTTTTAATCCTTTGGAACATTCATAGATGTATAAATGTGTCTTAGTCATTTCTAAAACACACTCCATTCAGAGATGCTGATATGCACATGACACTGGTGCATAAGGAACCTGCCAATGGTCATCCCACTAAGAAAAAGGACTCTCCCTCCCCTAATAGCCATCAACTGCCATTAGTTCCTGAGCTAGAGGTGGGCCTTAGGATTCCCTTCCTGCTCCATGCTGGAATTTTTCACTGGTTAATCTTGTACAGACATTATGCAAGTAAACACAATTTCTGTGGCATCATGTGTGCAACAGCTGTGGCATGCCCAGAGTATTTCATAGCATTCCTCCCCATGGTCAGGCTTTGTCTTAGCTAAAAAGACACCATGACTAAGGCAGCGTATTGAGGAAAGCATTTAGTTGGAGGCTTGCTTACAGTTCCTGAGAATTACAGCTCATGACTGTCATGGCAGGGAACAGGGCAGAAGACAGGCAGACATGGTGTTGGAGCAGTAGTTAGTACTTTCATCTGGTTTACAAAGCAGTAAGCAGAAAGAGAGAGACCGAGCCTGGGGAAGGCTTTTGAGACCTCAAAGCCCACTCCCATGACACACCTTTCAACAAGCCACACCTTCCAATCCTTCTTACACAGTCCACCAACTGGAAAACAGGCACACCAGACATTCAGGTATATAGCCTCTGGGGGCCGTTCTCCCTCAGACCTTCACAGGCTCCTACATTCTTCCTGCTTCCTTATTTGTCATGTTCCCTGAGTCTTTGGAGATGATGCTTGACACAGAGGGAGTTGTTCAAAGCCTTCGCAGTCACTTATCCTCAGCATATTGAACAGGTGTAAGTCTCTAAATTAGTCTCTATCCACTGCAAGATGCAGTTTCTCGGATTAAGTTTGAGAGCAGCACAAACCTATGCATAAAGACATGACTATTTAAAGGGCAGTTCACTTCATGGCCATTTAGCAAAACAGCATCAGTAGATTCTCCCCGTTGGCCTATGACTTCCCTGGCCATGTGTTTTAACCAGGCATCAATTCCCTTCTTCAGAGTAGGCCTTAAATCTATTCAGAAACAGTCCTGCCACTGTTGCGACGGTAGGAACATCTTCCCTGGCAGGTCAGTATTGTAACATGTAGGGTCTGGTGCTCTGTAAGACCGCTGATGTCTTTTCTCTCTGAGTAGCCTGCATGGTACATTGCAACACCATGAAAGGTAACCAGTGAGGAGATGGTTTCCTCATCGGTTGAAACTGAATATCCCTCTGCCCTGCATCCAAAGTGAGTGGTTTCTCTACCTATGCTAAGCAACTAAGAGAGGTGGCAATGCCTGTGTTGATTTAGGGATTGACTCATAGGGAAGAATCCTGTGTCTGGCACTATGGCTTTTCCTTAATAACTCACATCCTATAGAAGCAATATTGTCCACCTGTGTGGACTACTTCTGTCCAAACTGAAGTTTTTGTTATTGTTACAATTTTAATTGACGTAGACAGTAGCAGGATTTGATAATAAGGGCATTCTTTGCATATCCTCTTTTGGTTAACCAACTTCTTTTATCTCTCCTTTCCCTGATTAAACCTTTGCCTCCCAGCAGTCTTCTTCCCAAATTTTTTTTCATATCACATATGTTCTAATATTTTATATTATTGTCTTTCAAGTTGGGTTACAAGGTCATAAGCTCCCAGGTGCCTTCTGCATGCATACTTCATTCCAGGGACTCCTTTCCTCTGCCCTTTATTCCCCATCCCCGATACTCCACTACCGACTTGAACCCTTCTGCCCAGTATTCCCTCTCTCTTTCCTTTCAACTTAGGGTGCTGTGCCCCTCCACAGACATAGCCTACATGGCCCATTTCTGATCTCCTGGCTTCCTGAAACTGGGACTCACATATAAGAAAGAACATGCCATATCTGCCTTTCTGAGCTTGGGTGCCCTCATTTATTATATGTTCTTTTCTCCTGTTCCAGCAATTTGCCTGAAACTTACAACATTTCATTTTTCTTTCCAGATAAGTGATATGTCATTGTGCATGTATGTCACATTTTTATTATTGACTCACCACTTAATACACATCTAGGTTAATTGCATTCCCTTGTTATTGTGAATAAGCAGCAACAAACTTGGATTCACAAGTATCACTGCAGTAAAGTGTAAAGGTTTGTTAGCAGTGGTACAGCTTGACCACGGAGTTAGTCTGTTTCTAGCCTTTCGAGAAACTCCCAGGCTGATTTCCAAGGCGCCTACACTAGTTTACATTAACCTAGCAGTGCATAAAGAATACCACTCTGCTAGTAATACAATACCCAGTAGATCCTCCGTCTTGAAACACTTTTAATGTATACGTAGAGCCCATTATGCAGTCTTATCCTCATTTAGAGATGAAGACACTGAGGCCCAGAAATGCTTTTAGCCCTACAGCCTATGGAGCTGGGGCATTGCTACTTATTCTTGAAGCTTATGATCCCTGATACGACCTGGATGCATTTGAAGCTCCTGATCAAACCTATGGCCAGCCAGGGTTGGAGGGCAGTGTCCAGGGCAGCAGAACTGACGGAATATTCACCATGATGATCGGGGAGGCACAGACTATCTGGACCTTGGGCCAGCTGCAAAAAGAGTTTCTTCCAGACCAGACTCTCAGATCTCAGCAATGCAATGAAACATATTTAGGGCTCTGTCCCTCCTAGTCTGGATCTAAAGGAACAGCTAAGGCCCACCGAGATCCATCCACAATATGCTACTCCACTTTCAAAGTCTCTCCTACCTCATGTTGCCTATTGAAAATTTTGAGGTTGCTGCTGTGTGCGGTAAGGCACAAATATGTCTATATGCATTTGTATATATGAAGTACGTAAATGCGGATACAGGGTTTGACCCACTTTGTAGAAGCTTCGACTCTACCTCCAGTAGGAACAACAACAGCTGTCAAAATATTAGCATTAGCAATTAGGACAGATGCCAAGATCCCAGAGCAGACACACATCCAGGGCTTTTTAAAATCTATGCTGCTGTGTGCAGACCCTGGTGGTCCTCTCTCTTCCCTGTTTTGGAAGCCTGTTCTCCTCCATCCTGAGGATGCTGGCAGATCTCTGCAGCCTGGTCAAAAACCATTATGTCTGGGTGAGCCCACTGAACAAGCGTGCGGAGGGAAGGCGGCAAATGCTGCCACAAAATAAACCATCCAGAAAACTGAAAGAAGGTAGCCTGGTGTGAAGAGACCACACTGGCCACAGTACATTTAAGTTCTTTACTTAATGCGACTGAGTAAAATTGCAAGGGCTGTCTACCTCTCATGCTACAGCAGAGGTCTCCCATGGCAAATGGTGCAGTCTGCTCTCTGCCTCGATAAGAAATGTGCAATTATGTTCAAATCCATCCCCCATCCTCCTGCCTTTCCCTGCCAGCACATAGTTACCACTCTGTTTGTATCAACTGCAGGTCTTCTGGAAGGGAAATGCCTTGTTTTTATTTTTGTTCGTTGTTGTTTGTTGTTTCAGGTTTTTGTCTCCTTCTCAAATCCCAGAGTGTTTTTGCTTCTATCTGTAACCCTAAGAAATCTCCTACAGAAGCTGAGTGGCACACACACCTTATCACATGTAGGTTGAATAGGCATCCATCAGTCGTAGAATCAGAAAATGTAGACTAAAGTGGTGTGCGTGTGTGTGTGTGTGTGTGTGTGTGTGTGTGTGTGTGTGCGCGTGCGCGTGTAGGTGTCACTGTAGGTATACATGTGTATTATGTGGAGGGGTATCATTTTCTTTTGGGGGGTGTGTGTGTTGGTGGTGTTGCTGGTGTTGTTGGAACCCAGGGCTTTGTGCATGCTGGGCAATTGTTCTACCACCGAGGCACATCTGGAGCACTGTTTGGGTGTTTGATTATGAAAATTTTTGAGCCTTGTGTGGTGACGCACGCCTTTAATTCCAGCACTCAGGAAGCAAAAGCAGGCAGATCTCTGTGAGTCTGAGGCCAGCCTGGTTTACATAATGAATTTCAGGCCAGTCGCGGAGTTATCTAGAAAGACTCTGCATTATGAAAAAGGAGAGAGAGAAAGACTAAACGTTCTTTGCTAGCCAGAGAATGTTCATCATTTAAGGAAGAATCACTGGGATCCAGTAAAAATTGTGTTGTCGTTTTGATTTGTTTGCTGGAGTTGGAAGGAGGTTGCTCATTTGTCTTTAGATACTCTACAGGCCTTCTCTGTGGAAAAATTCCTCATTTCTCCTTTTCTGGAAAAAAAAATGACACCCAGCACATGCTTCCCTTAAGTGGGCCTGAGTGCTCTAGTCCTCGCGTGCTCACTATTTGGAGCCAGGGATTCCTCTGTTGTGAAAGCCTGGTCCATGACTGCAGGATATTTCATGGTATCTGGCACTCTGCCCATTAGATGCCAATCTCCATCCTTCCATCCCAAGCTTGTAAGTAGCAAGAAATATCTCCAGATGTTACCACATGTCCCAAAGTGTCCAGAGCATCCCAGTTGCAACCTAGAGGGAAAAGCACGAAATTGTGTCACAGTTCCCCTCAGAGTGTGGGGTTCAAGGTGCTAACAAAAGAGTTTGCCACCCTCTTGAAGAGCAAGGGCAAAAACTAAATTTGGCATGGATGGCTAGAATGGGCATTTCAGATCTCAGCTACTGTGATTCCTGCTCTCTTTGCTACCACACCCTGCTGCAGTGGGATTTGGTGCAAACTGGTACCTCTGTGTGGAATGATCATTCCTTTCTTGCTTGTGGACTTATTCTGACTTATTCTTACACATATGCCCTCCTGGAACATTTAGCAGAACTCCAGTGAAGTCTTTCCTCAGGACCCCTGTTAGAGCACTCTCTACACTTTACATTTTAGCTCATCTTAACTGAAAGATGTTAACATTCACCTATGGTGCTATAATGCCCCCCTCCCCTGCCTTCTGCCTGGTTTCCGTTCCCTGCCCTTCCCTCTCTGCCACACAAGGTTATAAGTTCCTTGAGGACAAAGAGAAGACCAGGCTTGTTTTGCTCTTTGGTTCTCTTTTATTCACTACCGTCGTCCTGGTAACAAGGTGTTTAAATTTATGAATATATGAATAAGTGACCAGGGAATTGTTTCTAAGAGAGTATTTTAAGCATTCTACCCATTGTTCTTATGGGGACAGAAAATTGATTTCCAATGGGTGTTACTTTATAAAACAATCCTTGTGTTTTATTTCTAATTAGAATTAGCCATTTTGTTTGTGAATGTTTTGCCTGCCTGTATATATGTGCACTACATGTATGGTTTATGTACTTGGTTCCAATAGAATTTAAAAGAGGGCATTGGATCCCCTGGAACTGGAGTTAAGAATGGCTGTGAACCACTGTGTGGGTGCTGGGAATCCTTTTATTTTAAAACTTGAGTGAAGTAACTGCATTCAATTAATGCCTCAAAGATATGAAAAAAGCAAGAATCCCTATGTGGCCATGTGAATTCACATAAGCTGACCCAGAACTCCCAGATGTTGTCAGAGTTGTGTGCACAGGCTTACCTAGGCAGTTTCTAGAAGCACAGACCTGACTGCTGAGCTAAACTCCAGAGTTCCTGTGAACAGTTCTGAGGTCTGGGAAGTGCTAACAATTCCCATGTCTGTCAAATTCCTAGGAGATGCTGCTGCTGTCCTGGGATTAGCCCCTTTTGAGAATCTGTATCTGTGGACAGACAGAGCCTTGGAAAGTTGGGGTTTCTTACAATTTGCCTTTCTGGGGAGATCTCTTCTAATAACTGTTTTACTAGCAACTGAGTTTCATGAGAGTAAACCAGGATGGTGGAAGAGTGGTACAGAGCTAGCACAAGGTCAAACAGATTCCTGCACTGGCTCCCCATAACCACTAGGTCTGCTGGAAGTGGAAACTTGCCTGGTGCTGAGAATAGCTGAAAGCTGTTCGTAAGTCTACAGGTGAGTTCCATGATACAGAGAGTTTAAGGAGCTGCTCCCAATATATTTCCTTCCTGGCCCTCAGGAACACAGTCCTGAGAAGGAGCTGCTGTTGCCCAGAATTTATTCCTGAGTCTCCCGGAGAACGTCCATCACTGAACAATGGCACAAACCAGCCTTTTTGGTACTTTACCAGCTAGAATCATCTGGCCAAGGAGATGCAATCAGCGGGTGCTGATGTTATGCACAACCCTAAGTGCATCTGCGGTAAAACACAGACTTCAGGTGAACCAGTGCTTGAGGTACAAATTATACTCCCCACCGAACAGCTCCCCAAATCCAAAAGGATCCTTCTTTGGGTTTTTGAAGCAACTCAGTAGCAGGACGGAATTGCTTTCCAGAAGGATTCTGGTGTGAGCCAAGAGAACAGTGGTGACCTGGAAAAAGGATCTGCTCCTGCAGGGTTTGAAGGCCACATTCATTCTTGAAAGGTAAATCTGACATAGCACCAATCTTTATAATCCACTTAAATTAGTGTCAGGTAAGAATACCCCCTGCAAATAGATAGGGGTACAAAGATATGCTGTTAAAAAGTTCTTTCTGGTTGGTTGGTTTGTTCGGTGGGTGGGTGGGTGGGTTGTATTGGTGATACTGGGGGGTAGAACTTATGGCCTCTAGGATGCTAAATACGTACTGTACCACTGAGCTATACCCTGGCCCAAGTTATTTCTTGTTTACCTGAAATACAGCTTTATGTATTTGCTCTCCCCCACTGCAGTCCTAGCTAGGACATGTGAGCAGGTGTGTAGTTATAATGTAATTCTGATTGTGTTGGGCAGTTAGAATTACTTCAAAGGAACTACAGAGGGAATAGTCTCAAAAGGAAGCAGGCTGCATGTGATTGAGAGACCATAAAGGAAAAAGATACAGGAGGTGGGATTGGAATTGGGTCGTGAAGGATAAGATCAGGGAGTGAGGAGATAGGTGAGGGTGTTCCAAGCAGGGGAAAGGGTAGGCAGATTCAGCTCGCAGAAAACAGACTGTGCAGTGAGGGCATGAAGCTGTAAAGGATTGAAGGCAGCAAAGTGCAGGAAACACAGATAGTTGAGGCAGTTAGGAGTAGACAGAGCCATTAGTTATGAGCAGACTGCTGCTTCATGGAGTCTGGGCTCTGTAGGAGATCAATAACAGGTAGTTTCCAGGAGTCTGCTAGTCTCTCCTCTACTATGGATGACAGCTCATTGATGACTTGCATACCGATTGGACTTACTGATCATTGCCAGCACTTTATAATTGCAGACTGGGAGCTGAGGATGAAACAGTAAACGGGTTCAAACACTCTGTGTGTGTGTGTGTGTGTGTGTGTGTGTGTGTGTGTGTGTGTGTGTGTGTGGAATCACCATGTTAAGGTGCTGCTTAAATAACTACCTGCTTATCTTATGAGCCCTGATGAAGTGAAGTTTGCTTCTTTTAGAATCACAGTCCATCATGTTGAAAGGCCACTGACCTATGGAGTAGAGGGGTAGTTGGTTTTCTTCATTTGTTTATGTAACTTTCTCAGAGTCACTTCTCCCCTGCTGATTTTAGCAGTGGCAACTCAACAGGATCCTAGCCTCTGCCAAACTCATGCAGGCCAGGGCTAGCCAGGGACTGGGGAGGAGCTGGTATCGAAAGCACCACTGAGGCAGCCATACTGTGGCAGCTGTTAAGGGACAGAGACTATGAGTATATGGAACTGTGGACTCCAGCAAGAAGGACGTGGAGTCCGGTAGCCAGGGGCCCTGTTAGACAGCTGGCCTACAGAGACAGTCAAGAAAGAAATAAGGAACCACCATAAGCGAGAGCAGAGCGTTGTCCATTGCTCTTCAGAGAATCTCCTTGCAGGCATTTACGCTGGACACTGTGCAGAGCCTGAGGGACTCTGGGACACTCAGCCCTAAATGGGACAAGGAGAGAGGGTGTCTGGGAGGTCTTTGTCAAATCTCTTCCCTCAATGCTCAGGGAATCTATGTAGGTGAGGCAGAAAGATTGTGATTGTTAAAGGTGGTGGGTGACTACAAGGAAACAGCATCTTTCAGACACAAGGTTGATACATATATGAACTCAGATAGTAACAGCATGTACCAGGACATGCACAGTTACAAACCAGACAAAACCCCAGCATGGAAAAGGGGAAGTAGACACAAAGTCCTACTCCTAACCAAAAACTATTTGCAATTGATACCAGCTGGGAAAGGGAAAGTCAGTTTTTTTCTAATGGAATATTCCTGGGGGTGTCAACCATACTCCAAGGCAGGCCCCACACTTTGGAGTAGTTTGCCAACACAAAATGGATTCCATGGCTTTTTGTGCAGTTTTTAGTTTTTAGTGTTCTTTTGTTGTTTTTTTGGTTTGGTTTTGGTTTTGGTTTTGGTTGTTGTTTTGGGGGGGGATTGTTTATTTGTTTTTTGGTTTTTTGAGACAGGGTTTCTCTATGTAGCCCTGCCTGTCCTGGACTTGTTGTGTAGACCAGGCTGGCCTCAAACTCACAAAGATCCACCTGCCTCTACCTCCTGAGTGCTGGGAGTAGAGGCGTGTTGCCACCATTGTTGTTATTGTTGTTTTGTTTGTCTTATTGATTTTCTCTTTCTTTTTAGTTTGTTTTGTTTCTAGCATTTTGTTTTGTTGTTGTTGTTGTTTTGTCTTCTTTTCTTTTGAGAGACAGAGAAAGAACATGACGTGGGATTGATGGGAAGGTGGGAAGGATCTGGGAGGAGTTGAGGCAAGGGAAAGAATATGATCAAAATATATGAAAACAAATTTTTAAATAAAAATTATTTTTAAAAGAATGAAACAAACAAGCATAAGAGTTCCTATGACACAGAGAGATGAGATTAGTGAAGATACCAAGAGACAAATAGCCCCATTGTGTTCATCACTTCCACTTCCAAGTCCGTAAGACCCAGCTGACAACTAGGGGTCCTTGCTTGGCTGTGAAATTGCCTGCTGCATCTGTGTGTTTCTGTTTGTGAGCAATCCTTTTAAGGAAGCTGGAACAGGTCTAGTTCCTCCTTAACAGTTGTTCTCATACTAAGGGAGACTCTTTGGGTAAGAATGATGTCAGTGAGTAAACAGTGACTGAAACAATAGATAATAATAACTATTTAGTCCCTGAATCCCCATGATGGTTGTTCTTGGTCATCAACTTGACTACATCTGTAATTAACTAAAATCCAAAAATGAAGAGCACACCTATAAAGGAATTTTGCTTAATTTGAAGTAGGAAGATCCACTTCTAATCTGGATCTTTGAAGTATCAAGACACACCTTTATTCCAGATCTTTTGAGCTGACAAAAGATATACCTTTAATCTGGGCCACATCTTTTGCTGGAAGCCCAAATAGCAGTGGTGTTATGCTCCGATCTCAAGTTCCCCAAAGACCACTCATTAACCATTTCCTATGCAAGTGCACGAGGGTTTTTTTTTTTTTTTTTTTTTTTTTTTTTTTTTTTTTTTTTATTCAAGCCCAGGCAGGGACTCTCTCTCTCTCACCAATACAGTGGATTGGGAATGGGAGCCCAGAGCTTAGAAAATGTGACTTTTTTATAGGTTTAAGACAAAGAAATGGGTTTTACAGTATGTGATTGGATGACATTGAAGAGACAGACATGTCTGTCCCTGATTGGCTGTTGTTGTGTGCCAGACCATTTGCTGTCAGTTTGACCAGCAGAAAGTATATTTGGACTCTGGGTGCTTTCCCAAAGCAAGCTGATTAACTGTCCATGAGCTGTCCATACTGTGTGGTTTTTCCAGGAATTGTTAGAAACTTGGCCTAGTTAGGAAGATTGATAACCTTAAGCCTGTCATGGAGTTGGACTAGTCAAGCAAACTGGGGTCTTTGGGGGGTCTGGGGTCCCTGGGGGTGGGTCTCCACAGAGGATCTCAACCTTCCTAATTCTGTGACCCTTTAATACATTTCCTCATATTGTGGTGACCCCCAAGCATATAAAATTATTTTTGTTGCTATTTTGTAACTTTGTAATTTTGCTACTTTTATGAGTCTTAATGTAAATATATGTGTTTTCTGATGGCCCTAGGGGACTCTCAAAGGTCACAACCACAGATTGAGAACCACTACCTTATATGGACCTGGAAGGAGAAAGCTTTTGCTCTTTGCCTGCTTGCTTCCCTTGCTAGCAAGTCTATTTTTGTTGCTGCTGCTGCTGTCATTGTTGTTGTTGTCATTATAATTAGAGGCTAATTTTTCAGGATTCCAGCATATACTAAATACCAACTGAGACATCTAGCCTTGTGGATTGAGCAACTATTGGATTCTTGGACTTTCCATTCACAGCTAGCCATTGTTGGATTAGATGGACTTCAGCCTGTAAGTCAGTCTAACAAATGCCCTTTCTATATATATAAAAATTCATTCTGTAAATGCTATTACTCTAAGGAACCCTGACTAGTGCAATAGAAACAGCAAGATTAAAAAAAAAAAAAAAACCCACTGTGTGTATACATCCTACGCCTACAAGTAGGTTACTTCTTACAAATATAGAAAAATATCCATGTGTATTAGTTATTTGCTCATTGCTGTGAAGTAATGCCTAGATAAAAACAAGAGAAAGGGGCACTAGTTTGTGTGTGTGTGTGTGTATGTGTGTGTGTGTGTGTGTGTGTGTGTGTGTGTGTGTGTGTGTGTGTGTGTGTAAATACCACATCTATGCAAGTACCCAGTGAATCCAATAGAGGGCATCAGATCTATAGAACTATAGGTGAGTGAGTGCTGAGAACTGAGATCCAGTCCTTGAAAAAGCAGCCATGTCTCCAGAGCCAATGGGGTTTATTTTGATTTATCATTGTTCCAAGGTATCAATACGTCCATCACAGAGCTATATCATGATTGAAGGAGCTTGAGGCACATGGTCACATTACATCCATGGTCTAGAAGTAGAGGGAAAAATGAATGCCAATACTCAGCTAGCTTTCTCCCTTTTGTGTAGTCCAGGATCAAAATGCTACTTTTAGGATTTTTATTCCCTCCTCAGTTAACCTAATCAAAATAATCCCTGATACTTGTACATGGAAGCATGCCTCCTGGGTGATGCCAGATTCTATCAAGTTGATAGTCAATTCTAATCATGACACAGCGGTTGTCCTTACTAAGAAGTGGCAGCAGGGCCTTGCCAGGCTCACCATCTTCCAGTCTTAGAGGTTTCCCACCATGTCATCTGATGTGGGCAGTAAAGAGCACACATGAGGCCACATGGAAAGATCCCAGTGCTGGGACTCTAAAGGCAGTCCAGAACAAGCTCTTTTCCGGTCAGTTCTTCTTAGCTTATGTTCTTGATGCAGCCAATTGATCAGGAACATGAGTTTTCCTCAGGATGAGCCTAAAAATGTGGAAACGGCTGTTAGTATACTGACAGCTTGAGTGGCGGTCAAGCCAAGCCCCTCCATCCATGTTCATACAGCAACCTCCTCCAGCAAGTGTGTGACACCGATCGCTGGCCTTTCTGTAGCACTAACAAGAGGCCACCTGGGAGCGCATAAGGACCCAGGACTTAACCTACAGCTGTGGCCTTGTCCCTCTTAACCTTTCCAGTGTCGATCAAGAGGACCCAGGCCTCCCGTGCACTGTCTTCCCCCCAGTCCAAACCTCTAAGGGATTGTTCTTTTCTGAAGGATATAACTCACATCCTTACCATGATTATTCACATTATTCTAGAAGTTGAAGCCTAAGAACTTTGACTTACTCTTCAAAGCTCATTTTTAGAAAGTTCAATTCATACCTACGTGTGTGTGTGTGTGTGTGTGTGTGTGTGTGTGTGTGTGTGTGTGTGTGTGTAATCTGTGCAAAAGAGAACTTCTGGTCTACCACATGTTGGCTCTGATCTAGTTACTGGGCACTCAAAAGCCATCTACCACATGTCTAACACAGGTAATCAATTTATCTGTGCTAATTTTATAACACTGATAATGTGAGAGATTAGCAGTGTAATCGTTTACCTCGAATACCCCACAGGATAACAAGGGTATTTGATGCACTTATGGCCACATAACAGGGTCTAAATCTAGTCCAGATCTTTCTATGCTTGGAATCTAAATGTCTTGAGAACCAGACCTAGCCACTTCCTATTTACAAGCAGCTCTCTGATGATAGGCAAGATGGATGTGTAAATAGAATTAAATGCCAATTGAGCATGTTCTGATAAAAGTGCAAGGGGGCTGCAGAGGTAGCTCTGTCAGTAATGCTTGATGTGCGCCAACTCTGCATTTCAGGATGCATATGAAAAAACTGAAACGCTGGGCCCAGTGGCTTGTACCTGCAACCTTAGCATTGGAGAGGCAGAGACAGGTGAGTCCCTGTGTCTCAGTGGTCTAATTGGGTGAGCCCCAGCCCAGTAAAAAATCCTATCTAAAAATTAAGATAGATGAGCCCAAAAGAGGAAAAATCTATGAAGTTGTCATCTGACCTCTACTTGTATATGCACATTGCACACATATAGACACACATCCAAAATACATGGTCACATACATAAATACATACATGTATGCACTAAAAGTATATAGGAAAGTTTACCTTGATTGACAACTAGACTGCATGGAGAAAGACCAAGATTAGTGATGCACATGTCTGAGTGCATCTGTCAGGGCATTTGAGGGGACAGTTGAACCATGAAATATATGTCCTCATGAATTGCCATGGTAGGATATTAATATGATAGCTTTCTTGGGAGTTGATGAGATGGAGTGAGTGGGCCCTAGTTTCAAGAGGTAGATCCTGGGGGTGTGCTCATGGGGGAATATAGCTTGCCTTGTCTCCTTCCAATATTCCTATTCCTCTGCTTACTATGCATTGACCATTTTTCTGTCTTCTTCTCACTCTATGATCTGCTAAAGTGACTGTGGACCAAACCCTCTGTATCCATGGCCAAATTAAAGCATTCTTTCTTCCCTCTATACCATCCTAATACCTTTGGTTTTGTCAGTCAAGAAACTGACTAACATATTATAAGGCTAGGTCTCATTAGATTGCTTTATGTGGTGCCCTCAAGTGCCAGCGGTGCATTTCTCTTCTCTGCCTTCACTCTCTGTGTCCCCATTCAACTTCTCTTGATTGTTTTAATCATACTGTTCTTGAAGAAGTCTGCCCTTCCATGGGTACATTCCTCTTCACAGTAGAGATAGCTCATCAGAAAGCAGCTATTTCCTCTCAATGCTTCCCAGCATTGCCTTCAAAGTAGCTTCTGTTCGTTAATGAACTTAGAACACAAGACAAACATTCTGTGACTTAAAGCCAATCCACCTCAGTCATTTTATGAATGGGGAAGGTGGGTCTTGGAGAGCTGGGATAAGAGCCTGCTGTTGCTCAGTAAGAGGCAAACCAGCTCTAAAGGCTCGGCTTCTTTCCCTACCTCATGCTCTCCCTGTTCTTAACTGATCTGTGTCATCTAGTGGCATCCAGGAGAAGCCATACTAAAGAAACTCAAGTGTTCTTGGAAGGAAGGAAATAGACACCAATTACCCACTCCCAGCACATGGGTGCACTGAACAAGCTACACTGGGTACACCTACAGAAACATAATTAGAGACATTCCATGAGAGGTTGGCAGCATCTCTGAAATACTTGTTTGCATTTAAGTGCACAGAACACTATGTCTTGATATCATTCCCAGGCCAAATTTTAGTCAAGGACCATTAAATATTTATTCTTCATCAATTCCTGAGTAACACACTGCTCAGCGTTCCTGCTTACCATCCTGACTCACTCACTTAATTCAAGGCTGCCTTGCAGTTGGATAGTTGAAATACCACTTCTGCACAAGACACATATGCTTATAAGATAATTGGGGGTCTTTAGGGACCCTCCAGTAGGAAGCACTATAGAACCAAGAAGACTGGAGTTTGCTGCCATTTTGGTTCTTGCTACCTATATGGCTTTGGAGAACTTAGGTAACCTCTCTAAGCCTGCCTCTTCCACTCAAAGATGACAAACTAATATTAGACAATGCTACATGTGATCTGACTCTAGAAAACAACAGCTGTCACTATTGTTCATCTCACCTTCCACGCCTTTTCTTATACTGATTGTGCTTGAGGGAGGGTGGCTTTCCTGTCCAATTAAAATATCCACTTCCAGAAAGCCCACTCCAAGTTTCCCTGATCCCTCCAGGCCGCAGCCATTGCTCTCTTCTGAATTTTCCCACTATTAATCATCTCACTCAGTCACTTGGGTACCCAAAGCACTGCCTTTGGTTGTTCTTCAGCCACCTCAGTGTAAGGGCGGAGGGAAGATACTCAACTTTGAAAGGGAAAGTAGAAGGGTCAAGGAAGACAACACAGAACTGGAAAGGCCACTATGTGAGGTCACATGGTGTGCCATAGAATAGAAGTCGCTCTGTCTCTAACACTGGGTGAATGTATGGCAGGGGGTCGGAGGCAAGAAGCAGAGTCAAGGGTCTCTCTCAGTCGCTCTCCATGTTATTTTCTGAGGCATAGTGAGTGCAGAGTTCATCATGCAGCTGTATGGCCTGGCTGATGAGCTCCACGAGTCCACCTGCCCCTGCCTCTGCAGCACTTGGATAACAGGTATGAATTGCCTCACCCAAGTTTTACATGGTGCTGGAGACTCAAATGCGTTACCAACTGAGCTATGTCACTAGCCCCATCTCTCTTTCCTACTTGGTTCCCTTGCCCTAGTAGAACATGGTTAACATTTGTTCAGTGAATGAAAGAATAACAGTTCACAGTACCTGTCATTTCTCATTGCTTTGTTTTACGAAAGATGAAATCAAGGCCTATCAAAAGAATGGATCACCAGAGGGCAAAGCTGAGACTAAGCCTGGTGCCCTACTTTCATTTTTAGGCTCTCTCTACACCCCAAATTCTACATTTCTTGAATGTAGTTACCACAAAATCCATAAGTAAAAACCATTTTGTCATTCAATGTCTGGTGATAGTGACCAATTCTGAAACTCTCAGAAATAAGAAGACTTCCCCCAAGAAGATATCAAAACTGTGAATTGCCAAAGGATGGGATAAACATTGAGATGTAACAAGAATAAATTAATAAAAATAAATTTAAAAAAACTGTGAATTGCTAGATGTTAAGAAGCTTGTGGGAGTATACCACATTCACAGAAATAGCTAGAAACCCAGAAAACAATTATTATGAAATAGATTGCCTGGGGCTCAGCCCAGTGAGGCCCATAATGTCCTATGCCACAGGTGGCAAGGAGCCAGCAACTGGGATATTTTGGAAGAGCCATTGTTTGGCCTCTGCATATGATCTCCAACAGTTTAAAGCATTGAGAGATCTTGCTTGGGACCCTGGTGGGGTTTTGTTTGGTCCCTGTGCAGAGTATGTTTAGAAAATGACTGCAAATCTGTTGCGATGTTTCAGTGCCTGGTTTCCCAAGGCTGCACAATGTTTATGCCATCCAATTAAACCCTTTTAGTATCAGGTCAGTGTTACGGGATGCCATCGTATATCACCTGGAGCCAAAAGCATAAATCTAAAGCCAGAGCCAAGCCTGCAACCTTGCCCAGAAAGAAGAGCCATAAGGAAAAGGAGCTGGAAACATGCGAGCCAGAGTGGAGAGAGTGCTTCAGTCACATCAACACTGCCAAGGGGTTTCCTGAGCTCAGACAGTCCCTCTGTCACCCGCGAGCTGCGTGAGCTTTGGGAGGCCTTCACGCTCTCTGTCCACAGTTTCTAAGAGGAATATAATCGTATACCTGTGGCTTTATTTGAAGATCACGCAAATAAAACATTGGAAACCACTCAGAACAGCACTTGCGATGTAATCCGGCCACAGAAATATCATCTGGGTGGATGATTATACAGGAGGGGTAAACCTGAAGAGAGAATGCTTTGTGTCAATAGCCACATACCTCTCAGGTGGTGAGCTAAGACAGCAGCTCTGTAGTCTTTTTTTTTTAAGATTTTATTTATTTATTTATTTATTTATTTATTTATTTATTTATTTATTTATATAGTGCTCTGCCTGCCTGCACACCTACAGGCCAGAAGAGGGCATTAGATCACATTATAGATGGTTGTGAGGCACCGTGTTGTTGCTGGGAATTGAACTCAGGACCTTTGGAAGAACAGCGGAACAGTCAGTGCTCTTAACCTCTGAGCCATCTCTCCAGCCCAGCTCTCTAGTCTTAAAGCCAGCATCTCCGTGACAGGCCATTATGAAGTTTCACGGGCTCTTCTAGCTTTCTTTTCTGGAACTCTTAAACAAGCTACCCAGGGCCTAGCTCCACAGATCGTTTTCCTTCAGGTGATGGAGAACGAGAAAGTGTGCAGGCTGGCTTCCCAAGAGCCCAGTGACCTGGATGGATTTCTAGACACTGTGCCCTCAGGAAAGGAGTGACAGGCAGGAAGCAGGAGTGCTCGGGCTGTGGGCAAACAGTTTACCCAGCGTCCCCTGTGATGCTCACTGAGTCAGACATGCAGAGCATCTTCCCAGCGACTCTACTAAATCCTCCAGGATAAACGGTTGCTGTGGCAGAACAAAGGTAGGAAGGGGACATCTAAGTTTCTAGACCCAGCACACTCTGCATACAGTTTTAAGATATCCTTTCTGCTAAGTGGTCCAGGGGACCCCCATCAGCCCTGTGCAGTAGGTATGACTGTCACATCCCCTCTGTAGACGAGGAAAGAGTCACCTGAAGAAGGTGAGAACTGGCTCCAATTTACGTGGGTAGAGAGGGGCTATAAGCAGACTCAGATGTCTTGCTCCAAATACTCCACTTTTAAGATGTTAATTAAGTGGCCCATGATCCAGCATGCTTAAAAATGGCCTGTGGGTGCTCTTTGCCCTAACCCATGTCTCCTCTCAGAACTTTTTTCCCTTCTTAGTGCCTTTCCATTCACACGGGCCTTTTCCATGTTCCTTGAAGATGATAGGAGCAGCCATACCTTAGACCATTTTCTATAGCCATCCCTACCACTTGGAATGTTTTTGTCTCAAACACTCATTGACCTGCTCTCTTACCAGGAGCCTTTTCCTTCAGTCTCATCCTCTCAGTGAGGGTCACTTTGTTGCATCTTGAAAACTCCCTCTTCACCCCTGCTCAGCCTCACCCCCTTAAGACTGTCAGGCTTTCTTCTTTTCCATGACTCTCAAAACTTCCTTGTAGATTTTCTCTCTAAGAGTGTGTACAGTGTCTCTCTCTGAAATGTGTGCCTGTAAGAGGTTATAGTCAACTTCTTATCACCTCATGAGTCATACAATGCTTAGCACTCTGCCAGTTCCTGATGGTCAATGATGAAAAACCTATGTCCTTGGATCTTTATGAGGCTGCAATTGATCCTGGCAGGAAGGTTGGCATCTGCATTCTTAATTTGCCTTTTCTGACTGGATGCAGGAAGCTGGGCTTTCCCAGACCACACAACAGCCATTCTGAGCATAAAATGACCATCTAGCTTTGTAAGAAGTAGCTCTAGAGCAACAGTTCTCAACCTGTGGGTCCCGACCCGCTTGGAGGGTTTCATATCAGATTTTCTGCATCTCAGATATTTATATTATGACTCCTAACAGTAGTAAAATTATAATTACAACATATCATCAATTAAAACAATATTATAGTTGGGGGCCACCACAACATGAGGATCTGTACAAAAGGGTCCCAGCATTAGAAAGGGTGAGAAGCACTGGTCCAGAGGCTTCAGGGCAGGAGAGCTGGGAGTGCTAGGTATTGGGCATTGTCACACAGAAGTAGAAGAGGCCCAGGTAAGGCAATCTAGGACTTTGTCTATAGGAGATGGGTACTTAAATACCTCACAGGTAGGAGCTTGTGGTCAAAACCACGTCTTATCCTAACCATCTGTCTTAGTTAGGGTTTCCTTTGTTGTGATAAAACACTATGACTGGAAGTAACTTGAGAAAAGTAATTATTCCAGCTTAGCACTCCCAGGTCACTGTCCATCATGGAGTGAAGTCAGGCAGGAACTCATGAGTCTGCAGACAGGAGCTGATGCAGAGGCCGAGGCCATGGAGGGGTGCTTACTGGCTTGCTCCTCATGGCTTGTTCAGCCTGCTCTGCATCCTGGACCACCTGCCCAGGGATGGCACCACACCACAGAAATCTGTACCCTCCCACATCAATCATCAATAGATAAAATGCACTACTGTCTTGCCTACAGGCCAGTCTGGTAGGAGCATTTTCTCAGTTCAAGTTCCTTTTTCTAAAAGGACTTTAATTTGTGTCAACTGGACATAAAACTGGCAGCACATCACCTTATGGCAGAAGCTTTTCAGCTCTGCAAACCCCGGGGACAAAGCCACCACCTCCGCAGGACATTCTTATCATTGCTGCCCACAGCTGCCCTGATCTCCCTCAATGATGGATCGTGTATACATGTTTGAATGTGTGGACAGGACACATGTGTGCACATGCATGTGAGGCTTGAGGCTGGTGTTGGGAGTTTTTCTCAGTCACTCCCCATCTAATCCATTGGGTCAGAGTCTCTCAAATAAACCTGGAGCTGTTTCACCTAGCATTGCTAACCAGCTTATTCCCAGAGTTCTGTCTCCACTCTCCAAGCTCTGGACTCCCAGGTGGGACACTGAGCCCACCACACAACATTTAAGTGGGTCCAGCATAGGCCAACTGTGCCCTCATGTCCATACATGAGTGTTTTACCCACTGAGTCATCTTCCTTGGATCTTGAATATCTTAAGTGACTGGGAAGCCTGCCATTAGCTTGCTTCAAAATATACTTTATTCCTTTTTCTCAGGTGGTCAGCATTTATTATCGGCCTTATTCTGTTTTTATATAACCAACAAATTTGATCAGTAACAGCTCTTTATTTGTGGAGTTTGTTGATTTGAGGCAAGGTTTCACAATATAGCCCTATCTAGCTTGAACCTCTGTATGTAGGCCAGGCTGGCCTTCAACTTGTGGGGATCCCTCTGCCTCCCAAGTGCTAAGATCACAGGCATGCACCAGCAAGTCTCTGACAGAATACACTAAAAATATGCCCCTGTCAGTGACTTTCTAGACTGGCACGTGCACACCTGAACAGCACTTTTAGAAGTGTCACTCATCTCCAGCTTGCTGAACTATTGTTCTGTTTGTAGGGTCCCCCCAAGCCCAGTTGATTTCCTGGCGGACTTTGTCCTGTTCACTTAACATTCTCTTGGACTCTTTGGAGATTCATGTAAGTGACAAAAGTCCCAGTGTCAGTACCTAACTATGTCCTGTTTACTAGAGCAAAATGCTCCCAACTTCACTCTTACTCTTTCTGCTTACAAAACAGGGAAAGTGAAGTTGTGTGTCTCACAAAGATGCCATGGAAACATGATAAGTACAAAAAAAATTAGCAACAAATATGAACTTACGTTTAGACTTCCATTGTGATAAACGGAAAATAAGTTAGAGTTTGTCATCTCTGCTCCTTGAAAAGCTGTGCTGGATCGACTGCCCACTGACACATTCATGCCACATAGTCATCAAGATTCCCACACTAAATGTCATGGTTACACAACTACTATTTGTCCATCCCTTTGGGGCTCTGGGTCACCTGTGTGATTTTGCAACCTAGCCTGGGCTTAGCTGACAAAATTCAGGTTCCTGAAATCAGTTGGAGAGTTCATTTCAGGCTGATTGATGAGTCTCAAAAGGCTTCAGCTAAGCTAGTTGCGCTCTTACTCTTCTGTAAAATAAACTTTGCTTACATCATGATGTGGCAAGCATTCAAGAGAGCCCTCAGACATGGGTAAAGTGTCTCTATAGGCCCAGACTGAAAAGTGACATTTTTGCTCTGCTACATACTATTGTCCAAAGCATGCTCCAAAGAGGACAGCCCATGTCCAAGGAGGCTGGTGTACTTGGCCCTGACTCTTGATGGGAGACACAACATATGAAAAACAGTGCATATAGGAAGGATATGAATGGGGACCAAATGCAATCTGTCTACTGTAGACAGACAGACAGATTGACAGAGAGGCAGGCCAACTCACAGTTCATTCTTCCCACACATCCTCGTCCTGGCCTGCTCTCCCTGTACCTCATGAGCTATACAGTCCCCCATTTCTTTCCAGTATTGCTTTAATCCTGATGGCTCAGACTCTCGCCTTACTTCTGTGCTTTCCCTGTATCAGCTTCCAGTGCCACTCCCTCCCCCTTACCCATGCAAGCCCTTCTTATATTCCCAATCATATGTCCTCCCGCTGGACACCTGAGACTTCTGATTCCTCCTTTGCTAGACAACTACCAGCAATAGTTAATAGCTGCAAGTGAGTCAGGTCAGGTATGTTCTTAAATCCAGTGGCTAAATAAAGCTGAAAAGATGCTAGAATTTTTTTACAAACTCAGAGGCCAAACAGGAAGAAGATTGATTCTCGGGAAGAAATCCAATGAAGACAGTCACATATACTTTGCAATATCTTCACAATCGCAACCAAAGGTTGAATCCTTGTATACCCAAATAGTGTGACTTTGGACAAATTATTCAAACTCTCCAAACTTAAAATTCACCATCTATTAAATATAACAGTATATCACAGAGGTTGCCCAGGTATTAAATAAAATAGTTGTATACGAATTGCACAGTGTGTGGCTAGTACCTAGAATACAACACACAACACAGTGGCCACTTGTGAACAGTAATCATTCTTTTGTCCACCTTCAATGTAGTTGGTAGGATGAGATGTGAAAATCCAGTCAGTCATTGTCCTTCCTCCTCCTTGTCCTGTTCCTCCTCCTCCTTCTCCTCTTCCTGCTCTCTACCCTGGTGAGTTACACTAGAAAGAAACCTTTCCTTGTATAATTAAAACCCTGTTCCAAATGTCAAGCTTTACTAGTTGCAAATGGGAGGATCAAACTGGTTTAGTGAGACTCTTCCATTCAATCACCCTGGCTTATTTGATTACATCTAATTGGGCACTAAGTGCCAGACTAACTTGTACTATTTGCCAATTTGAGCTATTATGATTAATTGCTTCCTGGGCGTTGGGTCTTCCATTTGGTTCCTACTTTGAACAGCTTTTTCCTGGAATTGATGCTGTGGTTCCCTGTCAGGTAATCACCACCCCAAGGGAAGCAATGACTCCCTACTGTGTAGTGCATCCCTGAGCCACAGTGTTTGCTAGCTATGTTAAATGGATTCTTAATCATATTTGAAGATCACCATGAGTTTACTGGGATGTGAAGAACTTGGCTCCTTTAGGTTTACAGTGATTCTACTTTTCTTTTTTTCCATAGCTGAGGACCGAACCCAGGGCCTTGCACTTGCTAGGCAAGCGCTCTACCACTGAGCTAAATCCCCAACCCCTTTTAAATTTTTTTTTTTTTTTTTTTTGGTTTTTCAAGACAGGGTTTCTCTGTGTAACCTTGGCTGTCCTGGACTCGCTTTGTAGACCAGGCTGGCCTCGAACTCACAGCGATCCGCCTGCCTCTGCCTCCCGAGGGCTGGGATTAAAGGTGTGCACCACCACGCCGGCTCCATTCTACCTTTTTGAAAAAGAAAATATCTACGTATCTATAATAAATTGTCTAGAAGAGATATTGTATGTTTCTGAAATGTATATGATCTCCAAATGTGAGATAAAACAGTTGATGACATGGGCTGGATCTGGTGGGAACTGAGCCAACTGTGTGTGTTCTGTTACAGGAATCTAACTAGACTTTATGACTACAAACTAATCTGACAGAAAATGCCCTGTAACTGTCTCTGTAATAGGTCTGAGATATGGAGGACATGCATGCGCATACTTCCTCATTCTTTATTTTACATGTGGTATAGATACATATATATGTAAAAATCTTACTATAAAATCAATGAAAGTATTTTAAATCAGCAGACCTCCCAATTCCCCTACAAGCAAAACTGTGCTAACTAAACATTATCTAAACCTAAAAGACTCAGTGGTTTATTTTTGAAAATACAGAATATAGACAGAGAAAAGCAGAAACAGAAAGAGGGGAGAAGCAAGGACAAAAGAGAAGGAAGAAAGGGGGAAGAGAAAAAGACATGTGTCAAGAATGGTTACTCCTGAGGTCTTGATATATCAGCATTTCTGATCCTGCTCAAAAAGCTTCAAACAATACACCTTTTCTAAGCAGGCAGATACTGGGATGTGGTCTTACATTTGCACACTTTCTAAGGGGAACCAACATAACTTGCTTCCTCATGGACCATAACCACGGTGCTGGTGCCTAGGGGGAACTCCATCATCAGGATGAGTGGGTAGCAGGCAACACTTGCCCACTGCCTTTGTCTGGGCCTCCTTACCATCTCAGTCATAGCAGCTGGGATCTGATAATCCAAAGTGGGCCCGTGCCAGGTTCTAGGCTAAGCCGGCCAAAAGCAGTATCCCTTGAATTCTAATCCACACCATCATTGAGGAGTTTGTTCGGATAAAATATATTTTCGAATACACATAATACTGTAGTAGTTAATCTTGATTTTCAACTTGATTGGATATGGAATCAATTAAGAGACACGTGTCTGGGCAAGCTGAGTTGCATCATTTTTTTTCCAGTAAAGATTCCTGTTCCTTGTCAATCTCTGATGTTTCTTCAGCACCATCTGACCAGAAAACACATATTTTTACTTCAAAATGTCACACAAATAGCCTCGATAGAGTAAGTCTTTAAGGGTCTTTCAAACTTCTGTCTGAAATTTCACAAGCCAGGCCTCCATCGTCTGCTCTGCTCTCAGCGTTCTTTTCTACGTTTCTGCAACAACCCATTCAGCTCTGATTGCTCAACAGCTTTTCCTAACCAAGGTTCCAAAATTCTTTATGATCTTCTAACAACGCAATCAGATCCACCACAGAAATATCCCACTGTTTGTGCTAACTTCTGTCCTAGTTGCTTAAAGCAAGTTGGGAAGGAAAGGATTTATTTCACATTACAATTCCCAGGCCACAGTCTATCCCTGAGGGAAGCCTAGGCATGGGAACTCAAGGCAGGAGCCTGGAGTCAGGCACTGAAGGAAAAGCCATGGAGGAACATTGCTTCCTAGCTTGCTCCCCATAGGAAACATCCTTAACATGCAGGGCCACTTGCCCAGGTGTGGCCCCGCTCACGGTGGCCTGTGTCCTCCTACACCAACCACTAATCAATAAAATGCCCCCACAGAACTTGCCTACAGGCCACAATCTGAGGTGTTTAGGTTTCCTTTTCCCAAACAACCCTAGCTTGTGTCAAGTTGACACAACTGAACCAGCACAACATCTTTTGAGGGTTAAAGCGTTTAGAAATAGCAGCTTTCTAAATAATCAGTGTAGTACAGATTGTAAAAACAACGTTGTCGCGTATCTGCCTGCCCAGGTAGGCTTCGTTGACATCGGCTTCTCTCTTCCCAACCCTAACTTTCTCTGTCTCTCTCCCTCCTGCTCTCAATGCACAAAGACTTTTCTATTATTGCATATAAATTGTACAAAACTCTGCTTCATTACGACAGTTTCATATATGTTTGTGAATACTTTATCACATTATCTCCTCCCAGTTACTCTTAGATAATCTGATCCTTTCTGCATGGTCCCTGTTCTTTTCATAAATAGTCCTCCTCCTCGTCCTCCTCCTCCTCCACCAGCACCACTTTCTTCTTCTTCTTCTTCTTCTTCTTCTTCTTCTTCTTCTTCTTCTTCTTCTTTCTTCTTCTTCTTCTTCTTCTTCTCTTCTTCTTCTTCTCTTCTCTTCTTCTTCTTTCTCTATTTCTCCTCCTCCCCCTCCTCCTCCTCATCTTCTTCTTCTTCCCCCCCCTCCCTCTCTCTCTCTCCCTCTTGCTGTGTATGTGTGTGTATGTATGCGCATTAGTCTTGAGGGTACATATGAAGAATACATGTATATTTTTCTCTTTAATCTGCCTCATTTCACTTTACAAAATAATTTCCAATTCTATTTTCATGGAAATGACATGTTTTCATCCTTCTTAATGTTCAGTAATATTCCAGCCCATTAAATATAGTCTCAATTTTTTAAAAGAATCACTCTATTCATTAATAAACACCTACACTGATCTTATCTTATAATTTATCAGGAGCTCCATACTGAAAGTCGGTGTGTGGGGATGTCTGTGATGAGCTGACTTACATTCCTTCATGTTTATACCTAGGAATGCTATAGCTGGATCATGTGGTAGATCTATGTTTAGATTTCTGAGGAATCAGCACACGGATTTCCACAGCACTGTACTTTCTGACATTCCCACCAACAGTGTGTCAGTGTGTATGGGTGTGTGCTCCTCATCAGCTCCCATGTCTCCCCTATGGCCATTCTGACTGGGGTAAGATTTGAGTTACCATCATGTCTAGAGATCTTGGACTCATCTCACTTATTTGCTGACTGGATTTGGGGCCACTTATCAGTGTTACTATTTGTATTTTTTCCTGTTTAGTTTCTGAATGTTAGTGTATTCTGGACATCAATCCTGTGTCAGATGAATCCGGGGGAACTTTCCCACTAAGCTGCAGGTAGTCTTTTCACTCTGGCAGTTACTTATTTTGCCTTATAGGTGCATAGAACTTTCATGTACTCACACTGGTTGGTACTTATACTGTTTCCTGGGCTACTAGAGTCCTTTTCAAAAAGTCATTGTCTTCACCTTCATTTTCAATAGTCATCCTGTGTTTTCCTCTCATTGTTTTAGTTTCTGGTCTTGCACTGAGGTCTACAAATTTGAATTCATATAACTGTAACCTTCTGTATATGGACATCCAGTTTTTCCAACACTGTTTGGGAAAGGCTATCATGTCTCCATGTATTTTTGGCACCTTCGTCAGAATCAAATGGCTATAGCTGCATAGGTTTAGTCTTGGATCTTCTATTCTATGGGCTTGCACATGTAGTTTTGTGCTAATATTGTATAGGCTTTATCAATATAGCTCTGTAATCTAGAGTTCTGACACATCCAACGTTGTTCCTTTTGACCAGAGCTGCTTGGGATATTTGAGGCTTTTGTGTTCCACATGATTTGGAGATGTTTTTTCTAGGTCTGTGAAGAATGTCATGCAAATTGTGATGGGTGTATCATTCAATCTATTGATTATTTTCCACAATCTGGACATTCTCACAGTGTTTAATCTGCTGATGAATGAATGTGGGGAATCTTTCCATGTATCAGTAGCTCAAATTTCTTGGTTCAGCATTTTACACTTTTCATTGTATCAGTCTTTCATCTCTTTGGTCAGGTTTATTCCTAGGTTTGGAGTTTTTATGGGTTTGTTTTTATTTTTGTTTCTGAGGACAAGCTGAAAGGCATTGATTTTCTGATTTCTTCCTGGGAAAGCTGTTCTCTTAAACTGGAATCAGTTGAAATAATAAACACCAATGTGTACATGATGCACAGCATTATGTCTCAATAGAAACCTTACTACAGATACCACTGAGGACACAGACCCTTTCCAAGCACTTTTCAGAGACCCAGCAGAGGACAATTAAGGGGGTGAAAACCCTAGTTGGGACCCTCATGTGGGGACTTGCTTATCACCATCATAGAAACCTCCTTACATCAAAACTACATGGATAAAAGCATGCTGGGCAAGACATATGCCCACTTTATGGTTTTTTTTTTCTTGTCTTCAAAATGGGGTGCCTCCCATGCATGTATGTGTGTATGTATTTGTGTATGTATGTGTGTATATATATGTATGTATACATTATGTAATTTTTTTGTGAGTGCCTATGGAGGCCAGAGGTCAACACCCAGTGTCTTCCTCAATTACTGTCCACCTTATTTTTTAACACTGGGTCTCTCCCTGGCCTGGAGCTTACTGAGTGACTAGGCCAGCTGGCTAGCAAGCCAGTCTATGCCAGTCTTGCACTGGAATTGCAAGCATGCAGCATCAAGAGTGCTCAGAGCCTAAGTTGTTAGGTCTTCATGCTTACAGCTCATCTCCCACATGTGCCATCTCCCCAGCTACCTCTTGGCCCCTTTACCTCTTGGTCATACATAAAGGCACATGCATGCCTGGAGGACCTAGAGCCAAACCAAAGAGCGAGTCCAAGAACACAGTTGAGCTAAGTCAATCCAAGGTCATCATGTGGATAATTTTGTTCTTGTTATATAATGTCTGAAATTCAGCTTCCCAAATGAGAATACACACACACACACACACACACACACACACAAACGTACATATATATGATTAACTTAGACATGGCATGGAAACATGCCTTCAGAAGTGCTTGCATAGTACTCTACACAGAGAGAGAGAGCTCAATAAATGAAGGCTCATATCTGTAAAGTGCCTCCTGGAAATGATGCTTCAGGAAGCTAATTTCTCCAAAGTCACTTAAGCTTTTCCTTCCATTCAGTGGCTGCTTCTCCTCCTCTCCTGAGCCCTCTGTTCTTGCTAAATACCATTTGCTTCATCACCAAAGAATAAATAAAGATCTTAGTACTAGAATCAAGGTTGCAGAAAATGTCAAGAACATGGCATGCGGCTTGTGGCTTGATTCGACAGCAAACCCTCAGAAGCCCCCAGCACACAGCATGAGGAATACATTAACTCTATATTGCTCTTCTTATTACAATAGACTAAAACCAACAACAGCAAAGATAAAGAGTAGCAGGTAGAGCTAGATGCCAACGGAGAAATTTCCTTCACTCCCACTGAGGCAAAATAAACAAAGATTCAGTTCTATCCTTTATGAGCTGGTGTATCATCTTACTTTCCACCCACTGTCCTCAAGACCAGGTGGCAAATTCTCTTAACAAGGAGGACACATGGAAGTGCTTCGTTAAATGATGTCATTTCATCACTGCGTGATCACAATAGAGTAACTTCTTAAAAACTAAACTGTGTATGCATCTGTCATGAGAGTGCCATTACATATGTAGCTCATTGATGGCCAGTTATGTGGCTCATTGTTCTGCATAGTGTAAGAATGGAGGGAAGCTCATATTTGACTTGCAAGGAGGCAGGCTTATCCTATATTAGCTCTGGAATAAGTCATAGTTCTGGTTGTATATGAAGCTAGTGGTCAATATAATTTCCTTATGAGGGAGATAGGAAGACGTGTATGTGGTGATAATAGACCAAAGGACTAAGAGGCCTCCCTAGAGATATATTGTGTAATGCATTTCACAGAGATGCTGTGAAATGTATTAGTTACTACCCAATGTTAAATTTTCCTTGCCTGTTTGTAATCTCTTCTCCACACATTAGGATTCCAATGAAGTCTATCCTGCACCACAGCCTGGTTAGCACTCTGTTCTGAAGGGCCAAGGAAATGGTTTGTGGTTACACATGGAGTGAACAAAATACTGGAAGTGAATAAAGTGTCAGATGATGGTAAAATTTGATGACATCATTATGACGTTACAGATAGAGCCAAGTGAAATTTGAGGGATTGTCCTGTGAATCTGAAAAATGGACTCCAGAGTGTACCCAATAATCACCTAGAGATGAGATTGTGGTCGGCTGAGATTTGCCTCAACATATTGCCCTATGAATGCTCAACATAAGAGTGACCCCAAAAGGAAGGGAAGCTATGAGCAATATGATTCATAATCGTGAGAATGACAGCTCAGCAGCTGTCAGTTCTTGGTCACCAGGCAATATCCCAGAAGCACTTGTACTTGGATGAGGTTGATGGCTGGAGGCCCATTTTTCAGATGAGGACCAGAAACTTGAGGCTGTCGTGAGTATACAGGGAGTGAAGTGTTGGGTCCCAAATCTCTCTGTCTCTCAGACCAGACTGTTCTTTATACCAGATGGTGGCATGTGAGTTAGCATGCTCAAAATTGGTATCTAGCCCAAGCCTCTGACTTCCGCCCTGTGTGTAAAAGGAAAAAGACATGGAAGGGTATACACCACTCCGTGCGTGATAGAATAGAATGTATACATGGACAGATAGTCAGCATTCCGGGCAAGATGCATTTGACTGGGGATGTCTCATGGAAAATAGTTCCAACACCCCATGTCAAGAGTGAAAATGACACTTAGCACTCACCACTGCCATCCAGTTGAGTTTTCCATGGTCTCTCACACAAGATGCATGTAGCTACTGAATACTTGAAGTGGGACCAATATGATAAGTGAATTAATTTTTATGAATTTAACCCAAAAGATGAATGACATGGCATCAGTGGTGCATTTGACAGAACAGGCTAGACCGTCCTCCTGCCCCATATGGCTGTGGTCTAGCTGTTAATCAAAGGGCTGGCATTACCAAAACTGATGAGAAAGAGCTCTGAAGCCACACTGCCTTATCTGAATGCCAGCTTTCTATCCACATTACTCCTTTGTAGCTCAACTTCTCCATCTTCAAGTTGGGGATTAAAAACTAACAACTTCCCTAGGGTGCTGTGAGAGAGAGGTACACTAATGTTGGGAAAGTACATTGCATGCATTTCCTCAGGACAGAGTAAATACAGCAGATATAAATCATGCTTTACATATCAGCCAATATGGGTGTCTCCTCTATTGTCCAGCTGCTGGGTACCATTAACCAATAAGATACAGAAGGGACCTGCATGCAGCCCCTTTCCTCAAGAAGAATTTTCAATCCCTCATTCATCTTTAGGCTTTTTACTTACTCTGCCTCCTTTATTGCCAGAGAGTCCACAGTAAACACAGAGAAGTGGTGAACTGAAGAAGAAAGAACACCCAACAGCAGCTGACACACAACAGGGGTCCAAGGGTAGCCCCAGGTTTTCTGTTGCAGAGTGAGATTCTGTGATTTGCAAACCTAGACTGGACCAAACTTTGACTGTAGTCTTGACCTCATGCACCCTGGACTCTCAGGCAGACAAGTAGGTGGTGTCAGTCTATGATTTGCTTGGCTGCACTTCTTTCCCTGGCTGTATTTCAGATAGAGCCTGGTATCTGAGGATGTTAAGCTCATGGAAAGTATGGATGCTCCAAAAATCCAGAAGCCCAGAAAGGCATGGATACTCATCATATGATTTATTTAATCAAATGCTAAGTACTAGTTTTCCTGTAGCATCCATTATCCATTGACCCTTCGTCAAAAGATGCTATGAAATGGGGATGTCCATCAAAAGTTTGCTCATTAGAACCTTGATGCCCCAGTGCAGCACTAAAGAACAGCCTATTAATGTTGCCTTGCAGAAGTTGGCTCTCCAGAGTTGAGTTCTTTATTCTCACATGACTAAAGCAGTTACCCATAGAGCAGACATTGCTGCTGATGATGATGATGGTAAATGTATTTCTGTGTCCATGCTTGCCCAAGTATTCATGGAGGCCAGATGTTGACACTACCTTTCTTATTTTTGTGAAAGGATCTGTCATTAAACCTGGAGCCCACCATTTCAGCTAGCCTGGATGGCCAGTAAGCCCCAGTATCTGCCTATCTCCTTTCCTCTCTCTTATGCTGGGGTTATGTGTGTGAACTACAGTGCCTTGCCACTACATGGAGACTCAACCTTGGGCTCACATGCTTGCTCAACAAGCCCTTTGCCCACTGACCCTATCTCTAACTCCTAGAGCAGACAGTGCTGATACCACATTATTCACATGCTTTGGGTGCTTGCTGCTCTGATTTGACTCAGTAAAGCTCCTTACAGGTAAGGTTGCTTGACCTTGAACTTCCAGAAACAAGAATAATGAGCTAAGCAGTCAACTTTTTACTTATGTTACCTAGTCTCCGATATTCTAATATAGCAACAGAAAATAGACTAAGACAATGGATGAAACTCAGCTTTGGAGAGAACAATTTCTACTCCATCCTAGCTCATGCCCCCATGTCTGTGATGCTGATTCTAGAAATGGCATGTAATTTTTGGTCACCTAATTAGACCATGGCATGTCCTTCACCAAACTGTCAAGCAAAAGTGGCATGTGGCCTAATTAAGTGCAATAAGGTTTAGATGTTTTTTTAAAAAACTTCCAGAAAGAAAGAATATGTCTTTCTGAAGACCTTAAGCAGAAAGACTTCTATATGGAGTTGTCAGATGAGGGTAAATGAAGTAGGTCCAAGGAAGGGTCAAGTCAGCCCAGAGCAACACATGAGCACTAGACTTGACCTTGCCCCACCTCTATTTCTGTATTTGAATTATATGAACTAATAAACTTTGTCCCTCGCATCCAAACAGAATGCTCCTTCTGCTGCTACCTTGGTTCTATGAAGGCTGCACCAGTGACTCTGAGAAGCGCAGCTGCCAGGTGACCTGCTCTGGTTGCCATGGCAGCAGCCTCTGCAGCCCTAATCAGAAAGGACCAAATGGCAAAAGCTGTTCATAGGCTAGTGGCAGCAATTTTAAGGATGTCCTATGAGGGGCTGACCCTAGCAAAGGATTCTAAAAAAGAGGCTTGCTTATGTAATTTAAAATCTTAAAATAACCACACATCTAGTCTGAGAATCCCTCTGGGGCTTGTGACAGCCTAACCTGGGATGGAGAGGTCAGAGATTTTCAGTGAATGAAAAATAGGCTAAGAACAGAATTATCTCTTATTCACAGCAGAGGATAAGAGTGGGTCAGGACTCCAAGCAGCGAATTAGTAACTGAATTTATTTACAACATCTCACAAATACCTTAGTTACGTAGGAGGGAAGCTGACCCATTTTGGGTGTTTAGAATCAATAGACTAATAAAAGTGATTTTTAAAAATAGCTCCCTATGCTGAAAACATAGCTTTCATTGAACCAGAAGAATTTGTTTTCTGGGCTCTGACTCATTTCCTTATGGACTAAAACAGAAAGAGGGATCCTCGGTCTACTGGATGGTCACTGGCCTAGACACTGCTGTGCACAGAGGCTCCTTTACTGAGTGGGGGGTGAAGCCTGGGTTTCTTAGGTCTCCCTGGTGAGCAGGCTCTCCTCCCATGACTGGGGAAAGTGGTCAGATCCACTGAAGCTCCCAGACCATCATGTCAAGAAAGATGCCTCGGGTGTTTACATCCTGTTTCCATCAAACTGGAGCCAGCACCTCAAGAGTGAGAAGCTGAGAGTGACAACTGGGAAGAGGTCAGAGATCCTCCTAGTGGAGGGAGGAGCTTCTTACATTATCTCAAGCTGAGCAAAGGAGAGGGGATGAAGGCAATCTATAGCAGAAACAAACCCTTCAGAATTGAATGTGGGTTGCCCTGTGTGAGCAGTCATTTTCTTGGGCCTGGGCATTTTCTCTTTTTTACTTCCTAGCGACACTTCCATCAAAACCTCATTTGTCCATTTTGAGATTTTCACAAAGAATCCTTTCTTCTTTTCCACATATGTAAAGGACAATTTCTTTCAGATACTATCCAACCCTTCCAGGGCCGGACATTTTTGGCGTTTATGTATCAGAGAACCAAGAATTCCCTAAGGAACACTTGCCAAGTAAAGGCCTCGGATGTCTGCATTAATTCTCCCCAAGGCACCTAATAAAACACATTCTCAAAACCTATCACAGACTCATAATCTACAACTATCAGAGAGTGGACCTAGAAACCTTTAAAGATTTCCCCAGACCTTTACGCACACTAAATGTTGAAAAACATAGTCTGGTGGTGACAGCAGATACTGTTTGTTGCTGCAGGCAGGTAGCACAGAACCTACCTGTTGCAGAATCTGCTTTTTCCTGATTTCCAGGATGCCCCACATGAGGGTAAGCTATTCAAATGTCAAGGAGAATGGAAATGAACAAGAAAATGGCATTGCAGCTGTCCTTTGGCACTGTTCTTTCTACTCCATTAGAGTTGTTTTCTTGTAGCTGCTGGAGAGAGTCCTGCCTTGAAAATTCCAAGAGCTCCAAAGCCCTTCACACACTCAACTCAGCCATTCTGATGAAATCCACGGCTAATGTTGTTTTATGGACTTTGGAATTCTGGTTGTCTTTTCTTCTACCCAGGTTGGTAGTTTGTTGTGACATTTACTTTCTTACAGACAGTAACATGCATTTTGGGTAAAAAGGAATAGCAGTTATTTTGTGACCAAAGCAGCTCACTGAGCTCTGAAGATAATCTCCCTTGTGAGGTACAAAGTGAAAAATGAAAACCCTGACTCAAGATTTTATAACTGGAATTGGGGGATGATGAGGAGCAGAGCAAAGTCGGCAATAATGCTGAGTCTGGTACTATGAATAGGTACATGTTAAACCATAGTTTGCAGGGAGTAGATAATGTGAGATTTGACCGTGCTTAGTGGGACTCTCATGGATGATTGACATGGCAGAATGGTCTAATTGCAAGATAAAGTTATAATACATAAATACAGGTTTATTGGAAGAACATCTTGGCTGCCATGCAGGGCAAAGGAGAGAGAGAAAGAGAAAAGTATGTGCAGGGAGTAGAGAGAGAGAGAGCAGGAGAAGGAGAAGAGATACAGAAAGAGAGAGGAGACCAGAGGAGGAAGGGAGGGAGGGAGGAAGAGAATGAGAGAGAGAGAGAGAGAGGAGAGAGAGGAGAGAGAGAGAGAGAGAGAGAGAGAGAGAGAGAGAGAGAGAGAGAGAGAGAGAGAGAGGAACAAAAATGTCTGGATTATATAGTGAAGGGAAGCTCTAGCTCCTAGGCTGGAAAGGTCAGACTAATGGACATGGTTTACCAGCCACACCTTGCAGCAGGTAGGGATGCTTGAAACCAAACAGTGGAAACAAAAGTAGAAAATGTTTACATTCTTGAGATTAGATAGTGTTCCTCAAGACCCTACTGGTAGTGTTTGACTATCAAATGTCTCCCATAGACTCATGTACTCAAGCCGAGGTCATCAGTTACTTGCTCTATTCTGGGAGGTGCTGAAAACTTTAGGGGTCAAGCCTAATTAGAAACTGGGGTTCCCTTTTATGGGTTCATAGTCTCCTCAATAAATACATTTCAAAACATGCTTATAAGGAAACATGCAGACAATTAGAGTTTAAGAGGAAAGCATCAGGGCAGACAAACTGTAAATCTTGGCAGCAGCCAGGAAGATGGCAATAGAGTCATACCACATAACAAAAGGGTAGAGAGTGACATCAACAAAAAAGTAAAAGAGCCTAGCATGCTGAGGGAAGCATACCTAGACTTTCAGAAAAGATGTAAAGAAGAAAAGAGAAAAGTGAGGCTATTAAAAATAACCCAGAAAAGTTATCATGGGAGTTCTGCAAGTTGGAGGGGCTTCTGGGAAGTACACTATCTCAGTAGGGGACAATTATACCTCCCATCTCCTTAGCAAGGCTTTAAGTAACAGCCTTTCTCTAGGCTAGGGGATTGGCAGACTCAGCTCAATTAACTCTTAAGGGAACAGACCAAAATGTCATGTCTCTACTCAAGGCCAGAGGTAGATTTCATTTGTTTAACCAGACAGAAATAGCTTTTCCTTAATGAGCTTCAACAGATCCGCCGATATCTTCCTCAATGGCTTCTAAGGCTACTGTAAGAGTTTCTGGAGGACATGTTCCTAGGACTGCATCCTCCCTTGTCTCTTCCTGTAGAAGGAATATCTTAGGTACGATATGGATATATCATCTGTCCAGATAAATGAATAAACAAGCAACAAAACAGAACCCCTGGAGTCTATATGGAAAGATAGAATAGAAGGTTGGACATCCTGTAGGGAGAGAGGATTCATCTGGGAACATGGAGGAGGACAGATGTATGGTACCTGAGCAGAGGTAACAAGCTGCATGGACCAAGATCTCTGAAACCACGAGCCAAAATAAGCCTCTCCTCCCTTAGCTTATTTATACCAGGTACTATGTCATGGAATGAAAAGTTTGATGACTCAACCCCATTAAAATGGCAATTTCATTGAAATTATTGAAAAATAGGAGTCAAAGTATAGCTCAGTGGTGACGCACTTGCCTAGCATATATGAGGTCCTAAATTTAATGCATAGATACAAGAAAGAAAAAAAAAGGTACATTGAAAAACACAACCAAAAAGGGATTTCTACCTTTACCCTTAACAGCAGTGGCTATATTATTAAAGAGTGTGGGAAAACAGATGATGGTTATGATGGCGCACTGTAACAATTGTATTTCATAAGCCTTGCTATTCCTTCCTTGGAATACTCGTATGAAATGAGGACGGCAACAAGGAAGAGCAATTTTGAAATGAAGTAACTCACCTATGTGGACCAGGAACAAATATGGCCAGAACCTGCATGCTGGTTCTTGTGGCAAAGGGATTCAAATTTAAATTTTTCAATGATAGCAATTACAGTGACCTGGAATCAAACTACAAGCTTGATATAATTTATAAATCCATTTTCTCAGAGATTACTGGCGTGTCTAAAAGTCTGGGTTCAAAATAAGACTATGGGCACTTATTGGGGAAAAAAAAATAAAAGGAAATGCATAAAGCACCATGTCTGTATTCTCAAAGGAGAAGAACATTGGAGATTTTGTTTACTTCCCCTCAGAGCCCACTGGGAGAGTACAGATCTGTCACCAGCAATGTTGGAGCCTCATTAGCTGCAAAAACAGAAGCAAAGTTGCTCAGAATGAGGCCAGAGAAGGCAAGTGCCACAGCATGAGCAGTGAGGGGGAAAAGCTCCTCCTGAGCCAGCCTTTGTGGTCTACTTAGGCCTTCATCACATTGGGCGAGGGCAGCTTGCAGTAGGGAAACTCAAAAGTAAACCTCATCCAACAAGTCCCTCACAGACGCTCACAGAGAATTTGTAATGTCCATGCAGCCCCTGGCTAGTGTCGACTGACTTACAAAGGTAGCCCTCTCTGGCATTTATTATTTGCTGAGGGTAAGCAGGCACCTTGGCCAGAGAGGACAGGTATTGGTGTCACTTTTACTGTCACCACCTTCAGCCTTCTCTACTGTCACCATCACTCTCACATGACAGACATGTTGAGGGTTATTTAATCTTAGATTTAGTTTAAATTAAAATATGAATGAAGAAGCCCACTGGGGTTTGAGGCTAGATCTTCCAGAAGCTGAGAAAACTCTTCTGTGGACCACGCCATGCAATTCTCCAGGTCTCTCTGCCTAGAAAAGCTCCTCTGTTTTCATTCCTTAGAAAAGATTTCAGCAAAAATTAAAAAAATTAAAAAAAATAAAAAATAAAATAAAATAAAAAGAAAGGTTTCTTAGCAGGATCATAAGGGGTTACTTACACAAGAACAGACACCCCTATCCGCCCTACCCCACCCAGATTCCCTACTTGGCCCTTTTCTCTTTGAGTCACACTGGATTCTAGCCCACAGTAGGCATGTTCCTCTGTTTTCTCATCCTGCTTCACGGTCCCATTTCAGGAACCCCCAGGGGAACCCCATGACACCCAAGGCAAAGCTCTCTCCTCGAGCATCTCACAGGTTGTTGTCTTTATCCTCTTATTGTCTGTATTTCCTACCAACCCACAAGCTACTCAGAGCAGATAACTTGCTCATTTCACTTGCTTTCCCAGTATCTAGGACAGGAGCAGGTACATACTGGCAGCTCAGGGGTTATACACTAAATCACTGAATGGATAAACTGGGCTCTGAAGCCCAGAGTTATCTATCAGTCCCCACACACTTGCCAAAAGTGGTAAAAGTGTCACACGATCAAGCTCAAATGAAAAGAGACACAACTTTTAAGAGTTAAAAACTTGTCAACATTGAATTACTAGAAGTGAAATGCTTTTCAGGTCTCAGGGTGAACTTTCCGGGTACAGACACAGGAACTCTTGGCTTGCCTTGTGGTTTCTATGCAATTCTTGTCACTTTCCATCTCTCAGACTTGGAAATTGGCACATGCTGAAAGGACTCTCTAGGGGAGGGGAAAATCCCAACTCGGTGCCATGTTCCAGCAGGGACAGAAGGATTGCTACTTCATTTCCTGCCAATTTTTAAATCATGAATATTTTGATATGATTATAAGTAAGCAAGACAAGCCTACCAGGGAATCAAATAATCCCTGAACATGAAAACATAGATTATTGTTTTCCTCCCCTCTTCCTCTTTAGTTGATATATTTTGCTTTCACAAAGCAAATCAGGGTCAGGTAGACAAGGGAGTTATGTTGAAAATTTTTGATTCATAAAATCACTACAATAGGAAATTTCGTTGTCATCCAATGCGTACAACTGCGTCACTTCCCCCACAATTTTCTAGTAATGTATAAATAAATTATTTTATTAGCTTAAGCCACTTTTTGGTTAAAAATTACCTTGTTTGACCCACACCCCCATTACCTCTCCAGCTTGGAAACTATTTAAGAAACGCCTTTTGAGGTACCCCTAAAATATAGACATCTTTCCAGGAATTTCTAGCTCAGGAGAAGAATAAAAGGTGAGAGTAGACCTCCTTTCAATTTGCTGAAGCGGAAGGAAAAAGCTCAGGTTTTATAGCACATTCCTGTAGTAATCTGAAGCGTGGCTTTTGTTATGCTAATGAGCACACTCTACTATTTGAGGGCTCACTCTATTTTCTTTTCATGTGAACGTACTTTCAGAATCCAGACAGATTAGGTTAGAGCAAAACTACCTTTGTCATCCCGTTTTAGAAGGAAATCTTCCAACATCAGCATGTGTTAGTTAGCCGAATTAATGAGAACAGTAAACAAAGAAACCCAGATTATCACTGAGCACACCCAATGGGAAACTCCTGCTTATTGCAAAGTCTTCTCTTTTTTCTCGTTTGAATGTCATTGCTAAATATAAGATGGGAATGCTTGGTACCTTTATGTTTCAGCTCACAGACTTTCTGACTCACCCCCATTCATGATCAAACACACAGTTCACAAAAGGTTTAATTGCATCTAGACTTAATAAATATTCTGCTTGGGGTCTGCAAATAAGACTATAAGAAGGTGGGGGAATCTTTTTGTTATGGAAATACAAGCTGGTGGGAGCTCTTTCTGAAAGCTATTTAGCTGAGCCTTCAAAAATCAATGTTTCAATGGTCTTTCTCTTCTGCCAGGGATGAAACCCTTACTGCAAGGCTGGTGATATCATCGTCTTTTGTGGCCAATTGGCAAGTAACTTCTTCCTGAGATGAATTTTGATTAAGTCTATGATGATAACTTCATATGCTTTTATAAGTTGTCCCTAATAAAGCTCTCTCTTTTATCAGGGATGAAAGGCTAAATTTTTAATAACAAAATGGAATGTTTACTTGCAAAGGCTTCTCCAATATGAACTGACTTCTCAGCAGAAGGCTAATCTTGTGTATATATATATACACATACATATATATGTGTATATATGTATGTGTATATATATATCCTTTTATAGCTCAGTGGAACACAAACTCAGGAATAATATTCTTAATGTACTCTGTTTCTTAAATATATACCAGATAGTATCAATATGATTATATATACATTGCTAATCTTGGTTTCTTTGTGTTGTATATATGTGAAGTGTGTCTTCTCTAGAAACCTATCTATTGTAGGTGTTTTATTTCTGATTTCAAGGTGGAAGACACAAAGGTCATATAGCTGGTCAAACAGAATGTAAAGCCAAACATGTATGATTCCAAGGCCATACACACTTTATGTAACACCAAGTGCTTTAAATTCTTTAATTATTTTATTTTAAAGTGTGTGTGCATGTGTGCGTGCTCACACACATGTGAGTGTGGGTTTCTGCTGAAGCAAGAAGAGGTGTCAGATTCCTAGGGCTGGAGCTACAGGAGGGAGTTCCTACACGGGAGTGCTGGGAACCAAAGTAAGATCCTCCATAAGAGCAGTATTACTGAGCTGTCTTTCCAGCCACATATTTGGTATTTTGTAATTTTTGTTTAAATAGAATTTTTCTTTCTAAGAACAACTAAATTATTGTTTCTTGCAATTTTTATTATAATTTATCCAGATTACCACCCAATTTGTTATCCCCTCACTTGAATCTTCCCATTTCCAACCTCCCTCTCTCCCTCCCTCTCTCCCTCCCTCTTTTTTTTTTTTTTTTAAGGTGCCTGGAAAAAAATTTACCAATTGAGTTGTGTCTGTAAAAAGTAATGCTCAATATAGAAAATAAGGAAATACGGGCTGGAGAGATGGCTCAGTGGTTAAAAGCACTGGCTACTCTTCAAGAGGACCTAAGTTTAATTCCCATGATCCACATGGTAGCTCACAATGATCTGTAACTCCAGTTTCAGCCTCTTCTGACCCCCGTAGGTCCTTGGTCTATACATAGTACACAGGTACATGAAGTCCAAACACTCATACATATTAAGGTTGTTTTTACATTAAGTCTTTAAAACATAATTAATTAACTATACAAACAATGCAATGACAGAAGTAACTAAGACAAACTAAGACAAACTAAGTATTTAACATCGGAACTGTACCAGTAACTGTTGAGTGTAAGGGCAGCTATAAAGTGTCAGAAATTTGCTTTTGTCACTAAGCTATCAGGCTCCCTGAGCAAATTTAAAGGAAAATCCAAATTATCAATTGATTCCAATGTCTCTTTAATTTTACAGTTAGTTATTCCTGTGGGAAATTAATTTTATCATCATCATCAATTTGTGTGTGTGTGTGTGTGTGTGTGTGTGTGTGTGCGTGTGTGTGTGTGTGTGTGTACAGGTACCCAAGCAGCCAGAAGAGGGCATTGCATCCCTTGGAGCTGGAGTTACAGTCATTTGTGAGCTACCTGAAGTGCTGAAAACTGAACTCCAGTCCTCTGATAGAGCCTTAAGTGTTCTTAACCCCCAAGCCATTTTTTCCAGCCATGGGAAATCAATTTTAAAGTCACACATATTATCATCAGCTTCGGCACAGTTTGAACATCCATCATTTTTTATTACCTATTTTATAAAATGTCAGCAAGGCACCAAGACTCATTTGTCCCAAGCAACCCTGAATACGCAGCAGAACCCAGGAAGAAAGTTCCTTTGTGAAGAAGCCATCCTCATACAACCTGCAACATCACCAAAGGTCACACATATATATTGATGGAAAAAATGATTACTGTATTTTAATTGGTTACTCAACCAATTGCCTGAAATGATCATGACGCACATAGCTGCCTTTTCCCCTTTCCAGATATTTTCTTTAGTAACCAAATCATGCTGGTCACTGTATGGAGAATGTACAGCTTCAAATCCTGGCCATACAAATGGCTTAGTGAGTCACAGGTTTCTTGTGTTATTTGTATAAATAGCTTTGCAAGGGGGATGTGGTCTTGTGGTGTTATTCTAACTTCTTGCAAATCTTCACTGTGAGTTGACCTTGAATGTAGAATATCATCTGACACATATGGCTTCCCTAGGATAAAATCACTGAAACGCAGATTGGTAGTCACCAGCCAAGTCCTTTATGCCATCAAGTCAACCCTGTGGGAAAAAGGTGGAAAATCTCTGTGACAGCTGACATGCCTGTTCAAATGTACCCTTTTCTAGTTGGGATGTCCTCGTCTTACCACAAGCTAGCATTATCTGGGAAGAGGATTCTCAGCTGAGAAAATGTCACCATCAGATTGCTGTGTGGGCAAGGCATGTGGACATTTTCCTGATTAATGACTGATGCGGGAAGGCCCAAGGGCACAGGCCACCCTGTGCAGTGCACTCCAAGGCCCGTTGTCCTAGAGCATGTAAGAAATCAGTTTGAGCAAGCCATGGAAAGGAAGCCAGTAAGAAATGTCTCTCCATAATTTCTGCTTCACTTCCTGCCTCCTAGGTTCCTGCCATGACTTTCCTCTGTGATGAAGAGGGACCTGGGCATTGTAAGCTGAAATAACTTCTTTCTTTCCTACATTACTTGTGGCCATTGTGTTTATCACAGTAGTAGAAGCTCTAACTAAGATATACTCTAAGGGTTCTGCTTAGTCCTGTTCACTAATTCCAGCCTATCACTGTCGCAATTTACTTCAGCCCTTTCCCTACTCTTGTGCCTTTCAAAAATGTAAGAGGAGTATAACCTCTGAGAGTGAGTAAAAAAAGGAACAGGTATTGAATACGTAATGAACAAAACAAAACATCCCACTCACTCCCTGCAAGACTTGTTCAGAAGCTACAATGTTTGTCCTCAGAGCAGAGTGTAGTCTGCAAATCCCCATTGGTCTTTTTCTTTAGGAGGCAAATGTTCTTGGCCTTGCTTTTAGTAAAGAGCAGTGGCCTGGGTTTCACATCAGGCAGACAGGAACAGATGTACCTTGAGGTCAAAGGTCCCATTTATCTCTTAGGAGCAGTTTAGAGCACTCAGGACAAGGCCCATGTGCTAGGCAAGGCTCCTGGTCTCACTCTGGGAGGGGGAAATTAGTTTGCCACTGGGTGTTACAGTTAGCTCTTTTAAAAATGAGATTGCTGGTATAAGATGGCAGTTGAAACTGCCTGTGATGATCCCAAAAGTGTTACAGTCTTTTGTTAAGCGTCCATGCAAAGCAGGTCAGAAGAAGCTGGTTGATACCCCAAACTGGCCAGAAGGCAGGTCCAGTAGGGTGCTTCTACTGCAGACAACGCTGATATGGGGGCAATGGAGCAGGCCTCAGCAGCTGCCAAGGCAGCTCTGCCATTGCTGCCTGACCCCAGGTGTCCAGCAGCAATTCTTTCCCAAAATAAATGAGTCCCAGACAGTTATAGTGGTGGAATGAAATGAGAGAGCAAGCCTTTATTCTCCTGAATGAGGGATTTATAAATCTTGGACAGTGCGGAGGGGTTTGAAGGTGATTCGATGGGGCTAGAGCTACCAAGGATACTTAATGTAACAAAACAGGCCTATCACAAGAAGAAAGAGCAGTACTTAATTATCCTGTGGATAGGGAAGAGTCTCCAGGTACAGTTAAAGGTCACTGGTTGAAAGCCAAGTCACCAAGACATCTTATTAGCATAGGGTGAGTGTTTCAGGAATCCCCAGTTGCTTTCTGACTGGGTTTCTTTCTTTCTTTTTTTATTAAATATTTATTTTTTATATATACGTATTATTACACACATATACAATAAACTACCTACAGCAAGAAGGACCACAAAATAATTGGAATTATATAAATGTTATATTCATAGTCTTTTGGCTATTTTATTTGGCAGCCTCGAAGAAAATATCTTTCTCGTCTTGATGAGTCTAAAATTCTGAATGTAAATCAATATCTATAATATTGCGTTCTTGGGTGATAGATGTTTATTTCCATTGGGAGTAGGTTTTAAGATATTATTGCTCTTATTTAGAGAAAAAACAAGTTTGGACTCATGGATGTCTCTCTTTTCCTTTATCTTTCATTCTTAGGTTTGGAGATAGGGATTGTAAAGAATGAAGGGGAATATAGAAATATATAGGGATGATAGGACAAAAAGTAGACTAGTGAATCTACTCCTCAACCTAATGCCTTGTTACTCACAAGGTTATTTTTAATTCACTAGTATAAAATATTGTATATAGATGCAAAATAAATTTAATTTTAGATACATTAGTATAGAATTAAAATTTAAGATCAATTTTCATATGCATTATTTTTTTTCTACTCTAATATGAGGTATTGTATCCACACAGCTCAATTAGAATACAAGATTTACTTCTAATACTTTGAAAGTGCTATTTCAGGCTGTTTAGGATAGGTAAGTTGTACAAGTTAATAATTAGTTGACCAAATGATGGTCATGTCAATTACTAGTCTATTTTTATCACAAGACTATATATATCCTAGGTATAACATATAGATATGATTCTATAGAAAGATATGGTAAAATAGTTAGATAAGGCCTTCAAAAACCTCAAAGGCAAACAGAATATGGCATTTAAAGATGTTTTTATTATTTTAAAGATTCACTGACACCCGGCCATGGTGGTGCATGCTTTTAATCCCAGCACTCAGGAGGCAGAGGCAGGGGGAACATTGTGAGTTTGAGGCCAGCCTGGTCTACAAAGTGAGTCCAGGACAGCCAGAGCTTCACAGAGAGACCCTGTCTTGAAAGAAAAAAAAATTCACTGACCATAAAACAGGTTAACTTCTGGCAACAACCAGCCTACCTCAAAGAAGATGATGAGCATCAATGAACCTCTGTATGGAGATGGCTTCAAATGTGGCAAACAAGCCACTGGGCAAAATGTTCTCATTTCTACCACAGACAGAATTTTGCCTGAAAATGGGCAAGCTTGGATGCAGGCAGAGTTGGCAGCCAAACTCTGCCAAGACAGGGTCAGTATTTCTTCCTCTTACAAATTACTAGAGACTGGTCATGTCGTTTGGAATACAATAGAGTCATGAACAACACTACTGTGTCAGCTAGTTTTAACACAGGCTTACTGCAGGCTAAGCTATGTTCTCACCCATATCTTAGCTTGTCATCCCCTTCAAGGGCATTGTCGAGAATGGTGGGAGAGAAACCTGCTATTGTGAGACAAAGGCAAGAACCTTCCAGCTCTCTGGCTGCAGAAAATCAGGATAGAAGAGTGTGAGTCTCTTAGAGGACAGTATTAGTTTGTTTTGTGATGTCACTGAAGAAAGTGAAGGACTACTTGCTCTCTAGCATTTGAGGAAAATAGAAGCAGGAGGGTGTCTCCTCGGCTTTGCTGCTCTTTTCTAGAGGGAGCTATATATCTAGCTGGGATTCCCTCGACTTCCTGTGATGCAAGGCCCATCACCATCAGGTGAAATGAATCCACAGGAATGCCCCGTACTTGCTGATAAAGAGACATGGAGGCAGGTAAGCCATCAGGCCTCCCCAAGTTCCCTCCCACTTACGTCCATCAGATCAGACCCCCTTGTCCAATGATTATTCTATATGATTGTCGGAACTCTGTGAAACCTAAACATAAAATTATAGGGTTTTGTTTATTTGTTTGCTTCTGTCTTGCTTTGTGAAGGCTCCTATGTCACGTAGAATTTATGTTGAATAAGTTTGTATGCCTTTTGTTTTGTTGTCCTTTGTATTATGTATAGTGAGGAACCTAGCAACAGATGAGGGAAATTTTAATATTTTTCTCTAGTCTACCCTCTTATACTTTCTTCTCAAGAGGACAGGAGCACAGCCATGTCTTACAGGAGAGGCTGCCAGTTGAGGTGGGGAGAGGATCTCCCGTTGAAAAGCTTTGCTCCCTCTTGTAGTTTGCGTGTGAACTGTGACCATAGGCTCACATGTTTGAGCACTTGGTCCAAAGCTGATGATGCTGTTGTGGGAGGCTGTGAAAGCCTGAGGAAGTGAGAAATTGGGAACTAGTTTAAGGCTTATAGCCCAGCCCACTTCCTGTTTACCCTACGCTTCCTGACTGTGGGTGCAACAAATATTCAAGCTAAGCTCTTCCCCACCAGCGTGGACTGGGTCCCTCTGTTTTATCAGAATTGCTTTCATCGGGGCATTTAACCACAGTGGTGATAAAGTAACTAATGGATCTCTCATATATCCTAGGACTCCTAGATTCTTTTCCCCTGTGTCACTGGGTTAAGTGGATTTCAGACCTGCAGCCTTTGAACAAGCCTTTCTGTCTCATTTTTGTACGTATGCCTAATTGTGCTCACGGTTGCCTCAGGTTTTCATACCTTGCAACTGATGAGAGGACGGTTGCATAGCGAAATATAAATTCTAGCATTTGAAGGTACAGACTCTGCTCAGATATAAGACGTATATTACAGTTTACTCCAACATTATCAGAGTTCTATGCTGCTGGACGTAGAACCTTGTCTCAGCCTTATCATAACAGCATTGTGATGTTGACACACAACTTTTCTTTGTGTATCTCTTCTAATATTTATCCAAAGTCAAACAGCCAAAACATTATGAATGTAACATTTTTTATAATTCCTGATTGTTTCATGGTTTTCTTGCTGTGTGTAGTTTATTGTATTTATGTGGAGTAATATAAATGTATATGTAAAAAAGAAAATAAATTTTAAAAAGATTTCTGTGAGGTGAAATACAATGAAAGAATAGGATTTGTATACCTTTAAGTACCTAACTAGAATATATCACATTCTGATTCTTGGAAATGGTTCAGTTGTGAAAAGCCTTTGTTGAGTTTTGATCCCAAGCATCAATGTAAAACCCACATGTGGCAGCATACACCTGTAACACCAGCATTGTGGATGTGGAGACACAAGATACAAGTGCCTTGCAGGCTACCAATATCCCAGTTAAATATCAGCAATATCAGTTAAAGATCCTGTATACAACAATAAGGTGGAGAGCTATAGAAGAAGACACTCAGTGTTGACCTTTGACTTCTACAGTCTCTTGAATAAAGGAACACGAACACACACACACACACACACACACACACACTGTGGTGGTTTGAATAAGAATGCCTTTGGAGTGGCATAAGGAGGTGTGGCCTTGTTCGAGAACATGTGTTACTGGTTGTGGGCCTTAGGCATTCAAATGCCCAAACCAATCCAGTAGCTCACTCTCTTCCTCTTACTTGTTGATATTGTTTCCCTTTGTAGCACCATGCTTGTCACCATGGTGATAATGGACCAAACCTGTCAACTGTAAGCCAGCCCCAACTAAATAAGATTCTTTATAAGAGTTTCCATGATCAAAGTATCTCTTCTCAGCAATAAAATTATAACTAAGACACACACACACACACACACACACACACAGAGAGAGAGAGAGAGAAAGAGAGAGAGAGAGAGAGAGAGAGAGAGAGAGAGAGAGAGAGAGAGAGAGAGAGAGAGAGAGAGAGAGAAAGAGAGAGAGAGAGGCGGAACACTCATTACAGTGCAACCCCTAGTTCTTATAGAGGCCTTTGGTTCTTGTGGTAAATCATTATGTATGATTTGTCAGTGCATAGAGAGCATGTCACCACCTCCTTACAAAAAGAACCATTGTGCGATAAGGAGTTAGGGCAAAAATGGTTTCAGAAACAAAGTAAATTATTTTCTAAATCCTCAAAAGTACTTAAGACAAGGCGGGGCTTCACTTACAGAAAAGAACAAACCTGTAACTAAGGATCTGCTATTTTTTCACTGTAATATTTTACTTTATTTTCCCTCCCAATTGTTTGTGTCCAATTCTACCTACCTATTTACTGCAAGGCCTTCTTTCATTTTTTGAAAAAATATTTACAGCATATGTACATATATATTGCTTAAGTTTACATACATATTGCTTAAGTTTATATATCTAAGATACACACATACACACACACACACACACACACACACACACACACACACACACACGCATGCACACACATATCACCTGTATTCCTCACTTCAGGAGAAGTAAGTACTGCCATCCCTACTGAGTCTGAATCACTCATTTGCACAGGATAATGATACTAACCGGGATTAGAGACAGAATTACCTGAGTTCAGAACCTGAACATTTAGCTTGACCTCAGGCATACCACAAGATCTGAATGAATCAACCTTCAGACCTTCATGGCAATCGTATAATTTAAATGTTTGATGAACATATTGATTAGATGAGATAATCTTGTCCAAAAACAAAAATTAATATATTTTTAAAAGATTAAGTTGGTCAAACACTGCCTTGTGATAACAAAGCCAAGAGACAATAAAATGGGAATTAAAACCAGTTTTTACTTGAAACATGTTTTATTACCCACATTTGGAAGTGATTGTTTTTACCTAAAATATCTCCCAATGTGTGGCCTGTTACTCAGCTGTGGCCAATACTTCAGAAAGAATGGAGATCTTTGAGGCATATATTAGAAACTCCTGGCTTAGTGTCTCTCTTATTTTCATCTCCTCTAGACTTTATTTTGTGGGTGAAACTACTAAATTCAATGTTACAGCTTCTGCTTTTTCTGATACACCTTTCCACACTGCTTACTAAAGGTCGTTCTATCACTTTAAGGTTAACCAAGTTTCCTACAAAGCCAAAACAGGGTAGGAGGTAACAATGTATACTACTGACATGGCTTCTTTGAGAATGTAATTGTGTGAGTGCAATGGCATTTGCAACACAATTATACTTTTATATAAACAGAGATATTAAAAAGTAGACAGGACTTAAAAGCCGTTGGCTGAGTTCTAAGATCCACCCTCCCTTCCTTGTTCATCAAAATGTCCATTTAGGAAAGTTGTGGTGCTTAGGTCCACTACCTAAGGAGTTAGGGCTGGCATATATTGTCTGTAGCTCTCTTGAAGTTATAATACCTCCAATAATGCTGAACTAACCTTTAACTGAGCTAAGGTATGTCGTGGAAAATAATATATATATATGAATGATACCTCTCTTTGCTCTTCACTCACCCATAGAGGATCATCACAGAACCCAGCACTTTACTTCCTCTACATCCTGACATGATACCTCTCTAGACCACCATCTCAGCCTGCAGCATCTCCCCCTCATGTTTCCTCTTTAAAGTTTCATTCTCTTGTTTGAGAACATGGTTCTCTGTATCCCAATTTGTTTTATTCATGAGAACCTTTTGCCATTAACAAACCTGGATTTGTTGGCGTTTTGTTTGAAATAAATGATGCCACGCTTCTCTATATGTTTATGCTCTATCTCCCAAAGGAGAATATATTCTTGAGAGAATCTTCTAAATGTCTCATCTCTACAGGCACTCAGAACAGTTCATTAAGAAAAACACTAAGAGTTGTGGATCCACTGACTGGCCTATCATATTTTTCTATTCAAGGGAAACTGGTAAACAATTATTCTAACATGTGTTATTTCCCCCTGAAGAGCTTAAGACTACTGGTAAATTGTAGTAGTTTTTACACTGTTCAATTTAAAAAAAAAAAATTTAAATGACTAAAGACTGTGTAAAGGGTTGTATCCTTGAGATGTGGTACAGCCAAATACTAGCAGTGTGTGTATGACTTAACTAAAAAAATGTAGATTTTTTTCGAGTGATGTACAGCTACATCACTTACATATTTAATCAGGTTTCCCAGAAAGTTTATAGTAAAACTCATAGTAGATTGGAAAGAAAAGAACAGTTTGTGATGTAAAATTTAAAGCCAGGCTACCCATTTACAAACGACAGATAATAAGAGAATTAGAAAATGCGTGAATATACAAGCTGAGGGGGAGGTCTTCGACAGGTCTGTGAATAATCTAAAGTCCAAAGCTGCGTTTAATTTGTTTCCCCGTGAATCTGAAGGTCGCCGATTAGGTTCAGCACGCTGGCCAGCTCCCGGAGCCATCTCTGTTGGCCTAAGAGAGGATGGAGCTGGGAAGGAAAACACCATCTGTTCTTTGTTTTAATAATTACAATCCACAACCGGGGAAAGACAGTATAGCCGACTCTGTACATTAGATATTGCTGCTGCCGAGTTTTGGGGCATCTTATTTGGTGTGTAGGTTTCCTATTCCTTTATAGAGGAAGGGTTGACCAACCAAAAACCTGACACAGCTCAGCAGGAAGTACTGGGAGTTCTAGGGACTGAAGAAACTGGGGGGTGCTTGAGTTCTACTTAAATAGTTGAACTTCATGATCCATATATCCATTCAACTCAAATTTGCTGCATTTGTATTTAAAGAGGACACGTGTGACATAAACTGCTGGAATAGACGTTTATGCACACAGGTGAGACAAACACACTGCTTGCCCTTTCCCTGCCCTACGCCCCCACCCCCACCCAAGTGAGATGTCTGACCTAGAAGATGGACCTTTTCTTGAAGGTAAAAATCTCACTAAACTCCTCTTAATGTGACCTCTCCGACGCATGCAAAAAAGCCTGCTCTCCGCTGGTCAGAAGTTACCATTGGCTTTTTTTTTATTTCCCCCGCCCCCGAAAAAAAAAACAAAAAAAACTTTTTGTCCCCGGGAGGGGAAAACAGGTTAAGGCAAGAAGAGGTGTTCTACACAGGATAGGGGACAGGGAGGGATGGGGGGCATGAGGGCCAAAAGTAGTGGAGTTTTGAGGCTTTGGGGGCGCTCCGCTCTTTTCCCCTTCCAGGCCTTTGCAGTCGCCCTCTCCGCCGCGGACACTGGAGAGTTAAGCCAATAAACACGTAAGCGCCGCTCGCTCCCCAATCGGCAAGATGCCTCTCCGACTCTTGGCTGCTTCGACAGCTTGCAACACTCGGCATCTTTTCTGGAGGCGCCTCCTTCAGCGGCTGCAGATGGCATCCGGCTGCGGGCTCCGGGCTCGCAATTGATTCTCGCCCTTGCCCACCTCGGGTGCACACTCGCACCTCTCCCTTCTCCTCCTCCCCTCGCGCTCCTGGGTCTGCGCCCAGCTCGCGCTCGCCAGGCGGAGGTAGCAGTCGCGTCGGCCGAGGCTGAGCAGTAGCGGATAGCTCTCCCTGACCTAGGAAGAAGCGCCCACCGGGACAGCCGACCTTCGGCTGCCTCCACCGCCCGCACCTTTTGCACCCCAAGCCGGGGGCTCCGAGGACCCCCCTCTCCCAGGCGCCACCATGCTGGACCCTTCGTCCAGCGAAGAGGAATCGGATGAGATCCTGGAAGAGGAAAGCGGCAAGGAGGTGCTGGGCTCGGCCGCGTCCGGAGCGCGCCTGTCTCCTAGCCGCACCAGCGATGGCTCGGCGGGCAGCGCCGGGATGGGAGGCAGCGGCGCCGGGGCCGGGGTGGGCGCCGGCGGCGGTGGGGGTAGCGGCGCGAGCAGCGGCGGCGGGGCCGGGGGGCTGCAGCCCAGCAGCCGCGCTGGCGGCGGCCGGCCCTCCAGCCCCAGCCCGTCGGTGGTGAGCGAGAAGGAGAAGGAAGAGTTGGAGAGGCTGCAGAAGGAAGAGGAGGAGAGGAAGAAGAGGCTGCAGCTGTACGTGTTCGTGATGCGCTGCATCGCCTATCCCTTCAACGCCAAGCAGCCCACTGACATGGCTAGGCGGCAACAGAAGGTAAGTGCGCTGCGAGGCCGGGGAGCGGCTCTCAGACGTCGCCTGGCAGGCGGGCGGGGCGAACAATGGGAGCCGGCGGCGCAGCTGGCTAGGAAGAGCAGAGGAAGGTGGAGACCGCGCCCTGGGACAAGGGGACGGTCTCGCCGAGGCCCAATTTGGTCGCCACAATCCGGCTCCGCGAGCTCTGAGATCCCGGGGATGTGTCAGGGGCCTGCAGCACAGTGCTTCGCGCACGGGCCTCCCTGCCCGGGGAGCCAGGCTATAAAGTCCCACTCCGTGACCTAGGGGGCGCGGGGAGTGACTTGCATCAGGCAGCGCCCACTGAGGCCTGGCTTGCTTGCCGGTCTCCCTGCGCTCCTGGGTAACGCTGGCTGCGCGGCGCTGCTATCTGGCCCGCCCTCCGGGGCGTGCACTAGCCGGGCGCAGGCACCCGGCAGGTCTGGACGCAGGTGTAGAGCTTCAGCTGCTCTGGATTCTCAGGCAGCGGGCAGCTGCAGGGGCACGCGGGAAAAAAAAAAAGCCAACCAGGGAGGCGAGGTTTTCCGTGACTCAGTCAAGGGCGCCCCCTCTCAGCCTGGTCAGCTGATCTCCACCTTGAGTAGCCCAAGGGTCCTCCTGCCGAGCTTTCCTCTTGCCTGGCGTCTCTCCAACCCACATTTCCCCTTTCTCACAGATCCCAGAGTAGGGGTGCACCTGGTGGGTCCCTGTGCCCCGGGTCAGCACCTCCACCACACTCCCTTTGACCCTCTTCTCCTCCCAAGGTGACTTCGCCGCCACCTTCTGGCTCGCCGAGGCTCTCCAAGCCCTGTCGTTACTGGCTTGATAAAGTGCTGCTGCAAACAGCTTCTCAATTATAGTCATCAAAAGCATTTTGTGTCTGAGGCAGGGGCATGGGCTAGCCGGCTTTGAGCTGCTTTTGATGGGAGGAGGACCCCATTACTACCCCCAACCAGAGAATTGGTGGAAGGGAGGAGCAGACACCAGGGGCTGAGGGCTGAGGGTCAGTGGTAACAATCAGCCGGGAAGGGGTCAGGAGCTCAGTGGGAGTAAGTGGAGAAAGACAGGGTTCTGCTTAGTCTCTGGAATGATTGAAGCTCTTCAGCTTGCATGAGGTCAGTTGAACCTGGGGGCCATGGGAGGTTCCAGCTGTAACCCATCATCAAGGTTGTGAGACTAGTTTCTTAAAATAGCGATTTCGACAGTGCTGCCGTTTAAATCTAAATTGCACATTGCTCAAGTAAGGTGTTGGCTCTTTCCAAATTTACCTTGCATCCTTATCTCGAGGTAGAACAGATGGCTCTGTTTGTTTTGCTTATATGTGTACACACACCACCCAACCCTGTCAATTTATTTTAGCTACTACCGCTTGGATGCCAGTTTTATTAAGTAAAAAAGAAAAAAAAAATCCTGGGTGAGAGATAGCTTGTGGGCCACAGGCACACCACTCCCCATCCCATCTCTACAATAGCACTGCCAGAAGCCTTTTGCTCTCCAGCTGTGTTAGAGGAGAGAGATCCTTAGAGAGTAAAATGTTGATAAATGTTTAAGGTCGAACGTAGCTCTAGATAGTCAGCTAATCTAAATGTCTGCTTGGAATTAAGTTAACTGTCTTTGTAGTACGGAAAATTCTGCCTTCAAAAATCTCATCAAGGACTGAATTAGTGGAAGATGTCCTAGCCTTTCACCATGAAAACTGTTTGACTTTAAACAGAATGAAACAAGACCTTCCGTTTATCGGTCAAAGCCTTCATCGGTCATTGTGTCCTTTAAGTAGCTACGTAGGTCCAGCACCAGGAAAAAGAAAATCCTGTAGAAACCCAGTTCTATCAACTGAGAAAGACCATCATGAGACCATTTCCCTCCAATCGGACTGCACGTTTTACCTCAGCCCATCCAAAGCTGTTATTTGAGGGGCAAGCCTGTTTTTACACATGACCTTTTAGCCGCAGAGAGACTCTAGGACAGATTGATAACACTGGCCTCCTGTCAAACTATTTTTAGACACTGTAAAAACTATTGCTAAATATACATTCCAGCAAAACAACCGCAGCAGGCCTAGTGGCTACAGTGGGGATATGTATACTTACTAAAAAGGAAATAAACTTTCCTTGTTGCTGCTCTGTCTTTTACTGTTTGGTGCACTCTGGAGATGGCATTCTTTCTCTCAAAATTCAAGCTTTTGAAACTCTGAAAGTAATAATAATAATAATAATAATAATAATAATAGTAATGAGGTCGCATACTCAATATGGTAAAAAATAAAATGGGTGAGTTAGTATCAGCCTGGATCACAGAATGCTCCTGTGACTTAAAAGTGAGCATTGGCCAGACTGCAAACAGGTGAACTAGGAAGAGGCAGATGAGAAATGACAGAGAGAAAGGGAAAGAACAGTGCAGAAGGGGGCTGGGGGGGGAGGAGAGAGAGAGAGAGAGAGAGAGGAGATGCAGAGAAGCGAGAGAGAGAGAGAGGAGAGGAGAGAGAGAGAGGAGGAGAGAGAGAGAGAGACAGAGAGAGAGAGAGACAGAGAGAGAGAGAGAGAGAGAGAGAGAGAGAGAGAGAGAGCTGCTTATGAAAAGGCACCCGTGAAACCCGTGAGGCAGCAAAGGCCTGTGTTACAGAATGCAGTATATCTTATGAAGCCTTCGAATCTACATCATGCCCATTACAAACTTCAGGTACCTACAGTGTGCAAGATACTCTATTTGGACCTTTTTTTTTTTTTTTTTTCCCAAACCTCCTGATTTTTTTTTTTTTTTGAACAGTTTTAAGTAAGCCGAAAACCAGAGGCTATAGCACACAGTACATACAAGCACCAAACAAGTGTCTTATATTGTTAATCACTCAGAAGTACAATACATGCTACAAAGAACCAAAGCAAAAACTACAAGTATGGTCCATATTTTTTTTGTATGAATTCATTTTCTGTTCTTACTTCATGTTTGCTTTTGTTTTGGTAGTGCAGGGACTCACACCTAGGGTCTTAGACATGCCAGGCAAGTAGAGTGTTTGTCCTGGCATCCCCAGCCCCTGAGATCACTTTGAATTCTCCTAAACACCCTGGCATAATTACCAAGATCACTCAGAAACTTAGAAAGGTTTTAATAGTTTGCCTGAAGTAGCATGCAGGCAGATAAAAGAATAGGCATTGAGCCAAAGGGTGGTCTGATGCCAAATCCTATCTTCTAAATAGGAGACAATGGCCAGAAAAAGTACAAACAGAAACTTAGCACCCTGGTAGCAAGCATGTCATGTAGCCTTCTTTACACAGGGGCATTTCTACTTGCCTCAAGAAAGAGGCCCATTCCTCTTCACCCAAGCACCTATCAGATATTCAATATGGGCTTTAAAATAACAGGAAGCAAAAACAAGGGTCAATGACCTGCAAAGCTACCAGACATCATTCTTCTGTCAGATTTTCTTTTTCTTTAAAACACTGTTCAAACTAAAAGAAAAAGTACCTTAGCTCAAAAGACCATGAAAGAAGAAGCAGAGGAAGAAGGTGATGCTTCTGGATAAAGCTGATAGTTAATTCTCTTTTACTGGAAAGAAAAAAAAATAATGTTTGGGCATTCAGCCAATCTCTTCCATGTAAAGAAAAGACGACACACAGATAAATTTCAAGATGTATTTTTATCATTTACAAATATATTTTCTCTTCATTACATCTAAATGTGATGCCATGGTCCTGATCATTTATGACCCAAAGACTTTCCCAATGAGACTATCACAATACAAAATCAGTATCTCATATGGCAAGAGATCTTTGCTTTTTCTTCCTTTCTTCCCCAGAATGCTAAGGCAAATACCTAGAGTTGGCATGGCAGAGCTACACCATCTGTCTCTAAGTTACATAGTAATGGTGATGGGTGGCTACCTCGTGTGAACCAGCTACTTAGAGACGCTGCTAAGGGAATGAGGAATCAGGAACTGTAAACAGTGATGTGTAATATTTAGATCCACAGGATGATTTTAAATTAGGTAGTCATTATTCATAATGCCTGGATTACAGATCATCTCATGTAAATCTTTTGTGTATAAATGTGTGTGCCCCCATATGTATGTGTGGGCATGCATGTGCATGTGTGTGTGTGCGCGCATGTCCGTGTGCACTTGGTGGTGGAAAGGGAAAGTCCAAAACTGTCTACTTTGGCAGAACTATTTTATTCAAGACGACTTCATGCCTGGATGAAATGTATCTTATATTTGAGCTACTCTTTCCTGTACGATTCAACTTATATCTTTCCATGCAATTGTTGCTACCCCGGAGTCACTGTTTGCTACAGAGATCCTATCCTTCTTATTTACTTATTTTCTTTTATTTGGTCATGTTTTAAAAGCTATGGTTTTCACAAGAGTCAAGACCCAGTACTGGTTAACTCTGTATGCTTATAGGAGTCTTATGATTTTTCTATTCTTAGCTCTACTTTTAGGCACCCAGGTTGCTCTACTATTCAAAAATATCAATCTTTGCTCCGCCAATGCATATGATTTTCATTTTTAAATATAACCTATTTAATCCTTCAAGACAACTACGTGACTGTTACCTGATTTTCTTCTAACCAAATTATGTCTTTCTTTATCAGGAGAATAATTAAATTACTTAAATCTGCCCTTTGCTCCCTGCTCCCCAGTCTGTTTGGTGCAGTGAAAAGGAACTATTTATTACGCACAGAGCTGGCATAGACTACCTTCTGAACATGCAGAATATAGAAGAACGATGAGACCTTCTTGCCTCATTACACACCTGGAATAGCCTTCTGCTTCCCTGCAGCTGGACTTAAGAACAAAGGAAATTAAGTCTTTCATTTCTGAAGAATTGTACTCTGTAAAGTAAGGCACATCAAAGGACTCTGAGATCTTTTCCCTGAAAAAGCAAATAAATGAGCAACCATAGGCTATCATATTGAAATATGACAGTAATTGACTTGGGGCCAAGAATCTATAAAAGCGAGGCTGGGATGATTCAGGGAGTTCTACCTTAGAAGGAAACTCTAAACAAGGGAGCAGGAAGCACTCAGCCAGGCTGGGTGGTAGAACCAAAGACACATGTGTCATCTGGTTCTTGGGCTGGATAAGGTTATGCTTAAGTTTGAAAGCTAGCAGACACAGAACTCAAGTAAGTTGAGAGTAGGAAAACCTCTACTAAAAGATGTTGGTTTCAAGTGCTCAAGGAAGGAAAAGGCAGTATAATTACATGTACCCAGATTGGATTTAAGCTGGGAAATCTTCCTGAAAGCAATGGGGTTATGTCTTATGAAGTTATGATAGTTTTTCTCGAGTGGGTACTAGAAATTTTTAGTCAGAAGAAAACCGTGAGGTAGCAAGGATCACCGTTTGACTGATGCTGGTAGACTATTGCAAGTGGCAGAAATCTGACCCAAATAACTTTATCAAAACAAACCACACAGCAGAGGTTTGGGTTTATCAGGATGTGCCAATAAAGGGCATAGTTCAGAGGTAATTGAAGGCATGGCTGGATCTTGGAAGTCAGATGTCTTTCTATACAACAATTTGTAAAAATCTAGATAAAACCCATGTCTGAAGTCAAATACTACCACTAAGGGGTCACAGATTGTAGGCAAGTCTTCTGTTTCTAGGGTAACTTGATCTGTCATTTGCAGGAAGGGGCAGAGAACCTTTAAATAATTGTTCATGTCCCCTTAGGTATAATAGTTGATTGTTCTAGGAAATGCAGTTGCTCATTACCAAGACATAAAATCCTTTAAGCTTAGAGTTGGTATGTTCTCATGCTGAATGATAAGACACTTTCCAAATAACCCAGGATGGTTTAAGATGGATTCAATTCACCCAACTATCCAAGTTTTCAAATGAGGCTAAAAGACAGACTACATGGGAGCTTTTAGCTTTGTAACTTGGAGCTAATCCACAGACTTGTTTCATCTATGAAGCATTTTCTTCTTTTTAATTAGTTCTCTGCTCAAGATATTTTACAATTAAAAAGTGAATTTCTATCCTTTCTTATGGTTAACTTATGGTAACATTAGCACAGAATGTTTGTAGATTTAGAAAAGCAATTAAAAAAAAAAAAGACACCGCTGCCATTGTTTAAATAATAGAATGTACATCACTTTGAACTTAATTATATTTGCTCCAAGAAAGAAGCCATATTTGTCTAGATGGTAGAACAGCAGTGCTGGTGGTCTTGCCAAATCCTTTTATTCTTTATGTTGCTAGTACTGATGCTCTGACCTTAGGCCCTCAGAAGCGTTCTGGGGAGCGATTATGGGATTTGGAACACTGTGTTCCCTGTTTCTGGCAACTGTTCCTGTTTTCTTGTTAGGATCAGATTCATCATTTCTGCAGAATTAGAGGCTCCATGATCAGCACTACATTATTAAATTTTTATTGGTCAGTCCAAGACTATAATAGAATTGCTTTTCTGTTTTTATAAGATAACAAAGAAGGGAGAAAGTTGATGGTTAGAGTCTGGTCAATACAATTCCTATCTTGATGAATAGTAAGGACAGTGCGTAAGAGCTTAGACTCTGAGTTTGGGATTTTCTCCTACTGGTATCAGCCAATTATAGACTTGGTGATCTTGTTCAATTTATGTATTCTCTTAGAAGTTCAACATATGCATCAGTATAATAGAGGGTAGTAGTTGTACTGTTGTCTTTGGGGTATTATGAAAATTAAGTGATGTAATATAGTGAATATTTTGGAGCAGCAACCAGACACTTGGTAACTGTAAAGTAAGTATTAGTTCTTTTTTTTTCTCTCTCTCTCTCTTTTTAAAATTAATTTATTCTTGTTACATCTCAATGTTTATCCCATCCCTTGTATCCTCCCATTCCTCCCCCCCCCCATTTTCCCATTATTCCCCTCCCCTATGACTGTTCCTGAGGGGGATTACCTCCCCCTATATATTCAAGGCATCCTATTGGGACTCTAAATGAGAGACGCATGGGAGAATAGCAAAATAAAAGTATTAGTTCTTGCATTGGCAAAGTATATACATACGTAGACACATATGCGTGTGTCCATATGCATACACACAGTGCATATATGGCACCACATTATTTTTATCTGAAAGGCTGTTGAGAACTAATGTATGTGAATTACTGTCATAGCAATGAATATATTTCTACTGTCAAAACCTAAGCAGATCTAGAAAAACAGGTGATTGTCATTATACTGTTTTCTACAAACTAGATGGAGCTAAGCATGTAACTTATCCCTCTTCCTTTATGCTTCGCTCATCTTATTTTTAAAAAGTACCTATTTATTCAGCTTAAGAAAAAGACCTTTTGAGCACATGATTTTTTTTAATGACTAATACCAAACTCACATTTGTCAGAAACACTTGCTACATGCTTAACAGAGAACTCTGATAGACCCTTGAACCTTGAAGCACTCAAGTGGCTTGTGGTTGGACTCTCAAAGTTTTTTTTATTTTCCTTGTCATCTTTCTTCCCCCCACAGTATGCTTTCTGTAATAGAATAGGGCTTTTTATTTCTTTAAGTCTGGATATTTTGGTTTTGATGCAAATAGCTCTTTTACAAATATTCATTTACCTTTCTAGTATCAAACTGGTACCATCATTAATGAGCTTATAAAGTGCCTTATGTTTGTGTAAAGAGTAAATTCTAATCACGTATGAGTTGCAGTAAGTGCATATATGTCTAAGGCAGAGGAAGACTCACAGGAATAAACGATGTGTTCCAGACACAGCAGTGATGTCCTTCACATCCATTCACTTTTATTCTATGATTTAAGTTTCTGTTTGGCATGGTAAGCCAGTGGTTATGTGACCTAAGGTGCATTTTATGACACTATGACAAATTAAATGCCTTCCACTTGATTGAGGAATGATGGTGAAGGTATATATCAAGTTTGTGTGCTGTCCACTGGGGCAGAGTAGACAGTAGAGTCCATGGTGGCTTGAGGCTTTGGCAATCGGAGCGTGAGACTGCTTACTTACATCTTTGCCACTCAAGAATTAAGACTTAGTCCAGAACTAGGGCTGGACATGATCCTATAAGACTCCATCCAGCCCTACATCTCCCCAAGATATTTCCAAGCCCCTGAGATAGTACCACTATCTGGGAGCCCACATTTCAAACATAAGAACCCAAGAAGGATGTTTCACATTCAAACCCTAACAGGCCCAGTCCCCACCCCCTTCTTCCTTTGTAAAATAGAAAAACATTGTCAAGAATGCAAGAGAACAGCATGTCTAATGCTTACCAAGTTTTTTTTTTAATATAGGGTCCATGTTGAAGAAATGTTCACAGTAGCCCTCATAGTGGCATTTATTGAGGTTCCTTCACTGTTTCTCATTGTTATAACCTTTGCTGGAGTGACTTCTTATTCTAGAACATCTCACTACCCTTTCTTCTCTGACTCTCTCTTAGTTGTTCTTTAATGAACTCTAACACTAGCTACTTCCCAAGCCTTGACACTGTGCCAACTCCCACACAATTCTGTGACCTGAGTCCATTCTACCTCATGCGCACAATATTTAAATTACTTTTTGTGTGCATCTCTCTTCCACAGCCAGGGAAATTTTATTTTTCTTCAATTCTTTACCTAACAATGTCTGACTCACAGTCCACCCTTAGAAAATGCTGAAACTCCACCGAAAATTTTTATTTCCTAGCAAGTTTTCAAAGGAGAGAGGCCAAGGACTCTGAATTCTAGCCTGAGACACAAAACTTCTTTACTTTTGTGAAAGTGTTAACCCATTACCAAATGACTTCAAGATAATTTATCCCAGAGGAACATGCTATCAGGCTACCCTTGCCTTGTTTATAGTGAGAGATGACAAATTCTGGGTCCTTTGTGGAGAAAAGTCTTTTAAAACCATACAACAATTATGAATTTCTTCCAAGAGCCGAATCTAATTGAACTTGAATTGGCATGGGGTGTTTTTAAATGGCCAGGCAGAAAACCAAGAAGTGCGATAGGGAGTGTATCTGTGTTGGATATATGTTCTGTGGTGGGATGTGTCCAAATGACCATTTCTGCAAAAAGGAAAAGGTAGTCAACAACACTATAGTAACAGCTGAAGGGCTGCCAAAGTTCTGGGATCTGTAAGCTCTGTATATGTAACATAGGTAAATGTACCTCTTTTCTCTATGTTTAGGAGACTTAAGCATTATTTTCTCTGTTCTTCTATTGTAAGCTGTCTCTTCAGATTTGGTTGGATTATAAATAAGTAATAACTATAGGACTCTTATACATTGGTATAGTAATAAGAATATTATCTGTATGAAATATCTATAAAGAAATTAAATTGTTTCTGGGTATGGCCTTTTCTGATACCCCTTGCTGGTCAAAGTGGAAAGCGCTCTTAGCTGTTTCATTACTTTCATTTGAACAAGTGTGAGAAAGGTCTGAAAACTTATTTTAATGGTAATCTCCACAGAGAGTTTAATCTGACAACTATTACTCTGAAGTTGAGAGATAGGGAGTATAAATACTAGTTAGCTTTCAGTGTCTAGAGTCAAATGGGAAGAGGGAACTTCAGTTGCCTAGATTACAACTGGCCTTTGAGCACATCTATGCGGCATTGTCTTGACTGTCAATTGACATAGCAGGGCCTGGCCCACTATGGGTGGTATCATCCCTAGGCAGGTGGTTCTGGGCTACATGAGAACAGTAGCTGAGCGTAAGCTAGTGAGCAAGCCAGGAAGCAGCACCCCTCTACTGTCTGGTTCAGTTCCTGCCTCGTCTTCCCTTGATGATGGACTGTGAGCTATAAGCTGACATAAGACTTTTTTTTCCCGAGGTTACTTTTTCTGAGACAGTTTCATCATAGCAACAGAAAGGAAACTAGGACAGGGAGTAAAACAATCGTGCGTGGTGCACACACACGTGTGTGTGTGTGTGTGTGTGTGTGTGTGTGTGTGTGTGTGTGTGTATGTATGTATGTACACATGCGTATGTGTACCTGAAGTCCTACAGTGTTGGTGATGTGATATACACATGCATTTGTGGGTATATGCACCTAGAAGCCCAGACAGACACATCCGGAGGCTATAGAAAGGCATTATTTCTACCTAATGGCCCTGAGATCGTATCTCTTACTAAAGCAGATGCTTACTACTTCAACTAGGATGGCTGCCCAGTGAGTTCTTGGGATCTGTCTGTCTCCATTCCCCACCACGCTAAGTAGGGTCACTGGCACCTGTAACACCTTTTAACATGGGTGCTGGAGACTCCAAGTTAGATACTCTTGTTGACGAAGTAAACAGTCATACCCATTGTGCCATCTTCCAGCAGCCTGTGAAAAGGAAGCATGTTTTCACGGTGTTCCAGGAACACACACCAAGTTACAAACCCTCCCAGGGCGTGTAACACTTTCAAAGAAGACAATGGGGTTTTGGCAAAAAGCAGAGTGGCTCAGGCAATTGGCTATGCCACGTCAGAAGGCAAAAGGAAAACAGTGAAAATTCTTGCAAATAATCATGCCTTCTGTTGCCCATGTAAGAAAACAGCCTTTTGGTGTGGATGGTAGGCATGGCGTTGTTTAAGCAAATTTGAAATGTAACTTGAACATCTACTTTGGCGATCTTTCTGACAAGTATAGCAACTGTTGTCTATAAGGCAGTGTGTCATAACATACTGTGTTTAAAACATTTCTTGGGGGCTCTTCCATATTCAATTTTTGTTTGTTAGACATCATCAGACAATGTTATACATTGTTTTGAGCTACTTCTACAAATAAGAAACTCACTGGATCCTGTAGGCAAAACACTCAAAGGCATTTTAAGACAGTGCGCCCCACCTCTCACCTCCTGTAATCTACAGAAGAAATTGAAGTGTACTCATATAGAAAACTAGTGTAAGGCAAGATATGGAGGGTTTGTTTTGTGTGTGTGTGTGTGTGTGTGTGTGTGTGTGTGTGTGTGCTGACACATGTTGCTGTGGCACATGTAGGGAAGTCAGATAATATTCAGAAATTCTATCTCTCCTCCCACAATGGGTTCCTGGGATTGAATTTGTGTTACCATGTTTATTTGCCAAGCACTTTTATCCACAGCTATTTCATCAGCCATACTCTTAAATATTAGTCTTTTCTCTGGGTCTCAGCTCTTTGGCCCTTGTTATCAATGATCATGTCCCCTATAAAATTCCTATGGGAAAGCACTAGCCTCAGAACCTCTTAATGACACTTTAATGAAAATAGCACATTTGACTATGTCTCCCCTAATTTATTAGAGCTGATGTCCTTATAAAAAGGGATCATTTAGACCCAGAGACATGCACATTGGGAAAATACTCTGTGAAGAAGAAGCCAGAGACTAGAGTGATGTGTCTACAAGCAGAAGCCATGGAAGATTGTCTGAGAGATCCAGAAGCTAGGGAAAAAGCACAGAGTAGATTCTTCCTTACATTTCTGAGGAGCCACCTCTGCCACCACCATTGTTGAAGGAACATGCTGTACACTGCTTAGTTAGGGCAATATTCATTAACAATGCCCTCTCCTGAGCTGTGCCTCATCTTTGACAGCATCGGTACTAATAATGGCTTTAACCTCCCGAATCGCAACATTTCCAATTCTCATATTCTTTTCTCCAGCTCAAACCTTTTCCCATTAACCCTGCTCAAGGTGTGGCTGTTGGAAGTCAGTGAATGGCTTTTCATGATTTATAGTGAGGCAAGAAATTGGACTAGAATGCAAATTATCTTATGCCTTTTCTCTTGCTGGAACACCTTGCTATAAGAGGATTGTCAGCTAATATGAACAACGTATTTAGTAATGAGGCTGAGGTAGTTTCGGTATAAGTACTTCATCTTGGTCACAACCAGTAGCAAGCAGCCCACCAAAGGCACAGGTCTACAAGCTACAAAGAGAAGAACACGACTTCCCATGGCCCTGCCCTTAGATGTCCTTAAACTGCTCCACAGTAACTGTGCCTTCTCACCTAGATCCCTTGCTTCTGCATTTTCTGCTAAATGAGTACCCAGTGGTATGGTCATATATCTAATCTGTTCAAGGCAGAGACATGCAACCGAGCTTTACAGCTCTATATTGCTTATCCTCACCACCATGCCCTGCAGAGATTCTATTGATATACCTTATTGGGTTATTCACTCCCCTCTCCTACCCCTTTTCACTTCATAGCTCATGTCCTTGCTTTGGGCTCTCAAGCTTGCTTGCATGAATCTTCTGTCTTACTCTTCTTTTTGCTATAATGAAATATGCTGAAAAAAAAAAAAAGCAGCTTCAAAGAGAAAGAATCTATTTTGGTTCATGTATTGAGGGCACAAACCACCATAGCAATGAAGTCATAGTTTTTAGGAGCTCAAGGCAACTGGTCACATTGCAGTCAAAGTCAGAAAACAGAGAACTGGAGAGTAATGGATGTTGCTTGTCTCGGTATTTCTATCACTGTGAAGATTCACCATGATCATGGCAACTCTTGTAAAGAAAACATTTAGTTGGGATTGGCTTACAGTTCAGAGGTTTAATCCATTATCATCATGGCAGGAAGCATGGAGCCATACAGGCAGACATGGTGCTGGAGAAGGAACTGAGAATTCTACATCTGGGTCAGCAGGTAGCAGGAAGGGCGAAATGACACTGAGGCTGGCTTGAGCCGCTAAAACATTAAATTCTGCCCCCAGTGACACATTTCCTCTAACAGGACCACACCTAACCCAAGGAGGGCACACTGCCTAATAATGCCACTCCCTATGAGGCTGTGGAGGCCATGTTCATTAGAACCACCATGTTGGTGCTCAGCTGGGTTTCTCCCTTTGTGGAAGTCCAAAATCCAAGCCCAGAGAATAGTGGGGCACTTCTTCAGGGTAGATCCTTGCACCTTGATTAACCTAATCAACATCACCACTCACAGGCATTTGAAAGCCAATCTAATCTGAATAGCCCCTCATTTCTGAACCCGAAGGCTTACCTCCTCAGGGATTCTATAACCCTGTTAGGTTGACAATTATCTTCCACTATCACACCTCCTGACAGGCCTCTGGCCTCCTTTCTTGCCCATACCCCACCCAGCTACCAAAACAATCTTTTGGAAACATGAACTGAGTCTTGACCAGAGTTCTTCTGTGGCTTCCTATTGCATATACAGGATAAAGACCAAACTTCTACTCACAGCATCACTCTTTTGCCACCCGTCCTCAGTTCCCACAGTTTGTTTGGCTTTAGACCATTAGTCTGACCACCCTTGAACCACCCATGTACTATTGTACTCCTGATTGAAACCCCACCACCACCACCACCGTCACTCTTCTCAGTAGATGATGATGATGCGCAGTCATTACAAAGAAAAGGGAATTATAAAGATTTGGCGTGTTTTGTCTATGAAGTCTTTGCTCTGTATATTTGTAAGCTCATTGCAGTTTAATAGCTATACAGTGTAGTAAGCAGCCATCCTGGCCTTACAGAGATGAGGATCCAAAGTAGTTAATAAACTTTCCTGGGTCACACGTGTGGTACACAGTAGAACTGGGTTGTACCCCAAGTAGTGTAACTCCAGCCTGTACATCTGTCTCTGTCTATTAACAGCATCCAGCCATAGGGTCCATCGAACTCAGTGTTTTCCATCTTTCTTAGGATTAGAAGAAATCAGTCATTTACGGTGCCCAGGTGGTACCTGACAGTCCTACACACAACAGATGCTCAACAGACAGGCAGTGCATGTGCTTGTGATTGTTTGTGGGACGACCATATTTATAGCATGTCTGCTCAGATCGCATTCACTAAACCCTTTGGATAGGTAGGACATGCATTGGGAATCCCTGTTTTGGAAGGGACAGTAGTATGGCCCAAAGAATTCCTCCTAGTTGGGAAGAACTGCAGAGGACTGGCCTGAACCTCCTATCTGAGTCTTGGGCTCTCTCCTCTGTGCTCTTGGTCCCACTCATACTAAGAGTGGCCTGGTCATGTAGCCTTTGGAAGGCCACCTACTTCATAACAGATATATTAGCATGTACCTACCACAGGCTATTATTCCGTGTCCACATAACTTTTTTAATATAAACTTGGAATGCATTGTTTTTCAAATTCTGTTTTTGAAGCTAGCTGTATAAAATGGTTAAGGAGTACTTTCCCAGAGATGGGTTCTTTTGTTTTGTTTTACTTTTGTCTTTGCTTTTGTTTTTTGTTAGTTTGGTTTTTTTGAGACAAGGTCTCTCTGTGTAGCCTTGGTTGTCCTAGACTCACCTTGTAGACCAGGTTGGCCTCGAATTCACAGAAGTCCTCCTGCCTCTGTCTCCTGAAAGCAGGGATTATAGGCATGTGCTACAATGCCTAGCTGATTTTTTTTTTAAAGAATCCTAGTAACAGAAACAATGTCTCTAGTGATTTGGGATTATAAAAATATTTTATGAGGACAAAAAATTTTAAATGAAGATAATATGTATTTAGGACAGTTGCAGGCTTATTTCAATTGCATTTTATTAATACATTCTCAGATTCTCTACTTTTTCAGGTTCTGAAAAGTTTCACACATCCAGCCACCATATAAATAGCCTTTTGCTAGATTTTATGAAGAAGTACTATGTGCTTATTTTTTTGTTTTGTTTTTCTTTTTGGGGTGTGTGTGTATGTGTGCGCACACGTGCTCACATGTATGTGTAGCCTACATGTATATATGTGCACTACATGCATGCCTGGTACCTGAGGAGGCCAGGAAAATGAATCTGATCCTTTGGAACTGTAGTTACAGATGCTTGTGAGCTGCCATATAGGTTCTGCGAATCAAGCCTGGGTCCTCTGAAAGAGCAGCCAGTAGTCTTAACTGTTGAACCATCTCCTCAGCTCCAAATGTACTATCTGGATTAAACCTGTAACATATTAATAAGGTCCAAAGGAAAGGTAATAGCAGCTGGGTACATTTGGAAGGAAATATCCTTTCAACTGTTCAGGGCCTAGAAAATACAAAGCAAATCTTCAGATCCCAGAGAGGACAGATACCCATGTAAAGGATCCCAACACTAGAGAGGAGGGAAGAGAAAGCCAAGGTTTGCAGATGGATGCCTCAGTGCAGGGCATGGAGGGGTGGGCATCACCCTACAGACTACAGAAGCCTCAGGACCCTGAGCTGGGCTGTGGTCTGACCAACAGAATGTTTTAAGCAGATCAACTCTTAAAAAAAAAAAAAAAACATGTTTATGTGGGTAGCATATGTGTGATTACGCAGACTCTCCCAGTCAACCTGTAGTTTGTAGATTCAATGAGGCAGTTGGCCAATAAGCTACAATAATCCCTTTGTCTCTGATCCCCAGTGCTGGGGTTAGAGAAACCGTGCCTAGTATTGAGGTAGGTACTAGGGACCCAAATACAGGTCCGCTTGTTTATGCAACAGACACTCTACAACCAGCCTGTCTCCCAGGCCAAAAGGATTGTGGGAAGAGGAGACAAAAGAGGAACACAAATGTCTTCAGATGTCAGGAAAAGGTCACAGATTAGGTTTGCATGTAATAGTCAACACTTTATAGTTTTGTGGGGAAGTTTGTAGGAAATCCCATGAAATTATCCCCTGTATGTAGAAGCAGTAGTTCTGAGGCACTTCCTCGGAGTTGTTAATAATCCTTGACTTTTTTATGGTATTAGCTTTTCTGTGTTTGCTGTCGTGTGTGAAGTGTGAATGCTGCTTTTCTTCAAACCTGACTAATGAGAAGCAAGGCGCTTACCCCTTTAAATTACCAATTCTTTGTTGCAAATGGTCTCCTGAGCAACATATGGGGGAATCAAGCTTCAGCCTGCCCCGCAAAGGGCACAACACTACAGTAAAGGCAGATGGGAACCAGGCCTACAAAAGGACATAGGAAGGCCAGATTTATAATGTAGGGTAGGGCCCTTTCTCTAAAAATAATTTATTCGAATGCCCAACCATACTAGAAGAGTGTCTTTGTCCCACTGCCTTACGACTCCACTTGGAGGACAGGACACATTCTCTTTCTTATTTGTCACTGCTCCTCGAGTAGAAGGAGTTTGGTGTTAGTGGGAAGATTTCAGGAAAGATCTTTGGCCACTTTTGTTGGTGACCAGGCCTTCTTACGTTAAGAAGGAAGCACGATATTTCCGTTCAACTGTCCCTTCTCCCAGATTCTTAGATAGCACCCCTTTCCTATCTCTTGTGTGTTATCGGTGCGAACCTGAGTTGAGGAGTTGATAAAAGCCCCAGTGCCAGCCAAGCCTCCCCAAGTTTCAATATAATGCTTTTGCTTTCCATTATTATCTCTCTGCATTAGCCCTCCTGAGAGGACAGGGGATTTGGGCCTAAAGTAAGAGTCAGGTGTTCTTGACTCAGGAGGTCATGCACCATGTTAAGGACCTCGGAACAACATAATACCTATCAGGTCTTGGAAAGCTTCCTGGGTAAAGGTGCATTTGCAGCTGAGAAATAGGTAGGATCTGGGCATGGATGTGGAGGGTGGAGGGTACAGGAGAATAGATGCCCTTGGGGAAGTCCAAGCAAAGACACAAAAGCCAAACAAAACTACAGCAAAGAATGCACAGAAAGCTTGGGAGTGGACCGATAAGTCAGAAGCAGTTGTCATGAGTGGTAGGCACGACTAGGCTTCGCCAGTCGTCCTGTGCCTGGTAGGGAACAGGGACACTGAAAAAGATACACACCCCTGAGTGACCCCTGTGACATAGAAGTGGAGAGCGGTAGAGGATCTATCAATAAATCACAGGCTCCTGGGGGTTGAGTGATGGAGAATGACCTTGCCCTACAGTGATCTATTTTCACATAACACTTTATGACTCCAGATTTTCCAAAGGATACTTTCAATACATGCCTGGTGACTTATTGGCAAAGGACACTATCAGCTCCAGCTCCAGAACAACTTTCCCAGACTCCGTCCTGCTTTTCCGCAGGCAGCCTGGGCACTGTTGTGATGATTTAGTAGTCCAGGTATTTAAAGTGAACAGATGCTCTTAAGCTTGGTACTTGGTAAAATTGATCAGGGCCATGTCCCTGGCCCCCCAGTAGTTCTTCTAAGCAATCCTGGCTCTATGTTGAGTCCAAAGAGATTTTCATAGTTTTCCTCTGTTTCCCTGAAGAGAGCCCAAAGCTCCCACTCAGGCAATATTCTATCAGGATTTGCATCAGAAGCCTTTGTCAGGCTTTAGAGAGCATCTCTTGGATTTCCCACACACTTTAAGTTGTTAGAGTGAAGAACCTAATCTATCATTTCCCCCCAAAGAAACACAGGGCCAATGCAGCCTAGTCTAAATGTTATGCCATGTTAACAGTGCCTCCTTCCTTATAAATTAATAATAAACAGGAAGGGATCACTGGAAAGGAAACCAAAGTGGCCCTCCGATGCACTGTGGAGAGCTCAGAGGGTCAGAGCATCTCTCTGGCACTGCTTGCAAGAGTGCTGTGTACTTCTGCTTTGTGCATTCATCTGGAGACTCCTAAGGAAGGCTTTCCTTATCACTCCCCACTTTCTTACCCATAGCCTTCTGCTTCCCGAAGCCATTATTCAACATTATCATTGTCACTGAGGTATAGTTTCATGAGCCATAGTTTCACAACAACAACAAGCTTACTCCAAGGATTAAAAATATAACCCTAACAAAATTTTCTACAGTATTGCAACATAGATACCTAGAGAATTGGACAATTTCTTCTGACTTGATTTACATCAAATTAAACTGGCCTCCCTTAAAACCAAATCTCTCCTGGCAACAGTGATATGAGGAGACATTTGCGTTAATCTGGATTAGAGCTTACATTTGTTCTGTAAGCCCAAACCCACACCAGCAAGCAATATATTACCATAATTCACTTCATACATCACATGAAGTGATGGGATAATTTGGAATTTTACTTAGCACAGTCAGTCCACACAGATGACCCTTTAAAATGATCCAATGAAGCCACTGATTGTACTTTGAAGTAATATTATACCTGCTTTATCAAAAAGTAATATTTTCATGTCATTTCATAAGTATTTTGCCTATTAAATGAAGAAAAATCTTCCTATGCCATTGAATATAAAATGTTGACTTTCCTTCTAATTGACTTCATGAAGATTCGTGTTATAAACGTATCATATTGAAAAACTGTATCCTTTGCATCTTTGGCCCCAGTGCTGAGTTCACAGGCACGCATGGTTTATGTGGTGACAGGGATGAGCCGAGTCTTCTGTGACTGCTCTACAAGTACACCACCAACTCTGCATCCCCAGCTCAGGAAAGGTGCTCTATTGCCAGAAACTCTACTTTCCTTCTGTAATCGTTTAGAATTTCACACACTAGAAGAACTTCTTCACCTAAAGGTTATAAAACTACTCAGGACTTTTAAAAAGATTACTTTCATTGTTTAATTTTTCATCTTTACATTAGGGACTCACCTGATATTTATATCATAACTGACAGATTTAATAAATCATGCAAGAAGTTTCACTACTAACAGACACCCACACCTGCCATACAGGGACAGCAGTGAAATCTTTGTGTGTCCAAAGGGAAAGCTAGATCAATGAATAGCTTTTGTTTCAGATAGGTGGCAGAGGGAGGTGGGGAGCGACAGGGACCACTTTGTGTGTTAGAAGGCTGAAGAAAGGATGAAAGAAGATAATTGAATTTTGAAGGCAGCCTGGCCTATCTAGAGAAACTCTGCCTCAACACACACACACACACACACACACACACACACACACACACACACACACACCTCTCTCTCTCTCTCTCTCTCTCTCTCTCTCTCTCTCTCTCTCTCTCTCTCTCTCTCTCTCTCTCTCTTTCTCTCTCCAAACTAGTCAGAATTATTCTTTGTCTCTTGTTTAGTGCTCTTGGCTGGCTGGTGTGGGTGCTCCTGAGTGTTTCTCTTATTCTCCTACTCCCACCAAAGGAGAGCTGGGGCTGCACATCGTGACTGCCTCATCCTGCTTTTTAAGTAGCCCCTGGGCATAGAACTCTTGGGTTATCAACTCACATAGCAAGAAATTTGACTCTCCCGGAGCCACCCCCACCCCCACTCAACTCCATAAATTTAATTAAAGCTGAAGTCATTATGACATTGTGTCCCTGTATCCAGAAATCTGTGTGGTTCTAAGTTGTTGATGTAATTTATTTTGTCTTTGCAAATTTTAAAGTCTTTAATGTTACTGTTAAGTGCGCTCTTAAGTAAAATACAATATTATTTAGGTTATTCCTTCCTAACTGACTGCCTCAACTAAAGTTTTTGTTCCTTCTTCAAAACATAAAATCTGAGGGCTGAGGGCTACGTCAATCCACCTGGATGCTTGCACCTACTCCAGCTGTGGTCTATGCTTAGAATAAGTGACTTCCCAGATGGTTTAAGCTACATTTGGTGACTATGATGTAATTTCACTAATTACAATTCTGTAATTCAATCATATAGCATATAATCTAATGACATGATTGGGAAAACGAAAGTCTTTCTTTACATTAACCAAATTGACTGATCTGGTCTCATTTAGAATGCCATGAAATTAGAGCTGAGGAAACCACAGTAAAATCGGGCGGGGTGCAGGGGGATTACTCAGCCATGTGTGCATTGGAGAGGCAGAGACAGAAAGCAGCCATTTCCACTGTTGCCTCAGTGGACTGGGAGTTCCCCTAAATGTGTGCACTAGGATTGAGGTGTTGATGAATGTAGAGCAGCCAGCTCAGGAGGCAACGTTGGTGGTTAGTGAAGATGGTTTCATACAGGGTTAAACAGGACTAAGAGCAAGAGAGGCTTTTGGAAGAAAGACAAACCGAAGAGCGCATGTCTAGGCTTCTCAAGGAAAAGTCATGCAAGTGAGAGATAGCCAAATGTGGAGGCAGGCAGCCACTTTGAGGGAAAATCCTAGCTCATTAAAAACAAAAAACAAATACAACAACAACAGCAATAAAATCCAATAGACATAGAAAAGGTTTTGCCTGGGCTTGAAGTTTTTAATCTTCAAAATGTTGAGAATTTAAGAATCCCTGAATGAGAGAACTGGTGAGATGGCAGCTTGGTGGTTAAGGATCCTGGCTGGCTGCTCTTTCCTAGAGTGATGCAGGGTCAGCTCCCAGCACCCACTTGGCAGCTTATAACTGTAAGTCCCATTTCAAGGGAGCTGACCACCTCCTTTGGTCTTCCTGAGCACCAGATCTACAAGTAATTACTTAAATATATGCAGGCAAAACACACACACACACACAGACACATACACACACACATACACACACACAAATAAACCTTAAAAAATAAGCTTCAATTCAACACTCTTGTTTGAGATTCTCAGGCTTATCGGAGGAAGGTAATGAGCCCAATACAAGGTCATTCCTTAAGCCGGAGTCACTGGTACTTCCCTTAGGATGTCTTTATACATTGTGACTGTCAGCATCTCTATAGGCCTGTGCATCCAATGCTGGCCATGCTTGCGGTCCTGCTTTCAGCCGGCAAAAGGCTTCACTCTGACCAGGTTAGGCAGCCTCTCTTTTCCCTTGTCTCTGTAACTTCCATTTTAAAAATCCTGCTTCTGGACATATTATCTCATAAAATTCTAGGCTTTCTCCCTCTATGTTTAGAGTGACAACTGTTAATTGTTAGCTGTCTACTAAAATTATTTTTTAAAAGGCTGTGAGTAAGTGAGCCATAGTAACAAACCCTACAACAAAAGCTGGAAAGTGATAAAGTATAAATTATAAATAAATTAGGTACTTGTTCCATTGTCATTTACTTTTTATACTAAATTTTACAAAGCTAACTAAAATGATGCCCAGTTGCTTTAGGCAAGAAGAATACCACCATATTTTTATGTTTATGATGGCATATTCAAAATAGAAATTTATGTCAAATTAAAATGATAAATTGCTTATGTTTTCTATTCCCCACAATTCTGTTGGTGAGCAGTTCTCTTTAGAATTAATTATGGCATAATAGCATGATGAGTAAATGTAAAAAACTAAACCAGGATAATTTTATATAGTAATAATTTAGAAGTTGTTCAAAAATAATTGGAATATATATCTTGAAAAAAATTGAAGATACTCCAAGAAATAAGAATGTGATTTCTATACTGACATCTAAATCCTGGTTAGCCAGATGGCTCCAGAGTAATGGCACTTGCTGCCAAGCAGGATGACCTCAGTCTGGTTCCCAGAAGTCACATAGGAGGAGAGAACCAATTCCCAAAAGTGTTTCTCTGGCTTTTAGATACATGCCATAGCAAGCATGTACCCATCCCCCACAAAGTCAAAAAATGTTTTAAAACATTAAAAATATATATATTGAATAAATATTTCTGTATTTGAATCATTGAAATAAAAATACTATGAGACATCCAAGTTTTGAAAAAACTGAATACCTAGCTAGTATCCTTAACTCAAGTTTAATTTCATTGTTTGTGTCTTCAAAGAGGTCTTTGTGTACAAAAGAAAATATTTCAGACTCCATACAAAACCTACATGTTGGGAAGGAAAGGAAGAAATCAGAATTCTACATTTTTATAACTATCACAGCCAAAAAGACAAATAATCTTTTGTAATGTGGACTTTTCTCAACTTGGTGATATTTTCCACCCATACCTATGGAAGAAGTAATATATAAACCCCATGCACCAGCAACACCCTTCATGCTGGCCTCCATATTGCTTGGCAGTGGAGAATATCCACCTCTACAGGCATTTCTCAGCATCCCCTTGTCATTAATAAGAGTGCTATCTCAAGCCAGGCAGTGGTGGCTCACACCTGTGATGCCAGTACTCTGGAAGCAGAGGCAGGCAGATCCCTGAATTCAAGGCCAGCCTGGTCTACAAAGCAAATTCTAAGACAGCCAGGGCTACCCAGAGAAATTTTATCTTAAAATGGTTTTTCTCCATCTCAGATACGATGTGATTTTTTAAAAGCATACTCTTATATTAAAAACACACAGTAAAGCTTACTATACTAAAATGATGGATGGCCCTGCCACCACACATATTGGTTGCTGGCTATGATCTTAGTAAGACAAACCTGGAAATTAATGCACTTCGACCTCAGTAATTTCCTTCTAATTATTTCTACCAAAAAAGTATTAAAGCCATATAACTCAGGAAGTGCTAAACTTGGGGTTTGAGATTGTTGATATGCAAATAGATTTCCAACTTTCTAATAAGATACTTCAACGTGTTAGTTCATGATACATTTATTCAAATGGCCTTAAAAATGGTTAGCTGCATGCCCAAAGGATTAATATCTTGTAAAGTACAAAATCACACCATGAGGCAATAATCCACCCTTTCTTTTTAACTGTATTATTTGGCATATAGCATACATATGGGTCACAGCATACATAGCTATCATCCATCTATACTTACAAATGTTCTTAGACAACAATATAAAAATGGGGTCTCGGCGCCACTCACTAAGTAGCCCAAGCTGTCTCAAAGTTATGATGGTCCTGCCTCTGCCTCTGTACATGCAAATGTGTGCCAAACCCAGCTGACTCATACATTTTTGCATAGGGGTCGAAGTACTAAGAAGAGTGCAATTTGGGCCAATTCTTCAGACAACCTCATAGGGTTATTTTCTATTATTAGACAGTTACTTCTTTTTCTTAAAAAAAAAAAAATGTCTTCATTCAGAAAGAGACGACAGAAGTGGCCATGTTTTCTGTGTTTGAGCTCTTCTTTGAGGACTCCATGATAGAAGAAAATTTCAACAGATAGAGTTCAAGACTGGGCACTTTATTTGCCACTGAGGTAGCGCTTTACTTACACATGATGAAAGGAGTGGGAAATGCGTTCCAACAGTATCATTTAAACATTTTCCAAAAATACTAATAAGCAGACACTGGAATATCAGCAACGTAGCTCCGGTCTATGTTTGAAGTTACGCAGACATGTGAATGAGTGTCTCATATATGAACAATTGAGTGAAAAATCCCAGGAGAAACAGCCTGTGCAGTGATTGAGAGGACATGTTTTGGAAATGAGCCTGGGAAAATGGCTGAACTGCTTCAGTAAACCAGTGCTGGTGGAAAAGGGCCATGGTAAAGAATCTGTGGTGCGATTAGCCTGGAAGTGGAGGATGCTTCCTGAAGTCCCAGGCTAAAGGGGATCCACCGGCACTAGGTCCCGGTGAATCTCCAAAGTCATTAGGTGGCCTTGATGAATAGCAATGGGTCAACAATGATTTTTCAATAAGGGAAAGTTGGGGCTAAAAGAGGAGTTTGCTCTTCTGATAAGTTGTTATGCGGGGAGTGAGGGCATATTAGGGAAAGACATCAAATGAAGGGGTAGGTAACAGGGTTATCTTAAGACTATTAAGAATGAACCAGAACCCCTGGAAAATAAAAAAGAAAGAAGAGATGGATGCAAAAGCTATCTCTAAGCAAACACAATTTTGTAATTTTAAGTGATGAAAGAGGAATATAGGATGATATTTTTTTAAAAAGTGACTTAGTTACAAAGGTATCAGATCAAGTGTGTTTGAGTGTTTCAAGAAGTCCTCTTGGCCCAACATGGGCAGTATGGACATGATAAAGAGAGTGACAGAAAGGGTCTGAAACTCACCAAATGTATTCACATTGGCAAATGGACCACTGGGAAAATGATCAAAAAGCTTACATAATCCAAAATGTCATGAATCAGGGGAGAGAATCCCAACTTTTCTGTTTCTCCTTAAGCTATGCTTCTGGCAGACCATATAAGCTCAACCTTTTCTTTATAGGACTTATGACATGACATAGAAGAAGGCATGACAAAATCGGAATATTGCCCCCTGTGAACCTCCTAACAAACCAATGAGATGCACACCAACATCCTATCAAAATAAAATCTCTACACTCCATCTTCTGGTGGAGCACAGCACATGGCCTACTTAGTGGGTTTGCCAGGAAACTGGACCTGACTCCATCCACTCATCTAGATATACTCAAGCATGGGAAGTAGGGGGAGAGATGAGCACCCCAAAATTCCAAATGTAGGTAAAGTCAGCAAAATTTAAGCTAGAGAAATTTCTTCAAAATAAAATGTCTTGTCTCTTCAACAATAGAGAGATACTTCATGACATCGTACCTAGTTACATTTTTTACAAAGCATTTATTTTCTTTTTAGTTATGTGAATGTGTGTTTATATGGAGGTATATACATGTCAGTGTAGGTGGCTGAACAGGTCAGAAAAGGGCATTATATCCTATGAACATGGGTACTGGAAACCCTCTCCCAATAATGAGTTGTTTCTTGTCATTTGTTGTTTGTCGACAATAAAAGCTAGGATGGCGGGGAGGGGGGGGGAATCTCAAAGACAGAAAGATCACCTGAAGGGCTGGGGAGATTAAAGTGCTTGCTGCCCAAGCACAAGGACCTGAGTTCAAGTCCCCGCATCCATATAAAATCTGTTTTGTGGTGAGTACCTGTAATCCCAGCACTGGAGAGACAGAGACAAGAAAAGAGATTTGTGTGGGTTACTGTCCAACTACTCTAGACAACTCAGAGAAGAGCTCCAGTGAGAGATCCTGTATCAAAATATAAGACAGGAAGCAATTGAGTATCAACCCTTGGCTTTTATACCCATTGCATACAAATGTACATGCACCCCTCAACACATATATACACGTACAACATGTCTTGGCTAGTTTTATGTCAATCTAACACAAGCTATTGTCATTGGAGAAGAGGGAACCTCAATTAAGAAGGGGTAAAGGCAGCTAATCAAAGAAAAGTATGTATTTTGGGATACTGGGACAGAGTTTTACCTGTAAACTTTAATAAAAAAGAGCATGATTAATGAGTTATGTTGGAGAATTCTGTGTGAGAAAGGACTTTTCTGGAATAGGGGTATGCACCCCTTTTTATACTTTTATGGGGTTTTCCAAATACATAATACTTTCAGATGCATGATGAGAGCAAGCAACTTTGCAAGGCTAATGTTGTTCAGATGCCATTTAGCCATTGGGGTACCTGACTTCAGGTGGCCTCATATCCTTCCTGTTGAGTGGTGGCACATGTTGTCCCATTCAGAGCTCTGCCACACCTCAGCCTTTTGCCTTTGTACAACTGGGTTTCTTTTCCCTGTGCCTGTTAACCTCTCTCCACAAAACAAACAATGCAGAAAAATGGGGGTTAAATGGAGCTTGGAATTTAATCCAAATTCTCAAAGCCCACCTTTGATGATTGTTAAGATGGTAACAGCAGTGTTATTGCATACTTGTGCTAATGATATTAAGGAAGTGTTTAGGTATCCAGTTCTTCCTTACATGACTGCTGGGAACCAAACCTGGGTCCTCTGAGAAAGCATAAATGCTCTTAATGGCTGGTCTATCTCTTCATCCCCATTATTATTATTTTTTTGAGTATATTATACTTCAGTTGTATTTCTGGGGATACATAAATGAGATATTGGGGTGAGGGTACAGTCCAGTTGTAAGGTCCCTGCTTAGTATGTCCAAGCTTCGCTTTGGGCCCAATGTTGTAACAGAAACAAGGCCAAAAATGTGAGGTAGTGTCTTAGTTACTTTTCAATTGCTGTGATAAAACACCATAAGCAAGGATACTTATAAAAGCATTTAATATGGGGGTGAGGGTCACACATTCAGAGGATTAGTGTTCATGACTATCATGGCAGAAGCACAGCAGCAGGCAGGCAGGCAGGCAGGCAGGCATGGCACAGCACTGGACTATTAATGGAGAACTCCTATTTTATCCACAAGCACAAGACAGAGACAGCTAACTGGGAATCAGTTGGGCTCTTGAAACTCCAAAGCCCACCCCCAGTCACATACCTCCTCCAATAAAGCCACACTTTTCCCTATAGTGCCACATCCCTAATCCATCCTAAGCATTTCCACCAACTAGGGATGACAACCATGTATTCAAATAAATGAGCCCATGGGGTCATTTTTATTTAAATCATCACAGATAGTATACTCAACATAGAAACAACATTCATTTTTTCATAGCCACAAGTCTTTCTTAGTAACTTTGCTTCTGTGTTTTTAGTCATAAATAAAGAATATCACTCTAAGTTTAATATTGATTATTAGTAACCACTGCAATAATTATAATACTTGAATGACTGGTTCCTTTTAACTTACAAGGAGTCGATTGTCTCCTAAGGAAGATCATTCTTAACAGAAATACCTACTAATGTCTTTACAGTTCAAGAAAGCATTGGAGGATAATATTCCAGTGGACCATAGATGAAAAGACATCTTCTTTTACTGGAACCTGATGTTGTCGCTAAACCTGATGATGAGCTGTCATTCTTATTTCAAACACTTGTTATTGGCTTTAAAAGCTGCATATTTTTGACAGGCTTGGTGGTGCATGCCACCACTCAGTAATCCAGCACTCAGTAAGGCAGAGGCAGGCTGATCTCTGTGAGTTTGAGGCCAACCTGGTCTACAAAGCAAGTCCAGGGCTAGTCAAGGCTACACAGAGAAACTCTACCTTGAAAAATCAAAGCCAACCCACCAAAAACCTCCAAAGTAGCATGTTTTCTAGTACGTAGGAAGAAATGGCTTCCCCAACAGCAATCTGGGCTTGTTTCAGAACTTTAGTTCAGAACTATAAAGTGTGTTTATAGACACACTTACAACGTTGTGTTTTGTCACATATCTGTGAAAGCTGAAAAACTGTTAAGGTGTCATAATTCCAAAAAAGGCTGTGTTTTCAGAGTACTGTGGGAGGTTGTATCCTGGTTAGAGGGTAAGGGGCCTACGGTCCAGATCCTGGCTCTCTCCTTCCTTGTGTGTGTTTGGCCTTGACAAGGGCATATTCAGTTTCCTCACCTAAAAAACGAGGCAAATAGATGCCTTGATAGATTTCTTTTCAGAAATGTATTAAATGAAAAAACCTAAACAATTCACTATCATATTGCTAGACCTGTCACTGACGCGCAATGGAAACCACATTATTATTACTGTTAATATGATTAAATGGATAATTGAAGTGATCATGTAGGAAATTAAATACATAGTCTTGTTATAAAATTAAAAACAGAAATATCTTGACAAGCTCCATATTAGATGAAGAGAAGAAAATCTTCACTCCAAAATGACTAGGGAAGACTGAGAAACAAGCCCCGGGTTCTGCTCACTTAGCGCTTGTATGACTGTGAGAAGTATACCTACCTCCTTTGCATCTGCTTCCTTGTAAGAGATGATGATTCTTACAATATCTCAGTAAGAGCATCCACACCACACCCTTAGCCTAATGCTTTAGCCCTGATTATTGCTGGAGGTGCTTCTTACTGTTGCCCAGTGTGTATATAAATACAGTGTACTGTGACCCCCATGATGGATGAGAGGCCAGATAGTTTGTTTTCTCTATGAGCTATCACAAATATCACAGGTTATTTCAAATTGGAGCATCCACTTGGAAATGATTTAAAGATTTTTTCATGTTTGGTTTCAATCTGAGGCTGTGCAATCGCAGTGTTTGGGCTGAAGTCTAACAATGGAAGTCGCAGGACAACACTCTCAATTAAGTTAATGGTCGCCTCAATAAGACAAAACAAGTTGTTTGCTCCTCAGCCTTCATTAGCCACAGAAGAGAACCATGGGAATAAAAGGCACAGATTTCTTTGGGAAAGAAAGTTCTAGTTAGCAGACATGACTCCAAAGCGCCTTCCCTCTGAAAGCCCTGCAGCACAAAAGGAATCAACCACTGCACAGGGCTTGCTGCCTCCTCCCCTTGAGAGGAGCTGTGCTGTATCCAGCTACCCCCATGTCCGAGAGGGGCACTTGGGAGAGTTCTGCAAGATGGCGCTTGTGCAAAACACCCACACGGCATGTGAATGTTCAATGTCCTCTGCCCATGCCACCCAGAGGAAAAGACAGTGAGAACCCTGCCTGGTAATCCCCCTTTTGTTGCATTGTGTTTTTCTCCTAATACTTCTCATGTCGATTGGTGCCTAAAATGGACTTAGATGAGGCTCAGGGGAGGTGTGTGCTGGAATAATGGACCGAGAAAGATGCAGAAGTGTTACAGCTATAAATCTAAGGATCTCACTTGCTTCCTGGAGATTGGGACCTGACTAAGAGCTCTAAAGTGAGTGGGTCTTTACACGAATGTGTACAGGGTCCCAAGATTACTAGCACACTCTACTGTGATTTCCCACCTGGGTAAATGTACCAGAAATGTTGAGGAGTAATAAGATAACTAGACACACACACACACACACACACACACACACACACACACACACACACACACACTGAGAGAGAGAGAGAGGCGAGAGAGGGGAGACGAGAGGGAGGCGAGAGAGGGGAGAGTGAGAGAGAGAGAGCCGGAGGAGCGAGGAGCGAGAGAGAGGAGAGAGCGAGAGAGGAGGGAGAGAGAGGAGAGAGATGAGGAGGAGAGAGAGAGAGAGAGAGAGTCTAAATACCTTAAATAATTGTTAGCTCTTAATTTTAAAGTATAATTTCCTATGAGCCAGCTTTACTGGTCAGAATATTAAGTATCTATACTAAAGTGTGAAATTATTTTCATAAAAAGTGCATTGTCTTAGTTTTCATTGACCAACCAACTCCAGGGACTTGGGTATTTAATTACTTTATATCTTTGCCGTTTGGGTGATGAGGGTACACGGTCCCATATACAAAACCTATGGAAACGTGCTACGTGCACACACACACACACACACACACACACACACACACACACACACACACACACAGTATACCCATTCTGAGGGAAAAATATTATCTTGACTTTCAGGAAAAAGTCCTAAAAGTAGGCACACTAGATTTAGAAAAAGCTGATTTTCACTTGTGATTATGAGTGTGGGGACATGGCTCATGTGTTAGACTGTGCATTACTGGGTGGAAATGTCTTCTTGTTATTAAATATTGAGGGAATGACTGTTTTAAGCTGTGTCATCCCTTTGACTTTAACATCATGTAGCAATGTTGGATGAGTGTGTCCTCACAAAGAGCTCATGTTTCGTAGACAATTTTATTTCATACCCAAACGTCCTTATGCATCTGAAATCAGAGGTAATTGTTATCCCTGTGGAAACAAATAGAAAACTTGAGGCTCTGAGAGGTTAAATAAGAACCCTGAGGCTTGTACTATACTCTAATGGCAATCGTGACTAGGGTAATTAGTTTTCTGTAGCTTGTGAGGCCTCCGTGTGCATTATCTAATTTAATCTTTATTAGAAGCCTATTCTGGATTCACTCACTGTGTCCTACTCAATAATCCAATATAGTGTGGCCCACACTGAGCTCATCAGCCCCTGTCTGTCTCCAAAAATGCATGCTTCTGTTCCCCCCACTCATCTCAGCTGATGGCATCATTGGCACCTAATCACTCGGGCTGGAGACCTCAAGGTTATGGTTAAACTCTCTCTCCTGCAGGCATGATTCATCATCCAGGTATGTTCCACATCCATCTTCCCTGTACTACCCCTAAAGCCATGTGTACCATTCACATCCTGCTGCTCGCTCTTCTTTGTCTCTCGGTGGACTTTAGGCACCATGCCTAGCCATCCTCACGTGTCCCCCGATTGCCAGCCTTACCCCTCTGTGTACACCCTATGAAGAGTCTTGCCTCTTCATGAAGGCATTCAGGCCCTGGTGGTTCACCCTCCTCTTAGTGTTCCATCTCACCACAGCCCCATCCTACATTTGGACTCTTCTAACACGGACACACAAGGCCCTTCACAAGTGTAGCAGCTTTTCTCATGCATTGGCTTTTGGGTATCATTTCTCTTTGGGAAAACTTGAACCATTCCCTTTTTCACAAATGCTAGCTTTTAACCAAAGCTTTCCTGGACAGATGCTGAAGGTCATTAATCTTCATAACTTCATTAGCATTTGTCATCTGTCCCCATAAGCCTCTGAATAGAGCTGTGCCATTAAACCAGACAGTTAATTACAATGATCTCCTGATGTGTATTTTACTTGTATCTGCGTACCTCAGACCTGTAATGTTCAGGGAAGGGCATTTCCTTTTCCCTTCCAATCTGAGGTCTGGAGGAAAACAGGTAGTAAAGACTATGAAGGCGATCCTCTGCTATGCTGGATGTTTAAGCACAGGCTTCTATTTTAGGGCAAGGTCAGCGATGACCTAGAAATCCAGTCCCTAAGAAGCTCCTTGTACACCCAAAATGATCGTTCTTGAATACTATATTCCAAGCAGTTTCCCAAAGGCTTTATAAGCATTAACTCAGTGAATTATATATACACTGGTTTGGTTGTCTTCCCAACGATTACGCAACATCCTTTATAATCACAGTTAAAAACCCTTACAATCTCACAGTGAAAAGATAGCACAGCTAGGGTTTTATCCTAGACTCTATGCCCTTAGCTGATATGGACTTTATGCTAAGAAAACATACACTTCTGAGCAATTTTGCATCCAGTTTTGATGGAGGTTTCATAGATTTCCAATGGCCACGAAGGGATTCCTTGCCAGTGAGCAAACTCGGCATCTATGATCAGCCTGCCCCTCTGCACTACCAATGCTCTCTGGTAGTCACAGTGTTACTTGGTTTACTCTGAGTCCATCCTGCCTCCGGCTTTTGGTTTTTTCACTTACCTTCTAAAAACCCAGTGCCATATCTTCAGAACATATCACATTGTGCTGCCAGCCTCAGTCTGATCAGGAGATTGGCATGCAACTTCAAGGTTCCTTGTCTCTGTACCTATTTTTTTTGTGTGGGGTTATAAATGCAGTGAATGAACAAAACAGCCTCCCTGCTGAGCCTAGACCAGCACCAGCCCTCACCATGTTTCTTCTAAGCATGTGCAGAGGCTGACCTCTTATGCAGTAACTAAGTGCTTAGGGATCTCTTGCCTGTATGAAAGAGCAACATTGGTTTCCAAAAAGATGTCCATTCACATAACCATCTCCTTGTGGCAGGTTGAGCATGTCTAGTTTGGAAGCTGTTTCAGGAGTGTTTAGTTATATCCTTCATTAAATTGGAGAAAGAAATCCAGCATGGACCAAAAACTCAGTGAGTGACGGAGCCTGAGCTCAAGTGCACTGTGTATAGTAGTAGCAGGCCCATGTTTACAGAGGAAGAGCTGAGAAGACCTCAGCGGGGGGAATCTTTCACCCAGTCCATCTCAGCTGAGAAATGGAGATGCAGAGACTTCAGCTTGTGTTTTATTTCAAGTGTCCATTCTGTTCTGTGGTCCTCGAATGTGAATACAGTCTGTCCCTTGGCAATGTCTCATACTCTGGCTGGAGCCACTGGATAACTCATTAGGAAACAATGCAGGGAATCTCACAAGATCAAACAACAAACAAAGAAAACAAAACAAAACAAACAAAAACACTGTCAAGAGTTAGGAGCACGGAGTAGCCCAAGCCATGAGTCAGGGACCACCTCCTATCATTTCTGGAAGATGTACCCAGTATGGAAAGCAGCCTAGAAAGTGAGGTCTGCTGAGCACACTTGCTGGGTCCCTGAGGAGCAGTCAGAAGCCTGCATTGGTGCAATTGGAAGACTGATTATCTGCTCTCTTCCTTTTTGACCGGCCTTTTATAGGGCTGGTACAGTGCCCAGCAAATGATCCACACTTTGTTTCCCTTGTTTTTCCCTCTGCTGGTGGACCAAAGACCCTAGAAAGTGTTGGACAACTGTGCAGCATAAGAAAAAGTCCTTACTTGGCAGCCCGATGTGAGTGTTTATCTCAGATGAGTCCCATGCAAGCTGTGTGAGCCTGAGCAAGTTGCTTAACTTCACTGAACTTCAGTAAGGGGGTAGAATGGTATCCCCATAGCAAAGGTTTCTATAGAAGTTAAATCTTGTTGAGCATAGTGGTATATACCTCTAAGACCCAGAAACTCAGGAAGCTGAGGCAAGAGATTCACTTGAGCCATGGAGTATGAAACCAGGTGGGAAAGAATAGTGAAACATTGTCTCATATAAAGAATTACGAATTAAATATGTATCTAAACCTATCACAGAGAATAGGGAAATGTGCACATCAATATTATCATTACTGTTCTCTTACTTGAAAGAGGAGCTTCATTTAGCATTTGGATGCTAAAGAATGGTGTAACATTTCTCCCTTCACTAGGAAGTCTTAGCTATAACAGTATTTGGGAATTTGGAGCTGAGCTTCGAGGTGTCCTTGTTACTTGAAGACAGGCTGATGAGCTGGATTCTGGGGAAGTGGATCAACATGACACTATTGGATGGACAAATGTGCCGATGGTTTCTTTGTTAGAGCCCAAGCATTGGCACACAAACCATTGAGACACCAGCCTCAGCTAGATATTGATGGTTTATTGAATGTCTTTTCCAAGCTGATTGCAATCAGGGCCACAGAAAGGACTTGGGAAAATAACTGTGATATGGGCCTGTTCTTAGAGCAGAGCAGTCTTTTATAGGAAAACCAAGAGCAGGAGTAGGGGCGCAGTTATATGTGTTGGCTAACCATAGAAAGCAATATTACATCTTTGGATAACTAGACAAAGTATTATCAGCTAACCTTTAAGCTGATTGGTCCCAAGAAAGGTAAGTGAGGTGGTGGTTAGGATCTTTCAAAGTACATCCAAAGTGTAGTTAAGTGTGTAGATAAATAAGAGTGAAGCCAGAGGGAAGCCAAGAGTGTAGATAACAAAGTATGAATTATGACACTATTGAATCATCCACTGTAGGTTAACTCGACTTTCTGGCAGAGAATGTTAGTGTCAGCTATGAATAACTACTTCTAGAAAGCAGAGTTGAAGAGTTAATTTTTTTAAACTTAATTTCACCTTCTGAACAAAATGGAAAATGAACACAGATATGGCTGTGGCTATGTCAAAGAGCAGGCCTCGACATCTTCTTCTCTCAAAAGAAGTTTCTGGGATTTATCTCAAAGCTCAAACCTTTTGATGACTTTTCAGAATCTTCTCCAGAGCCTTTGAGGGGAAGGTCCATGCCACCAACCCTACTAACCAACTCCCAAAAGCACAGAGATAACTTATTTACCCTCTTGTCTAATTTGTTCAGCCTTTGTCTCTACCCTGTTGATAAACTTTTGGCAGCTCTTGCTCTCTTTTATACATCTCTGAGACTGAAATGTACTTGATACTAAATGTACACATTTGAGTATCTATGTATGAGCTGACTCACCCTTGAAAAATCCAGGTCCCTTGTCACTTCCACATAGGGACATTTCCCATACCTAGCATCCTAGGGGTCCTTTGGTGGGGGTCTTTGGAACTCAATGCTTATATTCCTCCCCATCTTATCCCATTATTACCAGACCTTGAACTTGGACAGGGACTTAGTCCTTCTTGCCTTGGCCTCTTGCCTATATCGGAAAAGAAAAAAAGGAAAAGTTCCAGGAATATTTTTGATTTGCAAAGTGATTGTATAGTGATCAGGGGCAACTTGTGAGAGTCATTTCTCTCCATCCACTATGAGGGTCCTGTGGATACAACCTAGGGAGTTGGGCTTGGCAACACGTGCTTTTCCTTGCTGAGCCATGTTGCAGGACCCAGCAATATTTTATGTTAATTCTTCTAGTTGTCTATTTGGGTCTGAATTAGCTTGATCCTGTACTAACTTTCTCGAGGACAGTGGAAATGTCTGGCTCATTTTGTTTTTACTCATATATGTGTTTGCAGCAGTAATTTCTTTCATCTGTGGTTGCACAGTAGATCTATCCAGAAGCAGATAAGAAGGCTCAGACTCTAGGCATCAGCACAGCTAAAGATCTCCCCAGGCGGTAACAAGGTGTCTGTAAGGTTAAGAAAGGCTGGATTAACCAGGAGGCACTCAACAAGCATGCTGTCCCAGAATCAATTAGTCAGTAAATCTCACTGGGCAGGGTGCCTAAGAAGATGCAGTCTTAGATAAACAAGGAAAAGAGACAAGGAAAAAAAAAAAAGATACTATCATCATTTGATGGAGTCACCTATGAATTTCACTCCCCCAGTAATGCAAAATGTTTCTCAAAAATAATTGCTTTCTCTTTTGGTTTTTAATTCCCTTAAGCATTGTCAGCTCTAGATTCCCACTAGGAAATGCTGTTGCCCAAAATGCTGTGAGTGTGTGTGTTTCCTTGAGTATCCCAGCATACAGGAGGATGTCTGGCATCCCCTTCTGTTAATGCTACACAGCTTGCTTTTGCCTCTCTGTGACTTCTCCGTACCCTTTATGAAGCCCACGCACTCACACCCTCTCCTCACAAGACAATCAATACTGACTTGCATAATTCCTGGTTACCCAGTGCATATACTCCATGCATACTATATACATATAAAGAACCTGGTGTTTAATATGCTTGGTCCCATATTTTATATAAAGAGCCAGGAATACCAATTACATGTTCAATCATTTAAAACACACCTAGAAGAAAGTGTTCCAGTGCCATTTGACTAAGATGATATCACTAAAAGAAATGAATTTGAAAGTTTTATGATTAAGTAGATGAAAACAAGTCTTTGAAAGTTCAAATAAATTTAGGTACTTGTGTTTGAAATACCAATCTCTCTTCCATTTTGTAGCTAATTTAAATTGCTGCAAGGGACCTGCCATATCTATCCTTTCTGCTTTTATCTGGAGGTGGTATTTACTGGGAGAAGGTGGATTTCCTATCTTTGTTTTCATGCAACTAAATACACACTCTAATGCATGATTTTCTCATTCCAAACCCTATTGCTAGAGTATTCATGAAATCTATTTGTATTTTCAAAAGTTTTAGAGAACTTCCAAGTTAAATTATGTGATGCCTCTGTGTCAACACACCTTGTAGTTTATATTCCAAACACTGGCAGATTTCCTTACATTTCATCCCATCTTCCAAGCGAATAGGAGATTGACGTCAAATTCCATGTATGAACCCTGATGAGAGATAACATTCTGAAGCTGCTCACGAGAATCACCACACAGTGACATAAGAGAGTGTTATTAAGAAGACCCTGTCTCTTCCCTGATTTTCTCCCAATGACAAGTAATTAAATACACATTGGATGTTGTCAGGAAGAATACACAAGTGGATGGCATAAAGTTGATTTAGTCACAGTGCCAATTTCTTCTTTGAATACTTGGTGATTGCAAACGAGGGCAGTCCTACATGATGTGACAAACTTGTGGAGGGATTTTTTTTCAAATACCTAGCCTTTTATTTTTTATTTTTGACTGTAACACTTTGATACTTAGATTGTAGGTAAGCCAGCTAGATTCAGAACTCTATTTCACATTTTTATTATTAATTTATTCATATTACATCTAGATTGTTAGCCCTTCCCTTGTTTCCTCCTATTTGTGGAGGGATTTTAATCCAACAACATGGCTACTCTGGCTGGAATACAGACACACCCTTAGCTCACACCTTTAATCCTTCTGCCTAGAATACAGATGTGCCCTTAGCACACACCTTTAGTCCCAAACAATAAAGGTAAAGCTAGTTGGAAGAAGGAAGCAGCCACATTGGAGTTTGTTCCTGAGTTCAGAGCAGCTCAGCAGAGAGCAACACAAAGGGAGAGAGAAGAGGAGGAGGCAGTTTTATTGGAAGACTTTTACAGAGACAGGCTGAAGATAGACCAAGCTAGACACAGGTGAAGACAGAAAGAGCCAGAAGATTAGAACAGATTGCTAGAGGTAGTTTGAGGCCAAGCACAGCAATTTAGTCAGAAGCTAAGTGAAGCCAGTTTGAATCAGTCAGCTTGGAGAGAAGTTTGAGTCAGAACATATGAATTGAACCAGCTAGTCAGAGCTCAGAAATAACTAAAAAAGATGAGCTTGTTCAGCAGAGAGTCTCAGAGGCTGAAAACATTGGAGGCTTATATTGAATTGTTCAAGGCTAGAAGCTTCCAGGACTAGGCCTAGGCTGGCAGATGGAGGTAGTAAGCCTCCAAGACAACAATTGCACCATGCAAATAAAGGGCACTTTTATATATGGCACCAATGTGGGCCATTTAAAACAGGAAAATAAAAGTTATTTTTACACACACCTATGTCATTGTGTATAAGAGTCATCTCACTCTGTGCAATGCATCATGACCTTAATGTCTCAGATAACAAAGGATTGGTGTGGAGGGACTTCTAGTGCCTGTAACTTAGAAATGGTAGACATCAAGGCTTTGGAGGATATATGACTCCAAAGTTGAAACAGTTAACCACAGTACCCTTGCCTTTGTTGTAGAATCCAGCATCGAGCTGGGTTAGGAAATTCAGACCACCTAAGGTCTAGTCCTGGTTTCCTATAAACAGTGTGTGATGGGTAGTAGCAGTCAAGTTCCCTTTGTGAGCCACTGTACTTCAAGTCTGCCTACTCATAGATAGCCCACTATTAAAGTCCATTTGGCAAGTGGGCAAGTGAAAATCATGAGTCTGTCCTGTTTATAAATGTATAAGCTTAAAGACGCCCCAAAGCCAGTGTGCCGTACCAGAAAGAGGGTCTTACCTTTAACCTACATATCTTTGATAGGCATCCTACCATGTTATATGTGACCTAAAGGTGATACTTCCATATTTCCAGATCTCAAAAGTACACATTCTTTATTTATTTACTTATTATTTTTGATGTCGCTAGAAGTCAAGCCCAGGGCCTCATGCACACCATGCAGGCGTTCTACTAACAAGGATACATCTTCAGCCTTAGAAGTACAGATTTCTTTTTAAATGTTAATTTACAATAATTTGTTCGGATTACATCCTGAATGTTATCCTCTTGCTTGTATCTTCCCATCCCCCCCCCCTTCTACCCTGTTCCCCTCCCCTAGACCTCTGGCAGAAGGGGATCTCCTTCCCCAATATATGGCCACAGCATATCAGGTCTCACCCAGATAGCCTGCTTCCCCTTCCTCTGTGTGCCACCGGGCCTCCCCACCAAGGGGAAATGATCAAATAGGAGCAGCAGATTTCATGTCAGAGGCAGTCCCCACTCTCCCCTCAACCATGGAGAGTGAGCTGTCCATTAGCTAGATCTGAACTAGGGGTCTAGGTTTGCTGCATGTATTGTCCTTGGTTGGTGCAACAGTTTGCAGGGGGCGGGGGAAGGGTGGAGGGACACTGGGCTCAGATCCACTAGCCATGATGGTCTCCTTGTGGGGCTTCTGAAACTTCAGGGTCCTTCCATCCCCTCATTCTTCCATACCAGTCTCAGCCCTTCACTGGGAGCCCAGCAGGCAAAAACCAAAACCAAAACCTCTTTCTTTAAATTTACACTTATGATTTCTTACACGCACTCAAGACACAGAGTTAGAAACATAAAAATGTAAATCATTAGCAAAGACGTTAGTAAGAGATAATGTATTCCTTTCTGCAACGTGTCTTCTCTCCATGCATTTTAAATTCGTGTATTGCATATTTTTAAATCAGATCATACTACACCCATGCTTCAGAAAGGGGTTTTTCTATCTTCTCTTGGAAGATATTCTTTTACTAGCTAAAATGTTTTTTGTAAAAAGCAACCTGACACAGAATTCCTGTAGATAAACGGATAAAAATGAGTATGTTCTTTTTATCAGAAAGGGCCTAGTGGGAGGGGCGTGAGCCAGGACTCATCCCCAGCTTCTCTGTTCTCCTGGCTCCCCCTGTGGGGATCATCTAGTACTGCAGGTTCTGCTGAGCAGCCCACATGGGAAACCCTTGTTCTTTCATGCCAACCAGGATCTCATTTTATAATATACTAGCACAAATTCCAGATCTTTCATAGCTCCTCCAGGATAAAATTAGTATTAAAAGTACCGGCAGCCACAGTAACTGAAACTGTCATTTATTACAAATCTAAGACTAGTAGAAAATTCTGTTTTCTGCTCCCTGTCTAGACTTTGCCCTAAGACAAGACATTAAGAAAGGGAATTGGAGGGAGCCTGGAGGGCAGCTCAGGTGATGAAGTAATTGTCACACAAGCAGGCACTCCTGCATCTGATCCCCAGCATCTACGTAACACTCTGGCACAGTGGCGTACAATTGCAATCCCCGTGCTGGAAAGTGGAGACAGTGTTCCTGGGGCTCACTGCAGCCGCCTCGCCTAATTGATGTCAGGACTGGATCAAGTCTTAGGACTGAGTCAAAGACCCTATCTCAAAAGAAGGAGAAGAAGGAGAAGAAGAAGAAGAAGAAGAAGAAGAAGAAGAAGAAGGTAGAGAGTTTTAAAAGAATGACACCTTTGACCTACACAGACACATGCACACAATCATATACATATGTACACTCACAGACACACACAGTCATATTCTCATGCACACACACAGAGACACATGCACACAGTCATACAAACATGCACACACACAGACACACACATTCACTCATGGATACACACACACATGCACACATGCGTAGACACACACACATGCTCAAAGTCGTACACATACACATGCACACACATACACACACACACACACACACACACACACACACACACACACACACATGCACACACACCCCACAGGCAATTGGAGTGCATAGTAGGACACCTTTATTCTTTCCCTAAGTGTAGACATACAAATATGTTGCAAATGCCCCCTACCTACAGGAAGCAATTTTTCAAAAAAAATGAACAAGAAGCTGTTGGTTGCTGTTGTTGTTTGGAGGAGGCAGGGGGGGGGGGCTCCTTATTCTGCCCAAGCAGAGATGCATCCGCAGCCAGCACGAAGCAGATGGCCCCTTTCTCCTCTGCCTTTTTGTTTCATGCCTGTGAGGCTGGGAGAGTTTTTAGCAGTCACAGTAGTTGGCTTCATCCATCATGTGTGGCAACGCCTCAGTGGTGGCAGCAGCTTGTCTCCTTCCACTGTGGCCTATAGATGTGGACTAAGCAAAGATACACATTTTCACATCCGAAGCTGATGATGAGTGTGTGGAGAGACGCGCTCCAGTGCTTAGTCCTGCTAAGAACGAGAGTGTGTCAAGAGGAAATTTATGACTGCAGGTGAGCGCTCTACCCCAAAGAGGAAATTTATTCTCTGCGATGTCCTCTGGTGCAGTCGAGCCACATTCCTGGCCACATTTTATGCTATCTTGTCTCAAAAATGTTCCCAAGATGTAGGCACAGGGTATCTGGATTCTACTTTCACATTATTATACTATATACCCTTGGCTAGGCTCTCTGTGATAATAATGCCACTTACCTTAAGTGTGCTTAGCACAAACTAGTCCTTCATGAAATCTGTATGGCTTGCTTATTCATGGCCTTGGCTACCAGGTAGGACCACCAGGGTAGAATATAAAACTAAGGAGCTGGGGAGGTGGCTTAGGCCCTAAGGCTCTTTTCCTCGAAGCCTTAGAGGAAAAAGCATTCACCATGCAAGTATGAAGGTGTGAGTTCAGATCCCTTGAGCCTACATTAAAAAACAAAACAAAACAAAACAAACAAAAACAAAACAAAACAAAAAACCAGACAAGTGTGTGGAGGAATGCCTTGAGTGGATGTAGCAGTTGTCAATAAAGTGCTGTTTAGCCAATCAGCTGGGCAGAAGGACAGGAAGTGGAAGGTGGGGCTTCCAGGAGAGGAGGAGGAGCCAGGAGTTGACAGTTGAGGGTGAACAGTTGGTGGAGAGAAGCTGCCCTTGGATTAGAGTAGTTTATTTTAGTTTACTAGTAGATTAGTAACAGTTTAGAGTCCGCCCAGCATAGTGCTTGCAGCTTTGAATTACATTTCAGTCTCGTTGTGTCAGTTATTGGTTACAGAGGCCTTACAGATATAAAAACTGTAATACATGTATACCAGACTCCTGTAATCCCAGCACTCAGAAGACATAGACATAGGATCCTCAGGGAAAGCTGGCCACCTAGACCAGCCCAATGAACATGCTCTGTGTTCAGTGAGAGAGCCCGCCTCAATAAATAAAATGGAGGGTGATTAATGAAGATACCCACTACCAACTTTGGGTGTCCTCCTTGACATATGTATGAATGCATACACACATGGACACATGTGAACAGTGTTGGTAAAACCTACAATTTTCAGGAGTTTGTGAAGATGTTAAAGACAGGCTGGATACTAGACATGTTGTATAGTGTCTGTGGCCCAGGTTTGGATGAGCTGCTCAAATATGTGAACAAATGCACGTATGCTTTCCTAAAGTTATAATGATCTACTCACATCTCCACAGCACATGTTTGGTCTTACTTCAGGACATATGTCCATGCCAGGCACACCTAAGCATTCAGTGTGGTAACTGTATCACAGGAAAGGCCAGGTGCTGGAAGAACCCAGTCAAGGAAGGTGTTTGGCTGTCTCATCAGCTTCCTGTAAGGAAACTGCTGGATGAGCAGATGTCTGAAGTTTCTAATTTAGCCATCTTCTCTTCACTTTCTCTTTTCCTGTAATAACTCTTCTAAGAGAAAACACAGGGCAAGGAAAACAAAGATGAGAGCACACACACCTTCAGCATTCTCTCTCTAGGTTTCTAGATATATCTAAGGGCAAAAGAGATTGTTAGTGCTTGTTAGTGGATGACAGTGGTTAAAGTGCCCAGAAGGAAGCTTTGAGCTCTGATGGTGTCGCAGGGGTGTTGGGGGAGGGAGAATGTGCTCTTTATGTAAAAATGCCAAACCCAGAAAAGCAACATTGGTGACTTAGAGCAGGCTTAGAGGGGCAGAGAGAATGTTTTTTCAAAGATGAGCAAGAACTGAATCTTTCAGAAGATCTCAAAGACGAAGACCCATAAAATGTCAGATCTTAATCTGGGAAATACCACTGTGTGAAGATGCTTGTGGTCTGATGAAATGGAAACTAGTGTCCAGTGACTGGTTCTTTGAGAGATCCAAGCAGAGGACAACACAGAGACCCAGAAAAGGAGCCAACCCCTGGCAGCGGTACACAAAAGAGAGGGAAGAAATGTCTGTAAAAAAAGGGGGGAGCTGTGGTTTGCTGATGACAGGCTATTAGGTGGAGTATTGCAAGCCTGTGGGAGGTTAAATCTCAATTCTCCTTGATTTCTCATGCCTGTCTTCTGTGGAAGTGCTATGATGATGATGATGATGATGATGTTGATATTATTATTTATAGAAAATAGCTATCAGAAAGTGTTCATTGAATAGAAAGCCTATAGAATTAACAGTAGTCTCAGGCAGACTTGTCTTGTTCATTGCTGTCGGCTGATCTCCTAGGAGATCATCTCACAAGTGTTAGGTCCACATACAGGCAGGCTCTGGACTTAGGCTTCCCAGCAATGGCCACACATTTCCAGCTATCTACACTTCATGAGAACTTGAACCATGGGTGAACCGGTAACAGTAATCAAACTGGTTCTTGTTATCAGCTTGCTATATGAGCGATGGTTTCATTATGAGGCCAGGCTAGCTTGGAAATCCTCCTGCTCCAGGCTCACTAAATCTGAGATTACAGAAATGCGCTATGTGTCTAGTAATCTAACCTCTTTAATGTCAAGAAGTTAAGGTCTAAAAAGATACCAGTCTGGTGTATATTTATGTCATTATATCAAACTTCTAAGATTTTAATAAGCCATTAATTTTTTATTAATTTTCAATGCTTTTATAACACACCCTGTACTAAGCACCTCTACGTGGCCATCTGAGTCAGTGATCTATAGAGATCTAACACTAGACTAAGCAGTGATAAATACTCGCATGCACCCACTACTGTTATAATACTTAAGTCAGAAAGATGAAATCAAATCAAGTTTTCAAAATAAGATGTAGTTAAATCAAAGAAAAAACTTTTCATATATAGGACTGAATCCACAGCTGTCAACTTTCAATCCTAACTGGGGTTGAAATAAGAAATAAATTCTAAGTCTAATGAATATAAGAGATAACTTTTAAGACTCCATTGGTATGTAGTTAGGTGTCATTAAAAACATATAGTGACCTAATATTGCTCCCTAACTGCAAACATATAATCAGAGCATTAAAAGGTTAATGATATGCAAAAATAACGCCTTTACCATGCAAGTATATTGTGTATTTGTTTGCCTTTTATACAGATCCTAATAACTGAGATTTTGAAAGAAACTAAAAGCTTGCTCAGTTCCTTATAAGTCAACCCACCCTTTGCACCCAGTGAAAGTAACTGAAGACTGACGTAATAGGACAGTTGTATGGTGGCTACTGTACATGCCTAGGCATGAAATTGGTATGGTATCAAGAACTACCATTACCACTTGAGATTGGTGTTGTGGCTAGCAGAAAGCTTGAGTCTCCACACAATCACCTTGTCTACATGGCACTGACCATGTATGGGAGACAGAATCCAGCTCTCAGACAGGAGTAAACATGTTTAATGCATTGTCCGTTTCCATAGTGACAAGGCATAACTCTTGGCCTTCATCCATCAGTCAGTGCATGGTTGCTGCCAGTCCCTGTAGCATAGGATAGTCCTATGCTCCAGCTGGTTTATCTATGCTCTGGACACTTCATCTCCCTCAGTGGCAAATGCCCTTCTGGGTTCATTGGATTACTGTGAAGATCAAATGAAATGAGATAAGATGAGGGCATGCTTTGCAAGTTTATTACCCCAAGTGGCAAAAGGAAACAAGCTCCTCTGTAACTAACAGTGAGCTGCACAGCTGCCATTTTTCTCCCCTTTTAAATATGGTACAATCTGGACCATTTGTGTTAAGATAGTTGTTTTAATCTCTTTAGGGCTTCTGGTTTTCCCTGACATTAGAAAACCTCTTGGTGACAAGATACATTTAATTTTGAAAATGTTAATGAACATCCAATTCAATAACAATGCTACTCAAAATATTTATGTTCTGATTATCCGGAGTTTTAGAAAGATTTGTTCCAGAGGGTCCTATAGCACATACATACATGATATGGGTGTGAGCCTAGAGGGCATTGAGTTGAAGGCCAGACCCCGTTAGTTCTTCACTGGTGATGGGACTATAAGCAAAGCAAGTCACTTCCTTCTCTTCAATATCTATAGGATGGGTACTTAGCTCATGGGTATCCTGGAGATTAGATGATAGTGCTCGGCTAAGACACTGTCGATAAAAATACACTTGCATATTGTCCAGACTCTGACATGGGCTTGAAGGTAGCAGTCTTGACTTGGTTTCCATACTTCATTGCCAATGTGAGAGACATTTTTCATATTTTCAGACTTCTTGGAAAGATGTGGTAGGAACAATATTGTATTTCCAAATATGAGACAGAGTTGTTTTTTTTTTTTTTCCCCACGTATAACAGGCATCCAATCAAAGAATGGACTCTCCTGTGCTGCAATGTGTTGACTGATCTTGTTTTCCTCAAATTATTTACTGGGTTGTAGTATGTCATGACAAGCCTCCCATCAAGATCATTCACAGGCAGTTGGTTGATGTGAGTTTTTGGTACCCAGCAACAGCTGAGGTGTATTTTTAAGTACTTCGTCTGGCAGCTCAGCAGAAGAGAGAAAAAAGAAAAGAGAGAGAATAGGTAACCACCAGCAGATTTCTTTCCAGTAAGTATTTTTTCCCCTACAACCTGTCTATTCCTTTCAAGGAAAGAATAGGTTGAGAGATGCTACACAAAACCAGCAAAGTAGCCATGTTACCTAACAAACCAGGCTTAAGGTTGTATGCTAGACATGCCCACATTTGGAGGAAAATCTCTTCCTTAGCAAGGAGACTCTTCCTGGAAGTGTCACTTGGACTATGAACAGGAACATCTAGGTCCCAGTGACTTTTGGTAGAAGGTTTGGAAAGATACAGATGGCCCCTCTGTTTCTGAGTTCCCTTTTTGGCTTCTCAGTACTCAGAGGGAGGGATGGCTTTTACTGACACATACAGCCCAGATTGCTTTTGTCAAACCACTCTTTGCCCTTCCAGACTTGCTGCCCCTTTAAAAGGGCTTTTATTTTGAGATCATTATAGATTTGGATGAAGCTGTAAAACAAACCATCCAGAAAGATCTTACACGCCCTTTTAGCTATTTTCTCTCAATGACAATAACTTGCACAATTACCACACCTCATCACACCTCGGAAATAAACATCCATACGATTGAGCAGCCTGACTCAAGTTGCATCAGTTTTGCCTGCACTGGGCCACCAGTGTTCCAAAAAACACCAGTCTGCTCTCCAGGTGGAATAAAAGCATCTCTAGGGTTCTAAAAGGAATTCTCTTTCTAGATAGCTTTGATCAGTTGTCTACATTACAGAGCAAAATCCTCCTGTCTTAGAAACCTCTCAGTGGCTCCATTTGCACCACTCCACTTCCTCTCTCTCTCTCTCTCTCTCTCTCTCTCTCTCTCTCTCTCTCTCTCTCTCTCTTCTCTCCTTCACCATTTACTATGTTGCCTGGCTTAGGATCCAACACAGCAGGTCCTGTTTCAGTTACTCATAAGTCCACGTCTTTTGTGTGGCTGGCTGCTAAGGCCTAAATCCTTGGAGGTCAAGGAGCTTGAAATGCCAGTGGGCTACTCCCCCTTTGTCTTAATTGTTGATAAACCTTCCAGCTCAGGCATGTGATTCTGTCTGTCCCAGTGAGCTTGGGGTAGAGGACTGTCCATAGACATGGCATCTCCAAGAGGGAGAGAGTTGCTTGGCTTCTGATATGGGCTGGCAGAGCTGTTTTCCAAGTTGTATTGTCTGGAGCCAGTAGCAAGGAGAGTACTTGTTAAACATAGGAGGTTTCATATCACCTGCTAAACAACCAACTGTCATTAACCAGCTAGGTTGTGTAGATGCCTCGGCTTTCTGAACCACCTTTTCTTTATGTTTAAAGGATCAGAGAAGAAGGTGACAGGCTGGGCAGTTGTAAGTCACTTGTCAGTTTTAAAAGACAGAGGTCAGTGAATCTCAAACTTGAGCCTGCATCAGAGTTCCCTGGAGGATGTGAAGGACCCCAGCCTCAGAGTGTGGGATTGAGCAGGTCTAGGGAGAGGCCTAGACATTTGTATTCCTACCAAGGTCATGTATGCTGCTCTCAACACTTGTTTATGGAGCCACATTTAGGGGACTCTCATGGTCCCTAATATTATCACACCTTAACAAACTTCAGTATGAGGGGTTACAGTGCCAGATTTGTGAAGGGAGGTGAGGTCCCTTTCAGGTTACTAAGGATCAAGGTATTCCTCATACACAGTCCCCTCCGAAGCCGGAGGAGGAGGAAGTCTGTGACTTCCTGGTAGATAGACAGGCAGGTCTTCGTGAGAAACATGAAACAAAATGCTGGGAAGTCCTCAAGCAGGCTGGACATGGGCACAGAGCTGACTTTGTTGTTTTCCTGTTTAAAAGCAATGCCATGAAACCAAGGGTCAGTGGTCTGTCACCACCCACGCCAGGCAGCTCACAACCGCCTGTAACTCCAGCTCCAAGGGATTTGATGCTATCTTCTGGCCTCTACAGGCACCCTTTGTACACACACACACACACACACACACACACACACACACACACAAACATACACACACACTTCTTTGCTAGACATCTGCCTATGCATGCAGGCACATAAGGGTGTTGGTTCCTTATGAGCCAGCTTTATCCCTGCTCAGTCTTTTCCCCTGCAGGCCTCTTTTACACGTTGTCTTTTAGCATGTGTATGTGGGAGAGAATGTGGGAGAAGGAGGCACAGGAAAACAAATGTTCTTAGAAGAACTGCAAAGAACCTCTCATTAGAGAAGCAAATTAAAATATTTCAGTCCCTGGGCTGTTTGCTTTAAATACATCGAATTACATCAGTTCTTGATAGAAGACAAAACTTCAGGCTTTATAAAACTATCTTTTAAAAATATGTACTGATGTATTTTACTTGTGCTATGAAAAGTATAAGTTAAAAACACTATAAATGTTATTGTCTTTGCCACAAGAAGTTTTATCATTATTGTTATTATTGTTATTATTATTATTATTATTATTATTACTATTATTATTATTATTATCATTTTTGGGATTAAAAACACCCAGGAGTAAACCTGAGGTATTATTTTAATAATGTTCAGTGTCCTAGATTTACTAGCATCAGGTGTAACCTTGATTGTGTTTTATTGTCTTTTCCCGATCTCCTTCCATGCCACAACTTCCATCACTCTCCCAGCCTCATAGAAGCCCCATATGTTTGGCTTTAAGCCCCAAATTTGCCTTCCAGACGTAAGGTGCCATTGAACCCAAGCTTCTACCAATGGGCTCGTAGGCTCCATTTTTAGCAGGTGACACTGAATATTCGTACATCACAGAAACATCAGCAGCTTTACTTTTCCATGAAAAGCTTGCTGGCTTTGAACTATATAGGTACATCTGGATTTGGGGGATGTATTTATTCATTTTGTTTTTTCCACTGGTACCAAACATAAGCTGAACCATGTTTCAAAGCAATTAACCCCAAATGACAGTGCAGTCTGAGCCTTGGCTAGCAGCTCCAGCTTGGCTAGCAGTTCCGGCATGGCTCTGTGTCCTCATAATCTGAGATTATTTCAGACTGTTTTCTCTCTGTGCATTATGTAATGTCTGCAAATAAAAGAAATGGGATAGAGAATCAGACAGGAGCCAGAATAGAAAAACCCTCAGTGTTACTTGAGGGTGCTGTACTTCCTGTCAGCCCTCTTCCCCTCAAATCCAGCAGAGGAGTAGTTTCACACCTACAAGGAGGCTGTTTATTGGTTTAGCAATTAGGTCGAGGACTAGGGGTGGTGTTTTGATCTTAGCAGCTCAGACAGACCTGTTGCTTTAAGCTGGAGTGGCTACCTTAGTATTGCTGAGAAGTGCCCATTCTGTCTTCTCATTTGCTGAGAAAAAGTGGGGAAGAGCCTGGAACACATTGGCACAGGAGACAACTTCCTGGTTCATTATCTCATCCATGACATCTGGCTTCCTGATCCACAAACTCGGCTCCTGCAAGAGCATGTTTCTCTGCATGAAAACAAAGCTCTGAAAAGGCAAGACAATGCCTCTCAGTGTTCCTGTACCTGAAGAGAAAATGAATGGGTCAAACCAACCTCCAATCGTGCGAAGTTCCTCCTCCTTCTAGCTACATGTCCATTTCCTTAGTTATTCAAGTACCTACTATGTCTTAAGCTCGATGTTCACATCTGTAACTGTGAATAAGAGGCATTTATTCCCCTCCCTTCATAGAATCCTAACCTAAAACAGAAGAACGATATCGAACAAGGCACTTGATGTTTAAATAAACACGTAAAATGAACTCATAAGAATCATGTGGTAGGCGAATTAAAAGCGTGACCCCTAATGACCCTTTTCCTTACACAACTCCCTCTGCTTTGCTTGATGGGAGAGCTTATAAGTATAAACTACTAATCTCTTGAGTATGTTCAGTTTGATGGCATAGGAGAAATCATCTCAGTGGTCCTAGCCTAATCATATGAACCCTTTAAACGCAACACATTTTTCTCCAGATGTGGCCACAGTGGATGGCTGAGAGATGCTAAGCTGAGAAGGGATTCTATGCAGATTAACACCTCGAGGGTAGCAAGAGTTATGAGATGAGGACTGTCAGTGGCCTCTGGATCTTGAGTGAATGTGGCCTGTGGTCCACACACACCCCATTATGTGACAAACAGAACTCTGCTCACAACTGAATGAAGTTAAAAATGAAGTCTTCCAAAGTAAGAGTCATCCCAAGGCATCACCTTGAATTCTGCTATGTCAGCCTTTTCTGTGCTAAATCCTGCACATCCAAAAGGCTGTGTTGAACTGCTGGCCTCCTAGTCCTTTATCACGAGGAGGGTCTCTGCATATTTAATAAAGCTAACATGAGGCATGAGCATATAGCTCTCAATCTAACAAGACTGGTGCCTTTGTGAGAAGTTTGATTTTGACACAGACACAAAGGGAGATATTGAATGAAGATGCTGAGATACAGATACAGGGGGCACATGTGAAGAGGGAGAGACTGGCTTATGGATAAGAGGCAAGGGAGATTCTTTCTAGAGACTGCAAGTAGAATGCATTGCTGGTATAATGGGGACTATCACCACCTTCCTAGAGCCTTTGCAGGGAGAAACTCCCATCAGGATCTCCAGTTTGGACTGCAAATCTCCAGAATTCAAGTATAATGCATCTCTGTTACTAAGCAACCAAGTCTGTGGTCCTTTGTTTCAGCTGCCCTAGGATACTAACACTGAACATCAAATGCAGGGGACCAGTGGAGTTTACCCGAACTTCTGGCTGCAGAACTAGATACAAGTGGGTGTTGATTTAAGCCACTGGTATTAAGGTGTTTGTCATGTGGCAATGCAGGACAATTAACATGGAAGAGTGAGAGAAGTAGATATGTGAGAGGCACATTTCAGATGACAAAGGTGGATAGTAGTCATCTTATAGGAAAAGAAAACATGAAGATGGTTCTAAGCAGTAAGTTGCATATGTAGAATTAATAGGGCAGTGTGGAGACAGCCATGTTCACATAATCCAACTATTCTGTCTTTTGCCTTCAAATGATACTGCTTTCAAGGCCAGGCCTACACAAGGCGTCAGCAATCCACAACCATCATTCTTATAAAGCTAATATTTTAGTAAGAGACATTCAGATACACAGATGAAGAGGATGGGCTGTGAGTGGATCTACATGGAACTGAGACAAAACCATGGACCGTCGAATGTTAGAATATTGAACAGGAAACAGGAATGGAGTAATGAATATGGGTGGAGGAGGCAAGGTACCTACTGTGACCCTCTCCTTTTAGATTTTGAGAAGACTTGTCTCCCGTTGTTAAAAAATGCATAGTAACTATGATTTGCCAATAATTTTAACACCCTGTATAGTAGCTACCTCTGCTCTTTTGGTTGAAGCAAGCACAGAAAATTCTAGACTATCTTAATACAGGGTTGTATTCCTGGGATGGTGATTCTAATCTGTTCACAGTACCATCCATGCCACAGGCAGCCATTGTTTCTTTAACTCTAGTGTTCTGTGTATGCACATGTGGATGCATGCAGTAAGACCACTTCCTCTCAATGATCCATTGAAAGCACACAGAGCATGAATTCACCCTAAAATAGGCAAGCGCAAGCGCAAGCGCGCACACACACACACATACCACTTGTCTAAAATTCATGTACAATGGCCATATGCTCTTGAAGAACCACTATACTGTATGTGTGAACAATTTGTTTCCTTTCCTTTGACCCTTAAGTAGTATAATTATTTTCTTGTGACTATAACACAATTTATCCATTTTGTTTTTGATAAACATTGGAACTGTTTCAAGCTTAGGTATATGAAATAAAGTTACTGTGTGTGTTCTTATACAATTTTTTGGTGGACATTTTAACAAACAAAATGATGAGCTCTGTTATGACATTTTCACACATGAATGTAACATACTTTGATCAGGACAATCTTTTTATTATCCTGTCATAACCTCCCTACTCCTCCCCCATGCCCTTCTTGTATAATAGCTCCCCTTCTTTTTCATGAAAAGTTTAATTTGTTGTATGAATGTGTAGTGTGTGTATATGTGTATGTGCATGTACACACACATGTGTGTTGCATGTACGTGTGTGCAAAATATGTATGTGTGTTTTGTGCCTGCAGGGGGTGAAGGAAGATGTCATGTGTCCTGTTCTATCATTCTTCACATTATGACCTTGAAACAGAGTCTCTCACTACATGCAGAGCCAGGCTGATACCGAGTGCGGGATGAGCCTGTCTCCTTCTTCACAGAGCACTACAGCTATAGGCATGTATGAAACCACACTGGACTGCTTCTGTGGGTGCCAGACATTTGGACTTACAACCTCATATTTATGCAGCAATTGTTACACACACTGAGTCATTTCCCGAGCCCCTTGTGTATTTTTTTATATTCCACTCATGAGGGAAAAAAATGTAATACTTTTCATTTTGAGTCTGGCTGGCTTAAAGTGATGGTTTCCACTTCTGCCTTTTTCCTAAAAATGATGCTGCCTCCTCCTTTATGCTTGTATGATTTCCTTCACTGTGTATATGGACAAGGTTTGTCTTTATCCTCATATCTGCTGGTGGGCCTCTATACTCATCCTATGGCTTGGCTTTTATAAAGCGCAATGATAAATACATGTGTATTTCTGAATGTGATGGCTTTTTTCTCCTCCTTTATCTTAGACTGATACAATTAAACTGTATAATATTTTCTAAGGAAACCCCATGTTGATTTTTACAATAGCTGTACTAATTTCTATTTCTACCAGTCATGAGTATATTAAGAGTTTCTTTCGCACTCTCACCCTTGCCAGTATTTTATATTTACTTGATACTAGCCATCTTAGTAGGCTCAGATACAATGCCAATATAGTTTTGATTTAAGTTTTCTCAATGATGAGAAGTAATTAACATTTTTATGCATTGTTAGCAATTTGTGCGTTTTGGAAGGGTTATTTGCTTTTTGATACACAGTCTTGCTCTATAGCCAGGGCTACCCTGAACTCACTAGTGTAGCCTGAGCTAACTCAAGCTCATCACCATCTCCATGCCTCCCGTGTCTTGGGATCACAGGTATGAGCCACAAAACATAGTTTTGAAGTAATTTCCTGAAGTGTCCATGCAGTTTTTTGCTACTTTATTGATTGCGTTGTATTCTTTATTCTACTGTCACTCTCTTTTAGTTTTTTATGTATTTTGTGCATTAATCCTGTTAGATTAAAAAGTGGAAAAATTCTCTCCCATTCTATAGTCTGTTCCTATATTTTGCTTTTTCTGGCAGCTTCAAAGATTAATATTTTACATTAACATCTATGATCTTCATTGGACTGATTTTTTTAAAGGGTGATTATAGGGCTCTAATTCTATTTTTCTACATTGAGATTTCTAGGTTTCCCAGGACCATTTGTTGAAGAGGTTGTATTTTCTTCAACATATGTGTTTTGGCACATTTGTTAAGAATCAGGTGGATGCAACATCATGAACTTATTTCTGTTTTCCCCATTTCATTGGTCTGCATATCTGTTTCTGTACCATTACCATGCTATTTTGACTACTATAGCTCAGTAGTATAATTTGAGGAATTTTGATGACTCCTGTGTTGCTCTTTCTATACAGGATCATGTTGGCTATTTAGGCTCTGATGTTCTTTTCAATCTCTTCCTTTGGTGTATTATATGTTTTATTACAGAGATCTTCACTTCCTTGTTTAGATTTATTCCTAGGTAGTTATTTTCTTTTTAAAATATATTTTATTAATTTATTCATATTACATCTCAATTGGTATCCCATCCCTTCTATCATCTCATTTCTCCCACCCTCCCATATTCCCCTTACTCCCCTCTCCATGACTGTGACTGAGGGGGACTTCCTCCCCCTATATATGCTCATAGGGTATCAAGTCTCTTCTTGGTAGCCTGCTATCCTTATTCTGAGTGCCACCAGGCCTCCCCATCCAGGGGACGTGGTCAAATATGGAGCACCAGAGTTCGTGTGAAAGTCAGTCCTCACTCTCCACTCAACTCTAGAGAATGTCCTATCCATTGGCTAGGTCTGGGTAGGAGTTTGAAGTGTACTGCATTTATTGTCCTTGGCTGGTGCCGTAGTTTGAGCAGGACCCCTGGGCCCAGATCTACCCATCATAATGTTCTTCTTGTAGGTTTCTAGGACCCTCTGGATCCTTCTATTTCCCCATTCTCCCATGCTTCTCTCACCTAGAGTCCCAATAGGATTTCCTCCCCTCTGTCCCACTTTCCTGGTAAGTGAAGACTTTCATGGGGCATGCCCCTTGGGCTAGTGTCCAGATATAGGTGGGTATATACCATTTGACTTTCTGTTTCTGAGTTAACTCATTTCTAGTTCAATCCATTTGTCCACAAATTTTGAGAATTCCTTGTTTTTAATAGATGAGTAGTATTCCATAGTGTAAATGTACCACAGTTTCTTTATCCATTCTTCAACTGAGGGACACTTAGGCTGTTTCCATGTTCTGGCTATTATGAATATGGCTGTTATGAACATGGTTGAGCAAATTTTCTTGTGTGCTGGAGCATCTTCTGGGTATATTCCAAGGAGTGGAATAGCTGGGTCTTGAGGAAGCCTTATTCCCAGTTTTCTGAGATAGTGCCAGAGAGATTTCCAAAGTGGCTATACTAGTTTGTATTCCTATAGCAATGAAGGAGTGTTCCTCTCTCTCCACATCCTTGCCAGCATATGGTGTCATTTGAGGTTTTGATCTTAGCCATTCTGATGGGTGTAAGATGGAATCTCAGAGTTGTTTTGATTTGCATTTCCCTGATGACTAAGGAGGTTGAGCATTTCTTTGTTTCTCAGCTTTTTTATATTCCTCTGTTGAGAATTCTCCGTTTATTTCTAAGCCCCATTTCTCAGTTGGGTTATTTGGTTTGGTGGTGTTTAATTTCTTGAGTTCTTTATACATTTTGTATATTAGACCTTTGTCAGATATAGGGTTGGTGAAGATCTTTTCCCAGTCTGTAGGCTGTTGCTTTGTTCTGTTGACAGTGTCTCCTGCCTTATAGAAGCTTCTCAGCCTCATGAGGTCCCGTTTATTAATTGTTGACCTTAAAGCCTGGGATGTTGGTGTTCTGTTCAGGAAGTTGTGTCCTGTGCGAATGTGTTCCAGGCTCTTCCCCACTTTTTCTTCTAACAGATTTAGTGTCTCTGATTTTGTGTTGAGGTCTTTGATCCACTTGGACTTGAGTTTTGTGCATGGTAACAAATATGGTCCAATTGCATTTTTCTACATGTAGAAGTCCAGTTAGATCAGCACCATTTGTTGATGATGCTATCCCTTTTCCATTGAATAGATTTCGCTTCTTTGTCAAAAGTCAAGTGACCATATGTATGTGGAGTCATATCTGGGTCTTCGATTCAATTCCACTGATCAACCAGCGTATTGCTGTGCCAGTACCATGCTGTGTTAATTACTGTTGCTTTATAATACAGCTTGATATCAGATATGGAGATTCCTCTAAAGGATCTTTTATTGTACAAGATTGTTTTAGCTATGTTGGGTTTTTTCTTTTTCATATGAAGTTGAGAATTGAACTTTCAATGTCTAAAAAATTGTGTAGGTATTTTGATAGGGATTGCATTGAATCTGAAAATTGCTTTTGGTAAGATGGCCATTTTTACTATGTTACTTCTCCGAATCCATGAGCAAGGAAGATCATTCCATCTTTTCATGTCATCTTCAATCTCTTTCTTCAGAATTTTGAAATTTTTTTCAAACAAGTCCTTCACTTGCTTGGTTAGAGTAACTCCTAAATATTTTATATTGCTTGTGGCTAATGTGAAGGGTGTAGTTTTTCTAACTTCTTCCTCTGCATGATTGTCATTTGTATATAGGAAGGCTACTGACATTTTTGAATTAATTTTGTATCCAGCCAATTTGCTGAAGGTGTTTATCAGCTATAGTAGTTCTCTGGTGGAATTTTGGGGGTCACTTATGTACACTATCATATCATCTGCAAATAGGGATAATTTTACTTCCTCCTTTCCCATTTGGATCCCCTTGATCTCCTTTTGTTGTTTTATTGTTCTGGCTAGAACTTCGAGTACTATATTGAAGAGATATGGAGAGAGTGGGCAGCCTTGCTTTGTTCCCAATTTTAGAGGACTTTCCTTGAGTATCTCTCCATTTAATTTGATTTTGGCTATTGGCTTGCTGCATATAGCCTTTATTATATTAAGGTATGTGCCCTGTATCCCTGATCTCTCCAACACTTTAAACAGGAATGAGTGTTGGATTTTATCAAATGTTTTCTCTGCATCTAAGGAGATGATTGTGTGGGTTTTTTTATTTTCAGTTTGTTTATATAGTAGATTGATTACATTGATGGATTTCTATATATTAAACCATCCTTGCATGCCTGGAATGAAGCCTACCTGGTCATGGTGAATGATATCTTTGATGTGTTCTTGTATTCATTTTGCAAGTATTTTATTGAGTATTTTTGCATCAATGTTCATAAGAGAAAGTGGTCTGAAATTCTCTTTCTTCGTTGGGTCTTTGTGAGGTTTAGGTATCAATGTGACTATGACCTCATAGAATGAATTTAGTAATGTTCCATCCATTTCTATCTTTTGGAGTAGCTTGAAGAGTATCAGTATTAGCACATCCTTGAAGGTCTGGTAGAGTTCTGAGCTGATACCATCTGACCCTGGGCTTTTTTGGGGGGGGGAGGAGTGGGAGACTATCAATAATTGCTTCTATACCTATAGGGGAAATGGGACTATTTAGCTTGTTTATCTGATATTGATTCAATTTTGGTAAGTAGAATTGACCATGAAAAATGTCTATTTCCCTTAGATTTTCAAATTTTGTGGCATACATGCCTTAAAAGTAGGATCTTATGATTCTTTGGATTTTTTCAGTGTCTGTTGTTATGTCTCCCTTTTCATTTCTCATTTTGTTGATTTGGATACTGTCTCTGTGCCTTTTAGTTAGTTTGGCCAATGGTTTGTCTATCTTGTTGATTTTCTCAAAGAACCAGCTCTTGGTTTTGTTGATTCATTGGACTGTTTTCTTTGTTTCTAATTTATGGATTTCAGACCTGAGTTTGATTATTTCCAGACGTCAACTCCTCTTGGGTGTTTCTTCTTCTTTTTTTCTAGGGCTTCTAGCTGTGTCATTAAGTTGCTTTTATGGGATGTTTCCAATTTCTTTTTAAAGGCACTTAGTGCTATGAATTTTCCTCTTAACACTTCTTTCAATGTATCCCATAAATTTACGTATGTTGTTCCTTCATTTTCATCGAGTTTCACAGAATCTTCAATATCTTTCTTTATTTCTTCCCTAACCCAGGTGTCATTAAGTAGAGAGTTGTTTAGTTTCCATGTATGTGTAGGCTTTTTAAAAATTTCTGTTGTTGTTGAAGTGCAGCCTAAGACCATGGTGATCTGATATAATATAAGGTATTATTTCAATCTTCTTATATCTGTTGAGGCTTGCTTTGTGATCTACTATGTGATCAATTTTGGAGAGGTTCCATGAGGTGCAAAAAAGAAGCTATATTCCTTTTGGTCTGGGTGAAAGGTTCTGTAAATATATGTTAGATCCATGTGATTCATGACATTGGTTAATGATGTTATTCCTCTGCTTAGTTTCTGTTTCAATGTCCTATCCTTCAGTGAGAGTGAGGTGTTGAAATCTCCCAGTATTATTGTGTGGGGATTGATGTGTGATTTAAGCTTCATTAATAGATCTTTTACATATGTGGGTGCCCTTGTATTGGGAGCACACAATTGTGATGTCATCTTGATTAAATTTACCTTTGATGAGTATGAAGTGTCCTTCCTCATCCCTTTTGATGAATTTTGGTTGAAAGTCTATTTTGTTAGATATTAAAATTGTTACACCCACTTGCTTCTTGTGACCATTTGCTTGAAATATTTTTTCCAGCCTTTTAGCCTGTGTAATATCTATCTTTATGGGTGAGATGTGTTTCTTGAATGCAGAAGAATGTTGGATCTTGTTTATGTATCCATTTAGTTAGTCTGTGTCTTTTTTTTTTTTTTTTTTTTTTTTTTTTTTTTTGAGAATTGAGACCATTAATGTTGAGAGATATTATTCACCAGTGACTGCTAAGCGTCTTAATTTTTATATTGGTTCCAGTAGAGCATTTGTGTAGTTGTGTTTTTGTGATGGTGTAGTTATCTATTTCCTATGTAGTTTTGGTTGTAGTTTGTCCCTTTGGGGTAGAGTTTTCCTTCTAGTACCTTTTGTAAAGCTGAATTTGTGATAGGTAGTGTTTGAATTTGTTTTTGTCATGGAATATTTTGTTTTTTCCATCAATGGTTATTGATAGTTTAGCTGGGTAAAGTAGTCTGGCCTGGCATCTGTGGTCTCTTAGGGTTTGCACGACCTCTGTTCAGGCCCTTCTGGCTTTTATTGTCTCTGCTGAGAAGTCAGGTGTAATTCTGATAGGTTTGCCATTAAATGTTATTTGGCCCTTTTCCCTTGCGGCTTTTAATATTTTTCTTTGTTCTGTATATTTTGTGTTTTGATTATTATGTGACAGGAAGTTTTTCTTTTCTTGTGTACTCTATTTGGTGTTCTGTAGGCCTCTTGTATTTTATAGGAATCTCTTTCTTTAGATTTGGGAAGTTTTATCTATGATTTTGTTGAGAATATCTTCTGGGCCTTGGTGTCTGGCATCTTCTCTTTCCTCAATGCCTATTATCCTTAGATTTCTTCTTTTCATGGTATCTTTGATTTCTTGGATGTTTTGTGTCAGGATTTCCCCAGATTTAGCATTTTCTTTAATGGTTGCTTCAAGATCTACAATTGTACCTTTTAGACTTGAGATTCGTTCCTCCATCTCTTGGATTCTGTTAGATAGGCTTGTGTCTGTGTTGCTCACCTTCCTCTCTGAGATCTCACATTCCTGTTTTTCTTCTGTCTGTATGTTTATCATTGAATCCATTTTCATCTTCAGATCTTGAACTGTTTTATTGATTTCTTTTATCTCATTGTCTGTATATTCTTGAGTTTCTTCTATTGCCTCTTTATAAGCCTTCAGACCTTGAACGGTTCTATTGATTTCTTTCATCGGGTTGTTTGTATTTTCCTGAATTCTTTCCAGTGCCTCTCTATAGGCCTCTTTTATGTCTTCCACCTGTTTGGCTGTGTCTTCCTGCATTTGATTACTAATTTTATTTGTTTCCTCCATTATCATCCTCATTACTAAGGATTTGAGGTCATTTTCTTGTATTTCCATTGTGTTTGGGTTCTCTGGGTTGTTTTCTTTGGGATAGTTAGGATCTGTAGACGCTGTATTGTTTTGGGGTTTTTTTGTGTATGATTTCATGCCGTCCTTTAGTTATCTTGCCATCTCTGTTTTTGGGAGGTAGCTTCCAGAGTTGGGTGGAGGGAGTCTGAGGATAGATTCACCCGTTTTCTCACAATTTCCCTAGGTCATAAGCTCTGATGCTTCACTGGTCTGGATCTAGGAGGACAGCCCTGTAGTTTGGGTCTCTCACAGCCAGTGATCCTCAGCTCCCCTGTACTGTGAGTCCTGTAATCTTTTGTGTTTCAGAATGTGTGTTGGGTCAGTCCAAAGTGTCCACAGCCTTCTGGGTCCCCTTGTAGCACCGGAGCTCTCCAGGGAGTGATGCAAGTCAGGCAAAGGGGGTCTGATGGCCACTCTACTCTCTGTCTCTCTGAGATTTCCTTAGTCCCAGAGCTCTGATGCTCCACTGATCTGTGGTTCCCAGTAGCATTTCAGGACCTAGACTGCTCACAGAATCCAGGTTAGTGTCACAGGGCCCAAACCACACACACACTGAATCCAGTTAGTGTCTATAGACCTAACCTGAGCATTGAGTCCAGTTCACATCTCTGAACCCAAAAAATCTCCCATGCATTTAGTCTAGTTAGTGCTGGGTTCAACCAGGGTCTCGGGCCCAAACTGCACACTGACCTTGCCGAGTCCAGCTAGAGTCTCAAGGCCTGGACCACTTTCCAAGCTCAGCAAGGGTCACAGGGCCCAAACTTCCTCCCAGGTTCAGCTAGGTTCTCTGGGCCCAAACCACGCATCAAAATCAGCTAGGGATTCTGAGCCCAAACTGCGCACCGAGTTCAGCTAGGGTCTCAGGGGCTGAACCACGCACCAAGTCCAATTTGGGTCTCATGGCACGAACTGCACTGAGTGGATCTTGGTCACAGGGCCCAAACAGAGCATTGAGTTCAGCTAGAGTCTCAGGGCCCGAACTGCCCACTAAGTTCAACTAGGTTCTCTGGGCCCAAACAACATGCTGAATTCACATAGGGACTCTGGGCCCAAACTGCACACTGAGCTCAGCTAGGATCATGGGGCCCAAATCCTGCACTGAGCCCCCTCTCCTGAAGCAATTCCCACCAGTCACCATGCCAGTCGTCTCTGCTGGAGGGTTCCCAGCTGTAAACATCAGCTGCCACCACTGCCGCTGTGGTCCAAGAGCATCCGCACTCCTCCCATGTGCAGGGGTATGCAGGTTTTCTGTATTTTGGTCCTTTCGAACTGTGGAGTACTCCCACTGTAGTGGGGTGGGGAGCTTGTGTTCCTGGTTAAGAATTCTGTGCAATTCTCTGAACCATCTACTGGAGCTTCTAAACACAGTCCACATTGCTCACTGCCATCTTGGAGTCCCTGGTAGTTATTTTCAAAGGTACAATGAATGGAATTATTTCCCTGATATCTTTCCCAGGTTACTGGTATGTGAAGAAAAATTAGCCTCCTGGTTTTAATATGTTCCTAAGTTTATTGGGTCTCTTAGCATACTGCTGTCAGTAATAGAAATCAGTGCAGCCACTGTGGAAACAAAATGAAAACTCTGAAAGACTTTCTAATGATAAGATCATGTCATCTGCAAATAGTGGTAAGCCTACTTCTTGCTTCTCTATGTGTATACTCATTTTTCTTTCTTTTGCTGTATGTCTATGGCTAAAAATTTGAACACTGAACTTTATACGAATTTTGTCTTTGTTTTATTTTTATTACTATGATAAAGACCAGGACCTTGAGTAGATTGTGGGGAAAGTTTTATTTCTGCTAACAGCATGCACCCTACAGTTTATTTGCACTTTTATGAAGAAAAGGCAGGGAAAGAATTCAAGCAAGGAAGCTGAAGCTAGTAACTGAAACAGAGGTCATAGAGAAATGCTGCTTACTGGCTTTCTCTGAGTCTTGCTCAGAGTGCTTTTCTATGTAACCCAGGGCCACCTGCCCAGCAGTAGCACCATCTGCAGTGGGCACTGCCTCCCACACCAATCACTAATGAAGAAAATGTCCCCACAGACTTGCCTTCAGGCCTCCTGATGCCAGCAATTCCTTAATTGACATTCCCTCTTCTAGATGACTCTATCTTGTGTTAAGTTGACAACTAGCCAACACTTAGAGTGACAATGGCTACCTTGTGCTGATTCTGAATTCAAAGGAAATGCTTTCAGATTTCCCAGTTTGGTATGATGTTGACAATGGGTTTATCATAAATGGCTTTTGTTCTGTTCAGATATGGTCCTTTTATCTTTACTATGTTTAAGGATTTCATCATGGATTGTGTTGAATTTTGCTTTTTCTATATTCATTGAGATGACTATGTAATTCAAATATTTATTCTTTAAATGCTATAGTATATTTATTGATTTGGGTGTTTACAACCATCCTTGCAACCCTGGAATGACACCAAATTGATCACGGTATCTGATCTTTTAAACCTCTTGTTGAGTTCATTTTGTAATTCATTTTTGTGGGTATGTTAATCAAAGATATTGATATATAGTTTTATTTTTTAGTTTTGTCCTTTTTGAAGAGTTTGAATATTTATCAGTGAGTTACATTGACAATTACTTTTCATCTCTAATTCTGTTGATTTGGGCTTTCTCTCTTTTAGTTAGCTAATGATTTTTCAATCTTACAAGTCTTTATATCACTGATTTGTATTATTATTTGAGAATTTATCTTAAATTTCAGGTATGATTTTTATAATTTCTTTCTTTCCTCTGTTTTTTGGGTTGACTTGTTCTTATTTTTCTAAGACTTTGAGATTTATCTATCATAAAATAAATAACCAAAAATTCTCTTATTTTTAATTGTAGTCACTAATAGCTATAAGGTTAAGAGGATGTTCTAAGAACTGCCTTCTTGTACCCTACTGATTCTGCTGTGTTTCCATGTTCATTTTTTTTTTTTAATTTTAAGCTCCCTTTATTTCTTCAAATACTTACCAATTATTTAAATTTTCATTACTAAATCAGAGATAGTAGTACATTTCTATAATCATAGCATTGAAGAGGATAAAGAATAAAGATTACTATGAGTTTGAGATATTCCTGATCTATAGAGCAAGGTGTAAGCCAGCCTAGGCTACAAACTAAAACATTGTCTCAAAACAAAATATTGTTCAGTCTGAAGGTATTTTCATATTTTCTGCACTTACACTTGCTGTTAACTTTTGCTTCAACCCATTTTGATCAGATAAAATATGAGAAAATATTCCATTTTATTGTATTAGGTAAGAATTGCTTTAGTGGTATATAATACCATCATGTATTTTAGACAAAGTTCTAATAGATATACAAAGAACATTTATTTTATAGTAGTTGAGTTGTATATTTTATTACTGTCTCAGGTCCACTTGGTCTATGCTATAGTTGATCTCTGAAGTTTCTCTTATGTTTCTAGTCTAGATTACTTCTTTACTAGAGAAAGTGTGGTATTGAATTTACTTGCTATTGTTAAGTAGGGATATATCTTTCATTCTGTCTTTCTATGTCTAGTTGTGCTTATATGATTGGGTGCACAAATATTTGCTTACACATGCATTTATAAGCCCATCTTTTGATGTGTTGTTTCATCTATCAATAATAATTCATTACTTGATCTTCCAGTGAGATTTACTGTTTCCTTTTCCCTAGTAGTGATAATTTATTCTTCTGTGTAATCCTGTATCTTCTGCAATGCTACCTAGTAGCTGTGATCTGCTTTAGTTTTTGCTTATCTTGGGAGATTTTTATCTTTGTATTGATTATGAAAGAAAACTTTATCAAATGACAGTAATCTAGGTTGGCATTTACTTCCTCTCAGATCTAGAAATACATCCTTCCAAGATCCCCAGGCCTTCCAAGCTTCTGTTGAGAAATCTACTGGTGTCCTGATGGCTTTGACATTATAAGTGAGCTGGAATATCAATGCTCTTTATATCCTGACATTAAGTGTAATATGATGTTGGGAGGTTACTTTATGCTCTTATCTATTTGGGGCCTTTGGGAATGTTGCTGAAGAAGTTTTCTGTCTTTAGTCTGTATCTCTGGACCTTTTGCACAAAAAGTTATATAAGCGTGTTCTTTTAATTGTATCAAGATGTCTTGTATGATCTGCTCCTAAGTATGGTCTTAAGTTCTTATTCTTTTATCGTTATTGTAGGATTAATGTTCTGATTCATCAATTTTGTCTTTAGTCCTTTAAAATGATTTGTTCCACCTTATTTGGTTGGTGGGAGTCGCTTGAGTCTGGAGCTGATTGAAATGGCTTTTGAATTCTCCACTTAGTTTTTTTTTTTTTTAAAGATTCTTATTTTATTACATATACAGTGTTCTGCCTGCACACCAGAAGATGACACTAGATCTCACTGTATATGGTTGTGAACCACCATGTGGTTGCTGGGAATTGAACTCAGAACCTCTGGAAAAGTAGACAGTGCTCTTAACCACTAAGCTATCTCTCCATCCCATCCACTTAGTTTTGTAAAACAATATGGAATCATTCTTTCTTTGGCTAGAGTTTACATCTAATATATTAGCTCCATGAATCCGTATAAACATCTTAACTTGGAGCTCCACTGCATTCTGGGATCCCAGGTCTCCATGTAAAGCTCACATGAAGAATGAGCAAGAAACTCTTCTAGAAAGAGGGAACATACTGTGCCCCATGTTTTCCATTGTCTATAAGCATGGTTTTTCTGAGGCCTAGTTTCTGCTTGAAATTGGGAGTGTTCCATGTCCCAAACCTCTTTCTCTAAGATAATAGTCCTAAAGACAAAACAAACTGCATCCTTTTCTAGGTCTCATATCTAAATTTCACTGCATGTAATGTTCGCATAGATTTCTTCAGTGACTTTTCATTGTGTCCGCATTGAAATACAAGATAAGTGCTGGCAGGAACAATGAGGAACAATGTGAAAAGAGACAAGGTAGTAGTGAATTATATATCCCAAGGGAACAAACTTGTGTGCCATCTTGCCATGATGGCTCCTCAGTATAGTGTTATTGTTTTTATGTTTCTTGGGCTCAGCAATGAAATACTATTTGTTGCCTTTTTCAGATAGCCAGAGTGAGTCCTAGTCTCTGTCCATAACAGTATTAAATTTCAGTGCAACCCTTCAGTCATTCTTCTTAAGGAGATATTGGCTTCTGGCTGTCCTGATTCCCAGATGATGAGAAGCCAAAAAAAAAAAAAAAAAATTGCTTATAATCTACCATCTTAGCTTCTCCAGTATTTTTTTTCTCATTGGCAAATAGGTAAGGGTCAAGTGGTATGTTTTTATGTATACAGCAGTAAGTCTCCCAAACTATTATGTGGAGTGGCCACACATTTGCATCAGAAGTGTCTGAGAGATATAGTTTTGTCCCATCCTTTCTGGCACTGGATATCTGTATTTCTCAGTTTCTCCAGCATCTGTGCATTGATATCTCATAGCGGATTCATTTTCATTTTCTAATGATGAACATGCTTGTTGCCCATACATACATCTCTGAGAAGTGCCTGTTTATGTCTTTTGCATGTTTTATACTTTGGCTGCTTTGAGTTTTTGTTATTGCATTGTAGGAACATTATCCTTGACCTAGCTTATCCTAAGATTCTGATATAGTGGGTTTACACTACTCTATCACTCTGATGCAGACATTTTCAAGGACTAATATATTAGTGGGTATGGTAGCTATTTGCTAAAATGGATGTTGTAATTGACAGTGATAAGATACTGCCACCACCCCCTTTTTAAAATTTATTTAAAACTTTTCCTGAAAATGGCTTATCTTGCCAAGGAAGACGTTAGAGGAATGGCTTCCAGTGAGTGTTTTCTCCTCTGTCTGGGCTTACCATTACCCGTCAGCTACCACACTCCAAAGAACCATTCAACTAGATGTGGGTTGAATACCAAATATCATCATAGTTATTAAAGCAACTTCAAGTTGGTTTGTAGTGATATCCTGAGCCAGATCTCACTTCCCACTCCCTTTCAAAGGGAAATGTAAACATTTGAACTTAGAAATCCACATACTACCTGCATTCTTTTCTAAGTAAAGTTGCTTTGAAAACTACATGAACCTCAAGTTAGTCCTTCTGTGTAGAAGTTTATGTAGCAGGCTGTCTCTCTAACCCATAATACTGTCTTTCATATGATAGTTCCTTGAGCCTTCATACAGATTCAGAGTGGGTACCCAGGAATCTATCTGCTTAAGAGCCTTTATTACCACTAGAAGAAGAGAATAAGCAAACAATTTCATCTGTCCATTTATTTAATAAATCTTGGCATTTTCTCTTTAAAGGAAAGTCTGGATTTGGAATTTGTTTTGACACATGGTTCATTGGTCTAGAGGGTCATAGAACTAAGTCAGACAGTTCAAGGGATAAGAATGTTTTTATGAGCTTATATATCTGAAAACATACTAGTACACTTTCTCTCTTCAGAGGTAGCCCTGTTTCTTCATAAAGGCAGTGTGTAGGTTTCATCGGCTGTAAAAATTATCATTGGTGTGACTTCCTCTGGAGAGTGTGTACAGTACTTTCCTTTTTCCTTGGGGAAGTGTTGGCAGCTGTTGTTTGATGCCCACCCCATGTCTCTCAAGGAAACTACACGTTTGGGCTAGGGAGAGGTCAAAGTGAGTAAAGTACATGCCATGCAAGCTTGAGAAAATGTTTGAATCCCCAGAAGCCACAACTGTAGTTCCAGTGCTCCAATAATAGCAGTCACCTATTGTCCTGCAGTCACCTAGAGTGACATGGGGGCCAAAGATAGGAGAGTCCCCAGAAGCAGGTAAAAGGCAAGGGTCAACACCAGAACTCCCAAGCCCTCTGCATGTGCACTATGGCATGCATATGGCACAAGCATGGCATGTACAAACACACACACACACACAGTCACATACATAGAATATACCTTTCTTAATACTGTACATTTAACTTTCCAAGATAGACAATTCTAGGTTTTCTGAAATGCCACCCCTCTACACACACACACACACACACACACACACACACACACACACACACACCTCTATAACAGTCCATCATACTAATCTTTGGAGGGCTCATTGGTAACCTTTAGACTTCCCATGTACAGGAAAGGAACAACTTGAGTTCTAGGGGAGGAAGATATTCAGATCCTTGGGGACTCCAGATGACTGTTGCTGTAATGTGGGTCTTCAATATTCCACAGAAATCTAGGTAGTAAAGGCTTAGTCCTTAGGGTGGTCCTTGGGAGGTCATGGTGGAATGTTTAAGAGCTGAGGCCTTTAGGGAGGTCTTCAAGTCTTTGGGGTATTCTTTGAATGGATACAGGACCCCACTCCCTTTCTCTGTTCTTCTTCCATTCCTCAGTCATATGGCAAGTGCTACCTTGTGCTCCCATTGTGATGAACTGCCACAGAGCAACAGACCCATCCAGCCATGGAAGAAAATTAGAGGAGGAATTAGCATCTTGTCTTTATAGGTTGATTATCCCAGGTGTTTGTTATAGAAATACACTCTGACTCTGGGGACCTTATTTGCCTTCATGTTTACTTCCCTGTCTTAGGTTATTTCATGTAACTTCCCCATGGTTGATGATGGGAAAATTACAGCTAGATCCTTCGCTGCATTCACAACAGCCGTGGGAAAGCTTTGGTGGGGAAGGCGTAGGAAGGTTTGGTCTTTGGCTGGGCTCTGGTGCTGGTAGATTTCCATTCTTTGTTTTTGTGCATAGAAGAGATTAGTGGTCTGGGAGCTCAGTACAGGAGGCTGACATGAGAAACAAGTATGAACTGTTTCTGCTGAGCTTCGTTTACTCGGAGAAACTGCAGTTTTACAACTGTTGTCTGAAAAATGTGATGTTTACATCATAATATTCTTCAAAGAGGCTGGCTTCCACAAAGCCCTCAGTGGGTCACCCTTACCAAGCACTGTGGGGAGGCTTCCTCTAACCACTTACTTTTTGCTTCTACAAAAGGGAAATATCTTCTCCTTTCTCACTCTGAGAAATGTGCTAGTTGTAAATGGTCCTAAGATGTAAATGAATTTCTTTCTTTCTTTCTTTCTTCCTTCCTTTCTTTCTTCTTTCCTTCTTTCCTTTCCTCCACCCTCCCTCCCTTCCTCCCCTTCTTCCTTTTTTTCTTTTAAAACTTTCTGCTCATGCCTTTAACCCCAGCACTCAGGAGACAGAAGCAGTCAGATTGCTGTGAGCTCAAGACCAGCCTGGTCTACAAAGGTAGTCCAGGACAGCCAAGGCTATACAGAGAAACCCTGTCTTGAAAAACCAAAAAAAGAAAAAAGAATCTTCTGCTCAGAAGGGGCTCACTTTAATGTAAGTCACATGAGTGAGAAGCAGAGGCTAATGAAATACTCTCTTTTGTAAAGAAACTTGAGGGTTTTGGCAAGTGGGAAATACCCTTTGTGTCCAAAATATGGCCACATCCTGGGAACTGCATCCACAGCCTGCAGTCAGTGTGTCCCTGTCCTTTAGGTTCTAGCTCAGGCACAAAAACCTACAGATTGTAGTACACACAGTGCTTTTAAAATCAGCCTTTTGGCTGTCCATGTATTTATTATAAATTACAAGTATTCTCAGCAGGGAAGGGTCAGAGTTTCTATCACGCAATTGGTAATTTGGAGCTTTTTAAGATTATAGGAAGGGGAGATGGTTCAACATATAAGTGAAAGCCTAAGCACTAGAATTCAGATCACTAGAACTGGCATAACCACCGTGTGTATGTGGCAGCCCATATGTAATTCCAGAGCTCAGAAGACAGGGACAAGGGATGCCCTGGAGCAAACTTACTCCTAGATTAGCCCATATTGGCAAATTCTGGATAAAGCAAGAGACTTTGCCTCAATAAATGCGATGGGAAGTGATCTGAGAAGGCTTCTAATGTCAACCTTATGCCTCCACATGTGCATCCATACACACACACACACACACACACACACACACACACACACACAATATTTCAATGTATAAGATGACTTTTAACCCTGTCCCCAAATCTGTGCCAAAGTCGGGAGTTGTCTTATACGCGGAGTACTTACCAGCAGCTTGTTTCCCCTTGCTTCAGATATCCTGTGGCTATAGGGAGAGGTGCTGCAGCTGATTCCCTACTCTGTGCAGGGAGTACGAAGCAGAGAGGAGCAAGCTGCACACATCTTCCTGTACCACGTGAGCTTGGATTGGCTCTCCACCAGAACCTGTCCATTCAACTCCCAGGGCTGCAACTCTTTGGTTTGAGTGTGGAGCATGCCTCAAAGGGGCAGTGTAGGCTGGCACTGGCTGTCTATTTAATAATACACCTGGCTGTCTGTTCCTTGTCTGTAAATAGACACATGCCCAAGTCTGCAGCACAGGGCGTGCTTTGGAAGAGGGGTAGTCTTATACAACAAGTATATTCCAACCTCTATATTTTAACTGGAAAAGCTGGGAGTTGTCTTATATACCCAGTCATCTTATATGCCAGAAAATATGGGACATATACCACCTAAACACTTGCACATATATAAATACCACACACACACATGCATATTACAAACATATATGCAAATCACACACACACACACACACACACACACACACACACACACACACACACACACCAGTCACTCCCCACAGGAACAGATCTATCTTTTCTTAAGGTAGAAAGCAATCAACAATAAGAATTTTTGGTCTTCTGTCCCCCTTAACATCACAACAAGGTTGGGAGATCTCCCTTATCTACAGTGACTGAGGTGGAAGCCATGCATTATTGAAGATCTCTCCTTTTTCTTCAGTCACCTGCTCATCTGAGCAACAACAGAGGGACCTGGGCCTGTGGAGTTAAGAGGATGAGGGAAAATGGAAAAGGGCAATGAGAGAATGCACGGTCCCACAGAGAAAGTAATGCCCTTTGTGTGAAAGTCTTAGCATTTGTTTTTTCTGTTTTTTGAAGACTGTAAAGGCAGAAGGAGGTGTGAAGTGGCCAGTCTCTGATTGAAGCCAGAGGAAGAAAAAAAGGACATGCCTAGTTTCTTTGTGTATCTACTTGTTTTGATGTGAATAGTATCAAAGCAAACTGAACCATAGAACATCATACAAACCTCCAAGTATCCACCTATGTCATCTACACCCAGATCAAAGGGGGGAGGGGTGACACCTGCACTCCAGGAGACTTTTTGCATTATCCAGACTTGTAATGTCATAGGTATGTTTCACCTGCTTTGAACTCTATATGAGTGAACTCAGAGTATGAGATCCCTCTATCTGGCTACTTTTTCTCATTGTTTTGTGACTTTTGTCTGCAGTGTTGTAGGTAACAGCACTGATTGTTGGTCTGTGAACCAAATCTGACTGACAGTCTCCCACTGGTCCCACTGCTGACAGATGTTTTGGTGGTTTCTGTAACAGAGCTATTAACACCCACACTGCCTGGTTCTAATTTGTGAGTATCTGTTAGTGAGTGTTCATCTATAGGATTTATCTCTATTTATCTCACACCTGCAGTCCAGTACTCCGGAGGAAGGAGGATCCTGAGGGCAAAAGAGGGACCAAGGAGGAGGGGAGGCTGTAAGGTGTATGTCCCTACAGGGCCCTCAACATTGAGTTAAGTTTTTTAAAGGCTGAAGTTTGCTTAGTGATTTATGCCATTAACTAATTGCTTTGATCTTTAAAGTCCACAAACAGTTGAAAGAGACATAAAGTGGGAACTCCTTGTGCTCAGCAACAGACAGATTCTGTGGAAACAGGACCCAGAGATCTGGAGCACCTGCTATCTCCAGAACAGTCCTCTTGCAGCTACAGATGCGGCTGGCTAGTTTTGATGGAATTTTAAGTTTGAGAGCTAGGGTAGTTTGGGTTCTCTTTAGCTTCCTAATGTGGTTTTCTGGGAAGTTATAAACCCCTGTAGAGTTTTTTTGTATAAGTGAAACACACACACACACACATACACACCACAGAGTTGATTTTTCTAAAACATAATAAAAGAGCTTAATAATAACTTTTTTATTGATTTTTTTCTTTCAGTCTTCCCTCCCTCTTTCTCTCTGTCTCTCTGTCTGTCTGTCTGTCTCTCTCTCTCCCTTTCTCTCTCTCTCTCTCTCTCTCTCTCTCTCTCTCTCTCTCTCTCTCTCTCTCTCTCTCTCTCTCTCTCTCTCTCTCTCTCTCCACACATGTGGGTGTGGTGTTGACAGGTGTACTTAACTATATGTATACTTACTTGACTGAGAATGTGGAGTCCACAAGTCAACCTCAAGTGTCATTGTTCCCTTATCATCTACCTTGTTTTAAAGAGAGTCTCTCATTGTCCCCAATATCAGCCAGTTGGCAAGGCTGGCTAGCCAGACAGCCCCAGACATCCTCCTGTCTCTGTCTCTTCAGGGGGAATTGGAAGTCTTACCATTATACCCTGCTTTTTTATGTGGGTTCTGGGGACTCAAACTAGGTCCTCACAGTTGCATGGCAAACACGTTACCAACCAAGCTATCATACCAGCCTAGTTTTATTTTTTTTTAATGATGATATTATGGATCTATTAAGTTAGGCATATTATTAGAATTTATCTCTTCTTTTTCATTGGACACAATTATGGAAGCTGCAAAACATTTAAATGACATTTGTGGGTAGTATTATGCTTCTGTTGTGAGTCTAGATCAGTATGTTATGTTACAAATAGTCAGCCTGGAAAACAAATGTGCCTCACAGAATTGGGAGAATGCTACATACATGCTTCCTTTGCATGCATGCCCATGATTCCATCATACATGTGGGCTTAGTTTGGTTATAACCTTTGCTTGTTACTATGTCATAGTTTCTACTCTCAGATTAATAGACATTTGTTAAGTGCAAAGTGTATATAGAAATATGAGATTCTGTTCTATGACTATGGCCTCTTGATGAAATGAAAAGCCCCACATAGTTTATTCATTCATTCATTCAATTAAAAAATACTGAAGTTTCTTTTTTTTGTTGTTTGTTTTTTTGTTTGTTTGTTTGTTTGTTTGTTTTTACAACAGACCTGCATTGGAGATTTGGGGGTGAGAAAGCATGGCCTTTGAGAGGAAGTAGCTTAGAACAACTGGGACAGAAAGACAAGAAAAGGAAGTGAGTTCACAGAAAGTGCAGGCCCTGGGGGACTCCAGAGGCTTAATTGAGGGTGACTGGCTTAGACTTTCTGACAGATGCCCTTCTACTTCTACACTAGTGGGCTCTCTTTCCTCCTGAAATAAGCCCAGTTACTTTCTACCAAGAAATCAAGACTGTCAGGAAGATCCTAGGAAGGCTTAGCATGTGTATGCAAATTTAACATGCATATGTAAATCAGTGTTAAAGAAGCATCCTTTTGCCTGAGGCCTTGGATGCTTTTTCAGATGCCAAGGTGGAGAATTCAGCCACTGTCATAACTTAGTAGCAGATCCAGTGTGGGTTTCTTAACAGAGCCTGTGATCCTTCTCTCAGCACTCACTCTCTGCACAGTGCATGTAGAAGTTTCTTCTAGGAATCAGTGACCCTAGCTGTTAAAAAACATCCCAAGCAAGCAAAATGATGGAGATAAACAGACATGCGAGGATGATTATTTGGGGTGGTAGGAAAGAGCACCATCTGCTATACAGTGTATGTGGCCCAAGACAGCTCATTCCCATCGTTTCTTACCTTGAAACCGAGGCTGCACAGATACAGGAAACAAAGAGACTTGAGGCAGTGATTACCACTGGACATAAGTTCAAAATAGCAAAAATGGGTTTCTGTGAACCTAGTATCTATAGGGGAAATTAACTCTAGAGAGTGTAAAAAATGTAACTAGCTGTGGGATACTTAGCCCTAATTGGACATCTACAAGACAGTCCCTCCATCCAAGGCTTGGAGATGGGATAGAAAAATTCTAAGTGGTAGAGGACCAGAAAGTCTGTGGTGTGATTGTGTCTCCTAGAAATGATAGGGAGGTGGTGGGGGTTGCCCTTTATATAATCCTGGGCAGGAGTATGCCTAGTGTCAAGCAGGCAATGACATCATAAGTTACTAGGCAGACTAGAGACAGTATGCTAACAGTGGTAGCATGTACATTTCCTGGTAGTTTAAACATATTAACCTTTTTTCATGTGTTTATTTGCCATTTGTACCTAATCTTTTCAAAAGTATCTGCTCAGTTCATTTACCAATTTATTGTTTGGATTACTGCGGAGTCACATTTTTTAAAAAAATTGCTTTTTGTATTTTGGATAGCCATCTTTCATCTGTGCAGAGCAAAGATCGCATCACATTCCACGAGCTGTCCCTTCACTTCAGCATTTTCTTTGCCATACAGGAACTGTGACTTCCTGAAGTTTCATTTGTCGCTGTTACTATTGTTCCCTACTATTGGAGCCCTTTCCAGAAGGTTCTGGTCTATGCCGGGTCTCTTCAGTTTTTGTTCTTACCTCCAGTGGTTGCAGTTTCCGGCCTCACAGTAAGGCTTGTCCATGTTGAACTGATTTTTGTAGAAAGTGAGAAAAATGGATCTAGTTCCATTCTTCCAGATGCAAGTATCTGGTTTTTTTTTGTTGTTGTTGTTGTTTGTTTTTTGTTTTGTTTGTTTGTTTGTTTTTGAGAGTATGATTTGTTAGAGAGTATGCTTTTAATATCTTTGTCAAAGATTAGGTGGCTATGGTTATGTGGGTTTATTTCTGGTTTATTCTATTCCTTTTCGGCTCTGTTTGTGTATATATCTGTTTTTGTACTGGCATCTTGTTGTTATAATTGCTATGGCGCTGTAGTATAATTTGAGATTTGGTATTATGGTACCCCACTCATGTCCTTTCTGCTCAGGGTTGCTGCAGCTATTCTGGGTCCTTTGTAGTCCCCTGTAAATTTTAGGATGACTTTTCCTACTTCTGTGCAGAGTGTCACTAGAATTTTTGTTTTTGTTTTTCAAGACAGGGTTGCTCTGTGTAGCCCTGGCTGCCCTGTCCTGGACTCCCTTTATAGACCAGGGTGACCTTGAACTCACATATATCCACCTTCCTCTGCCTCCTGAGTGCTGGGATTAAAGGCATGAATTTTGATAGAGATTAAATGGAATCTAAACATGGCTTTCATTAATATGTTAGTCCATGAGGAATGGGAGGTCTTTCCACCTTCCTCATCAAGAAAATCTTTACTACTTTGGTCAGGCTTATTCCTATTTTATATTTTTAAACTTTTATGAATGGCATTTTGTTTATTTTTTAAGCAAGATTTTTGTCATTGGCTATTGGTACATATGAAAGCTACTAATCTTTTTTTTTATATGCTTTGTATCTTGCTGATTTCAGATCTTAGAATTTTATGGTAGACGCTTTAGGGTTTTGTATTTATTTATTTTTTGTTTGTCTGGTTTGACACAGATTTAAGGTGGTTCAGTTCTTGAACCTGCTGTTGATGGCCTTGAATTTCTGATGCTTCTGTTCAGCTTCTCAAGTGCTCAGTTTACAGGTGTTTCCCATCACTCACACCTAGTTTGTGTGGTACAGGAGATGAACCACCAGAAAAAGAACTAGAATTGTTGTCTTTTAGAGGCTATAATTAATTTGATGAAATTGTGACACTCAGGGACACAGCAGCCAAGGGAGTGTATTTTTAGGGAGAGGTAAGTGGACCTAAGCAAGGCTTTGATGAGTAGGCGATATTCCTGATGGCCTTGCTAATGCATGGCTCTTCAAAGTCTTTAGTGGAGGCATGTGGGGGCGATGAGGGCACTTCTGTGAGAAGGAAATACCCATCAGAAAACTGTAGTCGCAACTACACAGTGTGCACTGAAGCATCATGAACGTGTTGGCTTGTAGATTTTCACTTTTATTTTTATTTTAGAAAATGCAATTGGCTCATAAGAGAAGTATATGGGCTATGTGGAGGAGAAAAAAAAGAGAGAGAAAAGGACAATTAGCTAAAAATGTTAGACTACTCTCTTAGTAAATATTACCAGCATTGTGGAGAGTTTGCGATGATTCATTCAAATGGGCTTTGCATCCAACACGTTAAGCAATTTGTATGATTGAGTTTCAGCTTTTATTGGAGCATTAACCTCTTTGAAACTTTGATAGAAGCTAAAACCCAGCCCACTTTCCTAAAAATGTGATGTAAATTTAGCTCCCCAGTTCACTATTTCATGGGTTCTGGGTAAATGAAGGACTCATTTATAAGCAGAGAGCCGTTCCTTGGGCTATAAACTATTTTTCATTATTCTAGAATCATTTCTTCCACCTTACTCCAAACACACATCGACTGCTTTGGGTTTAAAGAAGGGGTAAGCTCAGCACCTCCTCTGTGTAGCTTTCTGCTAAGTACCCATCACAGAGGGATGGGGGCTCTGCACCTCCTCTGTGTGGCTCTCTGCTAGGTGCCCATCACAGAGGAATGGAGGCTCTACAGACGTTTGGAGAAGGGAAGAAACCATAGGTAATACCATATTCAGAAGAGGAAGATCACCAAGACACTAAAGGGTTCAGCCCTTGCCTCAGAACATAGCTGTTCAGTTTCTGCTTCTAAGCATACAGAGACACTGTATGCGTACAGAACTGTGTTTCCTGTGACTTCTGGAAGTAAGGACTAGGACACAACAGGCCCTTGGTAAGACCTAGTCAGTGTGATGAAGTTAATATGTCCCATAGCACTCTCCCCTGTGTGGTAGACATGCTTGGAAAAACTGCTGCCCATGGACCAAATTTCAACAATAATGACATTAATGATATCACAATAGAAGAACCCTGTACTGACAACTTATGTGGTCATTGTATACAGGTGGTTATATCAAGTGCCTCCTGAATAAAATCAGTGCATTATTTAATTGTAGATAGTATTGTTCCTGTCTTTTAAAGTGCTCAATAAACTTCCCTGTGTTATGAGTTAAAGCTGTGTTTTTCACTATATCTGTGCAATGCCTATTAGAACCAGAAGGGACCATAGAGGAATCCACTTTATATTAGAGGAAACAGAGGTCCCTGGAGGTAGCTGCTGGCCAGAATATATGGCAACCTAGCCCAGAAATGGATAATACTCAGGGTGTGGCTGCAGTTCCATTGATCTAAAGCTATCTGAAAACGATCACAGTATGCAAAGATCATCTGAGGCTCGGGCTGAGGAGATGGTTCTGCGGGTAAAGTATTTGCTGTTCAAATGTGAGGACTGTGTCCAGAGCCCCAGACCCAACCTAAAGCTGGGTGTGGTTGTACAAATCTGCATTCCCACCACTTGTATGGTGAGATGGGAGGCAGAGACAGGAAGATTCCCGAAGCTCTCACCCAGCTAGCTTGGTGTATATAGCAGCAAAGAGTCTCTGTGTCACACAAGGCAGATGGTGAAGACTGATACCTGAGGTTGTTCTCTGACCTCTACATATGCCATGGTACCTTCACACTGGAGTGCGTGCATACACAGAGAGAGAGAGAGAGAGAGAGAGAGACAGAGACAGAGAGAGAGAGAGACAGAGAGAGAAAGAGAGAGACAGAGAGACAGAGACAGAAGTGGGTGGAGAGAGAATACACACACACACACACACACACACACACACACAAATTTTTAAAATCAAATGCGTGGGCTTTACGAATATGCACCTCTCTACATAGCCCTCACATCATCTACCACGTGGCAGGCACAGTACTAAGCTATGGAAACTCATTTCTCTTCTCGTGGGCTCGCTGATCATCACAGTGGTACTAGACCAACGACCTCTCAGTTAATTAATAAGCAGTAAAGATGAGATAGTTCTACGTGCTTGGCACAGTGTTACAGGTGGATGCTATGATACAGAGTTCCTGGGTATGACATTAAACTCATGGAGGTAACATTTAAGCTGAAATTTAAAAGATAACTGAGACAGTTTCGTGAAGGTATTCAGGGTGTAAAAACACAACCAAATAGCCTCCTACAGGCAAGCTCTGAGAGCGCTCGCTTGAGGCAAAGAAAGAAGACGAGGACCACATTACAGAAATATTTGGCAATTGGATACTGTGTAGTTCGGGGGGTGGTTGCTTTGAGACAGACTCCTTCCCTTGCCTTAGGCTGACCCAAAACTTGTGGCCGCTCCTCTGTGAATCACCCTGAGCCAGAAACATCCTCTAAGTGCAATGGGTTTATAGTTGGCTCATGTTCTTGGTTCAGGGATGCTTGGGATTCTGCACATGCTTGGCAAGTGCTTAAGGCTAATCTCAGTGGGAAGCCACTGGAAGCTTTGGGCAAGGAGACCAGCAGGCTTTGATTTTATTGTTAAGTGTTGCTCACAGCCAGGGTATAGAGGAAGGAAGAGTAGAAAGTAGAATATCATTGAAGAGACAGACATTCATCGGCAAAAGGTGTGTCATGGGCTCCAGGGCCAGCAGCATAGTTGAGAAGAGGCTATTTTTAGCAGTGTGCTCAACAGAATATGACAGTGGGTTAAATGAGGGGAAAAGAAAGATGAGAATCTAAAAGTAAGGCTTGCCTACTTCAGTGTGCAACCGAGTGCAGGGTAGTATAGCTAACTGAGAAGAGTAAGGAAGACGCTTAGGATGAGAAAGTCCAGACAATGCATTGAGCTGTTTGAGTTGAGATACACTTGACTACACCACCTGTCCAGGACCTCCATCAAACACTGAAGCCTGGCTTTAGATCTCAGTAGGATGCCAAGCATAGAGAATGTGGTTTTGAAAGCCACTGGCATAGGAAGGGGAATTGGACCTTATCAGGTTGGATGAGAACACAGAAAGAGAGAAAGTGTGTGAGAAAGGGAGACCCAAGACAGGGCCTAGCACTGTACAACATTTGACAGCAAACAGAAGAGGAAGAAAAGGCAGAGGTTGCTAGGAAAGAAGGACAGAACACTGGGGACACCACAGGAGAGAGAAGAGCCTCAGATGGCGAGGGAAGTTGTACTGAGGAAGAAATGGCTGGGTGCTATCAAGTATACACAGAGTTGTGGAGATATGCCAGCAGCACAGCGTTTAGCCCTGTGATGGGGACCCTGTGGTCTTGGAAACTGCTCTTGTTTTCCAGGTTTTCATTCTTAGCCCATTGAACTCTCATTCCAAAGGAATGGCTCTCAGAAACTGACACCCTACTTTTCTTGTGAGGTGATCTCTCTGCTATGATCTTCCTTGTGTCTGGAAACACTCAGAAGGATAACGAAATGTACCCCAAACTGCCCAGATAAGACACTTGTGTCGTCTAAAATAGCCACAGGAATAACACATACAACACCTTCTTGACAAAATCTCATGTGAAGACATGGACTCAAGAGACGATACCCTTTGACATCTACAGTAGCTAACAAAAAATTCACCATAGCAATAACACACTCTTAGAAATCACCATACATAAAACCTCATAAGTGAAACAAATGTTTCTTAAAGTATTTTCTTTCTTTCATATTTATATTTTATGATACCAGGACACCTCAGGCCATCTTTATACGAGTCTGTAATGTATATCAAGTCTGTTCTACTCACTTCCCCTTGTGTGTTCTCACCATTCTCCTTTGTTCTGCTACAGTCTTGCTTCTGCATTCATGGAATCTGTACATACATGATTTTATGTCTCATGTGAAATCTAGGACTCAAAATGAAAGAAAACGAGTAATGTTTCTCTTTCTGAGCCTGCCTTAAGTTGTTTGTAGGGTGGTCTCCAGTTGCATCCACTATCCTGAAAATGACATGATATTGTTCCTTATTTTTATACTTATATGTTTATTTTTTATGTGCACATGTGTGTGCATTATGCATGCACATGTGCTATGGTGCATATGTGGAAGTCACAGGACAACTTGAAATCAGTTCTGTGCTTACTACGCAGGTTCCATAGATTCAGAGTTCTGTGCTTTACTATGCAGGTTCCATGGATTCAGTTCAGGTTGTCAGGCTTGGTGACATGATTTTACGTACTAAACCATCTCACTAGCCCAATTGCACAATTATTTATGCCTAAAAATATTGCATTATGTATATAAATCATATTTTCCTTTCATTATTTTTTGTTAGACAAAGTTTTTTTTTTCTTTTCCTAAGAACTGAGCCTAATCCTGTGGGGGTAAAAATGATAAAATAAAAATGCAGTAATTAGAAATGATTCAATTGTGCCAAATAGAAATTAAATTTAAAAAAAATAAATTGATTAATGACATTTACCCAAGATGGGGGAAAACCACAAAAATGCCTTCATAAAGAATCTGCAATATTGATTTAAATCTGATCCACAATTGTAATCAAGACGTTGGGACACTGGGCGCATCCAAATGGTAGGATCAATATCTGGGATTGAAATATCTTATTTTGTATCTAAATGAGCAGAGTATGCCGTGTGCTAGACTCAGTGGAGCTTCCAGAACAGCAAAGCCCCTGGAGACTGCCTGGCCTTCCCTGCCTTGGATTGGCAATAGCTTCCTGCATGGTCGCCTTTGCTGCCTGTTAAGACTGAGTGTAGGGAGGAAATGCTTATTCCAGCAACACATTCAATAGAATTGCAAGTTCCTGGTGTGAGCAAACAGTTTCAGAATCAGCCTTATTAGTGTCAGGGGCAATGTCTTTCTTGCTGGAAACAGTTCTCTCTGATGCAATTTTGTTGGTGTTCTTTTATTGTTGTGTTGTTGTATTTGGTAGAAATTGCTAGTAAACCAAATAAATAAATAAATAAATAAATGGGTAAACTATATTTGGCGTCATTTGAGGTTAATACGAGTTCAACTCTACATTGATCTCTAAACGCGTTAATAGGTACAGATAGAGTCTGGTTGTAGGGCCCTCCATAGGCTGTATTGTCTCTCTAATATTGTTTATTTGATTCTGAATGGCACCAGTGAGATGCACCCCACAGGGCCATCTGGAGGAGGCACCATTCATATGGCTGACACACTGTCATCTTTCCTCCTTCTGCAATACATTCTGCGTCAGCATTTTGCCCACACATATTGTGCATGGCGGACTTACTTGAGCTGTTTAATCTGGAAGCCTTGTCCTCCAGTGAGGTTAAAAGCTGTTTAAGGTGAGGGCCAGGCTCTCCTTTCCTCCTTTCATTACATTCTTCTCCTCTACTGTATCGGACACAAGGCATGTGGCTCCCACCTTTATGAAGGGGCTGCCTTACAAAGAAGGAGGAGAAGGACAGCCCTCAGGGATAGAGTGGTCCCTCGGAGCTCAGAAAAGCAGGGAGCCTGTGACCCCTGACTCCAAGAGACCAGAGACAGGTGTCAACTGAGAGACTGAGAAAGGGAAGAAGCCACACAAGGGCTGAGGAGGTAGACAGATACGTGTCAGACAGCCAAGTGTGGGCTGAGGGGAAGCAGCATCAGTCTTTTTGTCCACCTCTGATCGTGTGCTGCTTCCAATTGCCTGAGCCCAACATAAGAGCTGAGGGCAGGGATGCTGGCTGAGAGAGATCTACATCTCTGCACACTGGGAAAGGGAAGCTGGAAAGGTAACCAGGAGGAGGCAAGTATCAGAATCCTGTGAGTAAATGCAGGTGCAAGCCATGACCTAGGTGCCCATAAACACCTGAATAAGAAGACAGAGCAAACCCTCCAGCAAAGGGCATTCATCTTTAGCTGCAGCCTGGGAACATTCCACACAGTACCAGTGTAGTGTCAGAGTAAGTGTTAGAGACAAATCAGCCCTGGCTCATCCTACTGCCTTTCTGACTGTGACATGAGGCAGTTGCTAAATCACCCAGTCTCAGTCTCATCCTTAGGAAATAACCCCCATAGGTTGCTTTTGTGGAATAAATGAGAGAGTGTTCATTTAGAACACCTGGTACCAAAGAAAATGCCTAAGAAATGTTAGCCTGATCAGTCTCTACGGGAGTGGCTCTCAACAAGGAGCCATTCTGATGCCCCTCCTCCGTACCCAGAATAGCCACCCACACAGAATGCCCACAGTACTGGGGTAGAGGAGCTTGCCCTGATTTATATTTGCATTTCAATCTTTGAGCCTCCGTGTGACTTGATGTTAGTTCATTTTTACCAGAGTGTGCACATGTGCTCATGCGTGCATGAGTTCACTTGTGTGAAGGTGTGGTACATGAATGGGCACATGTATGCGGAAGCAAGAGAAACTCTCAAGTATCATTGTCAAGAACATCACCCGCCTTTTTTTGAAGCTGATACTCCCATTGGCCTGGAGCTCCTCAGTTAGGCTGGACTGGCCGGCCAGCAAGCCCTCAGCATCTTTCTGTCACCATTCCTCAGTGCTGGGTTTTCAAGAGTGTGACATCAGGCCTAGTTTCATTACACAAATCCTGGGATTGAACACAGGTCCTTGTGCTTGCATGCCAAGCACTCTATTGGATGAGCTGTCACTCTAACTCCTTGATACTGATTCTTTAAGCCCAGGATTGCTAACCTTTATTCACTGCCTGTAAGTGGGAGGCTTTTATCTATCCCATCTCCATTCCAAGACACACACACACATACGCACACACACACATAAGCATACACACAGACTTCTTTACGCTTTAACTCTGTCCTTTTGCTATTTAAAATACAAAAATAGCAAAGAATCGCAGTCTCTGTGAAGTGCTGTAATCTGAGCTACCATTGCCCGATAGTAAAGCATTTATGTCAAATACACCTTGTATATTTGCAAAGCAACAACAATGCAGAGCTATTTCTAGGAGCACTTCAGAGCCCCCAGGGAACAGCGTATTGGGACACATTGTTAGTTCTGCAGCTAAACTCTCTGGTGAGGTGCTTTTGAAAACATGCCTTAACTAGGTCGGTGGAAGTAAACATTCATTTAGATGAGAACTGTCTCTAAACATAGTTTCGATGTGGTCTTGTCCTGGTGCTAGTCTTCTCCACCCCAGGCTCAGCCCCATGCTGCCAAGAGTTGTTACCATTGGCAACAGTGGCCTTTCCTATTGGAGTTGATATAGCAGAATAGAATACCCATGCCACCCCCAGGTGACCCTGGGTCTTGGCTATTCATTCATTTCCTCCAACCTCAAAGAACAGTAACCTTCCTGATGCATCTGATGTGTCTGTCCACTCATGTGCTGCCTCATGAATGCACATGTCAAGTGTTTCCTGGGGTTCTGATCTTAGGCAATTGCAGATATAACGGTCTCAGGCCTCATGGAACTGCCATTGCGTAGAGTTGATTGTCATGTAAGCAAATTGTTAAGTCCCAATTTCAGCAGTATAAAGAACCAGGAACTTAAGATAGAAGAGACGATCGCAATAGTACTTCAGAACTCAGAGAGCAAGATAGCAGGAAGGAGGGGAGAGGCTCTCCAGGGAAGCTCTAGGGAACAGAATCCTAATGAGAAGGTCCAGCATGTACAAAGGCCCTGAGGCAGAGAAGGGAGGTTTATGACCAGAGGAGAAAATTAGCAATAGAGGCTTCATTGGTAGGAGGATGGGGGTGGGAGGTGGTGAGAGGTGGGCAGGGTAGGGCTGAAGGGTACAGGGGCTGAAGTACTCAAGCCTCTTCTAATGACAGCTATGGAAGCAGGTGCATTTTAAGGGACAGTGTTTATTCTTGTTTAGTGTAACTTAGTGTGTCTTCTGTCGGCTGAGAGCACTCATGGGCGGTGTCAAAACTCACTTCACATTTATATCCACCCTGTGAGCTAAGAGCTATTTATGCCCATTTAGATGGAAGAGCCTACGAAATTTCGAAACCCACTGTTACACCCGCTGAGCAACAGGCTTCTCAATCCCCTATGGATGGGTCCTTGGCAGAAGGATTTGAGATAGTACTGCCGTCTATTTACTATGTGCCTATAGCAATCTCCTTGGGTCAAGCTCTATATCCTCTGTGAGCAATATCAGCCTATGTCTGCCTGAGAACTCATGTCACTCCAATTTCCATTGGCAGGAATGGCTCTAGAAGACCAGTGCTTCTCAACCTTCCTAAAGCTGCAACCCTTTAATGCAATTCCTCATCTTATGGTGACTCCCAACCACAAAATTATTTTCATTACTAATAGATAACTCCAGTTATCTAGTTATCTACTGCTATGAATTGTAATGTAAATATCTGTTTTCTATTTTTAGTTGCTTGTTTTTACTATGTTTGCATGATTTCACCCACTTTATCCTTTAATTAATTAATTATTTACTTTATGTCCTGATTGAAGCTCCCTTCCCCTCCCCTATCAACCCACCTGTTCTCCCAATTTCTTCAGAAAAAGGGGGGAGATCCCATGGATATCAACCAGCCTTGGCATATCAAGTTGCATAGTCTACTGAGGTTTGATAAGGCAACTCCTGCTCCCACTTTAGGGGTCCCACATGAAGACTCAGCTTCATAACTGCTACATATGTGCAGAGGGCCAATAGCTGTATTTTCTGATGGTCTTAGGTGACCCCTGTGGAATAGTCATTCAACTCCTGTAAGAGTCCCAGCCCACTGCCTGAGACCCACTGCCCTACACTGATGCACTGAGTTCTCTTCTACTCATCGTTATTGCAAGTATTAGCTACCTTCAGAATAATGCTTCCTGCTGTCTCTACCCTTTGGTCTTCCCAGGCTCAATATATTATTCAGCCAGAGGAGCAATTGGAGTCCCATGGGTCAGTTCTCTTGAAGATGGAAGAGTGGATGTGTACTAAATGGAGACAGGGTATAGCAGAGGGCACAAACCCCTCTCTATGCTTGCAGTTCTCTCTCTCTTTTTAAAAAAAAATAATATATTCCGATGACATCATGATTGTTATCCCCTCACTTGTATCTCCCCATTCCCCCCTCCCTTCCTCTTTCACCCTATTCTCCTTCCCTAGACCTCTGACAGAATGGGACCTCCTCCCCCACCATATGACCACAGCGTATCAGGTCTCATCCGGATAGTCTGCTTCCCCTTCCTCTGAGTGCCACCAGGCCTCCCCACCAAGGGGAAGTGGTCAAAGAGTATGCACCAGACTTTATGTCAGAGGCAGTCCCTGCTTTCACACAACTGTGGAGAATGCACTGTCCATTGGCTAGATCTGAATAGGTGGTCTAGGTTTACTGCATGCATTCTCCTTGGTTGGTACAGGAATTTGTGCAGGCCCCCCTGGGTCCAGATCTGCCAGCCTTGGCAGCCTTCCTGTAGGGTTCCAGGACCCTCTGGGTCCTTCTGTCTCCCCATTCTTCCATGCTACTCTCACCTGAAGTCCCAATAGTGAGTCCCAGCATCTGTCCCGATGCCCTACTGAGTGAAGACTCTCAGAGGACACCCATGATGGACTAGTATCAGTTATAAGTGAGCATATACCATGGGTGTCTTTCTGGGTCTGGGTTAACTCACTCAGGATGATTCTTTCTAGTTCCACCTATTTGCCTGCAAATTTTATGATTTCCTTTTTAAAAAAGAAATGTTAAGTAGTATTCAATAGTATAAATGTACCACAATTTCTTTATCCATTCTTCGACTAGGTTGTTTCCAGATTCTGACTATTACAAATAAGGCTGCTATGAACATAGCTGAGCAAATGTCTTTGTTGTGTGGTGTGGCTCTCTTTTTTTTCTCAGGAGGTTGTCCAGCTCTCTCCCCGGTGACCTGGAGACACTGGGAATCTGGGGACTGGGGCTTCTGCAGTTCAAGGACAACACTGGTAATGATCTATCTGGAGACAAAGATGCATCCTTCCTCATCTGCATCTGTAATTATAGGAAAGAGAAGCTTGGCTGTGGCTTGCTTTAGAGACTTTGGGGGCAAATAGAATGGCATCATAAATTGACTTCAGAATCCTGAATTCTCACAGTGTGAAAGCGTCTAGCATTTGGAAGTATCTGCTTAGGAAGTATTCCAGAAATGCATATTTATTCACTCAACACAGCCAGCACCCAGGATGACAGGGGTGCCATTAGGTCCTTCCAATCTCAGTCACACTCACATCAGCTTATATCTCATCCACTTGAGTACATCAGCCAATATCTGATGACTCATTCAGGGGAAATGCACCTTCACTTTGTGTCCATCACTTGGAAAGGAAGACATTGGTACCAAAAGAGCTTGAGCTTACAGTAAGAGAAGTGGAAGACAGAAAAGTAGAGGTGAAAGCAGTAGGAGTGAGTCTGGTATGGACAGTGAAAATGAAAACTAGCTGGCCTGAGTGTAACATGTGCAGAGCCAGCAGACAAGTTCACTTCGTAAAGGCACATTGTGCAGACAGTATCCCAAGAAATACAGGAGGGGCTGTATTACAGCTAGGCCTCTGTGTGTGTGTGTGTGTGTGTGTGTGTGTGTGTGTGTGTGTGTGTGTGGTGTTTTAATTCAGCTTTGCTAGCTGCTGAACCACAAAATATAGTCCCAGGCTGCAGTGCAAATGAGGTCTGACCTCCTGTGCTGTGGTCATGCTGAGTCATTCAATGGGATAGACTGCTTCCATGTAAGCAAGCTTTGGAAGTCAACATTACATGATAGCTTCTGTTTGAGTGTAGGAATTCCTCATAGCTGGACAGCATTGCCTGGAAGCTTGGGCAGGAAGGGAGTGTTTTACTCAATGAGTTTACTCATTGAGGCATCACTGAGAGTGTTACGCACACATCTTTAGCGTAGTCAGCAGGGCACAAAGAAAGAAAATACTATCCCTCTGTCCTTTTAATCTTTCAGCATTGGCCAGGATCACAAACACAAAGATCATCAATTATCTGTAGCTGAGCCTTAAGCCCATCTATAACTCCTTGCATCCGTGGTACGTACTGTGTAGACTATCTCCTTTCTCATTTTATAGACACATTTAAATGCTGCTAATAAAGAATATCTTTAGTTCAGCCTTAGATCATTGAAGTTTGTATTAAAATGCCCATTTTTGTAGATAAGGAAACTGAGGGTTACAGTCTAGAGTTATTCACCATGTTAGTATGTGAAGAAATCAAGACAGCCTAGATTTGTTTCACTTTGACTCCAACCCTATGATCTATTTCAAGCCCCCTTAACAAATGCTGCTAGGCTATGCATTCCCCTGTCGATGAACAAAGAGGACTTTGCATAAGACACACACACAGAAGAAAGGGAATTAATTTTAATGCTTTAGGTATAAAAGCATTTTAATACTAAAAATCTTTAAGGAAAAATGTTTTGTAAATGAGTTTCCTATGACAGACATTTTAATCTTTTTCTTGGTATTGTGGTTTATTCCAAACCATTTAGCCATTAGCTGGTGTGACACAGACAGAGAAAATGTGAAGAAATACATTGCACATAATCCTGGCAGTACAATAGACACCACAGAACTGCACATACAACTATGGTTTCAAATTCCATGCCTTCAAAACCAGCAGAAAACAGTGAACACACTCATTTTAACAAGGACAACACAAAACTCAAATTTGTACCTTTTAATTCTATTATTTAATCAGTAACGTTAATTTGAATCAAGTAAAGAAAATTAAATATCTTCCCAGTTATTTTAATTTCCGGTTCTCCCCACAATTCTGGGTGGATAATACATCCCACTCCATATATTAAAATGAAATGACTGCTGGCTTCAAAGGGAACCATGCAAGGATTCTTATGACAACATGACGGTGATTATGAGACGGTAAAAGATCTAAGTTGTTGAGAATAGCACACACAAGCTTGAAAATAATACCTAAGTATTGACAGACCACACAGAACAACCATGACAGTGGCAGGGACAAATGGGCACACACTTCCACTTTCATGGCTTCCTGTATTAATTGTGTCCCATGGGCAATGTGGAGGAGCCAGGCTGAGAGTGCACGCAGTGGGTGGTGACACCAACGGACCCTGAGCTTACAGAACCCCAATGTTATTAGACTTTCCTCCAAGCCTACCAAAGCCCTACCATCATGAGCATTACCTTTATTTTCATAGTCAAAAAACCTCCTGAGAGAATGGATCTCTACCTTGCAAGGCAGCTTTGTAGAGTGGTGTCTGAAATCCTAGTCAAGAACAAATGCTACCTAAAAATAATTAGCAATGGTGATGACAATGGTAATGTTGATGCCAATGACAATGATGCTGCTGATAATGGCGATGACAGTGGTGATGACAATGGTGATTGAAGTGGCAGTGGTGATAGCTGCTAATGTTTCTTAAGCTACTGCTATCCACACATTATTCTAATCTCTATGTACATAACCTCATTCTTCCCCATTACAACAGCTATAGTAGATCCTATCTACATTCACTTGAGACCCAGGGAAGTTACACAGCTTCCCCCACCCCCGCACCCCCCCACACAACCCTCCCTCCGGGATCACATACACAGAAAGCAGAAGAGCCAATGCTTTAGTGAGATTTCAAATATGTTCCTATATCCTGACCTTAGCATGCTGATTTATTTAGACCTAAGATAATTCCACAAAGGAAAAAAAGGTTTAATTAAAAATAGAAGTAAATTTTGAATGTATTTGTATCTGACGTGATACATACGAATGCATTTGTCAAGGAAAGTGCTTAATTAGGGAAATGGTGTTTTTAAACATTATCTATGTAATTAATTTAATTATCTATTTTTTAAAATACTAATGTTTATTTTGTTTAGATCATTCTTTTTCTTCTTCATTAATTTATTTATTTAATTAATTTGTAACCTGATTATGTTAGCCATACCTTAGTATTGTTGTGTTTTTTTAATATAATGTTGTTACTAATTCTTTGAGAATTTTCTGCTTTTGTCCAGTGTAGTTTGACCCTATTCTCTCTGACTCCTCACCCTAACCAAAGGCCTGGCATGTTTATCAGAGTTCTCGGAACCAAACCCACATCCTTCTGCTTCTAAGACAAGCACCTTTCTGACTGAGCCCCTCGGTCAGTGCTTTCTGTGCATCTTCCACATGAAAAGAACCACATGTTGTTCAGCTGTGCAAATGCCAACAACTCGACCCCTTCTCCTAAAACAAACAGGCAAAAAACACAACCACAGGGTGAAAAGTACAGGTACATGGTATACAAAAGAACAAAGCAAAGAGAGGTGAGCCACACCTACCACCACCAACAGTAATGTGTGCGAGTAAAAGATAATTTTCTAGATATTCCCTCAGGAAAATCTACTAGTAGCTTAAACTGTTCTGAGCTTTGGGCTAGATGGAGACTAGCTGAGCATTGGTGAATCTCCATAGCATTGTCTCTACTTTCCTCTTCTTTCTCTTTTCCCTTCTTACAGAAGACAACAAAATCATACAACTGATGAAAAGGGGTGAGTTAAGATGAGGAAAAAAGTCTAATTAGCATTTGATCACTACATATTAAATTAATAATAACTAGTATTTTCATAGCAACTATTTAAACAGATTTCCTATCACATATTTTTCAACTCTAGTATCTTCTCTATTTATTTGAATTTCTTTTTTTTTTCCTGAAGCATTAAGTCACATAGGCTTATTAAGTAGTCTTGCTTATCAAAAATATGCTGATCCTGAAGGGTTATGAAATATTCATGAAAGTCATTTAAGTTGAATCTGAAATTGTTTCCAATCAGAGTGAAATCATTCCTTTTGGATTAAGCAAATGATGCCAATATAAAACAGAATTGCCACTATGCCCAGGACGAGAGTTTGTGTGGAAAGTTGTTATGTAGATCTATATCTATATTTACATCTGCGTATGTCTTAAAAGTCACTGAGCACACCATTTGCCTCCTTCTGTCACTCCTTCATGGTTTTCATCATCCATTGCCTTGTCCAAGTGAAGACAGCTACGCGACAGGGCCTGCAGAGAGCATATTCAGGTTGCTTCTTAAACAACCAAAGTATGCAACACAACGCCTCCTCTGAACAAATCCATTCTCCTGCATGAAATCATCTGTAGCTCCCACTGTATCCAAGGCCAAGTTCAAGACTGGTAGCCCAGGACATTTCATACTATTCTGGCCTCATACCCAGCTCAGGTTTGACCACATAGCACTTCTCATCTGCATTTGACCTTCTTCCGTTCTTCCTTGAGAAGGCAGCTCCCCTTTCATGTGCTTCCCTGCCACCCAGGTTTGACCAAGCGTCCCACCACACTCCACAAGACCAATCACAGGTGGCATTTTCTATTAAAATCACAGTTCCATATCTGTCTCCTCCAGTACATTAAAATTCTGACAAAGGCAAGAATATGTTTTATTAATCTTTGTGTTCCAACAGTTGATATTTCATAGACAATGAGGAAATACTTGCTGAATGAACGGATGACAATTGATGAAGAAGAACCTCAAAACTGAAGGAGGAAAGTAATGAAGTAGGAAAGATTCTTAAATTACAAGTCTTGGAAAACAGAAAAGGAAGTCTGAAGAATACAACTTATTGAAGGAGTAAATCCATGTGTTTGTTGACTTTGTGTGAGCTGGTGATCACAAGCTACACTATAAACAGAAAAGAGGAACAAAGAAAACCCAATGGCCTCAGCTCCTGAGACATATGCTAATGAGATCATTAATATTAATATTCTGTAGTTAGGTATGAGAACATAAACAAGGTGCAAGTGATGAAAGGGTTATAGGGGAAGAGGCTTACAATGCATGTCAGAAGAGGTAGCTGTGAGGCGACCTTAAAGATGATACTGAAAACAAGAAGAAGGATTGTGTGATTAGCATTGTGTGAATAGCAGGGATAGCAGAGTCTGGAAAGGGCCCATGACAGGACAACAGTCAAGATTCTGTGTAAAAGGTGTGTTATTGTATAGAAATCCTTAAGAATATTTCAGGCTTCCCTTGAGCCCAAGTTCAAGTGGCTTGTGAGTGAGTGCCAGGAAGAAGACCGACTCGTTAGTCTACAGAGACTGGAAGGGCCCATGACAGTACAACAGTCAAGATTCTGTGTAAAATGTGTGTTATTGTATAGAAATCTTTAAGAATATTTTGGGCTTCCCTTGAGCCCAAGTTCAAGTGGCTTGTGAGTGAGTGCCAGGAAGAAGACCAACTCATTAGTCTACAGAGAGTGAAAATGTGCGAGTCTCTGGCAAGGATGCAGTGACCTGAAGAAGAGCTTGCCATGGGATAATCACTGGCTACATTTTGTAAACAGGTGTGCAAGAGAAGGGAAAAATGATCAGTTTAGGAAATTATTTACTTAAACTACCAAGATTACCCACTAGAAAGGGCTCTTGCCTCTCTGCCACTTTGTCCCATTCTTATAAACATGAGCCACAGATTTTGTAGTCCACAAAATAGGATTGCCAAGAGGTGGAATGAGAGATGTTTTCTCTAGTGGGCTTCTTTTTATTCTTCTTTACTGTGTGTATATGTATATGTGGGTGTTTGGGTGCATGTGTGGGTGCCTGCATGCAGCGGTGTGCATGCAGACATAAGAGGACAGCACGCAGGAGTCTGCTTCTTTCTGCACGTGTATCCGAGAGAGAGAGCTCAGGTCCTTAGGAATGGCAGCAACCTCTGCACACTGAGCCATCTTGCTAGTCCACTGACCAGAAACCTAACAGCATGCTTTGTCAACTGAGCCTCCCAGGGCTGGAGCCTGGAGCCCCCATATGTGGCTCTTCAGGCTGAAGCGAACTAGCAAAAGAGATCACTTCCTCCTGCAACCTCATCACAGTCTGGCTGCTCATCAGCCACCTGTCGTTCTTGTCCATCATCTGGGAGAGTGTAGTGGGACAACATACTTATCAGTGCCGAATGCCCTATGGACTGTGGTGCTGTAGACTACTCACTTAGTGGAAAACTAGAATCTGACTAAGGATCCCTGCATTCATTCAAACCCATCTCATTGGCCCCCACATTAGCTCTATTCTCATCCGCTCCCATGAGCTTCCATGTGCAACCATCTATACAGAGGATACGCAAAGCTTTGGGGGAATTACAATCTTGCACAAAGAATACTAATGAGTGAATCTGTACCTTTTACTTGGGGGTAGCCAATTAAAAATAGCACACAGTAGGCTTCTCGGGATTATGACAAAAACACATTAACTTTATGGAAAATGTTTTAATTGTCCTGCAAAAATATCTGCAAACCTTGAACTCTTTAGCTCCTTTCATTCATAAGTATGACTTTTCCCCATATTTCCATAAATGCCTTGGGGTCCAGAGGCCATAATCAACATCAACAGAGTGGTCACGGACTTCAATTCTAGGATGGATAAGGGAATTTAAACTACTAGTAAAAGATGAAAACAAAAAGAGATGACCTCTGTAGCATTTCAGGGGTATGCACGTACTTATTAGATTCCAAAGGAAGTACACATCGATGCTTAAGCCTCAGGGCACACTATGTGCATAGAGACAAATAGGTCTATAAAACTGTAAAACACATAGAATTTTGTATCTGTGCTAGTTACTCATTATAGGTTTTTAGAAAATACAAATTAAAGAATAAAGTTCCAGTACCCCCACAGTATACTTACTTAGATACTGCTGCGTGTTTAGCAATTGTGCAGACTTTTTTTTCTGTATATGATTTACAAAAATATATGGCATTCTTTTACAAAATCACTAACATTTTCCTTGTTCTTTTCATAGATTTCAAAATCATTTCTAGTGGCAGAAATAATACTCCATTGTGTGGTAATTTTAAAATGAAGCTATCTGAATAGCAATTGTGCAGCATTTTATTGTAAACAACTCTGAATATTATTATAAGAAAAAATGATAAAAACCTTCTTTATGATAAATTCCCAAGATGGAATACTCAACTGTTTGACAAGATTTTTCAGCCTTGTAATGCAAATGCTTGGTCTTCTCTCCAAAGGCCTTATATTTTGTATACACATGGGCAGTTTATAAGGGCCAGCACCTTGTAAACACAGGCTCCATCCACAAACTCTGGATTCCTATTAACCACCTACTAGGCCTTTGGCAAGGAGGGGTTTAGCCTGCTCTCAGCTCCCAAGGGATGTGTAAAACAGCTTCTTTCTGTCAATTGACACCAAATCTGTTTAAAAGCATACAGCCTATGAGGGAAATGAGCCTGTTCAAAATATTACAAAACCAAAAAACAGACAAGGAAAATATAGGCTTTCCAAAGATAATACATGTTTGACGCAATATAGTGTTTTTTGACAACCACCATCTTTAACAACTATTATGTTACTAGTTTTATCTTCTATAGAATTGTCTGTAATTGTGTGATATAATGTATTTAGTTTTTCAGATCTGGGATCTTTTTTTTTCCCCCACAAAGTATTTGATGTTCATCTAGTTTGTTGTCCAAATAAGTAGCTGATTTTGTTTCTTTGCATTGTTCCCCATTTTCCCTCATTGATTTGCCCATTACCACTGATGGGTTTTGGGTATTTCCACTATGGAGTTACTAACATAACCTGGTCTGAAAAGAAACCAGCTTTAGATTGCAACTTGGAGACAGTCTTTTTTGTTTTGTTTTGGGTTTTTGTTGGTTTGTTTGTGTTTTGAGACAAGGTCTCTCTGTGTTAGCCTTGGCTGTCCTGGACTCACTTTGCCGACCAGGCTGGCCTCGAACTCACAGCGATCTGCCTGCCTCTGCCTCCCGAATTCTGGGATTACGGGTGTGCACCACCACATCCGGCTGAGACAGTCTTTTTTGGGTGTATGACTTTAAGGAAAGCACTGTGTCCCTAAGTCTTGGTGTTCTCACTCATGACAGTCAAGGCTGTTCCTCAGCCCTTTGGATAATTCGTGTGGACCTCTTGGCACCAATTCTAGTTCAATGTCCCATGATGCTGGGGCTTCAGCATCGGTTGTGCTTGGGGGATAGACATGCTCATAGCTTCTGATGCCTCAGCTTTCTGGACTCAGCTTTCCCTCCAAAGTCAGAGAGATAAGTGCATTCAATTTTGCTGGGCTTGCCACTCAGGGAAATCTTTCAGCTGACTTTATGGAGCTCATTTTCCACTCAGAGAAAATGAGACCCAAGTTACACAGCAAATGCATGTGGCACGCCAAAGGCCCAGCAAGAATGCTGAAACTCAGACTCTGGCACTCCCACATGGGAGTATCAGACTGTTTCCCAAAGCCTATATGATATTGCTGCTGACCACTGCCATCTCCCTGATAGTCATGGTGGGAGCTTAAACCGCGTGAGGGCATTGGAGGGCAGTCTGCATTTACACATGTGATTTCTTCCACAGATGCTGTTCTCCTCCGATGGTGGGTTTATGTTCTAAGTATCAGCTAGGTGGGACAGGCAAAGATATAAACAAGATCCATTTCCATCTGAAAGACAGACCTCTGCTTTTCACCACCTCAGTAAACTTCTTTAGAATCCTGTCACTCCACTCTCAGCAGAAGCCCGATTTCCTGACAAATCAGCACAATCACTAGGTAGTCACAGTCATATGAGGCCCCAAGCTCTGTTCCCTACTTATGGTCTTTCTTAGGGTTCCTGAAGCATGCCTAGGCTTTTGTATTTGAAGCTTATCAGAGTTCCTTTTTAAAGTCCTCTTGCAAAAATACCAGAGTGAAATCCTGCTTTCCTTTTGTAAAGAGGGCTTTATTTTGCATGTATTCGTTAGCTCTTTGAGTAAGCATACCATGAGTTGCAGAAGAGCATATTATTCAAAGATGTCATCTCACTGAAAGACAGGAGCCATGTTGTTTTTTAGGAGACACACTGTCTACAGAAAGCCTCCAGCCATAAGCTGTGTCATGGAGTCAGAACCTAAAACACTGACTGTATATGAAATGGCTTTTTGAATCTCAAAAGGTGACTGCGTAGGCCCCCTTGTTATTGTGGTAGGTCCTGGAGATACATGCGTGAGAGGCAAAGACCTTATTTAAGTAGACAAGGGGCAGGTTTCCCTGAGTCACTGACTTCCTTGGTATCCCCACAGTGATCTGACCTTCTTAACGCATTTCCTATGATACAAGGGAAACAGGGTTTCAGCCCTGCAAGTAAAACTCAGAGGTGGTAAGCAGGGCATGACATGGAATCCTTTCTGACTTGTTCCCTGAGCCTTGTGGTTTCATTGTGTGTTTTATAGACAAATTGTGGGAGGCAGAGGGGCGTGCTCACTCATGAGACACTCCCTTCCCTGATGTCTGATTTGACTTTGTGCAATACATGCCAGGGTCTTTTGAAGTGAGCCCTGGGGCATACTGACCTAGCTGAGCAGACATGCATGAATAAAATTACCAAGACAACTTTGGAAATCCTTTACACAACTGTGAGGTTCTCTTAAAGACACAATGAAAGGTGCTTGATTTTTGTTATTTGGAGCACAAATGGGTGACGAAGCCAGACAGCTTGTTTTCAGCCTGGTGACAACAGCGACTGTGACAACTCGTTATTTTAATGGCTGGCTGAACATTTTGGTATATCACCCAAGTACCAAGGGTACAACCGCAACTCCACATAGTATTTCATGAGTAACCACAAGATTTATGATGAAGATAGCAGTGACAAACATCTTATATACAGAAGATCGGAGAAGCCAAGCTCTTGTTTAAGGTGCCCGGTCTGGTAAACAAGGGATCTGCAATTCAAGCAAGCTGATTTCAAAGCAAAGATTGCAGTCTCTCTGTCTCTCTCTCTCTCTCTCTCTCTCTCTCTCTCTCTCTCTCTCTCTCTCTCTCTCTCTCGCTCCTCTCTCTCTCTCTCTCTCTCTCTCCTCTCTCTTCTCTCCCATCTCCTCTCTCCTCCCCTCCCACTCTCTCTCTCTCTCTCTCTCTCTCTCTCTCTCTCTCTCTCTCTCTCTCTCACACACACACACACACACAACATATTCCCTAAACTTAAAAAAAAATTTATTTCATTGGTGTGTGTGTGTGTGTGTGTGTGTGTGTGTGTGTGTGTGTGTGTATGGGCACATATGTTCAGGCACCCATGTAGGCTAAAAAAGAGAGTGTCAGATGCCCTGGGAGGGAAGTTGGAGATGTTTGTGATTCATCTTGTGGGTGCTAGGTATCAAACCTAGGTCCTCTGTAAGAGCAGTGTTTTAGTTGGGTTTTTATTGCTATGATAAACACTTAGAAAGAACAAGTTGGGAAGGAGGGTTCCTTTCACCTTTCAGCTTGCAGTCTGTGATGCAGGGAAGTCAGGACAAGCACTGCAGTAGATGCCATGGAGGAAGCTGCTTACTGGCTTGCTCCTTGTGACTTGCTCAGCTTGCTTATAACTCCAGGACCACCTAACAAGGGTGGCATTACCCGCATTGAGCTAGGCCCGCCACATGAGTCGTTAATGAGGGAAAAATGCCTTACAGACTAGCCTATAGGCAATCTGATAGAGGCATTTCCTCCACTGAGATTCCTAATCCCAGATAACTCTTGCTTGTGTCAAGTTGACAGATAACAAGAAAAAAGAAAAGAGAAAACAAAAGCCCAGTCAAGATAAGCACCCAATGTTCTTAACCATTGACAAGTCACTAAAATAACATAACCCGGCCCCTAAAATAAAATTTTAAGACCTCTGAAAACTGATTACACAGGTTTACAAAATCATCTGAAATGTTTTAAAGAGATTTTTTTATAGTCACGTCAAATATATGGGTATAGCTTTAAATCACACTATAAAAGTATCACATCTGCAAATACTCTCTACTTTAAAATTACTTCATGCAACAATGTTTGAAAACAAGTTTCCCTCACCCTCCCTCCCTCCCTCTCCATCTCCCTCTCCCTTTCTCTCTCTCTTGTGTATGTGAGTATGTATGTATGTGTGTGTTGTGTGCACATATGTGGAGGCCACACGTCAACCTCACGTGTCCTTCCTCAGGGGGCATCCACTTTGTTTTCTGAGACTCTGTCTCTCATTTACCTGAGCCTCAGTGATTAGGTCATACTTACTGGCAAGCAAGCTTTCCAAATCCTTTTCTCCCTGGGCACCCTCCCAGTGTAGGAACTACAAATACATACCATCAGTGCTAGCTTGGGAATGCGTGCTTGTGCAGAAAACACTTTGACTGAGACATCTCCCATTCTTGGAAACTGAGACTTCAAGTCACTGTTCACTAATGTCTAAAGACACAGTCTGTTTAGAGTATGGTTCAGATACTTACATCAGACATTTTCCCCCATGCAGTGGGCAGTGCTGGCTTCCTGGGAACCTCAGAGTGTGTTTGATGAGGAATAAGTGGCAATGCTGACTTCTGTAGTTGACTTACTATCAACCTGCCTCTGTGCAGGGCTATGAGGAAGGCTGGTGAATCTTTAACGGGCAGAGATCGCATTGTTATGACCTGGGTTAATCCAACAGTTTGGTAAGAAATCTACTCTCGTATCATCATCAACAATACAATAATTCTAGGGCTCAGCATCTTGGTTTAACTGATAGTGTTTGGCTTGTGAACATCAAGATCAGAGTTTGATCTCCAGAGCCTACATAAAATAACAGGCATGGCGGTGCATGCTTGTAACTAACTCAGAGCCAGGAGGCAGCAACAGGATGGCTGAGTCTCAATGCCCTGCGAGTCCAGCCTACTTAAGAAGTGCCATGTAAGAAAGGCACCCTGCCTCAGAGGAGGAGGCTGCCATTCCTGAGGATGTTACCCCAGGTTAAACTCCACCTTGCATACAAGTTTGTGTGTAGTTATGTACAGATATACACAGACAGACAGACGCCCTGCGAGTCCAGCCTACTTAAGAAGTGCCATGTCAGAAAGGCACCCTGCCTCAGAGGAGGAGGCTGCCATTCCTGAGGATGTTACCCCAGGTTAAACTCCACCTTGCATACAAGTTTGTGTGTAGTTATGTACAGATATACACAGACAGACAGACACACACACACACACACACACACACACATGGGGAGAGAGAGAGAGAGGGAGGGAAACAGACAGAGAGAGAGAGAGAGAGAGAGAGAGAGAGAGGGAGGGAGGGAGGGAGGGAGAAAGGGAGGGAAAGAGAACAATAAAACAAAACACAAAGTTGGGGAGGGAGGTGATGAGGATCTGGGAAGAACTGGAAAAGGAAAGAAATATGGTCAAAATATATTGCAAGAAAAACTTTTTTCAGTAAAAAAAATAATAGAAAAAGTAAGATTGAAGGGCCTATAACATTCAAAAAGCAGTTTTCCAAATTGCTTCAATTACAAGCAAGTGATATGTCTGGCGTTGAGAGACTGAAGCTCAGAGTAACGCATTGAGGACATTGACTTGTTCCCATTAAGCCTGGCCACCAGTGCTCCCAGCTCCATCCACGATTGCCCCTTGAGTCAGCTCATACACAGCCTTAACAAAACTGCTTCTGAGTTATGGAAATAGCTGGCCTGCCTGCACGTGTCAGTGGTCAGTATAAGAGAACTCCATGTGTCCATCACACAGCCTGCACATGCTCACCTTGGGCTCTGTCTGCCTCAGCATACCTTCTGTGCCTTTCTCTGGAGTTACCATGGATAATGAACTCTCAGAAATAGCATCATTAAATCCATATGCATTTTAAATTCTTATGTTTATTTACTTATTCATCATGTGCACAAGTATGCATGTGGGAGCATCTATGTAGTAGGTTGGAGGACACCCGTTCTCTCATTCTACCTTGTGAGTCACGGTGATCAAATTTATACCATCATGCACTGGCAAGTGTCTTTACCCACTGAGCCATCTTGTCGATCCTTACAGAATTTCCAGAAGAACTTACTTTTCAGAAACAGCTCAGGGTACCATTTCTGCATCTGAAAAGTTAGCAGTTTCTTAGTATCACACATCCAGTCGATTTCCCACAGAGATTGTCTGATTAGTTCACTAAAACTAAACAATTACTTTCCAAATAAGGTGTGCATGTTGTAATGGATTGACATAGCTCTCTGAAAATTTGGGGGTGGGGCAGAGTCTCATGTAGTTCAGGCTAGCCTCAACATTGCTGGGTAAGTAAGGATGACCTTGCACATCTGATCCTCCAGCCTACATGAGTTCTGAGAGTTATAGGTATGTTCCACTACACCTTGTTTGTGTAGTACCAGCATGGAATCCAGGGCTTGGGATGGGCCGTTCAAGCTCACTTTGATCTGTTGGTGTCAGCTCAGCACCCTCTTGCCTTATGCTTACTCTTGGATGTTTATAGGGATGTTTTTTATCCTGTCACTGACTGTGAGTGTTTCTCATCAGATTTTGCTGGTACCCCTACCTTGACATCATCCAGTGTGGTTGTCTCATTCCCTAGAAATTGATGTTGGAACCCAGAGATCATGAAATTAAGACTTGATTCTTAGGGGGACCACCCCAGAGGCAGCCTCTTTGCAGTATCAACCATCAGTACTCATTCCTTTTCAGTCTTCAAAGATGTTACTGACCATCCATTACACTTGCCTGCATTTGTTATTTGTTAGGCATTGAACCTGGGGGAATGTCTACTCTCCTTTTTGCATGGACTAGCTGGAGAAAACTTACAAAGTTAAAGGGATTTTGGTCAATTATTTATAGGGAAAGTCACACATACAGAACAAGCCTACTGCTTCCCCTTTATGTGTATGACAAAGCTACTGAGTTGGTTCCTTCACCTCCTTTCAAAGTGATGGGTTTCGTTCCAGTGGAGGTAATATCATAACATGTATTCTATGTTGCATCCTGAGTAGTCATTAGCTGTCTGAGTCTCAGACTGTGTGTGACTGTTGGGAGCTTCCTCTAACTGGTGTCTGAATCCCTTTACCAAGATCCCAGAAGCCCTTGGTAGCTTCCTTAACTTCTACCAACAGAGAGCCATCATTTAAATATTGTACAGCTTGTTGCACCAACGAACCCTAATTTTTTTTTTAAATTTGTTCAGGATTTTTGTTTTTGTTTTGTTTTGTTTGAGATATGGTTTCACGACATAGCTCTGGCTGTCCTGAAATTCACTAAGTAGACCAGCCTGGGCTCAAAGCTCACAGATATCCTCCTGCCTCTGCCTCCCAGTGCTGGGATTAAAGATATGTGATACCATGCCTGACTGCCTTGGTTCATTTTTGTGAAGTGGTACTCAAAGATTGTAGTCTGAGAACATATGAATTTTAAGTTTTGGGTTACTGTCCTCTCTCTTAGGTAACAGGGATGATATCGTCCACTCATTAATCACTTCATCTCTTTCAGTTAACAGTATCTTCCAGAGACCACCCCATGTCTGTACCCTGCACCCCTCTGCATAACTGTATAGTGCTCCATTATGTGGCAGCACTATGTTTTATGTAAACCATCGGCAGCCCCGAGCATCTGCTGTTCTCACACCTCAGTAAGAAGCCTTCTGTACATTCTGAGCTTTGCTCCCTCACCTTTGTGAATGTGAATGGTGGCTTTAGTAAATTCTCTAGGGTCCCATGCTGGGCTGGGATTGAAGTGGCACATTGTTTAGTCACAGAGTGCAGGTTCCCTTCCAAAGCACATGGCCTGGGCTTTCATTAATGGACTGTAAAAGTTGTGCTGATCTGAAGCACCGAGCAAGGTCTGCTTGGTGGGATTGATAAAAATAAGGGTTACTCTTTGCTGAGCATTGCTCAATATATGTAGTTGCAGGGAAAAGTCACCTTCTAAAACTTGGATCCAAAGGTGGAGACATCAAGGCTCACACTTTCCAGCCAAGTTGGAAACTAGTGCGGGCCTTGTGTTAAGGCAAGCCAGAAAACAGGGTATGAAGTGTATCCCCAGATCTCACAGACTGTCCAGTCAGGTCACGTTCATACAAGAACACCGTGTTGTCAGTTTTATTTCTGGAAAGACAGGACTACTGACAAGAAACAGAAGTTGCTGTTAGTGGGAGGGTTGCCTGGAGCAATGGTTCTCAACCTTCCTAATGCTGCGACTCTTTAATGCAGCTCTTGGAGTCATGGTGCCCCCAACCATAAAATTACTTTGTTGCTACTTCCTAACTGTAACTTTGCTTCTGTTATGAGTCATGATGTAAACAGCTGACATGAGGGTATCTGATATGTGACCCCTGTGAGAGGGCCTTAGACCCTCAGGTTGAGAACGGCTGGCCTAGACTGTATTCAGAATTTCTAGTTCTAGTGCTGAGAGAGCAAAGACAATCCTTCAGGCCACTCTCCCTGGAGCTCAGGATTTGGCCCTCTGCTTGGCGAACTCTGCACATCCTTCTACCGAAGGGAATACTATCAGGGTTCCAGCTAAGGGAGCCCTTGTGCACTTTGCTTCCTCCAACGAAAACCGTAGGCAGGACTTACCTCTTCCTTGACTATTAAGTTAAAGTTGGGTGTGAACATGCAAAATGCATGTAAAGTAAAGTGGTTCCTCTGAAAGACAAGGGCCTCAGCTTTTTAAAGCAACCAGTGAGTTCCCAGTGCTAAGTCAAATACTTATTACATATAGATTCTCAACCAGTGGCTGAGTGGTAGTGGCTATGTGGGTCATGACTAATTGGGCTTCAGGAGTTTTTTATTGTTGTTTTTTAAAACTCTGTGTGTGTGTGTGTGTGTGCGTGTGTGTGTGTGTGTGTGTGTGTGTAAGAGAGAGTTGTATGTATTTGTGTTTGTGTTTGTGAGAGGTGTGTGTGTGAGAGTTGTATGTGTGTGTGAGAGAGTTGCGTGTGTGTGTGTTTGTGAGAGAGAGTTGTGTGTGTGTGTTATGTGCATTTGTGTTTGTATGGATGCATGCCCTGTGTTTATGCAGAAGCTAGAGGAGGCCCTCGAATGTCCTAATTCCCTTTAAATGCGGACTCTCATGAACATTAGACTGGCTGACCAGTGAGCCTGTCCTGACCACAGGACCCTCTTATCTCTCCCATCCAAAGGGCTAAGGTTACAGATACGCCTGGGTATCGCAGCTAGGGACCCAAAGGCTTGTGCAGCACATGCTCTCAGCACTGAACCATATTCCGAGCCCTGGCTCCAGCAATCTGAACATAACCACTGATGTTCAACTTTAGGGGTAACCAATCACAAGAGTCTGTCATATGCAGGAATCGCTAAATCTGTGAAGTTCTTTTTTTTTTTTTTTTTTTTTTTTTTTTTTTCCCCTTTTACATTTCTCTCCGTCTCTCACCTTTGAAAATCCCCTCCCTTCTCCAGCTCTCTCCAGCCAGTGCTGGGTAATTATGCCTGTCCCTTCTCACTGAAGCCTGAGACTCCTGAGCATAAGGCAGCTGAGTGCTGGGAGGAGGGCAAGTGTTAGGGAAGGATGGAGGGAATGTCTTCTTAGCCCTTAGAAGAGCTTCCCAGGGCTCGAGGGTCTCAGCCAGAGGATAGCTATAGGAACTGAATGGGATGAATTTTAAAGGAGATCATGTCAGGCCGGCTCTGATAACCTGCAGTTCTCTAAAATCAGAGAAACGGGTTTCAGTGCGTAGTCTCTGAGAGGCAAAGTGAAGCAGAGGTAGCCCCTGGTATCCTAAGGCTTTGGGACCTGCCTTCCATCACAGATCTCTCCAGCCATTAGCTGTCCCAGCCTTCCCTCCTGTGTCCTGGCTAATTAATGCAGCTGTTGTGTCCTTCTAGCAGAATTTAATAAATATCTTTTAATTCTTACAACAGTTTGTCACAGCTCAGTTAATTCAGCCAGTATGTCTTAACAGGAGCTGCCAATTTTGTGCAACAGAATGTTTGTAAAGTATCCAGTGGGGACCATAGCTCAGTGTTAGAGCAACCTGTAGCATTCATGAAGTATATACATGCATGCGCACATGCGTGTGCACACACACACATGCACACACACACACACACACACACACACACACACACACAAGGTTCTAAACTCTTTAATACCTGGGTTCCTACCCCAGACTTTCACAATAAGAACATCTGTAGTGGGGCCACATTCAACTATATTTTCTACGAAGGGATCTTGATACAATCTAGCCGTTAATTAATAATGAACATTTAAACTGTATTATAGATCATCTTCTTTATTCTAGAAAAGCTTTAATACTGTGGAAGGAAGGCACTGTCTTTCTCAATCACGTTCTACCTTAGATTTTTAGACAGAATTCTTCACTGAACCAGGAGATTACCAATTTGGTTAAATTGACTGGCCCACAAGCCCCAGGAATTCTCTTTTCTGACTCCCTGGTGCTGTGGCTACAGAAGATGTTATCTTCTCAGCCAGCCCTTTATATTTTTAAAGAAGTTTTAAGTTCATAGAAACATTGATCAAAAAACAGTATCACCATGTGCTTGGTATCAGCACGTGCCCACAGCAACACAATTTTCCCTATTCCCACCATCTTGCATTCGTGTGGTAAATCTGTTTGCTATAGCTGAGGGGCCACAGTCCACTCACTATTTTTAGCTAAAGCCCATAGTTTCCATTAGAGTTTGCATTTCTACTTTTAGTGCTTTCCAATTTCAGATGACTTTTAAAACTTGGTCCCCATTTAATCTCTCTGCCTCTCTGGACCTTGAATAGCGGTGGTTAGATTAAAGCAGTTGAGAGTTCTGTGGCGCTCCAAATACCCAGCAGCCTGCAGAGTGGCTGCCAATCAATTGTCCCTTTGTCACTGCTCATTACAGACAGGACAAGGTTCTTATCGAAATCGATTTCAGCAATGCTCATGGTCTCCGTTTGTGAGACGTCACATTGAAGAATCTTGTGTAGCCTATACATAGTCTGTATTTGGGGCTTTTCACACTATTCTCGAAAAATAATTGCTACAGATAAGTTTTCTATTAAACTCTCAAGGCCTTGGATGCTGCTCGCTGATTAGCAATCTCATATGTCATTGGGCTGCGCTTTTTTAACCTGGTCTCTAGCCAAATGGAACTGCCTGTCATCTCATCTCCGGTCCTCAGTGTGTTCACTCTGAGATCTGAACCTAAAAACTAACAAAAGAAACCCTTGCTGTGTCCTCCAAAAAAAAAAAAAAATTTCCATTTTCTCATGCCTGTGCACTCCTAGCTCACACACCCTTCTCACAGCTTCCCCGCCTTCTCACCTTCCTTTCTCTTCTCCCTACCATCCCTGTCTCTGTAACTTGAGATCCTGTTCTGTTTCCGACCCTCTTCTCAAATGTCACAGCTTACATGAAGCACTGTCCTAATTGTACATGGACTCCCAGAGCTCTCAAACCATGCCTCTTTCTCTCTTGTTCAGAGTATGTCAATGGCTTTGCAGTGTAAACCTTTACCTTGGCATGTGGGGCCTGCACCATGCTCTGTTCCCCACTGACTTTGTCCCTATGCCCTGCTCTCCTCAATCATGACCTTCCCTCTTCATAGCTACCAAGCAGCATCCAGGCCATTCAGCTCACCAGTCACAAGACCAGTAAGTATGGACACACCACAGGGATCTTCACAGTGTTCAGTTGTCTGTGTGCTATGCATAACTGGATTCTCTGGTAATTCTACTTTTACATTTTTAGAGGAGTATTCATAGCGACTGGAGCACCATCTTCAATTGAAGTAATGACTTACAAGACAATTTTAACTATCTCACATATATTCAAGAAGTGAATACAGGGGAGCAAGTTTATAAAAGTAGCAAACATTGAACTTTGCTCATGTTAGAGTTGACTGTTTCAACCCAGCACCATGAGCGAGACAGTTTCCTGCAGTTCCTTAGCCTTTGTAAGCTTTGGGCAGTACTCACGATGATACGGCATTTTTGCATATTACATAATAACATTTGTTGACATTTAAAATGCTTGCATGACTCAATGGACAAACGGAGGAACAAATTTCTCTGACTTTCATGGGTGATTCTTTCAAAAAGCCAGAGAAGCCAATGGATCTGACTGTGCTTGAGGATAAGACATCTACTGATATGATCTCAAATTTCACATTTCTACTAACATATAAAAGAAAAATTCTTTGAGCCTTGCCATGGTGCTGGAGATGACTGTCCCATTTACCTAGCATGGCTGTCAAAATTCTTGTTTGGAAAACAGCAACATATCCACAGAAGGGTGGGTCCCCTCCGGGTGGGTCCCCTCCCCATACCCAACCAGAGAATACTGGGAACAGATTGAATACGGAGGCACAAGTGTGCATCTACCTGCCTCTCTTCATCCAAAGCAAATTTGAAATACTATTAAACGCTTCAAATGTTTTCACTACTAACTTTTAAAAATGTTTTCATACAGTGTATTATTTAGGTTAGCATATAATGAGTTTACTCCTGCTAGTTTTAATGAATTGATAAATATTTCAAACCACCCAGTTTTAATGTAAGCTACAATAGACATAAAGAGATACAGTACAACTTGCCTAAAGGAAGCCCTTTGGGGTCCTTAGCAGTGTTTCAAGTTCTGAAGAGACTTAAAAACAAAAGGCTAAGGGCTTTCAACAAGCCTTTGATGTGAGCCTTTGTTGGTTGGCCTGGCAGAAGAATCCAAGTGACTACTGCCCCAGTGCCTCCAAGGTGGAAGAAAAACTTATTTCTAAAGAATGGATTGCTTTCAAGGGCATGGCGCAGTCTTTCTCTGTTCTATAATTGGTGGGAGTGGCCCTCTGTTCTTCCTCTATTCCACATTCCCTTCTCTCCTTTTTCTCCTCTGTCCCCATTTTTACTTGATCACTGTACCACTGTGCTATTTGGAGGTTACTGCAGCTGTAACCTAAGGCCTTGCACATGCTCACTGTGCCAGGATGCTACTGTTCTAAACACTGAACATTCATCCCATCCTCCTTCCAGCTGTTCGTCCTGAGTCATTCTCTAAATTCCCTTCCCGTCCCTCTTTTGGAGAGTCCTGTCTTAAACAGGGTTGACTTACTGTCTCCAAGAGTCTGTCCTTTCAGGTGAGAGAACTCTTGGTGGTAGTGTCGTATAGTGGTCCACTGTTCTTATTCTTTCTTGCTTGTTCAAATAGATTTTTAAGAATAAGTGTGATCAATGTTTTTTTTTTTAATATTACTTAATGATTTTAAAAGTCACTTAATTTATGGAGTACATACAGACACACCACCTCTAACACCAAAGGACAGCTCTCTGCTCTCATCTGTCCTCAAAATTATAACTTGTTAGGTTCACACTTATAGGATAGCTACAGATTCTTTTGTCCCTTATACAGTTGTGTAAGAGGAAGCACGCTAACCAATGAATGCCTTAACAATTATGCTTTCTTCTGTGACTGCAGAAAGCCACACATATAATAAAAGAAAGGCATGTGGCTGCAAATAAGAGAAAGCATATAGTGTTGAAAACAAGCCAGGACTCATTTATTTCCCCCATCATTAAGTCCGGAGATCCATGTTAACACTGATTCAGTAGTTCACTGTTTTTGTAATGGCCATGGTCTTTCACTCCAGCTGTAGACTCTGTGGTTGTTTTTTCTGTCCAGAAGAGAGGCAACGGTAAAGGACTGATGGTGTCTCTGAGTGATCTCCTTTCTGTAAGGATTTCAAAGATGTCCTCTAAAGTCCTTAGAGATATCTGGCACTGTCGCTTGGCCATCCCTACTTTCAAGGAGACTTGAAAGGAATAACGAGCTTTGTAATCCCTAAATTGGGAAGAATAAGGAAGAAAGGGTGAAGAATCAACCACATTCATGTAATATCAAAAGTGAGTAACTAAACAAAATGAAACATGAAGATGAAAGGTGAAAAGTAAAAAGCTTGTAAGGAGAAAACAATGTTCTACAAGGACACAGCACTGTTCCTTGCTTCTAGGGGACAGACACCAAAGTGAATTTCCTGCCCAAGATTCTGCAGTATAACCAGTATTCAACCAGAGCTGGCTCTGACTTCACTGTTCTATTTCTTAAGACGAGCACTTAGAACACAATGTTTTTCCCTCACTGAAGATCCATCTCACACTCCTGCCAAATGCTGCAATGAGTTACAAATGGCCTGAAGGGCAGTGGGAATTTCCAGACCTTGGTTAATGAAGTAAATTGAATCCAGGGTGTCTGAATGGCTCTAGCGAGAGCTGTAACCCTCTTACCTATGACCTGTCTTCTTTCCCAGGTTTCTGCTCTTGGAACTCACTACTGCAACTCTCAGCTCTGACCTTGATGGCCAGGTGGCGTCTGTACCTGTTAAGTGCTGTTAGATAGACTTCTATTTTAGGAGGCTCTGTCAGTAAGTGGCTTGTACAGGGTCTATTTGTTTAGACCCTGCATTGTCAGTTACACTAGGCCAATTCTTCCAGTTTGTTTGCGGAAAGTCATCTTCTGGACCCAGTCCTATCTGCAAGGTCAGTTAACTTTCACCCAGTCCTGAAGGAGCTTCTCAGATCTTGGTACTCATTATTTTATCTTCACATGATTTGAGAGTTGGTTAGATTGGAAAGTCAATTTTATGAGAATGTATGGATCCTGTTCTTTTGATGTGCTTTTGCATGTTGTGATCCATTCAAACAAAGTTATGTTAGATAATATCAATATTGACAATGGTAATGGCTTGAGGGAAATCCACAGGACCAGTGCAATGTGAAAGACATTAGCCTGGGGACACAAGCTTGACGCTTGGTCAGGGAAGGTCCTCCTGGAGATATGGGCTGGGTTGAATCCCTGGGTAGTAACTACCTGGAAAAACAGAAAGATAGACTTATCACCTCATCAGAGAGGAGGCAGGACAAAGACTTCAGACAACAAAGGCTTGGAGGCTCCTGAGCATCAGAGAGAAACAGCAAAGTGCTGGAGCAGAACAGAAAAAAATGGGTGCTGAGACAGAGCAGAATGGCACATGGGGGAGCAGAGAGTACAGCCTCAGCTAGGACCTTCCTTGGACCTGTTCAGTTACTCTCTCCCCTCAATGAAATTGACTGAATGTGCCAGGCAGTGTGCTAAGTCCCCATTCCTTTTTCATCTTCCAGACAATCCTGGGACACAGGTCTTATAGAGTTCCCACAAGGCTTAGGGAATGCTGTTTTCCCAAGCTTGGAAGGAAGTGGGCATAGCAAAAATATAAACTAATGTCCTTTTGACACCAGTGTCTGTGCTCTAACTCCAACTCCTGCCCTCCCCTGTCTCTGAGTGCACTATCATGTGTGACTCCTTCAGAGTACTGAGGATTTTGTAGCTATGTCCAGTTTCTTACAGTCTGGTCCTATCAAGGGAATAATCTGTGCAGTCTAACGGTCAGATCCACCCATGGTAGCTAGCATAGGCTGACCATTCATGCCATGTCAGGCCTTGCTCTGAGCACTCTCACTGCAGTCTTATGCAATCAGCTTTGGCTCCACGACACAGAAGCAAACACTGAGATAAATATAGACCCCTCTTCACCCAATGAGATGAAGCTAGAGAGCTTAGCGATTAAGTGCTCTAGAGTGAGGAAATGGTAAGTGTCGACCAGAAGGAGGTAATAGGAAACTTCAGGTTCTGCTGCCAGAGCTACCCTTGCTCCCCTGTGGCTGAGAGCTTACTGTGCCCAGAGAACTGTGGGTTGCCTTGGGTGGCTTTGTGGCATTTGTTCTCTGAAATGAACCGAGATTAATGCCCTCAAAGGTTTCTTTGAAACCAGAATTTGGTCCATGACACCGTTGACTTTGAGAAGCCAATTGGCAGAGACAGGAATTGAATCTTAAGTGGCATGTGTTGTTGTCCAACCATACAGGGAAAGACAGCCTCTCTTCTAGAGCTTAGTCTTGCTCTTCTGATCAGCGGCAGTCTTTATCCTCGAGATTTATGATGCTGAGGCCTTTCTCCTTATCTCATGCACCCACTGTGCATCTGGCCTTTTGCATACACCAAGAACACTGAGCATAGAGTTTAATTACATCTAGATCAAAGGTTAATTCAGAACAAGCAAACTGTTAATTGTGTGGACATGATAAGGTACCCACATCTGTCTTCTTGCTTTTTCTCTTGAGACTTTTGTATTCTGTAGTTTCTCTCCTCTGAAATCCTAGAATATAATTTGCTCTAACACTTTCTGCTTTTTCCTTTCCATATAGATGGCATGGCCCTTAGACTATGCTGGGATGTTGTTCGATCACCCAGTGCTTTGGCATGGAGAGTGAGATCAAGGAATGACTGTGTTTTGTTGACTGGTGGATGAGCTCTGGGTACATGTGGGCTCCTCGTAAATGCCTGCATATAAGTGAGCTACATGCTTATTTATTAAAAGTTCAGGTACTGGGTCGCTTTAGTTGGCAATCAGTCTTGATCACTCAGATGATGCGTGCTCCTAATTTTATTTCAATTACTTGAGTACTATAGACTAAAGTTTACCCAAGGTTGCCTGACCCCAACATCTCACAGGGCTAGGGCTGAGCTCCCTTGGAAGGCATCCTAAACATAAAGTCTGTGAAATGCCCTGGTTTATCCTGAGTGGCTGGAATTCTGACTTGAAAGAGCTTCATCTCACCTGCTTCTCAAGGATTCATGCTAGCACACTGTCTTGTGAGTGGGTTGCTTGCTGCTGTACAGATCAGTTCAGTTCCAGGGGCACACAAGGTCACTGTGCAGTATTCCTGGGTCTGAAAGGACAACGCAGCACAAGTGAAGATCTGAGTTCCTTCCATGAGCTAAGGCTATACTGTTCAACATGCCAATCCCAGCCATGTGCAGTGACTCAACTGTGATGCCTTAGAAGTAGAAACTATGACTTATTTCCAAGATACAGAATTACACAAATGAGATAACTTATCACAAGTTCATGTCATAATTACATTTTAAAATGGTTTGGGGACATATTGGTTAGAATAAAGCATTTTAAAATGGTTTAAGCTTCACAAATATGCCTGATGTTAAGTGGTGGATTCCCTAGAACATAGCAAGTATGGCTCTCAGGGCAGAGAGATGACTCAGTCCTTAAAATGCTTGCTTCACTAGCATGAGGATGAGCTTGACCCCACGTACAGGTAGACACCTGCGATCCCAGGTGTCTTGGCCCCACATACAGGTATCTGTGATCCGGGTCTCCTAATCCTGCATAAAGGTGTGATCCCAGATGTCCTAGCCCTGCATACAGGTAGACACTTATTATTCCAGGTGTCCTAGCTCCACATATATATAGACACCTGTGATCCCAGGTGTCCTAGCCCCGAGTACAGGTATCTGTGATCCCAGCACCCGTGGACAGATAGAAACTTCTCATCCCAGCACAGGAAAGGCAAAACAAGACAGATCCCTGGAACTTGCTTAGTGTTTAGTCTGGCCTAGTCTGTAAGCCTCAGCTCCCAGTGAGACACCCTGCTTCAAAAAACATGGTGGATGGCGAACAGTAGCCAAGGTTGACCTATGGACTCTTCTTACCTACATACATATGAACTAGCGTGAATCCGTACACATGCAAAAATGTTTTTAAAAAGCATGAATTTTCTTAAAGTTCAATCTTTACCTCTTCTCTTGTCTGTACCATCCCTCCCACCACCACCACCACCAGTTCTCCGAAACTTGCAAACTTTAGTCAGAGCACCCCAGCTGCCAGTTATGAGCATTCTGAGAACTTCTTCTTGTTTTATTTCTTCAATAGAAAATCAAATGAGGTTTCTGTCTCCTAGAGCAGTACACTTTACTTTCTACTTGTAAAGGTATTTGAAATCCGTAATGAAACTCAATACCACTTTAATTAACAGACAAAATCGTATTTGTTGTATGCAAACTGCTTGTATTATGTTCCCACTGTGGAGTGGGTCAAATGGGCACAGGCATCACCCCTCACAAACAGCATTTTTGTGGTAGGAATGCTCACAATCCCCCCTCCACACTGTTAAGGAGTACAGCATCTGAGCTGTGGAGGTAATTCCCTGGTGGAATGCTGCCCAGCATGCAAGAAGAAAAAGAAGCCATGGGAAGTATGGACTCCACCTCTAGTATCATACACAGGGGTGTGTGTGTGTGTGTGTGTGTGTGTGTGCGCGCGCGCACGCGTGTGCACATATGCATGCACGTGCACACACACAATGCACACCCAAGTATGCACAGCACATGCATACACATACAGATGCATGTTACGGGCAATCACCCTGTCACCTTGCTGGGCAATATACCTTAATTTGTGAAAAGAACTCATGTCACTGAAGAGCTGTCACCGCATAAGGCAGTGGGCAGTTAGAATGTTTACTGTATTCCAAATGGAAAACTGGGTGGTGGGACCAAATGCGTTTATTTAAGGCTAGCCTTATGCTAGAGAAGCTTCAACTCCCTGCTCAACCCAGAGTGCGAATGGCTTTTCCACAATGCTGTGGTAGCCAGACATCACCGCGCTTCTGGAAAGCTGTTTTTCTATTTAGAACTGAGATTCTCTGAAGCATGTCATCCTTCATTTTGAAATGTAACATTTTTCAAGGTATATTTACCTTTTTAGAAGTCAGGCCCTTGAACCCTCCAGTACTTTATTAACTTTATATAATGTCAACAGAAGCTAGAGCTGTTTCGAGGCTACCCACAGATAGCATCTTTGCTGCACTTTTTATTCATTCAGTCTAAATCAACATTAATTGACTGTGTGTCACATGTAAGGCGCTAGGGGAGCTCCAGGGAAACCTTAGTGAAAAAGATAGCAAAAATGGGAAAATGCATTTTCTCAGATACACATTTGCCTTTGAGTCACATGTGAGGAAGTCTGAGCCTGAGCTGGGGTTCTGGGTACTTCTTATGCCGGTGCAGATGATGCTGAGGGAGGAAAGCAGCAGCGACAGAGCATTCACAAGTGAAGGAGGAGGATCGTTTAGTCGGCATGAGTCTTACAGGACTGTCTTCCTTGGAGATGAAGATATTGGAGTTGGGAGGGCAGGGCCTTGTACATGACGACTGCCCAATGTGCTACTTCGCTCCCTGCACCTCAGTGCTGCTGCATCCTGGTCAGGGGTATACCTACACCACTGGAAGTTCCAAAGCTTCTGGGGGACACAAGCTGCAAGGCACTGAGACCTCTGAAGAGCCTGCAGGTGGGGTGTCCATTATGTACAATGGAGTGTCCGCTAGGCAACGTTCCAACTTCTTTAAAGTTATAAATAAATAAACAAACAAGCCTGCTTGTTTGGTTGGCAGTATTTGCTGATTTCTGCAGTATAAGTAGTCCCACGTGGCTGATAACAGCAGCCAATGATGCATCCCGAAATGTGAATCTGGGAAGAGATATGACCCAGTTCTCTACCGTTTCTATCTTACAAGCACTGTGCCTATAAATAACCACAGACACAGATCAAAGTAAGAGATGAAAAATAGCAAATTCTGAACATCACCAAGTATCACTCCCTGAGAAGTGTTTCAACAGCCAACTCACTTTTAAAAGTTGGGAATAAAAAAAAAAATAGGTAAGTAAATAAGCAAGCCTGCTTAATAGCACTTGCTGACTTCTGTGGTAGGAGTAGTCCCACATGGCTTTAAAGCAATGCACTAAACTGTGGCTTGCATTATTTTTAGTGCCGACCTGTGCTCCAGACTGCTTCAGAAAGCTTGCTCACTTTTCAGACAGGCCCCACTCTGATAGGTGGGCATCTTGGTTGCCAAGTCCCTGTTTACATGAAGCCTTCAAGGTGCTCTTTTTCTCTCTGCAGATCAGCAAGCAACAGCTGCAGACTGTCAAGGACCGGTTCCAGGCTTTCCTCAATGGGGAGACACAAATCGTGGCTGATGAAGCCTTTATGAATGCAGTCCAGAGCTACTATGAGGTAAGTGCAACCATCCTGCAGGATGAGGTCAGTCAAGGCTGCAGAGGCCCCAGCCAGGGCTACTGAGCTGAGAAAGGCAGAAGAAGGCATAGCACCTTGGCTGATGCAGAGGGCTCAATAGTCAGGAAAGTGGCATTGCAGTGCTTGCCTTGAGGATTTTTTAACTTCACAAGTATTCTTCCTGGAAGCACACTCTGCCCATCATGCGTGCATCATTAAGGATACTTTCCTGATGTGTATGTTTTCAGATATGGTTAATTCTTCTTTGCCAAGCGATTTACCTTATACAGTGGTCCATCATTGTGAACCACGTGGATGTGATCTGAATGTGGAATCCTGTGTCCCAGGTGCTGGTCTCCATTGTCAGAATAGATGGCAACCCTAAAAAAACTAACTCATAAACATTCATAGTTTGGGGGCACCATGCCATCATTAATGCACAATAATCATGACAAACGGTGAAATGACTATAAAGAAATCGATCAAAGCTTTTCCCTATGGGGTCACTTCGTGTGTGTTCTCTCCACTTCCTTCCTGCCCTCCTTTCCTCACTCTGTCTCTAAATCTGCATTGCTGTAAGGGCATGCAGTTACCCACCAGTCGATGCCACCACACCTTGGAAAAGAATCGAGGACATAACAACACTCTCCTTCTCACTTAGAGAATTGTCCTCATGTCATGGAGACAGTGGAGCAAGTCATGTGAGCGCTGGTAAGCTGCAGACTGTTGCTCCTCCTGCTCCATAGCATTGACTAGTAAGCTGAGAACCACAGACGCATTTAATGTGCCACCTCCCTGGTGGGGCTTCCGTATGGGGCTATTTTAGAAGTTCAGGCTACTTTTATATGGGTCCCATTTTAAATCTTTTCTTTTAAATATGACAAGTAGCAACTGCTCTTGCCAGTGATAAAATGTGCGATCTCAGTCTTATATGGCCTTGAATAACTTGAATATCTCTAATGAAATATCTTGATGGAAACTGCCTGGAAACGAAATGGATCTCCTCCCCCCGCCCCCCCGCCTCTTTCCACCAGATTCTAAAAGCCAGTGGGAGAGAAATGAGAGGATGCTTGTCAAAGCAGGCAGCCCCTTCTCGTGTTTATGCTCATCAAGTGGAGTTTATAAATCTGTATATTGCAAATCCTAATTAGGACGCTCATTTGACTAACGACACAAATTAAAAGAAAGTGCCATTTCTATTAATTAAAACTGAAAATTAATCATCATCAGCAACATACTAATGAGTCTTTGGAAGTTATGATATCTATAGTGATTTGCTAGTTTCCTCGATAGTGGCTAGCTTTATATGCAAGAACCCCTTCTGGGTCTGAGAGACTACAGAGATGGAGAATGACTGAATCTCCTGTTAGGATTTGGGTAGCACAGGAAAGAATGTAGGGATTAGAGGTGCAGCTTCTGTCTTCTTTAGGGAGGCTTTAGTGAGCATTAGATTCACATTTCTGGAAAATCTAATCTGCTAAAATGCAGGTGAGAGATCAGGATTAGTACTGTGCCTAAGAGACCTCCAGGGGGTGATACCTTCCTTTCTCCATTTCCCTTCTCCCCTGGGCTATGGAGAAACTGGTACCCTTTCCACCCCACTCAAGGATCCACATGCACCCCTGTCAGCTTTTACCTCTGCCAGAACTCTGTTACAAATGGCCTGCAGCTAGGTCAAACTGCTTTCAAGACACAAAACTCCAGGGCTCAGGCTAGCCTTAGCCATGGTTGCATTCAGAGATACCTCTGTCCTTCATCCTGCATTCTCTGCATTCAAGGAATACATACAGATGTTCCACCAGCTTAGCAACCCTAGGGACAAAGGAAAGACACTTTTTTTTTTCTGAGAAATCCTGTAAAAGCCCAGGACTTTTTCATAGCAGTAGGCTTTAGCTAGCTTGACTACAAAGCTCAGGCCAGGTCCATCTCTCTAACCTAAATGTAAGCTCAGCCTGTTCCATGCATTGTAACAAACTATATTGGTTTCCCAGGGAGAAATTGAGAGTTATGGTTATTGTCATTTTGTCAGAACTGTGTGGCTGTATTTTCAGCAGAGGAAACCAAGGATAATCCTTTCTCCTTCATTCTCCCCCCCTCCACCTCTCTCTGTCTCTCTCTCTCCCCTCCTATCCTTCTTCTTCTCCATCTCTCTCCTGTTTGCAAGTACACACCTGTGCATACATGCATATGTGTACTTGCGCATGTGTGCGCGTGTGCACGCACGCGCACACACACACACACACAGACACACACACACACACACACACACACACACACACACACACACAGAGTCCCCACGCCACCATACCATTTCTTCCCATTTCAACCTACCAATAGCAATAATGTGACATTTTAAAGAATAATAGAACATGACTTCTTCAAAGACAGTGAGAGTACTACAGTAGACAAGTCAGTCATAAGCATTACCGTTGGCTGCTAGGGGATGAATTGTCCACATATTACAGTGGTAAAGAGTCATTATGGGAAAATGAGAGAGGCTGAGAAGGACTGTCCTTTACCCACTCGTGCCTACATCCAGCCCAGCTGAGCCAGACTCACCATGCTTAGATGCCGAAAGAACAAAGGAACACACATTCTGATGGCTATGAAGAGTACGCAGATGGACTTTGTTCCTTCCTAGTGGCTCTGATTGCCAGGGGAAATCAAACAGGCTGCAGATTAACCCTTTGGTCTCCTGAGTTATGGCTGTGAGGCCCAAGGACTACAGTAGGTTCCCTCATGTCTGATCCAGTCGTTGCATCCTTTTCACACCCACACGGTCTTCAGGCCAGGCATCAAGGCACCATCAGGATCCCCAGATTTTTAGATAACTGTCTCATAAGTTTGAACCTCAATTTCTTCATCTATAAAAGTATCCCCCCCCCCGTGTGTGTGTGTGTGTGTGTGTGTGTGTGTGTGTGCGCGCGCGCGAGCACGCACGCGCGTGTGCACATGTAGAGGTCAGAGAACAGCTCACCAGTGGCCTGTTCTCTTGAGGCAGGTTATCTCTTCCTGCATCTGCTGTAGATTTTTGTATGAGTTCAAGGGATTGACTCCAGCCATCAGGCTTGAGCTGTGTGTGAATGCTTCACCCACTAGGCTGTCTCCTTGGCCAAGAATAATTTACTTTTTAAAACAGGAAATGATCTTCCCTGGCCTCAGTCTGTCAACAAGAAAGTGGGAGCTAAACCAGGCTCCCCTGCAATGTGCACATCTGTTAGGTTTGAATGTGTTAATTTATAAAACAATCCAGAGGTTGCTTAGCAACTGTGAGGGAAGGCAGGGCTAATGAATGAGCCTTGTGTATCTGCATGGCTTCCATCTCTCATCAAGCCTGTCTAGGAGATGGCAGAGGACTAGCGAAGGTCCTGGATAAAGCTGTTCTCAAGGACGAAGCCCTCATATCACAGTCACTGAAAATGGAAAACACACAAAGAATACAAAGAGATAATATGAGTAGTCATACAAGCTGATGCCAGCTTAAGCCTCAATTTTCTTTGACTGACTAGGAAGCCAGGAAACTTAGGGTCCAGCTAGTGCCCTCTTTCTCTGGATGTGTTACTTCCTTTTGACACCCTGTTTCCCCCCCATGTCCTCCGTATTCAGCCTCCCTTCCCACACTGATATTCTCATGGCTCCTCCTGTGGGGACTGAAGTCACATCCTACTTCTTAGCTGATAAGTCACTTTTCCTTTCAAAGTTCCTCAGCTCTGTCCTTATCTAAGACGGAGGCTGGATAGGCCTGTGTTGGTGAAAGAGAATGAGGTCAAAAGGGGTTAAGTGACTTCTAAAATTACCACTATGCCTTTGATATGTACTGAGTGACTACTCTGTCCAGGAAGGGACCAGAAGAGCTAGAACATCCAGAATGTACTGTCATCATCCAGTTTGCTCCTGGCTATGGGTTCATAGAATATTGGTCCTAACTCACTTGCTTGGAGCCCCACGTATGTGTCTTCCAACTCCTCTTTTCCCATCTCACTCTGATATAATCTGGTTAATCAGTAGGGGTTTTGCTGGAAAACTCTGTGCTGTTCTCCAAGTGTGTATTGAGCATCCGCTATCTGCCAGACATTATCTTAGGTACAACTAATGTTACAAGCTAAACAAGGAGCTTGTGAGATGGCTCAGTTTATAAAACATTTGCCATGCAAGTGTAAAGATCTGAGTTCGGATCCCCAGAACCCATGTAGGTAAAGCCGACGTGCACAGTAGCATATGTCTGTAATCACAGTGATTCTAGGACAATGATTCATGGGACATAGAAAAAGGAGAAATTCCTGGATCAGCTAGCCTGTTGCAGGCAGCAGTGAACAAGAGATCCTGTCTCAAACAATGTGTAAGGTGAGGACCAATAACTAAGGTTGTCTTCTGACCTCTGTACACAGTAGCAATTATGAACACGCACGCACACACACACACACACACACACACACACACACACAGTAGAGGAGGAAAAAGTTTAAAATGAAGAATAAAAAGTAAAATCTATAACACTATCTTCCCAAAACTTAGAATCTACCCTGAGATTCCAATATTTACCAAATAGCCTTAATATTAGGAGAGATGGAGGCTAGGGAAGGGCATTTGCCGAAGTGAATGTGGTGCCAAGAGTTTAATTGGGCTCTCCTTGGTTTGTGGGCTCCTGGCATGGACAGCTGAGGAGGGAAGCATGGCTCCATTATTGATTGATTATTTCTGAACTCTCATGATCATTGAAACCCTTTTGTTTACGTCACCATTGCTCTTTACCTGTCCCCTATAAGGACCTCTTGGTTGGGTCCTTCTCTTCTTTACTCACATTCACTCACCATCCAAGAAGTGTATACTTTTGAAAGGTTTTCATGCACACCATAGATCCCCACATCAGTGCCCCTACCTCCTTGGTTCCTCTCAACTACTGTAGACCTACATAGGCACCCCTGGCTACTGGCTTCTCCTTGACCACCATAAAATCCCACATAGGAGCACGTGACTGCTGGTACCCCTACTTGCTAGCTTCTCCTTGACCACCATAGAATCCCACATAGGCACCTCTATATGCCAGATTCTCCTTGACCACCATAGACCACACACACACACACACACACACACGCACACGCACACGCACGCGCACGCACACGCACGCACACGCACACACACACACACGCACCCTTGGATGCTGGTTTCTATGCTGTCAGTTGTCAGTCCAGACAGTTATCATTTTATATGAAATTATTAGGATGATTTCTGTTGAATTCTGTGAGTGCTCAGTCTATGCCTTTCTACTATTGTACCATAGTATCTAGTGTAGTATGTCCCACCTAGTATGAGCTCAAAGAAAGAACTGAATGGTCATGAAGACATTGCAGCTGAAAGGATAATGCTAAGACCTCATGATTCAATTTTCTCAGCCTACAGATGTGAAATTAATTGAAAATTCAGAGAGGGAGGGTGATTTATCTCAGGTGACACAGAATCTTGGTTTTGCATCCCCATCCAAAATGCTGTATTATCTTCCTCAAGAGGCCTCAACTTGCTTCACAACTTTACTATTATTCTGTGAGTGTGTGTGTGTGTGTGTGTGTGTAAGTTGGAGATTGATATTGACTTATTTCCTGAAACATCATCTCTCATTGAGAGCAGAACTTGCACATTTGGCCTGGCTGGATGGCTAGTGAGCTTCAGGGTTGCTCCTATCCTCACCTTGCCCGTGCTAGGGTTATAGTTGCACATCATCATGCCCAGCTATTTAACATGGCTGCTATGGATCAAACGCAAGTCTTCATGCTTGCACATCGAGTGCTTCACTGACTGAACCATCTCTCTAGCTCCCTATTCTTTAAGGCCTAGGCCTATAGCTGAGACTCATAATATGTCAGGTTAAGCAAATCCTCATTAAGCAGTGCAGGCTCCAATGTCTTCCCAAGGTGAGACATTGAGTCAACAGTAAATGGAGGCCACATTAGTAACAATTTTTTTTACCCAGTATGACTTTGTCATGATGCATGAGGCTGCCTGCTTTCCATCAAGGCCCTAAACAATCCCCTTTCAGAGCAGGCAAGGCAGGACCTTTATGCACCTTCTGAAGCATGACCAGGATAGAGCTCCAAAGTGTCAGTTGTTTTCTTGTCTGTGAATCCAGAGAGACAGCACTGGCACCTTGTATTATGATCTATAACTGGGTGTGAGTTCCCAAGTGTGGGCAGTGGAGCGAGAGAAAATTGTTAATAAATGGCATCCTCCCAGGACTCATGCAGAACAACTTGAAGGTCTTCTGCTTGGTGGTAGAGCGCCCCAAAGGGACGAAGAAAGCAGAATAATGTCAAAAGGCCATGTGGAGACAGAGGTGATAGCTTAAAAGGAAAAAGTACTTGCTGCACAAACATGAGGACCTGAGTTCAAATCTCTGGAATGCGCACTGAAAGCTAAGCGTAGTTGTGTGGGCATCTGTAACCTCCTCACTGTAGGTTTGTGGAGTCAACAGCAATACTGGGCATTCTGTGCCAGCCTATCTCCAGGTTAAGCAACAGACTCCATCTGTCTCAAGGAAATATGATGAGAAGCAATCAAGGAGACCAATCAGTGTCCTCTCTGGGCTCTGAGTATCCACCGGAGTGGGTATTCATACACACCTGTGCACATATACCATGCACACAGCCATGTGCCTGTGTACTCTCTCTCCCTCCTGAACTCTTCCTCTCTTTCTCTCTCTCTCTACCACCATGTCTGTGACTGAACACTACAATCAGGCAGTGGTAGTTATGATGGGCAAGTCCCTACCCCTCTGTGGAGTTCTGGTTTCTCATCCACACTCAGGTCCAACTTGTGGACCACAGGTCCTACATGACTGAGGACATCTATGAAGGCAGCCCACTATGGAATCATAAACTTACTGAAACCACTATGAATTCTTGTGATTTTTTTTTTTGGGGGGGGGACTTGGCTGTATAGTTCTTGGGCATTTGTAGATGCTAACATCCTGTTGCAATGACAAAAACTTAGATGCGCCCTTCAGGGTAGCCTGAACCTAACAGCTACATTATTTTTAGTTCTTTTTCAGAGCACCATGTGCTATCCAGAGACTGGAGATACTGTGAGATACATGGATACACTCCTTGCACTTGTAGAATTGCATGTCCATCAAGGAGACAGAAAATTAACACATATTTTCCTGGTACTTAATTCCAGTTATGATAACTATCCTTTAGAGAATAAATGAGATACATGTAGTGCTTAACATTTAAGTGCCCAATGCTAGATACTTAATGACAATAATAACAACTTCTGTGGCATTTAGGGATCCAGACGCCACTGTAAGTGCTCTTTTTAAAATGACTCATTTAATTAAAACACCTATAGAGAGTTGATTATTACCTTATTTTATAGACAGGATCACCAAAGCTTTGAAGAGGTTCACTTAGCACAGTTTACACAGTCACTGAGTAGCAGAGGCAGAGGAGGACCCACCCAGTCTAGCCACAGCCTGTGCTCTCAATGCACGTGTCATGAGGTCAGTCTTTGAGGATTTTGTAAGCTCAGTAATTCTCTCTGCTGTAGTCCCGACTTCTACACTTTTATTTAGACTGAAGGCATTTAGGCTGAGTTAAGCAATTCACACGTTTTTAAATAGCTCTTATTATAATGTATTGCTGTAATTGTTTTCACACTGCAATTGGTGCTGGTCTTTTTCAGACTTACAGATTAAGCTTTATCAAAGTCTTGAAGTAGAACAAGCAACACCATGCAAGCAAAGTGCAATAATATCTGTGGCTTCAGGCATTCTGTGAGGGTCTTGGGACACATGCCCTCAAATAATGGGAGCTACCATACTATTTTTATTCACTTTAAGATTTGGGCACTGAAGAAAGGGGGTAAGGGACTTGTCTGAAATTACACAGCAAGGACCTCTCACTCTGATGCAGTCAGAGGTTCATGATGTGACTGAATTGGCTGGTAAGTAGAAAGTGACTCATGCTGATGCATTCCATGGTACATGGGAAGGATGCAATTCCGGACAGTGGCACCTCCATGCCTGATCCAATCTTTCTTGGACCTCTCTCACTCAGGTGTTCCTCAAGAGTGACCGTGTGGCCCGCATGGTGCAGAGTGGGGGCTGCTCAGCCAATGACTCTCGTGAGGTCTTCAAGAAACACATTGAGAAGAGGGTGCGCAGCCTGCCTGAGATTGACGGCCTCAGCAAGGAGACTGTGCTGAGCTCCTGGATGGCCAAGTTTGATGCCATCTACCGTGGTGAGGAGGACCCCAGGAAGCAGCAAGCTCGAATGACAGCCAGTGCTGCTTCGGAGTTGATTCTGAGCAAGGAACAGCTGTATGAGATGTTCCAGAACATTCTTGGGATCAAGAAGTTTGAACATCAACTCCTGTATAATGCCTGTCAGGTAGGTGTCTATTCTTTGGGCCCAGAACTATGGGTCAGCAGAGCTCATGATGACTTCTGTGGGCCACTTCTTAATGGGGAAACATTCAAAAATCATGTTTTCTAAGTGTGCTGATGAAAGATTGGCTATATTGAAGACTAGATTATAACTGTGCTTTTGTCAGACTTTAAAAGCCACTGAAACATTTATGTGAGCTCTGAAGTTATTCCTGGGCTCATGGACCCTAGGACTGGCCTCATTGTGGCTGACGAGTAAGCAGGCCCCAGGAGAACAGAGAAGCCTTGGTGTGTAAAGAGCTAACAACCAAAACTATGACTTTATTACAAAGATGGCTCTGCTGTAAAGTGCAGAGTGTGTGCAGGGTGAAGCATTCCTATGTCTCCAGCTAAGGGGGAAACTCAACACAGAGCTTGGGCATCCAGAGTGATTGACAAGGGAATCCTGCTTGATTTTGAGTTATATCACAGCACAATTCAGTCATGCCATGAATCTCTGACTGCATCAGAGAGGTTGCCCATTCATTCTGATTGGTCCCACCCCCAACAGTCCTGCCTTTCCCATGGGTGGAGACTTGGATAACAAGCTATGGGAGTTTGTGATCTCCTGCTTACCCATCTGCTGCTATCCATTCCTTCCCTTGGCAAATATTCACTGAGTTTACTGCACAAGGCTTTGAGCTAGTTTGTGTGTGACACTTGAGACCATGTCTAAAATGCACATTGCATCTGCATCCTAGAGAAATTCAACCTGAGGCCATCCCAGGAATTTGAGTTTCAAATAAGGACATGCCTTCCTGGTAGCTATGTTGTCCATCCCCCTGTGAGAGCTGTTAGAGTCCCTCAGCCTTGCTCTGGTCCCTCTGCATGAACTCCAGGCACTGCAGCAGGTTGAATGGAGACAGTGTAATGGATTATCCAAGAGCTGCCCTTGTTTGTTCAGACACATAGAGACTGAGAAAAACTCTCTTCTGGCCTCTCACTAGCTTTGGGACCTTGGGGTTCTGTGGCCCTTTCCATGATGGTTTGTAATTATCCTGTGTTAAATATTGATCGAACCTCATGATGCCACGTACTTCATCCAGTAAGAGCTGAAGAATATATTCCATTGTAAATGTTTTCATTAACTTTTGCCAAGTTGAAGATGATGCCCTAGAAGCAGCCATGCACTTAGCCCCATTGTTAAATTGACAGAAGAATGAAAGGAATGTGGTGCTTATCCTTAGTAGAAAGCATTGGGCTTGGTTCTTATATTTTCCAGTTGAGCTTTTCTAAGTTTCTAAGCTTTTTATCTTAAGCATATGTTTATTTTATAGATCAAACAAATAGGAAAAATCTCAGCAAATCAATAGTGAAAACAATGGGAAAGGGAGAAAATGACCTTTTGAGTCATTTTCTAGTGTTTTGCTATTAAGACTGCATCTTCGTGCCTTTGTCATTTCCAAGGTTTACCTGTATGACAATTTGATAGTCTTACTACACCTGCTCAAATTCACTTTCTTTCTGAGCTCATCTTTACCTTAAGAAGTAATGTGTGTGAAATCCCACCTTGGATGTACAAGCCTTTCTTTTTTTTAAATACACACATTAACAGTGAAACATAGCTATTAAAATAGAAGCCTATCATTATTAAGCCATCTTAGATCATTCACAGCACTGGGGATGTGCGAGATCAGTCAGAGCAGCCGGTGCTCTGACATGAAGGGGGTGGGGGCATCAGAGGCAGTCTCTAAGGCCACACTGACCAGAGCAGCTAGGTTCCACCTAATGTGTGCCTGAACTGGCCACAAAGGAAAGATCTAAGTTACTCTTTCCCACCACTTCCTGGTTGGGTGCATGTGGACAGGTCAGAGAGGATGTCAAACCTCTCTGAGCCCTGTTACCAGGAGTCACAAACGAGAGACTCAAATCCTCTTTCTCAGAATTCATTCCACTTTGCAAAACACTGCCAATGCACAAGAGCCAGAATATGGACACATAATTGAGTTGCTTTCATCCTAGACCCACTGACATTCTTCTGTTGTTTAGCTTTACATTTTCTATGCCTTTGTGAACTTATAAGACAGACAATTGCTAGGCTCTTCCACAGCAGAAAATATACATAGCATTTTCCTCCTATGCACACCCCTTCCTAGGGGAAGGTGGAATCTGTTTTGAGGAACTGTGTTCTGCAAGTTTCAATGATGTCCCTTTCTGAGAAGCTGTCAATGACTGCCAGTCTCCTCCTAAAGGAGAAGTGGAATTTGTGAAAGAAAGAAAAAAAAAAAAAACAAGTATATATCAATTCTGAATCAGTTGTCTGTTGTAACATGCTCTGTCTATCAAAACACATGAAGAAAGCAAGGAACCTTCATAGTATTCTCTTTATTGCCTATGAAAGTGTCCTATGGCTTATTTTGTTTGAGCATATGTGTATTGACTTCAGGGGGAAAATTGCTTATATACCACCTATGATTCATTGTAAAACCACTTGCAACCTAGTATGGTGTCAGTGTTGTTTTCATTTTTCGTAGTGCTGGGGAACCAGTTATCTGATCATTTGAGTTGAATCCCAAAGCTAACTCACAAACCCAAGGTGATATCACTGAGATCCGTTGTGTCATCTAAGAAATGACCCAACGACTGTCCTGCCCCAATCTTCATGAAATCCAAGGCTGTGACCTGTTGTCATGATGCAGTACTGAAAGTATCTTGAAGATACAACCACTCCCCTTTTCTCTCACTTGTTGTCAACTGTATTCCCAGCCGATCAGGCATTTGCTACTGCCTACACTTGTGGTTTTACGTTACAAGTTATTCTCAATTACATCATTCTAAAGCATGTGAACATCTCTCTGGAAAGAATGTTGCAGGGTCTGGGAGGAGGGCTTCATCAGAACAGTGCTTCCTACAGAAGCATGCAAGCTAACCCACATCAGTGGGAAGGGAAGCATGACAGTAGGCAGTTGTAAACCCAGCACTGGACAGGTGGAGACAGGAGGATGCCTGCGGCTCACTGACAAGCCAATCCAGCTTCATTTTCAATTCCCGAGTTCCAATGAGAGGCCTTGTCTCAAACAACAAGGTAGGTAGCACCCGAGGAAAGACATTGAAGCTTACCTCTGACCTCCATATGCATGCGAACACACACACATGACTATGCACCCACAAACACTCAAGTGCACATGTGTGCACATACATACACACACAGGCATGCACACAGGCATGTGTGCACAAAGACACACAACAAAAAGAAAGCCACGATGGAGTTCTCTGATTATGTGTTAGAAAGAAACAAGGATACCCTCATAAGGCAGCTGGTGTTGAAGGGATATGGACGAAAAAAAGATATTTCCTTTAGCTTCAATTCTTGTATTTGAAAAACATCATAGTGAATAGTGATTGTATGCTACCAGCAAACCATCAGCAGCATGCTGCCAACCTTGTCCAGAGCCATCATCTGTACCCAATGGACAGTGAGGATAGCATGCAGTATCCTCCTACTGCTGGCCCAGAGATGCCATTGCACATCTGTAAATTTCTAGAGTGTTTTCAGATAAATCTAGAAGGCCTGGATAGAGACACGTGGAATGTGATTTCTCAACCTATAAATACCTTTACATTTTTTTGGTTTGTTTGCTTGTTTGTGGGTTTTTTTTTTTTTTGGTTTTTTTAGGGGCTTTGTTTTTGTTTTTGTTTTTTGGCTTTTGAAACAGGGGTTCTCTGTGTAACAGCTCTAGCTGTCCTGGAACTCGCTCTGTAGACCAGGCTGGCCTTGAATTCACAGAGATCCACCTGTTTCTGCCTCCCAAGTGCTGAGATTAAAGGCATGTGCCACCATCGCCTGGCATATCTTTACATTTCTAACACTGAGTCCTTCATCACTATAGAATTCTCATTCTTTCAACACTTCACTTCTTTCCTTCCAACCATCATGTTTTTGATGATGCAGTTTATCTTATTACTGCTGCCTTGGACTTGATTAAGACTTGGCAGCTTTCCACATAGTTCATTAGACTCTGAAGGGAAACCTCAAATTATCAGGCTTTCAGCCGTGACCCAGATTGCTGAGTTCTATCATGCCTCATTACAGAGCCCTTAATCTCCACATAACAGCACAGCTTTTTCCTGGGTCACAAGTTCCCCAGAGAAGTGGTGGCTGAAAATTTGCTTCTTGGTGCTGACTCCATTTCTTAATCACTACTCTTATCCCTGTAACAACAATGAAGTTCTTTGTAGATAATAGTCTCACAATAAATAATTGTTCAGATACTTTGAAATTCTGGAATAGGCAGTTGTATTGCTGGCCTAGTGGTGCTGTTTAGGAACATACCTTTATTGCTTATTCATTCTCTCAGCAGATTTTAAAGCATCTGATATGAACTCAGCATCATGTGTGCCTGCTGGTCCGGGGACTATGCCCGCTTGTACACTCCTCACGCATTTACAATTTTATAAGGGTCATTGTGCATGGATATTATATATGTTTATGTTACACTGTTGCATAAAGTTGACCAGAAATTTAGCAGCTTCCAAGAATATCCACTTATTACCTCCTATTATTAAATCTCAGATGGTTTTCTGGGTCAGAAATCCAGGCATCTTTCTTCAGGTTCTCTGCGTAGGGTCTCACAAGATTGGAATTAAGGCGTCAGCTAGATCTTCTCATTTGGAAACTTGGCAGGGAGGGAATCTGCCTCTGAGCTCCTTCATATTGATGACACAGCTCATGTTCTTCAGGCTGGACTCAGAGTGATGGACAGAGAGAAGCTCTGTTGCCCCTGAGCCCTGGGTTTCAGACTCACTGTTTAAAGGGATTAAGTCAGCCACCAGGATAAATCTCCTTTAAATGCAAGTGATTAAGACCCTGACATCTACAAAAATTCTACATCCTCGCTATGGAACATTGGCTAGAAGCAAGTTATCAGTTCTGTCTGTGTGGTGGTGGGAGGGGCTCTCCCATGGCATTTCTCATTCTGCGTCATCCTAAGCTTGTCGCTGGTTGTTCCTGTGACTAGCTCCTCTGTGTGCAATTTAAAGGAAACCCTCCCTTGCCAGCCTTCTAAAATTGGCTTCCTTAAGTGTCTTCTTGTTTTCCTGAACCAGAGCCCTAGTTGGATAGCACTCACGCAGTTTACTCACCTACCTACAGGGCACGCTCATTTGTTTATGTTCCTCCCCATCCACCCAAGACCTTATTGTGCAATCTCAGGTTGACAGCTTTGTAAAAATGCAAATCAAACGTACCAAAGATAAGTAATGAAGACATTTATTTTAAAACAATCTTTGTTAAGCATACCATTTTAGAGCTTGCTTACTAATGATGAATGAAAAATGTACGCTAACAAGACAGACATGCTTATTTTTACACAAAAAATTAAATCTTGGTACTACTAGACAAAGCAAATCAATATTTTGATTTATAATCATTAGTGCTGACGACACTGCTTTGTATAAATATATAGGACAGTACAAATGGCTGAAATATGTTTGAGGTCATCTCAGAAAGCTGGGAGTTCTATCTTAACCCAAAGCCAAGTTCACTTAATAGGTTTTAGGTATTCAAGTCAGTCAGTGGTTCAGATTGGTTTTCAAAATCAAATATACTTACATGTTATAAACCAAAGGTGAGGAATGATGGTCTTAAAAGGCATAGAAATTTTTATTTTCTGTAGTTAGATCATAACATTTATGTAGAGATCAGAAAACTTTGTATGTAAAAGCACTATAATATATAACATACAACAGTCCTGAAACCGAGACATGTATTTCAGCAGCATTTGCTAGCATCACATGGCATGATGATATGTTTGGCACAATCCTGATATGTTATGTGTTAAGAATGAAGGCTACAAGCAAGGCACAGGATACAATAGGCAGGTGCTACAACAAGACCATTGGGTGTGTTATTCATTCATTTTTAACTAACTTTTTATTTATGTATTCAGAAACCTGGGACTCTGGCCAAATTTTCCCACTCCTCCCTACATTCAGCTACAAATCCTTAGATGGGGCCATGATTCACAGCTTGAGAAACTACATAGCTTGAGATCAAGAGCCATGGTTTTCACACCTGTTATCCATAGCCAGCATCTCCCTGACTCAAGCAACTGCTCAATTAGTTGTCAACACTCTCCTAAGTACAGAAGCCCTGTGGGCTTAAACACTCATGTTGCACAATGCTATGTGTTTGCTCCTTTCTCCTTGGTTAGTCAAAGTGCAATAGTGGAAGAGATCTGTGGTGGCTACTCTCAATTGCCAACTTGGTGAAATCTAGAATCCCCTGGGAGAGAAGCCTCTGAGAATGCCTCTGAGGAACTCCTGTCATTAGGTTAACTGAAGTAAAAATATATGCCCACTGCAGGTACCACTCATTATTCTTCTGGTCAGGATGCTGGAATATCTGGAGAGAGAGAGAGAGAGAGAGAGAGAGAGAGAGAGAGAGAGAGAGAGAGAGAGAGAGAGAGAGAGAGAGAGAAACATAAATACAAACACCGTCTCTCTCTTCTTCCTGGCTCAGGATGAAATGTGTCTAGTTAGTTCAGGCTCCTGCTGCCCTTGCTTCCCCACCATGATAGAACACACACTGTCTATCAGCATAAAGCATCTCTTCTTCTCTTCTTTAAATTGCTTTGGTCCATATATTTTATCACAGCAACAGAAAAAGCAGAACAAAACCTGTATTGGTTGCTTTCCTGATACTGGGATTAAATACCGTGTCTACAAGCAACTAATAGAAGATTTTATTTTGGCTTACGGTTCCAGAGGTTTAAGTGCCCGTCATGGCAAGCAGGCATGGCAACAGAATCAGGAACTGAGAAACCACAGCCTCAACCATAAACACAAAGCAGAGAGTAAAGTGCAAGTGAGGTGAGGATAAAACCATGAAAGCCTGCCCTCAGTGATTTACTTCCTTCAGCAAAGCTGTACCTCCCCACAATCTCTTCAAACGATCCTACCAAGTGGGAACCAAGTATTCAAATACATGAGCCTATAAGGAACAAGGTCTCATTCAAACCATTACAAGACTAATTGGCATGTGACCTCAATCCACCTGCCAGTATGGTTTTATAGCATGATATCAACAAAGGGGTCATAGTGTTCTAGGAACAAACTTTCGCTCTGGTCACATTTAACCTGCCCCTGTCATCACGTGGTTGCTCAAATAGAGACAGAGATTAAATCTTGTCTTCCTGAAGTCTTGAGCTGCCTCTAATGATTGTCAGGCATTTGATGGACTTTCCATATTACATTATTTTGTTTACCATGTGTGATTTAGTCTTGGAAAACAGAACTTAAAGAGATCAAGACGCATGGAGCATATGAGAAAATTCTATTCAGTTTGTGGGGACGACATTAAGATGCTACAGATGCTGGAACCAATAGCAATATTAAGAGCATGTTATAGTTTCTTGTACTTCTTCCTCAGTTGTTCTAAGAATACAGAGTCAAATATTGTCATTGTACCTGCTTTACCAAGAGACTAATAGCAATAGAGAGTTTAGATGGAAAGTCAGCGGATATCCTTCATGTTATCAGCTGAGAGCTGGGTGTTTTCTCTGTAGCCTCCCAGACTGCCACAAACATCCTTCTCTTCTGCCTATCTCCAAAATGGAATCCTAAGTGTACTGGGTCCTTTCTCAAGCACTGACACACAGAACTGTAATCAGGGTTGTTAAAGAAGTATAGCTTCAGAAAGGACACAAAGAGGGTTTCCTACTCTTTATACCTGTTGACAAATGAGGGAGCCTCTTACACAGCCCCCACACAATCTTGTGAATTAAGACTACTCGTCTTCCTTCTGATGCATCTCACCAGCATTTTCTGCCTCCTCATTGACTGAGACCTAGGAGTTTCAGAAGCCTGGTCAATGGAACCTAATATACTGATTGCATTTTGTGGTTTAGCCTTTTTCTATAAGTCCCTTCTATAGCTCTGAATACAAATATTTTATTTCCTTTCAAGAAAGTGATTGGCTCTACATTAGTAATTTGTGGTGGACTCGGTGAGCAGTGGCCCTGTTATCTTCCTGCTTTCCCACCTCCAGTTTGAACAGCAATAACTGCCACATAACTAGGAGTTACTACGTGTGATGTGTTAAGCCTAGCTACAAATACATGTAATTACATTTATTTAAATTCCTTATCATTTTCCTTTAAGGGAGGCCCTTAGCATTATTTATCAATTTATTTGTGTGTGCCTGCTTGTCTATACATGGGCTATGCACATCCCATATCCGCATTCACTCATAGGAGGGCATTAGTTCTCCTGGAGAAGAAGTCATAGACAGTTGTGAGCTGTCTGATGTGGGTACTGGGAACCAAGCTGGGTCTTCTGCAAGGGTAGCAGGTGCTCTCTGCAGATGATCCTCTCTCCAGCCCCTGTAAGGGAGAGACTTTAATAAAGAACTTAAAGCTGGGGTCAGAATGAAAGACAGAGAAAGCTAAAAGAAAGAGGGAGGAGGGAGGGGAAGGAAGGGAGGGAGGGCGGCTGAGACTAAGGACTTTTCCAAGGTTAGTTGACTCTGTAGGTCTCCATGAGGAGTCCTTGACCCCCTTCTGCTCCCTCAATCATCCCCCCAACTCATCCATAGGACTCCCCAAGTTCTGTCTAATGTTTGGCTGTGGGTATCTGCATCTATTTCCATCAGCTGCTGGGAGAAGCCTCTCAGAGGAGTTATGCTAGGCTCCTGTCTACATGCATAGCAGAGTTACATTAATAGTGGCAGGGAATTGATCTCTCCCATGGGATGGGTCTCAAGTAGGACTAGTCTTTGATTGACCTTTCTCACAATCTTTTCTCCTTCTTTGTCCCCACACATCTTGTAGGCAGGACAAATTTTGGGTCAAAGGTTTTGTGAATGGGTTTAATAGCCAGAAACTAGTAAACGACCTATATGTCCCTCAACTGAAGAATGGATAAAGAAACTGGTTCATTTACACAATGGAATACTACTCAGCTTTTTAAAACAAGGGCATCTTGAAATTTGTAGGAAAATGAATAGGACTATAAAATATCATACTGAGTGAAAAAAATTCAGACCCAGAAAGACAAACATCAAATGTACTCCCTTATAAGTGGATAATAGCCACAAAGTACAGAGGTAGAATTTAAAAAGCCAGATTGCATAGTTTTACTCTCTAGCTGAATTGGTTGAAAATACAGAAGTACACTTTCCAAAAAGAGCTTATTGATCAATCTTTAGGAAGACAGGCATAAGTAAGTTTTACTCCTTTATATGACTTACTCTTCTTTTGCTAAAATTTGCTGGGGGAAATAAGTTGTGAATGCAACTCTGTGACCTGGTTAATTATAATTGTAGTGAAGATTTACTTACTGGTGAAGTGGTTAGGTTTTTGTTGGCTTCTCTCACTTAGGTGGTTAAGAGCAGTGACGATGGGGCAGTAGGAGGCAGCACAGTGTAGCTTCAGCAGCTGCCTGTCACGTAGACCCCAGAAAATGATGTGGTTTGGCTGTCTGGTGGCAGCTCCGCAGAGAAGGAGCTGGTTAGGAACTGAGTGATGAGGGGATTGTTTGGGTTGAATGAAGAGAGATTATCTGAGATGTCAATTATCTTTTCTACCCAATAGTAGATGAAAGAATATAAGAAAGTGTGCTATAAATACAGTGTGAGCCATTGAGTAATTAGTCTCAGCGGTTGCTTTGTCCTAAATTAAGTTTGAACAACAAATCATGACTTGTGAGCTACCGAGTAGATTTGTCTACCTCTGTCTTTGACCCTCACTCTCATACTTGCTCTGTTAATGAGCTATCAGTGGACTTATGAAATTAAAATAACTTAGCCCATACTAGAACCAAGCCAACCCAGCCATAGCCAGAATTGTATAGGCATCCCCATTCTAAATGAGGATGTCTCATGATAAAAAGCACAAGTCACTAAATTCCAGATAATTTTCTGTCCAGCTTTATTGTGGCAATAATGAACATAGAAAGTACTTAAAATAAATATAGTCTGCGAGCAGCAGAATGCTGAGAAGATGTAGATATGACCATAGTGGTGTCCAGGCTAAGTACTGACCTCTCTTCACCATGGCAGCTGCCTTTATCCATAACTGTTCACTTTTTCTCTCCCCTTCTCCAATTTCAACCTGAATTGTTCAAGCCGTAAGCTGTAGTTGTGTTTGGATCCTCATGTTAGGCTGATGGGTTAACTTGAAAAGGCTTCTCTCTATGGTATTGGAATAAAGGAGATAGGTTTCAAGGCATTAAGATTTGAGACCTGGAGATGAATGGTTTCCCTCATCACCCAAGAGTGAGCACGGAAGCTGAATAGATTAGGGAATGTGACACATAACCAGGAATGGGGGCTCCCTGTTTATAAGTGGCAAACAGCAAAGCTCATGAGAAAGCTGCAATGCCCTTTCCTTTAGAGGGATCTTTTTACTTTGCTGTTGTACATATGTTCCTATTAGGTAGCTAATTCTTTAGAATGAATTAATTTTAATAACTCAGTATCCCAAAAGTATGTGTGCTACTGTTCACAAATCTTCAGGTGATCCTACTAGTTCATCTGGTCATTACCATACTCATAGTCTCTTGTTGCTGTGTGTTTCTTGGCAGCTCTGTTCTACTTGGGGATCTTGAGGCCACATTTAGAACTGTCTCGGTGTCATGCTCACCATATCCTATGTGTATAAGAACTTGCAGAGCTAGCCGAGACCCAAAGATTGGAGAAGCAGAGTCGCTTGACTAGAGGATTTATAAATCCATATTGCATATGGATAGCAACAGAAGGAAGAATGGTTGCCGCTAAGAAATCCACCATACGTCCTCATGCCATGAGTGCTGTTAACATTTTCTAGTGCACAAATGGTTAAAACCAATGCAGTGGTCAGCAAGGCACTATATTTAGGACACTATGAAGTTATATAAAAAAACATGCAGATGCTCAAGCCTCTTACATAACATGACATAGTATTTGTATATGACCTATGTACATCCTTCAGTGTAGCTTGAAACACCTCTAGATCATTTGTGATGGCGCATAGCATATGAGTGCTGTGTAAGCGACTGCTAGACTGTGCTGTTAGGAAAGCAGGCCAAGGATAATAGTCTCCTCAATGCAGACATGATATTGTGTTCTGTATTCTCATTCTGTGGTTGACTGAATCCACAGATGCAGAACATGTGGTTATAAGGGGCCAACTATATATGCTCAACTCATTTCGCCAACTTCTACAAGTAATATTTTCAGAAAATAATCTGTTGTTCATTGCTCCAGTATAAACATTAAAAAGTGGAAACACTATAAACAACAAGGAATTAGGGTCTTTCAACCACTCACCTGTCTTTTTTTTTTTTTTCATTTATTATAAATTATTCAGATTACATCCTGATTGTTATCCCCTCGCTTGTATCTTCCCATTCCCACCCTCCATGCCTCTTCCACCCTATTCTCTTCCCCTAGACTTCCTTCAGAAGGAGAACTCTTCCCTCAGCCTATCAGTCTCATCTGGATAGCCTGCTTCCCCTTCCTCTGTGTGTGGCCAAGCTTCCACACCAAGGGGAAGTGATCAGATCAGGGCCTCCAGTATTCATGGCAGAGGCAGTCCCCGCTCTCCCCACAACCATGGAAACTGAGCGGCTCATTGGCTAGATCTGAACAGGGGATCTACACTTGCTGCGTGCATTGTCCTTGGTTGGTACAACAGCTTGTGCAGGCCCTCCTGGGTCCAGATCCACTGGCCCTGATGTTCTCCTTGTGGGGCTCCTGAATCCTGTAGGTCTTTCCATTCCCTCATTCTTCCATACCACTGTTATCCGGAATCCATCAATGAGTTCCAGCATCTGTGCTGATCCCCTGCTGAGTGGAGTCTCTCAGAGGATATCTATGTTGGGCTAGTCTCCACTTATAAGTGAGAATGTACCATGAGTGTCTTTCTGGGTTACTGAACACAGGATATTCTTTTCCAGTTTTACCCGTTTGCCTGCAAATTTCAAGATTACTTTGTTTTTAATAGCTGAGTAGTATTCCATTGTGTGAATGCACCACAGTTTCTTTATCCATTCTTCAGTTGAGGGACATCTAGGTTGTTTCCAGATTCTAGCTATTACGAATAAAGCTGCTATGAACATAATTGAACAAATGTCCTTCTTGTGTGGTGGAGCATCTTTCAGGTATATGGCCAAGAGTGATATACCTGGGTCTTGAGGTAGCACTATTCCCAATTTTCTGAGAAAGCTTCAGATTGATTTCCAAAGTGGCTGTACAAGTTTTCACTTCCACCAGGATGGAGGAGTGTTCCCATTCCTCTAAGTCCTCGCCAGCATGTGCTGTCACTTTAGTTTTTGATCTTAGCCATTCTGATGGGTGTAAGAGGGAATCTCAGAGTCATTTTGATTTGCATTTCCCTGACAACTAAGGATGTTGAGTATTTCTTCAAGTGTTTCTCAGCCATTCGATATTTCTCTGTTGAGAATTCTCTGTTTAGCTCTGTACCTCATTTTAACTGGGATATTTTGTTTGGTGGTGTTTATTTTCTTGAGTTCCTTACATATTTTGGACTCACCTTTTTTGAGGAGAAGAAAACTGAAATTCTTCAATGTGGGAATCCTTTTTTTTTACTTGTATGTGTGAGGGTGTTTTGCCTGCATGTGTGTCTATATGCTGTGCCTAGTACCCATGGGGGCCAGAAGAAGGCAGCAGATTCCCTATAACTGGATTACAGATTGTTGTGAGCTGCCATGTGGGTATGGGGAATCAAACCTCTGGAAGAGTAGCCAGTGCTCTTGACCACTGAGCCATCCCTCCAGCCCCCATGAGGAAGTGTTGTTGTCCTCAGAGAAGTGCTGGGAACTATAGAAAGGCAAGTCCCATCATTGGGATTGTCAGACTATGGAGACTGCTTAGTATCATCCAAATGCATTCCAGAGAAGATTGTTTCTGTAGTTGTTTTTGCCACTGAGAGGCATTTTCCACATCATGATGTCACTCTGAGATAAGGACATATGGGCTTTCTCATCTTGGTTACAGAAAACCAGGAGATCCTCATGGTAAGCTGACATGAAAGGGACATAAGATGTGTAGACTGCATGTTATATGGCAACAAAATCGCATCCGTCCATGCACATACTTCATGGGAGCTGAACCTTTCCCTGACACTGCTCTAGGGAATAACAAGATTTCTGTTCTTATAAGGTGCTGTTTAATGCACAGGACAAGCAAAAAATAAAGGCAACAAATGTAGGTTCTCATGGAGAGAGACAAGGGCTGTAGAGAAAGAGGTAGTGAAGCAGGCAGACCAAGGGAAGTGGTACTACTTGAGAGTATGTGGGCAAAGGCTCTCTAGAGTTTGACTCCTATGCTGAGGGAGGAAGGTCTAGCAGTAGGAAAGCTAGGGGTGGGGCTCAGTGATAGAGTGCATGTCTGCCATGTTCAATCCTAAGCACTGCACATAGAGGAAAAGGATACGAACGTGAAAGAACAGGGAAGGGACAAGAGAAGGGAAGGGAAAAAAAATACCAAGCTTGTCCTAATGATGAGTAAAGATGTGAGCAGGACCCGATGGTTGCAGCAGAGACCAGGCTGCAACTGGGAAGATGTGCTTCCACTTATAGGAGCGATGCACAGATCACCAGGGTAGAGTTCCATGTCTAGGTTCAGTCCAAGGATAAGGAGCATCTAATGTGATGTTGTTGTTGGTGGTGGTGGTGGTGGTTGTGGTGGTGGTGGTGGTTGTGGTGGTGGTGGTGGTGGTGGTGGTGGTATGGTGGTTTGGTTTAGGTTTGGGTTTGTTTGCTTTTTGTTTGTTTGTTTGTTTGCTTGCTTGCTTGTTTGTTCCTGAGACAAGGTGTCTATGTGTAGCCTTGGTTGTCCTGGACTCACTTTGTAGACTAGGATAACCTCAAACTCATAAAGATCCAAGTGCCTCTGCCTCTCTGAGTGCTTAGATTAAAGTGTGCACCACCATGCCTGGCTTCTAATGGTTTGTGAATGAGAATTTGAAGGATCTGATTTATTCAGTAAGGTGATGAAAAGGTCAATGACTATGGAAGTTTCTGGGGCTTTCTTATTCAGAGTTTAAGTCTGATAAGTCTGTGCTTTGGAGAAGGGTTGTTAGCCCTGTTCCTTTAATTTCTGCAAATTATCCACATATGTATTACATAACAGAAAACACTCCAGAAAGAACTCTTTCCTATTGAGTCATTACTTCCCCAGCTCTTCCCAACTCTGCAACTTCTTCTAGAGCCAGAGGGAAAGGCGGCAATTAAATCTTTCTATGTAATGATTCTCAACACCTTCCTTAGGATTAGAGTTAGTACTGGGGTTTTTCTATGGAATGCAATGAGAAATATGAAGCTAGTGAGTTAGGAAAGTTTCAAAGGAAACAATACACACACCCCCTCAGCTTTGTCGCCATGAGAACAGTCTGGAAACTATGCCATGTATCGGCATGAACATACAGGATTCACAGATCCCACCTCCTAAAGAAGTAATCTATCAAATACTATGCCATGCTATTTGCTCAGAAACCTATTAGTAACAAGTGGGTTTATTTTTAATTTGTTGAAAGGTAAGAGTTTGTGGAAATATCTTTTTCTATATTGCTAATGTTCTGCTTTTGTGCCCAGTCACATAGTTGGCACAATTTGCTTGACCTTTGTAGCTCCCTGAGGATGCAGGAAGGACAACATCATCTGTCCCCTTAAAGATGATGGAAATGACAGCTGGATGGGTGAAGGATTGGCTCAAGGATGCCACAAATAGCAGACTTAGAACTTAAATATAGACATTCCAACTTCCATAGCTGGATGCTCCTACTCTTCACACCGCTGCTGGGGGCACACCTCTGAGACCCATCCAGCCCCGAAGTAAAGATGGATAGGTCTCATTCACTTTTACACATATCACGTTAATGTCACATCAGGCAGATCATAGAGGTCAAGCCGCCAGTAAGAACTTATATAATCTAAGGAATCCAAAGAGCTTTCTCTCTGATGAGAAAGCCTGAACTAGTGGTTTTGTGGCTGGGCCATTCTCTATAGTCTATATGTGCACAATTAAAGTCATTCTGCCAGCAGTTTATTGACTGTCGGCTGAGGGAAATGACAGACAAGCTTCTGCCTTGGTGCTGGCTAGCTTTTGTTAACTTGATACAAACCTTGACATATCTGAGAAGAAGCCATCATAAATGAGAAAATGCCTCCCTAAGATTGGTCTGGAGGCAAGTCCCTGGGGACTGCTTTTTAAGTTAATGACGGATATGAAAGGGCCCCACTCACTGTGGGCCATGCCAGCCCTGTGCAAGCGTTCCTATGGTATATAAAAATGTAGGATGGGCAAGCCATTAGGAAGAAGCCAGTCAGCAGTGTTCCTCCATGGCTTCTGCTTCAGTTCCTGCCTCCAGGTTCCTGCCTCAAGTTGCTGGCCTGACTTCCCTCTGTAATGGAGTGTGACCTGAGATTTGCAAGATAAAACAAACTGTTTTCTGCCCAAGTTGTTTTTGGTCATGGTGATTTATTGCAGCAAGAGAAACGCTAACAAAGGCACCCCTTAAAGATGTTACCCAGGGATTGCATTGAATCTGTAGATTGCTTTTGGTAGGATGGCCATTTTTACTATGTTAATTCTCCCGATCCATGAGCAAGGAAGATCATTCCATCTTCTCAGGTCATCTTCAATCTCTTTCTTCAGAGTTTTGAAATTTTTTTCAAACAAGTCCTTCACTTGCTTAGTTAGAGTAACTCCTAGATATTTTATATTGCTTGTGGCTAATGTGAAGGGTGTGGTTTTCCTAATTTCTTCCTCTGCAAGCTTGTCATTTGTGTATAGGAAGGCTATAGACTTTTTTGAGTTAATTTTGTATCCAGCTAATTTGCTGAAGGTGTTTATCAGCTGTAGGAGTTCTCTGGTGGAATTTTGAGGGTCACTTATGTACACTATCATATCATCTGCAAATAGGGATAATTTGACTTCCTTCTTTCCCATTTGGATACCCTTGATCTCCTTTTGTTGTCTTATTGCTCTGGCTAGAACTTTGAGTATGATATTGAAGAGATATGGAGAGAGTGGGCAGCCTTGCCTTGTTCCCGATTTTAGAGGAATTTCCTTGAGTATCTCACCATTTACTTTGATTTTGGCTATTGGCTTGCTGTATATAGCCTTTATTATGTTGAGGAAAGTGCCTTGTATCCCTGATCTCTCTAAAACTTTAAACATGAATGGGTGTTGGATTTTATCAAATGCTTTCTCTGCATCTAAGGAGATGATCATGTGGTTTTTGATTTTCAGTTTGTTTATATAGTGGATTACCTTGATGGATTTCCGTATGTTAAACCATCCCTGCATGCCTAGAATGAAGCCTACTTGGATCTAGCCAATGGTCAGAACATTCTCCACAGTTAAGTAGAGAGTGGAATATGACTTTCTCACGTACTCTGGTGCCTCACATTTGACCATGTCCCCTGGAGGGGGAGACCTGGTGGCACTCAGAGGAAGGACAGCAGGTTACCAAGAAGAGACTTGATACCCTATGAGCATATACAGGGGGAGGTAATCCCCCTCAGAAACAGTCCTAGGGGAGGGGAATAATGGGAAAATGGGAGGGAGGGAAGAATGGGAGGATACAAAGGATGGGATAAACATTGAGATGTAACAAGAATAAATTAATAAAAAAATTAAAAATAAATAATAAATAAATAAAGATGTTACCCAGATATTTTCCTCACTTGGGCTCAGGAGCCATTGCCGGGACCTTAGGTTCATGACCACAACCCAGATCTAGCCCATGGACAGGACATTCTTCACAGTTGAGTGGAGAGTGGTGTCTGACTTTCACATGAACTCTGGTGCCCCATATTTGACCATGTCCCCTGGATGGGGAGGCCTGGTGGCACTCAGAGGAAGGATAGCAGGCTACCAGGAAGAGACTTGATACCCTATGAGCATATACATGGGGAAGAGGTCCCCCTCAGTCACAGTCATAGGGAAGGGGAGTAGGGGGGAAGCGAGAGGGAGGAAGGAATGGGAGGATACAAGGAATGAGATAAAAATTGAGATGTAAAATGAATAAATTAATAAAATATATTTAAAAGGGAGTCTTGACATGAGTGGGCTTTAGATGGAGAGCCAGATGCCAGCTAAAACTTCTGAGGACTGCGTAGTGGTCAAGCACTGGGGGGAGGGGGGACAGTAAGAATAGACACTAGGGTCTTCTACTGTACTTCCTCATTAGAAACAAAGTATACAAAATGACTCCCAGCCCAGCAGTACAACTCCTTGCACATTTGCAGGCTAATGGTAAATGCTCATAGGGTAGCTGAAGTCTAGTCCCTGCATGCTTCTCAAACCCAAATGTCTTCTGTTTCTGCTGTTTGTTCCTCCCTGTGTCTCTTGGCACACTGCATTCATCAGCAACTGCTATACTCCTAACGGTCCTACAGTGGCGCTGTCATTCCTTTATATCTTCACGACTATAATACAGAGCAGATTTTTTTTTTTATTTTGGCTTTGAGTCCCTACACTGAAGAGATTCATTTATATTGCTGCACATAGCTAAATAGTCTCACTTTCCTAGACATCCCTCAGTGTGTGTTTACTGTCATTTATTGATTCAGTGAAGACATTCAGTTATCTTTGCAACTGGACCAAATGTTTTTACAGGTATCTCTATACATATCTTCTGTGCAGCTGTACAAGAATTTCCTCAGGGAGCATGTCTGCACATGGCACTACTAGTTATTAAATATGAGCACACAGTACCTATTCAATTAACTGTACATCCTCCTGACAATAATGTTAACTCTTACACTCTTGACACATAACCTAACTTCAAAAACAACTTTTTATTAGAGTGAAGTAGAGTGGGACTATTTTTCATCACTGTGGAGGAGACATAGCAGTTTTACACTTTAATGCCCCCAGACGAGTATATTTATCCACTGAAAGATTTGTGCGTGGACGTTTGTAGTTCTATCTCTCATAACTAAAAACCGGAATGCCTAAATAGTCCACAATCAAAATGGGCCAATTATAGCCCTGTAAAACTAGGACAGAGTAACACAAACCACTAATGCAACATTCAACAAAAGGGATGAATCCCATAGTCACTGCATTGAGAGAAAACGCCTATGATCTCATTTATATGTGTAACATAATGTAGAAATAAAATGTCCTTCAAAGAAAATGCGCATGCCTTATTAAATGGAAAGAAGGGATAACAAATAAGAGAAGAAGCAATGCTGGGCAGATGGCTTCCAACCAAGCCCAGCAAGCTGGCAACAACCTGAGGCTGCTCCTGGCGCCCCAATGTTGAGAGAAGAGAAGCAACTCCCACAGGTTGCAGGTTGTCCTCTCACCTGCTTATATGCACTGTGACATGCACACAGAGAGAGAGAGAGAGAGAGAGAGAGAGAGAGAGAGAGAGAGAGAGAGAGAGAGAGGGAGAGGGAGAGGGAGAGGAAGAGGGAGAGAGAGAGAGAGAGAACAAAATCGCATCCATCCATGCACATACTTCATGGGAGCTGAACCTTTCCCTGACACTGCTCCAGGGAATAACAAGATTTCTGTTCTTATAAGGTGCTGTTTAATGCACAAGACAAGCAAAAAATAAAGCCAACAAATGCAGATTCTCATGGAGAGAGTCAAGGACTGTAGAGAAAGAGGTAGTGAAGCAGGCAGACCAAGGGAAATGGTACTACTTAAGAGTGTGTGGGCAAAGGGTGTCTAGGCTTTGACTCCTATGCTGTTCAATTTTGAAAGTGCTATGTAGCACGAATGCAGGGACGAAAACGTAAGAGCTCAGTGCAGAAGTCTCAAACCAATAGCACATTTTAAATAGGACAATATATTGAGGAGTTTAATTGGGCTTCTTCTAGACTTGCAGGATTAACAAATTATTAAATTCAAAATACAGTCTTTGGGCTTGGGTCTAGGGCAGAGTTCTTCAGATTCTGAAGTATGTCCAGCCGCTACCCTGGCCTCCTTGCCCTTGCTGTGTTCACAGGGAACCAGTTTTTGTTACCCATTTGATTTCATCTTTAAGGATGATTTCCCTCACTTTCTGTCCAGCCCCAGCATCTCCATTTATATAGACACACAGACTTGGCAGTGAGCAAGTATCTACCAGACCACAACTGAATCAAAGTGGCACGAGGTGTGTGAAAGTAAATTCGAAGCATAGCTTTCATCTCTGTCACAGAAACCCAATTGATCCATTGCTTTTCTTACTTGTGCAATAAAGAATCCACTTTAACCTGTTTTGTGTTAGAGTCTACACAGGTAGGTGAGTACTGTAGACAAAGGTAGTCATATCCCAGAGTCAAGTCAAGCACACTGCCTCACAGTTGAGCAAAGCAAAGTGAATGAAGGGTCCTGTGACCTTGAACAACACACACACGTGCGCCCGCGCGGTCTTTTCCCTGGTTTATTGCCTTCGTTGGCCTGGGCAAATTTCCTGTTTCATTTCTACTTGTTTCCACTGCACATTGCAACCACAGGGAAAGTACCAAGGCCAGGTGACCTGTCATTGGGCTCCCATGCATCTCCTCTGTGGGCCAAGGAACATCAAGAGACTGAGATTGGTTTCTATAACACCTAGGCAATCACTGACATGCAGAAAAATGTCAGTTTGTTAAATACATGATCCATGAGCAAATGAATGAATGCTGTAATCTCTGTTGTTAGGCCAAAACTTGCCTTTTCTCGGTGTTTCTGAGAGTCACAAGCCAGGGCACAGCTCAAATGGGCTTTTGTTTCAGAGCTTTTCCTACACTGAAACAAAGGTGCCCAAGGGAGGCAGGATCTGCAGCCAGGCTCACTTGTGCCTTCCGGAAGAATTCAGGCTAACTTGTGCCTCCAGGAAGGATTCAGGCTCACTTGTGCCTGCTGGAAGGACTCTGCTCCCTGGATTATGGAAATGAGGCTCTCAGTTCATCATGTGAGGCCCCAACATGATAGCTTGCTCCAGTGAGAGACTCATCTGGCAAAAACAGGGGTCATATTCTTTGTGACTTAATTTCCCCCATCAATGTTGCTGTATCCAGTTAGAAGCAAGTCAATTGGTCAAGACTTTCTGTGGAAAGAAATGATTACACAGGGCACAAATAACAAGAGGAGCAGATATTTATAGGGGCCTTGCCAGATGCTGCTGACCACAAATGTCTCCTTCACAAGACCATGTGGAGGTTCACTATGAGATTATAAGTAAGAAAGACGCAAAGTGCTTACTGCTTGCCCCATCCTAAATGGTTCCTTCACTCTCAAATGTACACTGACACTCTCCTTATCCTGCATGATTTAGTAAGTGTCTCCACCCCCAAAGGGAGTTCCCTAAACATTAAAGTACAACCCCCGAGGCCCTCTTTAAATGGAGATCTCTAAGTATTTCAAGTCTCCACACATGGTTACTTCATTTGCTTATTGTCCAGCCCTTCCCATGAGACCCAAGCTCCCTGCAGGTGGGAGCCAGCTGGTCTGACCTGTCCTTCTCATACCAGAACCTCGGACGTATTGATTATAACATGATGCTGGGAGACGTCACTCCTGTGTCAGGAGAAAATTGATTTTCTTTATAAAATGAGTGCCCATGAGAGGGAGGGGGGTTATTTTTAGATAATTCTTCAGAGGTTTAGAGTCAGAAGAGAGATAGCCCAGTATACTTCTGAGATTTGGGATTGTATATTACAACAATGGAAACCAGGTGGGGGTGTGAGTTATTGATAAACTGTGTGACAAACATACTCAGATGGCCTAAATCTGGAAGCTAAGGTGGTGCTGAGGCATCGTGTCTCAGATATTAGTATCTGATTTTTTTTTTGTTTTGTTTTGTTTTTGTTTTTGTCATCATCCATCTCTGCCTTCTCTGTCAGGCTTTTCCACACTGGTCTCACACCCCTCTTTACTTCATACTAGATTTTCCTTTCCTTATTATCCTTGAGATGGCAATGAAAAAGTCAGTGTGGTTTCTTCCGTGGTTTTGCCAGAAGACAACAGGAAAATGTGCACCTGTGTGACAAAAGGAGACGTTTGCCATGGAAGGGCAGAGTGAGTCCTCTTCAGGAGAACTGTCTCTGAGCTCCAGGTCTGGTGCAGCCCCAGGGTATCCCGCATGGGGACAGAACACCATGGGAGAATGCTGATTGGCTTTAACAAAGCTCTCAGCATCCCAGGTAACCAAGCCATAGTAAGAAATAACCAGGATCCCTGTGGGTATGCAGACATTCTGCATAGAGACTGGCTCATAGGGAATGGCGACAAGCACAATGCAGAAGGGAAATTCTCTCCCATCAGGGCTGCTCTACGCACTGGGGCATGTGTAGTAAGATCACTGCTCTCTGTTTTCTAGATTACATTATTATTTTATATGTAGGAAAATAAGACGGTTTCGAGACAGTGCCATGTGCTTTTGTAAGGTTGCTGGGAGTGACTCGCCATCACTGGACCTGGCAGTGAATTGTAGTATCAGTAAAGATACCCTGTGATAGCAAACGTCCCTAACAGCCTAATAGCCAAGAAAAAGCAAGGCAATGTCAGGTGGCAGGAAGACTCTATGTCACCTTTGCTATCAGACTTATTGGGCTGCTAATAATTTATCTTGCATCGTTCATTGCCCTGCTGGAGGGAACAGAATGTTTCTCAAGTGGGCAATGGAAGGGTTCATCCCAGGTCTTGCTCTCCCATGAGTCATTGGCCATAACAGGACTCATACAACCACAAGGAAACAAATAGCCAGTGGCCACGACAGATCCAGAGAATGTCCCTCTTTTCAGTGAGCATAAAATGAGAAAGTGTTAAAATCAGGAGATACGAGGCTCTTCATTATTTTCAGAAAACAACAGGAAAATCTAAGGCAGTAACACTTGAAATCTGCATGCATTGAGTATATCACCCATCTGTCTTGATAACTTAGTTGTTGCGCATTGGCCGAAAGTGGTAAAAAAAATACTTTGTTTTATTTTTTTAATTAATTTATTCTTGTTACATCTCAATGGTTATCCCATCCCTTGTATCCTCCCATTCTTCCCTCCCTCCCATTTTCCCATTATTCCCCTCCCCTAGGACTGTTCCTGAGGGGGATTACCTCCCGCTGTATATGCTCATAGGGTATCAAGTCTCTTCTTGGTAACCTGCTGTCCAGGGGTCCCGCTCAAACTAAGGCACCAGCCAAGGACAATACAGGAGGTAAACTTTAAACCCCTACCCAGATCTAGCCAATGGTCAGAACATTCTCCACAGTTGAGTGGAGAGTGGGATATGACTTTCTCACGTACTCTGGTGCCTCACATTTGACCATGTCCCCTGGAGGGGGAGATCTGGTGGCACTCAGAGGAAAAATATTTTGATTCTTTGCATTTCACAGATTGTGGAGCAAAGTACTCCAGTAACTTGTTCAAATCAGTAGCAGAGGTGAGATTTGAGTCAAGCTGTCTCAGATTCTGAGGACTGAGCTTATACCCTGGAGACACCACTGTGGCTGTGGTGCAAGTCACTTCCTCTCATTATGGGATGGATGGCTCCCCTTTGTGGTTTCAGTTAGAATCATGATGGATGCCTGTTTGTAAACACTGCCCACTCTCCTATTCCCTGGCGTTTCTTTCATAGTAAATACCTCCATTCCCAGAGTGCATGGAAAAGTGTCCCCATCACTCCATCATGGGGTGTTCGTGCTCAGAATCTGTTGCAGGGCCTCTGGCACAGCGCTGAGCTCCCATCAATATGGGTGCAACGAGAGCCAGCATCTACACCCCCAACCACTTCCTGCTTTTAGCATGGCAAGTACCTCAGGATAATGTCACCAACTCCCTTGAAGCCCATCTAGATGCAAACACAGTGTCTCTACACCCCAGATGCCAAGGCCAGGGCCTTCATTACAAAAGCAGGCAGTGGCCTGGGGATATTACTAAGCCAGTAAAGTATGTGTCGTGCAGAAATGGAAACCTGAGTTTACCCTCCAGAATACATGTGAAAAAGGCAAAGGAGAACACACTTGAAATCCTAGCCAAATGGGTGAGACAGGAAAGTCTTGGAGTTTGCTGGGCAGCCAGTCAATCCTATGTGGCAAACTCCAAGTTCTGATAAGAGACCCTGTCTCAAAAACAAGGTAAACAAGCACCTGAGAAATGACACCAGGCTCTGGCCTTTTGGTCTTGGCACACATGCACCTGCACATGCCTGAACATGCACATGGCAGCAAGTAGTAATAACAGTGATCAACACTGATGTTGAGTATTGTAAACCAAAAGTCTTCTCCTGAGGACACATCCCATTTTATTAGTGAGAAAAGTGCTGTTGAAAGAGGGTAGCTGAGAAAGCGTACACAGTGGGTTTGGAAGGATTCCAGGTTTGACTCTAAAACAACTGACTACACTAGTGGTTAATGAAGTTGATTCATTTCGGACACACACACACAAACACACATACATACATGCACAAACACACACACGTAAACACACACACACATGGATACACATACACATACAAATATGTGTACATACATGCACACACATACACATGTGTGCGCACACACACACACACACACACACACAATCTGAGTTCTCTAGGAGTAAGTAAGCATCCACCTAAATGTAAGCAGTTAGGCTTTCTTAAGCTTTCTGTAAATGAGAGCTCCTGGTTACTATAGAGTGGACATTTTGCCTGAGTGACCATGGCTCCTGCTCTCCAGCTGCAGTTCCTCTCCCATGTTTAAGGTGCTGCTGAAGATTTTCTACTGGGATTACATGAGGTTATAGTAAGATGAAAGCTCCAAGGTAGCCCATGGAACTTTCGAAAGAATCCTAATGAACTTATTTCAGGAAAAAGTGAGATGAGTGTTAGATTTAAGAGCAGCCCCCCTAATTAAGCTGTAGACAGATTGTTAAAGGTAACAAACTCCCTCCAAGTAGAACTCTAAAAAGAGGCTGCCCTTTGCCAAGGAGTTAGGGAAGCAGCTGCTGTAAGGCCGAAAAAGGCAGGGGCACAAATAGAAACAAAGTGTCTTGACACGTATGCAGGCCATACTGAGATCTGGGTCCTCATGTGCTGATCTTAAAGCACAGCTAGCACAGTGGAAAGAACATGGCCTGTGCAGACAAAGCCTCCTGGAGCTGGACGTCACTGTGATTTGCTGGCACGTGACCATGAGCAAGCTCCTTACCTCGGTAGGCTTGGGTTTTCTCCCCTGGAAATAGAACGCAGCATGTGCTGTGCTTGCCCTGCTAAAGTATGAGCGTAACGGGAGGGCATATTGCACTGTGGCACTCTGAGTTGACAAAGACTACTCATGTACACAGGACGCATGATGCTTTCTTCACACCTGCTTTTGTTCCTGAACACCCAGAAGAATCTGCTGGTCAGAACACACTCATAGAAGCCAACTAAGGATGGGTGGATGGGCAGATGGGCTTCAACATTTAGACTCTTTTAGATTTATTTAGAATATTTTGTGTATATGTTTCACCTGCATGTATCTGTGTAAACCACATGTATGCCCTCAGACATCAGACCAGGGCATCAGCTCCTTATTTACCACATGCTAAGAATAAAAGTCAGACTTAGCTATGTACATATACTCCCAACCCTAACACTGCAGGGGATGGAAATGGGAGGATCTCTTGGGCTAGCTACCAGCCTGGCTCCAGGCTTAATAAGAGGCACTGTCTCAAGGTAGTAAGGCAGAGTGTAATAGCGTAGGACAACTGACATTCTCCTCTGGCTTCCATCTGCATATCTGTATGTGCATGTGGGTGCATGTGTGTGCACCCTGCCTTTTTTTTCTGCATCTAGGTCCCAGCAGATAAATGATAGATGCCCATGGCACATGGTTGAGCTCACTGTTATCTCGAGACAGTAGTTACAAGGACCCCAAAGCACCCTGACTGTTGTAAGCTACCAGCCTTCCATGTTATTTGCAAAGCATCCCTCTAATGGGGATCTGTAGGAGGTCCCACATTTCTGAGTGCCTTCTTCACAGAACATTAGCCCCTCTCTCAGCTGACTGCTGAGACTAAGTGTCATTTTCTTTCTAATCCACCATTCTGAACTGAAACACCAGAGAAAGCCTGGGAATTGAGCCTTGAAAGCTAACTCATGCCCCAGATCCCACCCACTGGGAATGCTTTGGCATGTCAGTTTTGCTTATCCTGGGCTTCATATAAATAGAAGCAATACTGTGCTGACATGGTACCTCATGTAAGTGATGTTGTGGAGTATGCTACGGCACTCTGTCAGTTTCTTTTGCATCACTTCATGTCTCAGATTTGCTCACATTGTTACAGGGAATGGTACCTTATTCATTACTGTGTTTTATTCTAGTGTGTGACTATAACAACCTTCACTTACCTGTTCTATTGTTTGTGGATATTTGTGCGGATTCTGGTTGGGGCTGCTGTCTGCATAGTTGTCCTGACCCCTCCTATGCATGCTGTTTGACGGGTGTGCTTCTATGTCTTTTAAATAATCACTCTGGAATAAAGATATGGACCATAAGATGTATGTATGTTATGCTTCAGTAGACATTGTAGACAGTGTCCTAAGTTACTTTTACCAGTAAACATTGCTCCCAGTAAGGTAAGAGAATTATAAAATAGGCCTAGCCAATTGCTTTTCCCCTCATATGTAGATACAGATTTTAATTTGTAGGGTGTGTGTGTGTGAATAGATCCTGAAACTAAAATAGGAAATATGAGAAGGAAGAAACGTCTTACGGGAAGGGGGAAAAGATGAAATGGGTACCAGAATATATATGAGCAGTGCAGAATGGGGCTAGTAAGGGGAGGGGAGAGAACAGGGGGAAGAGTGGGGAGGGAAAGGAGTCGGGGAGGAAAATCAACAAAAAGGAATGAAAATGCATAGCTGATGCCCATCACTTTGTGTGTTAATTTGATATATGAATGAATAGCTGTTATGAAGGCCCATGTAGCCACACCACTCTCCCCAGTGCCCTTGTTACCAGATAGACGCAGGACAGAGCAAGATTTCCCCCTCCTGTGGGCACTTCCACAAATCTTACGGCCATCATTAGAACGGAAGAGACTTTGAGGGTTGTTAGTTGGCAGGAAAGATACAAAATAAGCAGGGGGTTAAGTATTTGAGGATAAATACTGTTTTAAATTGTTTTAGAATCTATATCATTTGTCATTGGCCATTAATCGACATTCTCAATGGACCACTCAGAGGTATTTTACATCTCTGCATGATCAGAAACTGCAAAATCTTGGATCCTGCAGTTAGAGGAAAAAGATCTTCTAATAGGGTATACACAGGGTATACACAACCTGTATCCTATGACAACCCTAGATCTCCTCCAGGAAGGGTTCAAGGAGTAGCTTCCGATGCCAGAAGACAGTTTCTCAGCCCCCTGAAATCTGTGGCTAAGGCTTTATCCACGGAAGACCCCTGGCTGGCTTCTGTGTGTTCTGAATGTTGTGGTTGTCTCACTCAGCCAGAACCATCATTTTTCTTTCACAGTGAAGCATAGCAAAGCCAACATTTTGAATCTGGGGCCAGGCAACATGGACCACGCTTAGAAACCCAGAATGTGTGAGGTGAGGCCAGACAGTACAGGGGCAAACCAAGTTGGACCACATAACAAGACCTGGCTTCCAGCAAGTGAACTAACATACTAATGCACATGTTTCAGTCTTGAGAAAGAATTATGAACAACTATAAATAGCCTATTGTTTATAGACTGAAGGCCAATGAAGAAAATTGGTGTGAGTGTTCTTTCAACTTTGTGAATTCTTAATTCCTTCCTTGGGGCTGTAGCAGGTCCCTCACCAGAATATATCCTACCAACCAGTGCCACCAACAGTACCTGCAGACAGAATGGCTAGCAGTTCCTTCCTAGTCCATCTCCAGTTATCCAAGCATGGTGCTTTATAGATGCTCAGTTGGGGCCCCTTTGGCTTGCTTGGTCTCCCTGTTCATCAGTCATGGTTTTCTCTTCAAATGCATCGAAGTTGCCTCTCAGCCATCAAAAAGAAAGCACTTTGGCACAGTGCTGAGTCCTGGTTGTTGAATACAGACACTGACATGTTCAAGCAGCATTACCTTAGGCAAACTGTTTATGTATTATGCCTCTATCCAGCCACCTTTGCAGCAAGGAAGAAAGCAAATTAATCCTAGGTCACTAGTGATACTGAACAAGGTCCTGCAGAAAGCTTCAGCAAAGCCTGCTTTCCTGTTACTGCTTCTGCTACTAGGAGTTGCACAGCACAGCTCCGGCAGAGATAGCTATCTCAGTGGTGCTTAATTAGTGCTACAGTGAGTGCTCATGCCTAGAGGGTCTGCCTTTGCCATGTGTATTTTCTCCTAAACATGTACAGGATAACACATCTGGGGAGCCTGGTTGCTATCAAGAATGAAATTATGTCACCCAACAACTGACGGAAACTGATGCAGAGACACACAGCCAAACATTAGGCAGAGCTCAGGGAATATTGTGGAAGAGAAGGCTTAAGGATTGAAGGAGGCAGAGAGGTCAAGGACATCACAAGAAAACCTATAGAATCAACTAACCTGGGCCCAGAACTGCCAACCAGAGAACACACACGGAATGAACCTAGGCCCCCTATACATATGTAACAAATGTGCAGCTTGATCTGCATGTGGATCCTCTAACAACTAGAGCAGGGGCTGTCTCTGATTCTGTTGCCTGCCTTTGAGGCCCTTTCCTGGTACTGGGCTGCCTTTTCTAGCCTTGATACAAGAAGATGCACCTAATCTTACTGCAATTTGATATGCCAAGGGTGGTTGAAATCCATGAGAGGCCTCTCATTTTCTGAGGAGAAGGAGAGGAGTGGGGAAGCAGAAAAGAGGGACTGTGAGGAGAGGAGTAAGAGGAAGCTGAGATAAGGATGTAAAGTAAATAAATAACTCAATAAAAAAGACAAGTAAAAAAGAATGGAATTATGAGGCTCAGGAGTCAGTACAATGAAGTGCTTTCAAGAAGTGAGTTTAAGACCCATAGCCCACATTTAAAGAGCACTTGTAACCCCAGTAATGGGAGGTAGAGACAGGTGGATCCCAAAGGCTCAAGGTCCAGGCCAGTAAGACCTTGTATGTGTGTGTTCATGCATGCATGCATGCATGCATGCACACACACACATACACACATACTCCATATGTGAATGCGCATGCACACTGTACAAACACACAAATGAATGGAATGTACAAGGACAGTTCTACACTTTTATTGTCCATTATCAAAGTCAGCAGCTCTATCACCCTTTAATCTTATTCATTAATAATTCTTTGTCCACATGGGTTTGGCAGCTGCTACCCATGTGGGCATTGCACATGTAGAATTTGGGGCATTAAACAGTTTTTATTAAACTCTAGAGCCCAGATTAAAGGAAAGAGAAAGAGATCAAGATCCAAGGCAAAGATGGAGCTTTTCAAGATTTGTCATCTATGTTGACTGGGAAGGAAAAAAGACAGATGAGTGGAGTCACCATCTTCCTGAGGTGAGCAGGCTGGCTGGCCTTGCTGCCTTCTAGGTCAGAACAGTATCTTCTGCAGTCAGGTCCTCATGTTCAAAGCCTGAAGTAGTCAAGAACTCACGGTGTGCCCAAGCATGTCACTCAGCTTCTGTGTGTCCCCAGCTGTGCTTGTCCTTATCCTGGGAACGGTAGAGGGGCTGCAGGGCCGCATAGCACGAGTGAGCTATGACACGTGTGCCCTTAGGAAGATGTTACTTAGAGGTTCTGTGTAGAAAGAGAGCCATGAGAGTCAGGCAAGTGAGCTACAAGACTAGTTTCCACAGTGGGACCCTGTACTGGCAACAGCTCTTAGCAGAACCTTCAGCTTTCACTGTATCAAAATGAGAAATATGAAGGTTCACTCTGTCTCTGTGTGTGTCTCTGTCTCTCTGTCTCTATATCTGTCTATGTATGTGTGTCTCTCTGTTTTTCTGTATGTCTCTCCCTGTGTATGTCTCTCTGTATCTGTGACTCTCATGTCTCTCTGTCTCTCTCTCTGTCTCTCTCTGTCTCTCTGTCTCTCTCTGTCTCTCTTTCTCTCTCTCTCTTTCTCTCTCTCGTGTGTGTGTGTGTGTGTGTGTGTGTGTGTGTGTGTGTTACAGCACCCCATGTACTTAGATAATGTCTTCTTATTTGAAGATTATTCTTTTCCTAGATTTTGACATTAAATGCCTTTTTGTGTATGAAATAGTATTTATAATAGGAACACTACATATAAATGATGTAGGACTTAAAAGTAGTAGAGATATTTTATGTACTCAACAGACAAGAGAAAATGTATAGCTATGTCTTCATCAGTGTACTTGTTTTAAATTAATTTGTATACATATTTGTTTATTTATGTTTATTGAGACACTTCTTGTTATTTAGCTCTGGCTGACTTAAACTTCCCTTTAGAGCCCAGGCCAGCTTCAAACTCACAACTGTCCTGCCACAGACTCCTGAGTGATAGGGTTGCAGTTATGCATCGCTATGCCTTTAAAAATATTATTTCTTCACCATAAGAAGCTCCAAACCAGGGAACTTCTAAGTCAGATACCATTGCAGCAGTGCACAAATATAAACGTCTGCATTGTTTGGGAAAGGAGAAGGTAGCCATGAGGCACTAGGATCTATGTCATGGTACAGAGTAGAAAGGGGCGACAATGGTGACTGAGAGAATAGCTCCAGAGAGTGAATAGTGACTAAAGGGAGGGCAGGGGCTGATGAGTCATGCATCAGGTTCTGCTGCAGTGTCTCCACTTTTTCTTCTTGCCTCATATGACATCTGAGCATGTGCCCTAAACTCACACAGAGCAAGGCTGAAGACATGCACTTTCCTCCGACCTCACAGCACGAGAATCCCACAGTGATGGAAGTGCCTTGAACACTGGGGTCCCCACGGGAGGCTGATTCACCTGCTCTACCTCCTTCCTAGGATCCTCCTCTCCTCTGTTCTCTATATAGGCCCCTAGGCAAAGCCTGTATGAATCCTGCACCTCAGGAAACCTTGGTTGTCAAAGGCTCCAAGCTACCGAGGCAAGGAAAAAAGCCAGCCATTGTGGAGGGGGCTGTCAGGACCAGCCCAGAGCAGCAGGCTTCATGCATTTTAAGCAGCATATGCAAATTAAATTAGCATGGGCTCCTCTTCTCATGTGTGGCTGAGCCACGCTCCCCAATAATTCCCAAGCCGAACTGACCCAGTTTGAAATGAAGATCAGGTTTAATTTTAGAGGGATTTATTTACCCTTGTCTCAGGCTCTGTGTATTTTTTTTTCCCCATTTGGCTTGATAAACATCCAAGAGTGTTATTCCCAGCTGAGCAGAGTCCTGCTGACAGTCATGTGAAAGACAACTATAGGCTGCTGAGCACTGAGGGAACAGGTGAGGCCTTAGACCAAAGGGAGCTTCCACACCCTGTCATTTCCTCTGCTGTCTGCCAACCTGATGGTTGCTGTTGGGCTCTCTTGAACTGGAAAAATACCAGAATTCAAGGTGATTTTGAGCTTGGTTACACTGGGATTTGGAAAATTCTAGTGGCATTCATTGTAAACCCTGAGCATCTCATAAAGATCGAGTCCAGGGCCTGTGAGATGACTCAGTAGGTTAAGGCAGTTGTCACCAAGCCTGGGAACCTGAGTTCAATCCCCAGGGCCCACGGATGTGGAAGGATGGAACTGACGCCTGCATAGATGCTGACTCCTCACATGAGCATACATCACTTAATTAACCAACCACTGTTTCTCTCTTCTGTAGACTGTGAGCTCCCAGGAGGCCCCAGCCAGCTCTGGTCCCTGCCCTATCACCATGCTCATAGCATAATACAGTATTGAGTCCTCAGGGATGAGTGAGAAGAACTTCCAGACCAGTGGCTCTTGGCTAGGGATAATTTTGACACCCCCATCCCCAAGCATGTCAGTAGAAAACTAGAAGCCAAAGCCCTGGATGCCTTGAAGCATGACCCAGAGTGGGGGACAGGCCTCCCCTTGCCCTCTCAGCAAAGATGTACCCACCCCGCTTTCTGCACTGTTGGAGCTCAGAACCCCTCCATGGGTAAACTTGCTCATGCGTGGTTGTAACCCCTGCCTAAGGAAACAGCTCAGTCTTGATTTTTTTGGTCCATTTAGAGACAGCTTCATTCCTATTGAGAAGCAGCGTGGCTCCAGGTGCTGAAGGGAAGGGCTTTGTTACTTAAAGGGGAACAAAGGAACTGCACTATCTCACTTTGCTGGTTGCTTCCCTCAATTCTGCAGAACACAGAACCTCAGTCAAAGCCCTTCTCCCCTGTGGTAACCTCTGAGATGTTCACTTGACCTCAAATCTTTATAAAGACCCTTACAGGTGTTGCCTCACCCTGCCACGACTGTCCCTGGCTGTTGCCTATTAAGGTCACTGAGCCTTATAAAGTTACTGGAAGCCAGAAACCAGAAAGTGAACAGCGCCACCTCCAACAGAGAGGTGGGAGAAGCAAGGCCCAGTCCACAAGGCTGCAGAGTATTTGATGGCATCTCCCCCTACGCAAAAGTCAGAATGTATGACTGCCAGCCAACCTCCATCTCTGATATAGCCCTGGGGTCCTCAGGTAGTTTTTTTCTAACCAGTGTATCAGTTTGATGTTTGAAGGATGAACAGATACTTGCCAGGTAAAATAAGGAGGGAAGAAAGAACATTCAGGATGGAGGGAGCACCCAGTGTGAAGTCACAGGCAGGGATTCTCAGGAGGGAGGGAGCACCCAGTGTGAAGTCACAGGCAGGGATTCTCAGGAGGGAGGGAGCACCCAATGTGAAGGCACAGACAGGGATTCTCAAGATGGAGGGAGCACCCAGTGTGAAGGCACAGGCAGGGATTCTCAGGAGGGAGGGAGCACCCAGTGTGAAGTCACAGGCAGGGATTCTCAGGAGGGAGGGAGCACCCAATGTGAAGGCACAGACAGGGATTCTCAAGATGGAGGGAGCACCCAGTGTGAAGGCACAGGCAGGGATTCAGGATGGAGGGAGCACCCAGTGTGAAGGCACAGGCAGGGGTTCTCACCATGAAGGGAGCACCCAGTGTGAAGGCACAGGCAGGGATTCTCAGGATGGAGGGAGCATCCAATGTGAAGACACAGGCAAAGATTCAGGATGGAGGGAGCACCCAGCGTGAAGACAGAGGCAGGGATTCAGGATGGAGGGAGCATCCAGTGGGAAGACACGGGGGGAGGGGATTCAGGATGGAGGGAACACCCAGTTTGAAGACACTGGCAAGGATTCAGGATGAAGGGAGCACCCAGTGTGAAGGCACAGGCAAGGATTCAGAATGGAGGGAGTACCCAGTGTGAAGGCACACACAAGGATTCAGGATGGAGGGAGCACCCAGTGTGAAGGCACTAGCAGGCATTCTCAGGATAGAGGGAGGAGCACACTATATGAAAGCCAATTCAAAGAGACAGTGTAGAGGCATGGAGAGGGCAGTACCAAATGGTCTGTGAGGCCAGTGCATGGTCACAATAGAGAAAGGACTGGGCCATGCATTTCCTATGTATGTTCTGTCACGGTCTGTGTCCCTGTTGCTACCTGGAGCTGAAGCCATTGGTGAAGTTGAGGTAGGGGCCATCACAGAAGCTCACATTAGCTGGTCATGACCTATGTCTTACCATGGGCCCCTGTGTTTGGAAGCCTATCTGATTGCCTTCTCTTGCCAAAAATGATCTGACTTCATGGGCCCGCATGCTAATCTGCCACATTTTAAAGCATGTATTGAGAGCCTGTCTCCAAACCTGGAGACAGCAGGGCCAGCTTCTGTTCACCAAATGTGCCCCTTTTTGTCTGTATTTCTCACACTCAAGGAGGCCTTCCACAGACTCCAAGAACCTTGCAATCTACTTGCTGCTTCTCAAAGACCTTCAGAGAGTAAAACATCCCTGAGGCAACAAATAGTGTGTGCTTCCTCCTAGCATGTGGACTGTGCTCCCATCTTCCAGTAATGTAAGAATAGAATATGTCAGCCTCCCTAACCCTGCAGGCTTACAGTTTCCCTCTCTAATGCTGGCTCCACCCACAGAGCACGCCCAGTCCCGTGTCTGTGTCCTCACATGGGTGAGAGTACAGAGAAAGCCACAACCACTCTGCAGGCAGGCAGGCCGCACAGGTCCTCCAGCTGCTATTCTAGAAACTGTAGCACATTGGGTTCTAGAAGAGAGAAAGAGCAGCAGTTTGCTGTAGACCTGTCTGGAAAAGCAGCTGGTTCTCTGGCCATTGCCTCTCTTTGGAGGTAAAAGTCTGGAAGCCTGGAAGGATGAAACGGATAGCGTTTGTACACTTATGGTAAAGGCTCTGGCTCTCTTGACCAGGCATTTAAGTGTGTGGAGCTATGAAAATTCATCAAGGATACCTGGAGCCATCACTTACAGAGCACCGACAGATGCTGAGAATGTGGTGGTGTGGACAAGGTCTCTCAGTTGTTTGGTGCTTTCAGCCTGTTAGCAAGGGCACTCAGTAAGCAGAGAACTAATGGATTGAGACGGTAACAGCATAGTACATGCTGAAATAAAGAAATAAAACAGAGCAGCATAGACTGGGAAGGAGCTGTCTCCTTAGCTATAGTGATCAGTAGGCAAAAGTCCCTCCAAAAGGGATAATATTTGCCCTAAGAAGTAAACATTTTGTAATCTGAATAAATTAATTTTAAAAAAGCAAGTAAACATTTTAAAGGAGGCAATGTAAGTTACATGGGAGACCAACATCCAGGTAAACAAAAGAAATGGTGTGGTGTGGTGTGGTGTGGCGTGATGTGTGGTGTGGTGTGTGGTATAGAGTAATGTGTGGTGTGGTCTGATGTGGTGTGGAGTGGTATGATGTGGTGTGATATGGTGTGATGTGGTGTGGCGTGGAGTGATGTGTGGTGTGGTGTAGTGTGGTGTGGTGTGGTGTGGTGTGATGTGGTGTGATGTGGTGTGGTGTGGTGTGATGTGGTGTGGTGTGGTGTGATGTGGTGTGATGTGGTGTGGTGTGATGTGGTGTGGTGTGGTGTGATGTGGTGTGGTGTGGTGTGATGTGGTGTGATGTGGTGTGGTGTGGTGTGATGTGGTGTGGTGTGGTGTGATGTGGTGTGGTGTGGTGTGGTGTGGTGTGGTGTGATGGTGTGGTGTGTGTGGTGTGGTGTGTGTTGTGGTGTGTGTGATGTGGTGTGGTGTGGTGTGATGTGTGTGGTGGTGTGGTGTGGTGTGGTGTGGTGTGGTGTGGTGTGATGTGGTGTGATGTGGTGTGGTGTGGTGTGGTGTGGTGTGGTGTGGTGTGATGTGGTGTGGTGTGATGTGTGGTGTGATGTGGTGTGGTGTGGTGTGGTGTGGTGTGGTGTGGTGTGGTGTGGTGTGGTGTGATGTGTGGTGTGATGTGGTGTGGGTGTGGTGTGATGTGGTGTGATGTGGTGTGATGTGGTGTGATGTGGTGTGATGTGGTGTGATGTGGTGTGATGTGGTGTGGTGTGGTGTGGTGTGGTGTGATGTGGTGTGGTGTGATGTGGTGTGGTGTGGTGTGATGTGGTGTGATGTGGTGTGGTGTGGTGTGGTGTGGTGTGGTGTGATGTGGTGTGGTGTGGTGTGGTGTGGTGTGATGTATGATGTGGTGCGGTGAGGTGCTGTGTGGTCTGGCATGGCATGGTACGGTGTGGTGTTGGCTGACAGCACAGGACAGGGAAGGAGGTGGTAAGAAAGAAAATCACAAAGGGAGGGATCTACATCACATGGTGTCTCATAGTCCTGGATAGGGTTGTGAAATACAAGCCAGGTAGTAAGATTTAGTTTTACTGTAGAAACTGGCTGCTAGGATGGGCCAGTGTGACTATAGAGAGACTGGGTAGGAAGAATCTGATGGTCCCGTGAGAAACAGAGATGGGGGTTGGAGAACTGGAGATGCTGTCCCTCTCAGCAAAAACATGAGGATGAGTAAAATAAAAGATCTGTGGGCAGGATTTGGAGCAGGACACAAATAGAATTTGCAAATGACTCCCTGAGTTTTAATATGGGAATAGAATGGATAGGGGTAACCTTTTTAGAAGCGAGAGAGAAAGAGAGAGAGAGAGAGAGAGAGAGAGAGAGAGAGAGAGAGAGAGAGAGAGAGAGAGAGAGAGAGAGAGAGAGAGAGAAGGGTTAGTGGCGAGAAAGTTACTATTCCTCTTTTTTTTCAAGTTACCTTTGAAATTTTGTTAGCCACTTCAATGGTGGTTAGGAGGCATGCGACATATGAACAGCATGTGGGGACAAGGATTTGAGTGAAGTGTCCCCTTATAGAATAAATGTCAAACACCACAGGGCTGTTTGCATGGTTAAAGCAACGCTTCATGTGTATCTGTCCTTTCATTCAACCAATACATGTTTTTACAGCATTCTGTGCGAATTTGGTGAACCCTGCAGGTCTCTTCTCATCTTAGCTGGTGGGTGGTACAGCCGGCCGTTGACATATTTATCTGGTACCTTTTGCTGTAGTGGGTCTATTGAGTGAGTGGTGAATACAGTGAAGATATTTGCATATAGGAGAAAATCACAAAGTCATTCAGAGTCCTTTTATTCAAGAGAAAATCACCTGACCTCTGGCAAGCTCAGATGATGGGTGTGCTGAGATGGTACACATTGTGGACTTTATTTGTGTTTTAATTATCTCCTCATGTCTAGAGTTGGTCTTATGAACCCTTATGTTTCTACCACCTGCTTTTGTACCACTGGGAGATGAGGAAAGAATGTTTAATTTAAATTATAAACACTTTTTTCATTATTGTATTTAATCATTTTACAGCCAAATTACAGCTCCATCCTTCCTCTTTTCCCAATCCCAGCCTCCCACCTCATCTTTCCATTCCCCCTTCCCCTTCTTCTCAGGAAAGGGGAGCCCCGCCATGGGTACCAACCCACCCTGGCACATCAAGTTGCAGCAGGACTAAGTGCATTCCTCTCCCACTGAGACCACATGAGGCAGCCCAGGTATGGGAAATGGATCCAAAGGCAGGCAACAGGATCAGAGATAGCCCCCATAGATGTGCAGCTTCTTCTTCATGTGGGTCCCCTAACAATTGTTTGGTTTTGTTTTTTAAAGACTTTGTGGTGTTTCCAGAATATCTACTAATGTAGCTAAAAAATGTCCATCAAACTACATGGTGTAAGTTAGACACAGCCAATGATGATGAAGCAATACACTCTGCAACTAGTTGCCCAATAGCCCATCAGGCTGATCCAAAGGAGAGAGATTACATCATCTCTGTGTCCCAAGTGTGTTCCTCCTAAAAGGTTTGAGACATGGTAGAATCATCAGTACAGATAGTAGAAAATAATGATACAAATGGGGAAGCAGTGGCACATGCCTGCAGTCCCCGAGCTTGCAAGGCTGAGGCAGGAGGCCTGCACGTTACACATCAAGGCTGCCTCAGAAGAGAGGAAGGAGAGCTAATGGCAGCAGTTTTCTCTGGGTGATGGTACACAGTGCCACTGTTGGGGATCGGCAGAGTGCTCTGATTCACAGGCAATCTGGGACATTTCAAGTTTGCCGGAAGAAACTATCATCAGGCATTTGAACTTTAAGCTTCCTAGAGTTTTCCGGATATTCCTTAGTACATTCTGTTACTATAACAAAATAAACTGGGTGCTTATGAAATAGCCCAGTCCGTGAGGCAGACTTCCAAGAGTGGTGGCCCCATCTGTTTGCAAAGACACCTATGACCTTGTTACCATAGAAATGACAGCATGATTGGAAGACATGGGAGAGGGGAGCATATATGATGAGACAGAAATCTGGAGGCAGAATCAGATGTCAAAGCTCCCCATTTTATAACAACCAACCCTAGCAGCAACTAACACAGGGCCCTACAAGAACTGTATCAATCCCTTCCCAGGGTGGCACCCCCATGACTAAGTACCAAGAACTAGAGGTTCCATAGCTCTTCACCCTGCCACACCCTAAGAACTAAGCTTCCAATACATGAGGCTCTGAAGGACACACTCCAACTCTATAGGTACAAATGCACAAATTGAAATGCCATTTACATTTAGGTTACAATCCATTATTGTTTTTTAAATCTAGAAACAGGAGATAAATGTGAATTTACACAGCACTGGAAAAGTCCACACATGCTGGTGTATTTTAAGTAACTGAGCAGAATGTATTGGCATTTCATTTTTTTAATTCCTTGTGGATCTCCAAATGCATTTATGCTATTTCATGTGCTTTTGTCAGGACAGGCCACTCTGCCCTAAGGTACCTGTAAACCTTCAGTGGAATGCAACTTAATGCAATGATAAGTGGTGTGTGTATGTGTGTGTGTGTGTGTGTGTGTTAGATTTATTTGTTTTTATTTTATGTATATAGATGTTTTATCCACCTTCATGTCTGTGCACCAAATGCATGCAGTACTCACATAAGCCAGAAGAGGACATTGGCTCCCCTGGGACTAGAGTTACAGATGGTTGCAAGCCAGCATGGTTGCTGGGAACTAACCCTGCTTCCTCTTCAAAAAGAGCAAGTGATTTTAACCACTGAGAAATGTCTCCAGCCACGGGGCGGAGAATAGTTTTAATTCTTTTTTTTTCTTTTTTTCCTGCCAGGCATTGAGCTGTTCTTCATAGAGTTTACTGAGTTTTAAAAGACAACTCTAAATCTCAAGAGATTACAGTATTACAAGGGAGAACAAGTTTCTCAAGTTGTATTAAAAACACAACAGGCATTCATGGATGTAGATTCAATTAGTACCATCAAATGGTTAATGTGTTGTTCATAATGATATTAGCAGTTGCAAAATAAGAGTAGACAATGGCTGAGTTTTTATGTCTTGTGCTTCTTATGAATCATTAATTGAGTATTTACAATGGGTTCTGGACCTGGAGAGACATGGATGGTAAAATGCTTGCCATGCAAGCATGAAGACCAGAAATTCAGATCCTGGGTACCCACATAAAGAATCGGGCCATGGATATGGTTCTTTGGCCCTAGTATGCACAGACATCTCTGAAGTTTGTGGGCCAGTCACTCTGCCCACCTAGTAAGCACTGGGTTTAGCAAGAGTCCTTTGCCTCAAACAATAAGGTAGGAAACAATTTACAAAGACAGCTGATGTGGTCCTCTGGCCTTCATGCCCACACCCCCCGACACACACATACACACATACATGTACTACACGTATGTATGCACATATTAGGTCATACACAATTCTATAAAGTACACTCTATCATCTCTAAATAATGGCACACAAAGATATCAAGAGGTAAAATGCCTTGTCCAAGGCCTGACATTAGAGATGCTAGATACGGCGTTTATATAAAGGATACCTACAGCAGAATAACTACATAGATACTGGCTAAATTTGTAGTTAATTTAATGATGCATTTATCCTTTATATAGAATAGTATATATGATACAGAGAGGGCATTTTATTTTTTTTTCTTCAGTTTTTTTTTTATTAATTTATTCTTGTTACATCTCAATGTTTATCCCATCCCTTGTATCCTCCCATTCCTCCCCCCCCACCCCCACTTTCCCCTTATTCCCCTCCCCTATGACTGTTCCTGAGGGGGATTACGCCACCCTATATATTCTCATAGGGTATCAAGTCTCTTCTTGGCTACTTGCTGTCCTTCCTCTGAGTGCCACCAGGTCTCCCCCTCCAGGGGACATGGTCAAATGTGAGGCACCAGAGTACGTGAGAAAGTCGTATCACACTCTCCACTCAACTGTGGAGAATATTCTGACCATTGGCTAGATCTGGGAAGGGGTTTAAAGTTTACCTCCTGTATTGTCCTTGGCTGGTGCCTTAGTTTGAGCGGGACCCCTGGGCCCAAATCTGCCTATCATATTGTTCTACTTGTAGATTAAAAGCATGATAATATGAATGACTATACATAGAGTGTGAAACACATTGAGTTCTATTTAACTTTTCCCCCATATTTGTAAATATGAAGAGTACTAAACGGGCTGCTAATGAACTGTCCTTTGTGTTTATCACCTGTCACCTAACCATGATAGTCTCCTTTGCTTCATCTTCATCCCCACCTATTCCCCTACTTTCAGGCTACTTTGAACAGATTTCAAACATCCTGCCATGAGTCATTTTCTTCTATATGTGTATTGCAAAGATAAGAAGTCTTTAAAAAGCAATAGACAATCATAGCATAAAAACATCCCTAAGAATTCCTGTTCATGTGCTATAAAATGTGCCCATTTTCATGTGTGTTGATCTTTTTTAATATTTTAGGCCACTGCCACCCAAATGAAGCTCATACTTTGTGATTAGGCATTCTATAGGTAGAAACTTTATTATTTTTATAATACCTTTTTTTAATTATTTGAAATCATATTATATCATTTCTCACTTTCCTTCCCTCTCTCCAACCCCTCCCATGTATTCCCTCTTGCTTGCTCTCAAATTCATTGCTTCTTTTCCTTTGTTGTTGTCACATGTGTGTGTCTGTGTGTGTGTGTGTGTGTGTGTGTGTGTGTGTGTGTGTGCATTCTTAAATACATAAATATAACCTACAGCCTAACCAGTCTGTATGTTTGTATATGATCTCAGGGCAGAGCATTTGGTATTACATAACCAACTGTGAGACTCTTCTCTAGGGAATACTGTTTTTCCTTTCAGCATTTTTCAGTCACTTGTAGTTCTTTGACTAAGTTGAGGCCCTGCAACCCTTCTCTCTTTCCTGTCAGCATGTTCATCAGTGTAATTATTTTTCAAGTCTTATTTAGGCAGCCATGTTGATGATATTTCATGGGCATAGCCACTCTGACAGTTCTAGGAGATGCAATCTCACAACAAATGTCTTGTTCCTCTGGATTTTACAATTTTCTCCTCCTCTTCTGCAATGCTATCCAACCCTGGGTGCAAGAATTGTTTTACAGGTGCATCAGTTGGAACTAGGCACCACACGACCTCACGTTTTGGTTGGCTGTGGTTTTCTGTAATGGTCTCTGTCTACTGCAAAGAAAAGTTTCTTTGAAGTGGGGTGGGAACTGCAATTATCTGTGGATATAAAAATAAACATTTATCATCGTATTAAGAATTATCCTGGTTTGGTAAAGTGGTGCCTGTAGGTTCTTCTCCAATATCCATAGTTCACCAGCCCCTGATGCTTGCTAGGTTGCCAGTACCAGCAGGATTTCCTTCTCGTTGAATAGGCCTAAAGTCCAAATAGAGAACTGTTGGTTACAGTCAAGGTAAAGGTTGTCTTTGGCCTAGTGATTTCAATTATCTCACTGTAAAGTGGGACCAAAGAGAACCTATAACAGTAGTTAGCTTGTTCAAAGAGAAATGTATTGAGGGAATAAGGTAAATTTAGAGAATTAAAAGAAAAAGACACAAAACAAGTTCAAAAAAAAAAGCAGAAATTTGGGTGGGTGACTATAGGGATATAAAAAGTGGGACTGACTAAGGGGGCATCCCCAGGATGTCACTCCAGAAAAGTACCAGCTTCACCAGAAAATGTGCACTCCTGGAGACTGGTGCTGAGGGGGTGGAGGTCAGAGCTTCACCTCCAGGGAAGCCCCTTAGTTGACAAGTCCTGCTAACATTGAACTTGGTGCAGGAGTCTACCTCTTTGAGGTGTGGAGGGTGGTAGAGAGAAAGGCCCATTACATTATCTCAGACTTTTAGTGTAGATTAAGGAAGGTGCCACATGAAATCACAGGGACTGACATTTGAGAGAAGCTCTATGGTGGGGTAGTATTATTCTGATGGTATGAGCAGACAATGAGCAATGACTCAGCCATAATGTAAACTCATAAACTCATTAGCAATCCCTTCCCCCATCGCAAGGTCTGATGCTGTCATAGCTCTAGACGCCTCCAAATTGGCTAGGATGGAGGTTGGCTCATTCCCATCCATTAGCTTTATGACCTTGAGTCCTCACTCTACTAGTCAATTCTTCTGTGCACAAAATGGCCATAATAATATCGAGTTATGTCGGGGAACTGCTACAAAGCAAAATTTATGCCCAATTGTCAGGAGCTTGGGAGAACAGAAAGGAATTTAAGTGCCAAATATCTCAGGGGCCATCAAAGGGATAAACTGAGACAAATTGCACACACCCACATTTTACACACTTTAATACATGCACTTCAATTATCCTCTACTTTTGATCTTTGTCTGTGGCCATTGCAATCAGGAGCACACAACAGCTGTGGATGCTAGCACAATCCGGCAAGCACAGAGCCCTTCTCCATTCCATCATAGGTGGGGAGATGCTCATGAGTTTCTGCCATTTCCTAAGGGGTTATTTTCAGTTAATTGTTGTATTTTATTCAGTGGTGTAGCCAGCAGTAAACGCTTGTGCTTCAGTAAATAATCCCCTTGTTCATACATGCTGTCCTGATTAAACTCGGGGATTTGCAAAAAGACATAAAGGGAGAATGAGAACCACTTAAGAGGAATAAAAGCATTTGGAAGAAGTGAGAAGGGAATGGGGGTGGTAAATAAAATCACAGGAAGTTGTATAGATTAGGTATCCAAAAAGGAAAAGAAAAACATATCTATAATCCAAGAAAAGAAAAGAGCAAAGCACTCTTTTTTGAAATACATATATGAGTGTGCGTATATACATATATCTTATATATATTTATATCTTCTGTGTTTACATATCTTATATATTTACCTATTTTCCAGCATATAAGATGGCCCCCAACTTTAACTTTAACTTTTCCAGTTAAAATATAGTTTGCATCCTGAGCCTGTTGCACAGGGTATGCGTTGGAAGAGGGGTAGTCTTATACAGCAAGTATATTCCAAACTCTACACCTTAACTGGAAAAATTAAAGTTGGGAATCATCTTGTATGCCAGAAAATACTGTGTGTGTTTGTGTGTGTGTGTGTGTGTGTGTGTGTGTGTGTAATTCAGTAAACCTTTGGAGGAAATTTCAACATTGCTAACTTCCAAGAAATACATCCTTCACAAAGAAAAACAGTAACAACATTCAAAGGAAGGGAGGACTTGCACTCTCACACCTTCTGGAATGGTATATAATTTGACATAAGCCTTCTGAAGGACAAGTAAAATATTCATTAAAGTTAAATACTAAAATAAATACTAAAATGTCCTTTATCTCAATAATTTTGCTTCTAGAAATTTCTAGAAATTCTAGAAGTATCTGTATATGTGATCACAATTTATATATATACTTTTAAGTTATTGTATATTATTTGAATCCATGTAAACAGAATCTAATGATATGGCATGTTTATTGGCACACTTGAATGCCTAGTAGATCTTTGTGCAAGGAACATTCAAAATCTTGACCTCTGTTACTGTATATTTGTAATTGCTGACAAATGCACTTATCACCATGCTGTGCTAAAGAACATTACACATTATTCCTCTTACCAAACTATAGCCCCAGACCTATTAACCTTCTCCCTAACTTCTGCAAATCACTGTTCTCTATTCCTGTATGGTCAACATTATCACTTTAATACCAACACTGGTGAGGCAGACACAGAAGATCCCTGGGAGTGGCTGGCTAGTCAGTCCAGGCAAATGGCAGAGAGAACCTCTTTCATCAAATAGTGAGAAGAACTTCAGAAAACAGGGTGATAGGCTTATATGGCATTGTGTGTTCAATTTCATCTTTGCTTGGATAACTGAGGTAATTAAGATTCATGACATTATTTCCTATTATCTATCACCTCCTATAGAAATTGATTGAAGTCAAATTCACAGACATGGTGGGAGGTAACAGAGGTGACAAGTCTGGTGTTCTGGAAGACCAGCTGTACAACAGGTCACTGGGACTGCAGATCCAAATCAGTGGGAAGTGCAGGAGTAAAAAGAGGTATAAAGGAACTTTCTGGAAGGCTAGGAATAGCTTATGTCCTGATCTTGGTAGTGGTTAAATATATATGTCTACATAAGGCAGTTTTACTGAGTTCTCAGATTTGTGCATTTATGACTTTTTAAAAGTAGTTCCTAGGTTCCACCTCCAAGGAGAGTAATTTATGTGGGACATGGTCCAAGAATCAGTGTTTCTTAAAATCTCCTGCTATTCCTTTTTCTGTGGAGTCTCACGGTCAGGTGGAATTGAAAGTCACCTAGAGACTTCCCAGAATGGCATTATTTGCCTTGTCATGAAATCCACAAATATCTGCTCCCCAATTTGTGCTACTCTTCCCATTGGACTACATGGAATCTAAAGTAATAATTACCCCTATTGAGGTATTAGCAAGTAACCGAGGGCTCCCATCTTCTGTATCCATCCTCCCATCAACAGTTGCCTTTGGCACAGGTTGAAAATATAAGTCCAAATTCCTGTAAGGCAGGAAGAACACAAATTTGAGACCAGCTTAGAATACATGAATAGTGAATTCCAGAGCCACATACATATCCAAGGTCTCAAAAAACCTTCCTCCAAAAACGGGGATAGGTAGGGTACAGAGGCAGGAAATCAATGTGGCTCGCAGGATCCAGTGTAGAATGTGAGATCAGTAACTATGGGCTGGGGTCTAAGGAACGTATAAAGCTCAAAAATTAGCATGAGGCGAGTGTGTCCCCAGCACAGGGTAGAGAATAACAGATAGCTGCTGGCCATGGGCGCTGCACATAGAGCATCTAATTTAGTACTGAACATGAGAATATATATGAAATAAAACTCAGTGGTGCACAAGAAAGAAAAACTGCAGATTGGAGACTTCATACTTGTCGAGGCTTCCTCAACTGGCAAGCTGGAGGTGGGGCCTGCAAATCTTTGTAATCCCTAAAAGCAAAGCTCCAGCCAACACAATGTGCTACACCTTGCCTGGGCTTCTGATGTCCACACATAACTCTGTCTAAGTCAGACTCTGCCTGGAGAGATATAGTTGTGTTTTGTTTCCTCTCCGGGGCAAGTGGGTGTAGATGGAGAGGACACAGGGAGTCACCAGGGTCCTGAGGTTATGGCTGGACACCCCTGTATGTGAACAGTAGCAAGGGTCTCATACAAACCAGTGCTGGCCATGCGATGTCAGAAGAAGAGCCTGGGAGATGTTATTTGATCCATGGAAAGGAAGGTGTTCCTCATACCCCAGGAGTGGTCTCCTGAACCCAGTTCTTACAAAGAAAGAGGTGGGGCTAGGTTATTGTTTTGTGTCTGTGCTTACTTTCTGCCTTACTTACGGACCCTGGAGCATCTCTGAAAGTCAAAATGTGCCGGCCACACCCTGCCGCTTCCTTTATCCTGTCCCTCTGCTGCCCATGCTGTGATAGCTTGGTTTTCTACCCCAATAGTACAGTACAGTACAGTACAGGCAGATATATCAGGATCAAAAGTGACTCATCTGGTTCCTTTGTTATGTCTGTTTAGGCTCCACCCTGTAAGGCTGATGAGGTTGAATTTTTTCTCGAGATTCTATACTCCTATATTCTATGGATATAAAATATTCAGATATTTATGCCAAAAGTAATAATACCCATTATATAAGATCATAATGGTTACATAAAATTTACATATAGAGTAGTCATTGCTCGGTATCCACAGGGGTCTTCCTTGAATACCAAACACATGACTGCTCAAGTTCATTATCTAAAGTAATGTAGCATTCCCATGTAACCTACACAAATCCTCTCGTATGCTTACAGCCTTCTCCAGACTATTACAACACTCAGTGACACTGCCAATGCTATGTAAACAGCTGTTATTCTCCGTTTTTAAGGAATCAGGAGAAGAAAAAGATGTGTTTCTGGTTAGTAGAGAGAGATGCATTGTTTTCTGAATAACTCTGATCCTCAGCTGACCTGCAGATATGAAACTTACAGACATGGAGAGGCAACTGCACACAACATAATACAAACGTGTGGGTAGTTTGAACACACACTACTGGCATATATACACTGAAGTACATACACAAATGCACACAAAATAAAATTGCTATTTTCAGGCTTCCTCCTTCCTCCCACTTTTATGTTCTGTATATGCTCCAAACTCTATTTAACTGGCTCTCTCCAATACACATGTAGCATGGTCCACTTAGTATGTCCTTGTAACTATATTAAAGTGAAACTAGCCAAGTAAAAGTTATTTATATAGTATATTACTTCTCCCAGTATAACTAAAATATTGTCATTTCGACGTATGATCAACAGAAAAAAAATTTTTTTTCTTGAGCTTTAAGGTTTTTTTTTTTTTCAGTCTAAAATCTGGTGTGTGCTTTGTACTCAGAGTGCAGTTCAAGTCAGAAGGGCCATGTTTCAAGTATTTGGTAGCCCCATAGAGCCAGAAGCTGCCTAATCAGTGACAAAGCCTGTTCTCTCACCTTTTCTGGAACATACCCGTCTAGTACATATCCTTCAGGCTTCACCATCAGCTTCTGTGCATTCATGTGTTCAGTGTTCCGTGCCCACCATGCTACCACTGGCCTCAATCGTGTCAGGGAGGAAATGGTGATAATTCTTTCTAGGGGGTAAACACTTTCCCCAAGCCTCATGTTGAATTTTGAATCCACCTAGAGCCAGTCAAACAGAAATGATGCTCACAGGAAAGATTCCAATCCCCTGGGATGGGGCCACTATAAAAAGAGCAAATTGGACATGGAGACAAAGAAGACTTGAAGACAGAAAGGAAAATAGGAGTAAGGGTTCCGTAAGCCAAAGGCCACTGAAGAGTGAAGGCAATGGGTAAGGTGACCAAAGAGGTACAAGGAACTTTCTCTTCCTTAAAGCTCCAAAAAGCAAGCAGCCCTGCCTGTAGGAGCTCTCCATCTGTGGCCCCTGTGATGCCTTTATGGGAATGGTGAGCAACTTGGAAAAGGAAAAGTAGCTGGAGAAAAGTAGCTCGGGGCAAAGGAAAGGAGTCCTCCAATTTGCCTCTTGAAGCAGCTACATCTAGGGTAACTGTTCCCTGCATGAGGCAAGAAAAGAATCCCAAATGGCCTTGCTCCCATCAGTTTTCCTGAGTTAAAATGTTGCCCAACTGATGAGGGGCTCTTGTGAAGTTGCTCTGTATGCAGAATCACCTACAATAGATATGCTTTTGGTCTCATGCACCAAGCAAGTCTCATGGTCTCAAGCAAGAGAACAAAAAGCAGGAAGCAGATAAATAGAAGCACGATGAATGTTGCTGCAGCATCAAATCAGGCACTGACAAGCATCCAGCAGAAATCACTGGGGAAGCTGCGCTCAAACCATCATCCTGAAGTCACTGCTTGAGACAATCCCAGGAAAAGACTGTCTTCCTCACAGATGAGCTTCTGGCCTCGAGGAACCTTTATGCCATGAGATAAGCAACTTCTGTCTGTTCTCAAGGGAGCAGTGTTTTTAATACTTTCTGCCATCTGCTATTCTCCCCTCTCTGTCCCAGTGTTGGGGGGCAGCCTACACCAGGATACCCCTCTCTGTCCCAGTGTTAGGAGGCAGCCTACACCAGAACACCCCTCGCTGTCCCAGAGTTAGGGGCAGCCTGAACCAGGACACCCCTCTCTGTCACAGAGTTAGGGGGCAGCCTGCACCAGGACAGGGAGTGTTGGAGGGCACTGGAAATAAACACGCATGAAATAGAGACAAGGACAGAGGAGCTTCTTGCTCCCTGAGTCTGCTTGCCACAAGTTTAAATGACATGTGACAGTTTACCAATGCAATTCTACCATCTGCTGATGAAGGAAAGCGCAGCAAAAGAAAATGATTTTTCCCAATTACCACTCAGAAATAATCTCCCCACTTGATTGTCATGGGACTATTACCTGAATTATAGATCATTAATAATATGAAGCCAGGATCCCAACCATCATCAAAATTCTGAGCTGGGTGAACTTACATGGGTTTTTCTTGAAGTGTGTTCTTCCTCTGTTAATTCCATTAGGGACATTGTCCCATTTTGACCTGTCCAGCAGTGGTCCAATAAAAGCAGAGAAAGGACCTTTCCTTGCCATGGTGTGTTGACTGACTGATTGGCAAGGTCTCCAGAACATCCAAAAATTCTGGAGGAATATCAATTATCAAGTGTGATTTGATCCTGGATCCTCCTGGACTGGCTAAGATTTGATAGTACTGGTCAACCCATTCCCAAGTCCTGGATCTGAGCGATGTTCTTCACCAGTGTAAGAGGCATGAGCCATCTCAGAAATCCTCAGCATGCATCATTGATAACTTCAATTTCAGTCTCCTCCCCATCAGCACAAAGCTTAGAGTGAGCAGCCTGCCAGGCAACAAGAAGAAGTTAAGGGTTTTACTTAAGAGCAAAAGTAGTTGAAGTGAAGAGAAACCAAAAGGAGACCTCTGCCTGCCCCTCAGTGTCATGGTATCATAGGTGGCAATGTGACAAGTCAGATCAAAATCACCATCACAGTAATGGTTGCAGCACCGAAAAGAATCTTGCTGTAGTCTACCAGGAGGGGCTGGTGAGAGTATTTTAGCGGGCAGGATGGAATGTTCTTCTGGGAGCAAAGAATGAAGTTCCAGGGCTGGAGTTAAGGTTCAGTGAATAAAAGGCTTTCCATGAATGCTTTACGATCTGGGCTTGAATCTTTGGAACTCTGCCAAGTCCAGGTATGGGAGCATGCATGAGAGTAACCCCAGAGTCCTCCAGAATTATGGAAGGTGGTGACAGGAGAGCCACTAAAAGCTCATGGGCCAGCTAAGCCTGGTGTCACAGTGATAAACGAGAAATCTCATCTCAAACAAGGTGGCAGACATGGCCTGGCATCCAACACTGTCCTCGGACCTCCACATGTGAGCCATGGCATATGACTGCCTGCACTCCCCCATATGAATGAATATGTGTGCATGAACACACACACACACACACACACACACACAGAGAGAGAGAGAGAGAGAGAGAGAGAGAGAGAGAGAGAGAGAGAGCACAACATTGCCTTTTATAACAAGCACAGAAGAAACAACTAAGTGTCACATCTTTTTTCTAAGCCCTATAATTATCTGAAATATTTTCATCCTCCCTCCCTCCTTTCCTCTCCCCACCTCTCTTTCTCCCTCTCTCCCTCCCTCTCTCTGGAGCCCTGGCTGGCCTCTCACAGTGATTCATCTATATCTTCTGAAATTGTATGGTGTCTTGTTTTCTTCTCTAGCATTAGAGTGTGAGCTTTAAGTAAAGAGAGACCCAGACTGACTCATTCATTCCTACGTCCTCAACTTCCTAAATCCAACTTGACATAGATTATCTAGCACCCTAAAAAGGAAGGAAGGAAGTCCAAGTTTAGTCCTGTAGATTATTGACTTGGTATCACTTAACTAACAATTCACTCCATTCCCCAGTGTTCACCCGGGGACATGGAATTCAGTGGATGTAACCTGCAGCAGATCATGTTTAAGATATCTAGAGAACTGGAGTGCACTTTGCAGTTTGCGTGTGCCCACTATCTCATTGGCAATCTTTACATATCTTTCAATACTGCGCACTCACCCACCAGGCACTTTGTCTTTGTGTGGCTTGCTTGCCTTTCTTCTGGGGGTAACGTTATGTGGCCTTTCCCTCATTATGGCAGGAAGCTTCAGCACAAATCTGAGCTGTCATTCATCCCCACACTTGCCCTGGAGTCTGCTGCTTCAAGCTTGCTGCCTTTAAGTCACCATTAATCCCTCTGGAGAAAGCACCGGCATCAGAATTCAATCCCAGCTTCTGGACAGGACAAGCCAAATGCCAGCAATCTCTTAAGACTGCAGCCAGACTTCCTGGGAGAAGTCCCTAGTCCACACAGCCAGCCAGGAGTGCAGGTGACAGTTTCCTGTACTGGAGGTCAAAATATGCCTTAAATCCTTATAGGTCTGCCCTCCAGTGCTATCTAGAAATTCTTCCCTAGATTTAGTGGCTTCTAGAACAGCTCCCAAGCCCTTGGAGCTATGGCTTACATTCCCAAAATTTATTAAGTATGGTCATTTCAGTTAGAGGTGTAAATCATGTGACCACACATTTTCCAGAGTCAAATCATATTTTCACATATGAATTTCTATAAAGAGCACACTGCTTTCGTACCCTGCAAAGTAAGCCAGCCGGATGAGCTCTTAATAATATGTGTTACATAATGGTACTTAAGTCTGCAAACAGCCGGGTGTGAACAGGATGCTGACATGATCACAGAGCAGTTGAGAACATGATGCCTCTGCTTGGTCCCTCTGACTAGCTCTGTCATCCTGGGCAAGTGACTTCTTACTGTGGCTTGGGCTCCTTAACTGATGACCACACCTCCTTATGTGGTCATGTGATGACTGTAAGCCATGTGGACTGTGCTGTTCGAGATGGTGGTCCCTAGTAGCTGACCTACATTTCAGTTCATCAAGACTACATGCAAGCTTAATCCTTGCTTCACTATGCACATTGCAAGTGTTTGATGACTATACGAGACTAGTAGCTACCATGCAGAACAACTCAATAGGACAAAATTCTTTTGTAAATTTATTTTTAATTGTGTGTTTGTGTGTGGCAGTATGTGCCTGTGAGTGCAAGTATGCCTGGAGGACAGAAGGGGCCAGGGTTACAGGTGTTGTGAGCTGCTGATTTGGATGCCAGTACTGAACTTGAGTCCTCTCCAAGAGCAGTTCATGGTCTTAACTTCTAAGCATTCACTGCAGTGCCTATAACGTGATTACAGCTCTGTGAGGCAAACTATTACCACAGGGTTATAGTCACAGAGTTATTCCTGCATTTCCAGTACTCCTACCCTCCCACCCCTATGACCGGGTGTTATCATCATCATCACCACCATCATCATCATCATCACCATCATCATCATCACCACCATCATCATCATCATCACCATCACCATCATCATCATCATCATCATCACCATCACCATCATCACCATCACCATCATCATCATCATCATCATCATCATCATCATCATCATCATATTTAATCACTTCATAGACTGGTCCCATCCCCCTCCATCTTCTCCTCCCAGACCTACCCTCATGTCCCTTCCCCTAGCTGTTCTTGAGTTGGTAATGTTCTTTTCTTTGTGTGGTATGAGTGTGCACATGTGTGCATGCACATGCACACACACACACACACATACATTTTTGTGTAGGTATATATGTACACATGGAAGCCAAAGTCATCTACAGTTGTCACTCCTCAGGAGCTGTCCATCTAATTTCTTTTGTTTTCCTTTTTTATTTCTTTGTTTTTCTCTTGGTTTTTCGAGATAGGGTCTACCTGTATAGCCTTGAATGTCCTGGACTCACTTTGTAGACCAGGCTGGCCTCGAATGCAAAGCGACCCAGCTGTCTCTGCCTCCTGAATGCTGGAATTAAAGGCGTGTGCCACCACGCCTGGCTCTAGTTTCTTGAGATGAGGATCTCTCATTGACCTGTAGCTTAAAACAGAGAGAGGCAGATTGGCCGATGAGCCCCAAGGATCCTCCTGTCTCTACCTCAGCAGTCCTGAGTGAAATTACAAGCATGTGCCACCATATCTGGCTTTGCCACGTGGTTTCTGGAATGGAACTCAGGTCCTCATCTCACACAGCATGTAGTTTGCTGACTGGGTGTTCTCTCTGGTCTGGTGAGCTAGAAACGTGGCCAAGCTACCTTCACTGAGTTTTTGACTAGACTATACATTGGCCTTCCCACATTTCTCCAGGGTATCTTCTGGAAATTTCTAGCTGAGCCCCTAAACCCTTCATCATCCATGCTGTGTCAAGGGCAGCCAGCACTGTGAGCCTCTGAGGGCTGAGATCCCATTCCAATGATATATGCATTTCCCATAGTTCTCAGCTTAACATAGGCAGCCAGATGTTTGCAGGAGTGAATTATTCTATGAGTCAGCCTGCCATCCTCTGCCTGTTCTCTGAAGCATATCTGTGCTCTGAGGTAAATCTCATAGATGTGCACCTGCAGGTGCTGCTGTAAGGCCAGATGGCCAGGGAGTATCATTTTCAGGTGTTGCTTTGCCACTGGGATTTCCAGGAGACTCTCCAGGGGCCTTTTGCTCTCTTGTCGTAGCTCAGCATCTGTGTGACTATCCATCTTTTCATGCCTGTGCTATGAAGTAAGGTAGCCCTTGGCACTCTACTGCAATTGTCTAGTCCTAGGCTGTCACTCAAAATGACCACTGATACTAACAGAAATGAATCTTTTTCCAAACAGTCCCCCTAATAGCTTAGATGAATTAACATGCAGAAGGCTGCAGTTCTCCGGATCTCTGTAAGATTCCACTTGAATCTTAATCTCCAAAATTATGGTATACAGAGGTAGGAGTTTTTCCAGGAAGGATGGAGTCTCATAAATGGGATTAGTACGCTTATAGACTAGAACCCCCAAGAGAAAATCGTCAAGCACACAACTCTTTCCCTCTCACCCTACCCACATAAAGACACAAAGGAGAAACTGCAGCCTGCAACTTCAAGGAGGTCCTCACCAGAACCCAACACAAGAACTCTGATCTTCCACTTCTAGTATCTAAAGATGGAAGTAATGTGTTCTGTGTGAGCTGTGGTACTCACAGCATTCTGTTTAAGCAGCTTCCACTAACTGGCAGTTTCCATGCTGCTCTGGAGACTTAAAAACTCTCTGTTAAGTTCCCCTAGAGTAGGAACTGAGGTACATCCTCCTCGTTACAGTGAGAAGTGATGTTGTACTTGACTCTGAATCCTACATTTAATGACATTGGTGAGTCATGGACTAAGGTTCCCAATTTTGTCTTTAAAATACAGAGACCATCCTGGCTTGCATGGCCCAGCACTAGGACTCCGTGAACATCACAGGATAATGATTCACTTGTAGGATGCTCACTGTGTACCAGACACTCTGATCAATGCCTGCCCTGCATTGCTTAATTCAACCTCTCAACAGTCCTAGAGAGATGAGGGAAGGGGAAAAGAGAGCAGAGAAAGCAATAGCCATCGTGTTTAAATGGCCTTCTCTTTGAAGACACACACTGTCACCTCCACTGAAGAATGACACTTCTCTGGAAACATTATCTTTCACCTAGCCCACTGCCAGGTCAAGGGAAGAATGAAACCCCACCTCTTCAAAAACTTTGTAGACATTTCTCACAGGTCATGCTCGAAACAAGTTTGAAGGACTTCTTTGGCTTATATAAACCTAGTTTGTTAGGGGGAAAAAATAGACTTGAACTGCAGATATAAGACAGTGGGTGAAGTGTTGAGGCACAAACACAAGGAAGTATGTTTGATCTTCAGAACCTATGGAAAGGAAGCCAGGCATGGTGGTGCATGCTGGTACTCTCAGCATGGGAAGGCAGTTAGCAGTGATCTCTGGGGTTCGTTGGCCAGACAGCTTAGCCTATTTAGTGAAAGACCTTTAATAGTGCCTGAAGAAAACGTACAAGGTCGTCATCTGGTCCCTGCCCATGTGCATGTGCACATGCATGCACATGTGCACACGCAAGCATATGCACGCATGCACACACACACACACACACACACACACACACACACACACACACACCTTAGATTCATAGTGAAAGTATATTGATATAGAGTTAAAGAAAAGGGTTGACAAGCTTTTCTATAGATGGTCAGTTAGCGAAGAGTTTAGGTTTTATTGCAAGGAGGGTTTTCTCAACGGCCAATGTCTAGAACACATCACAGCTCATATTAATTGCAATCCTTTGGGAATGTGATACCAGATATTCATAGTGAATGTTCCCAGGAGATGGTGAAGTGAGGCTCGAGTTAATAAGAACTAATCATACAGGGAGCGTGCGGATGGAGCTGCTGGTGAAGAGATATGCTACAGGAAGCAAGCAGGAAGGATCAGAATGCCTTCTGCTTCTTCCACTCTGCAACCTCCCTTAGCGCCCCCTATTTGCTGAGCCTAGCAAAGCTAAGAGGTGGTTTGCAAAACACCTAGGCTAAGCACCTCATTGCAGGACATGAAGGATGGATTTGTAGAAAGATAATAATAACTTTAGCCTAGTTCACCCTTTGAAGCCTGAGCATTCAAATACACTTTTTCATTCATATCTAGTTTCCATGTAACAAGGAAGCCACTCTGCTTCCACACAAGTGGAAACTATTCTTCCTATGAACAAAAGCATTTAAAAAAAAAAAAAAGATGGAAGGGGGTCCAAATTCCATCAGGCACTACACCCATGTTCCTATAAGATTCATTACAGTCACCTCTGAGTCATACTTACCTAATGGCAAAGCTATAAATGTAACCTCTACATAGTATAATGAATTCCTTAAGACTTGGAAACTAGCAGAGTTCAATTATAGTATAGGGCATTGGTATCCGATGAATGGCTTCTACGAATAACAGGAAAAGGAGACATCCCCCCACTTTCACCACTGATTCCTAGACCCATGAAGTCTGGTGCTTAAGGAAAGAGCACCTGAGGTTGGCTTATCAGAGCATCTGCTGGTTCATGTCAGAGACCAGTTAAGGATGCTGCCTTCTGACCAGCATCCATCTCACCTTTAAACCAGCCCGCTTTCAGGTGATTGTAAGGTTTGCAGGGAGAACTGCAATTCTGTAGCAAGGGCTCTATGTTGTACCTTATGAAGTAGGTTCCTTGATAGAGGTGATGCTGCATGGACTGTGCTGTTTATAGGCCAGGTGCTTGGGTTATCCCTCAAGACTGATGCTATCACAACCATCATGCACCAAGAAAGCACATCTAGACCCACAATATTCATTAGGACTAGTTTGGACCCTGCTCCACTGTAATCAGCCTGCCACCAGGCTACAGGCTGCTGCCTCCAGGATATGATGCCATAATAAAGACTCAGTGTAGATCTTGGCATTGCCAGGTTAGGGACTCAGAAGTAGCCCTGGTCAGGTCAGCTGTGGAGGTGGGAAATCCACGTTAAACTGTGAATTGCATCCAACACTTCTACCACTGCAATATTGTGCAGGGGCTGGTGGAACAAGTGCTGAGTGAGGCAGGAAAGAGGATGACTGACAGCTGCAGAAGACAGCACTAGCTTCATTCAATGGCATCCCCACTGCTATGGTTGCCTTTCACTGGACCTTCAGATGAAACATGGATAAAATGAGCTAGAACTAATAAGCATTGTGTGTGTGTATGTGTGTGTGTGTGTGTGTTGGGGGGTTGTACAATTGTAAATGTACTTTACTGTTAGCTCAACTCTGAAGAAATGTGGAAAATGGAATTTTGAATGTTTCCCCACTAATATCTTTACCCAAAATGTCCTGGGAATCTGCTCTGTACCAGCATGGTGCTGGGTCTTGGGTACATAATAGAAAAGCATAAGAGGTGTACCCTTTGTCATCAGAATGTGGTGCTTACAAGCTGCTATGGGGATATAAGTGACAAAAGGGCACACAGTCATCAAGGGACTGGCTTGGTCATTAAAGTGCTTGTGTAGCAAGCATGAAGACCTGAGCTTGGGTCTAGGGTCCAGAACCCACATAAAATAGTGAGGTGTAGTGGTGTCTGCTTGCCATGCTAGCACTGGAGAGACAGAGACAGGTGGCTCTCTGAAGATGACCATCCACCCTAATGGAACCAGCAAGGTTCCAGGCCAGTGAGAAAACTTGTCTCAAAAGTAATGAATGAAGCTGGCAAACGGCTCCCAGGGACTCACATGTGGTGTTGGGTAGGGGAGACAGAAGGACTATGAAGAGACAAAGAGATGGTTAATGCGAGAAAGGGCAATGGTCTTGGAAATAAAAAGTCTAGAAGGCTCTGGTCAAGGAAATGGCTTAGAGTGAGGTTCCATGTAGAGGAGGAACCAGGATAGCAGTGGGAAGGGGCTAGCTGACCCCAACGAAGAGAAATCATAGAGTCTTTCTGATAGATAAAACGTTGTGTTCAAGTAGCAGGACAGAGCTAACTTCAGAGAGAACGAGAATGGATAGAGATGTGCTATTTCTAGAGAAGCCATCATTATTAAGAACCAAATGACAAGAGCCATGGGTGCTTTTTAAGCATCAGCATGGCGCAACCTCATTTACATAACAAACATATCAATTCTCTGTGAATTAGTTTATAAATTCAATGTAATCTTGATATTAAAAAAATACCACTTGACTATTTAAAACAAAGACGCAAACACTCCTTGGGTGTGAGAGGAAGCTGTAACAGAAGCAAGCATCAAACCAGGGAGTCCAAGTGGAGTGCTATTGCAGTTGTCCTGGTGAGGCCAAGGCAGCCTGAGCTGGAATGGTGACAGGAAAGAGGAAGGGCACCATCAGGGTATGGTTGCAGAGGCAGCAGGTGATGTTGTTGAGCCAACCAGTCATGAATTGTTTATGGATTCCTACTGTTCCCACTGAGCTGGACCAATTGATAGGTTTATTTCTTTCTGTGCCAACCTTGACCAGGTAAGGTTGGTAAGTAGTTCTGAGGAGGCTCAGTGGGGAAGAGTACAAGAGAGAGAAGTCAGGAACTACGGCTGCTGCTATACTGTAAGAGAAGCAACAGTGTTGGATGCTGGTGTCTGGATCAAAAAACTCTGCTTCATAGCTGAACAGAGTCACCATGGAAACGGGATCTGGCATCCCATCCTTTAGTAAATCTGATCCAAAGATTTGAGATGAGTTCTGAGCATCTATATTTTTATAAACTCTGAAGCAGTTCATCAGTGTTTGAAGACCACATCTGAAATATCGTCATAAATAGTCTAATAGATTGGGACTAGAGAGATGGCTCAGCAGTTAAGAGCACTGGCTTCCATTGCAGAGGATACTGGTTCAATTCCCAGCACCCACATGGAGGCTCATAACCATCTGTAACTCCAATTCCAGATATTCCAGCACCCTCTTCTGGCCTCCTTGGGCACCAGGCATGCATGTGGTACACAGACATGCATACAGGCAAAACACCCATACACATAAAAATATAATATGATTTTTAAATATTCTAATATTTTAATGATAAGATTTTTTTTTAATGATTCTGGCAGTGATGAGGTGTTCCAATGATAGATGTGAATTAGTTAAGTGACAATCTTCATGAAGAAAATATTATGTCTCTGGGATTATAGTGCATTTTATAAGAGAAAATAGTATCAAAAGATCACATTATCCTCAAGCCAAGTAGCATAGTACACACTTATAATCTTAGTACTTAGGAGATCAATTCAGGAGAATTGTGGATTGGAGGATAGCCCAGAGTATACAGGGAAAACCTACATAAACAAACAAATGAACATGCAATGTTTTAGTGAAAGATCATATTCTTGAAATGGGAGTTAAGTATGACTTTTTCTTCCTGTGTCAGCATTACTCAGAGGACTCAAATATCAGACAATCAATAGTCACCAATGCCATTCTGAGCCAGCAGCTTTAAAGAATGAAATGCACAGACAGTGGGAGAGGCTGAGAAAGGAGTATTATTTATTTATTTGTTTTTTTATTTTTTTAATGCACCTTATATTCTGGTGTTTGTCCTCATCCCTCCTCGCTTCCCAATCCCACCACCTCCCTCTTCCCCATCCTCCTGCCCTATTCCTTAGAAAAATGGAGCCCCCCTACCCACCCACCCCAGCTCTTCAAGTCATATCAAGACTAATCATGCATCTTCCCCTGTGGCCTGGCAAGACATTCCTGCCTAGGGGAAGTAATTGAAAAGCTGGCAAGATAATCCATGTCAGACACAGCCCCTGATCCTTCAATAGAAGACCCACATGAAGCCTGAGCTACCCATCGGCTATATCTTTGTAAGGGGGCCTTTCGTCCGGTCCATGCAAGGTCCTTGGTTGGTACTTCATTCTCATCAAGAACTTCTGGGCTGGTCAGTTTGGCTCTGTTGATTTTCTTGTGAAGCTCCTGTCACCTTCACGTCCCTTTTTCCTCTCCTGCCCTGCCCCACTTTTCTACTAGAGTCCCTATGCTTTGTCCAATGTTTGGCTGTGAATCTTGGCATCTGTTGTGAGGCACTTCTGGGTGGAGCCTCTCAGAGGACAATTCTGCTAGACTCCTGTCTGCAAGCATAGCAGAGTACCATTAATAGTGTCTGGGGTTGGTTCTCTCCCATAGGGTGGGTCTTGGATTGGGCCAGACATTGGCTGGACATTCCCTCAGTCTCTACTCTACCTGCTCTATCTTTATCCCTGCACATCTTGTAGGCAGGGAGAATTTTGAGTCAAAGGTTTTGTGGGTGGGTTGGTGTTCCCCTCCCTCTACTAAGAGACTTGTCTAGTTAGAGAGTGCCCTTTTCAGTCTCTACTACTAAGACTCTTTGCTAGAGCCGTCCTCATATCACAGAAAGGAGTTTTATTATAGAAGAAAACTTAAATCTGCAGGATTTTGTAGTGGAAAGCAAGAAGAGATCCTGTAGAAAAGGTCCCAAGTGGATTGCTGCAGTGGACCTTCATTGTGGAGTTAATAAGGTTTTTCTGGGCTGAGCTGAGAGAAGGTGGCCTGGTCAATCCTTCTGGCTCAAGCAGATATCCCCACAAGGTATCTATGCACTTCTCCTGCCAAGGACTGGACAGGAGTCTGGCTGACCACTTTCGAGGACCAAAGCAGTTTCTGATTACACATAGTTTCCAGGCAGCTGCGTTCATTAAGAGCCTGTGGGAAATGAGAAGAAAGATAAAAGCAACAGACACAAAGTAATGCCATGAAATATGTCTGGTCTCTGGCCAAGATAGAACTAGCAATGATACCAAGGGTGTGGCTCCTGGCCAGTACAGCATTGTCTCTCCTCAAAGCCCTAATCCTAGCTTCCTGGCAATGTCATTTCTCCTACTCTCATCTTTGGGGTGGGGGAGATTGTTCTGCCAGTAAAGTTTTTGTTGTGCAGGCCTATAAAGCTGATTTCTGATCCCTAGAACCCACAGAGAAGTCATGGAATCTCCATCTGTACCCCGAGTACTTAGGGCACTGAGATAGGTGGATCCTGGAGCCAGCTGGCCAGCTAGTCTTGTCAAATCATGAGCTATACATTCAACAAATAGCCCTATAGGAAAATACAAAGTAGAAAACAACCAAGAAATGTGCCTATTGTTGCTCTTTGGCCTCCAGAAATGTGCAAATCTACACACACACACACACACAGAGAGAGAGAGAGAGAGAGAGAGAGAGAGAGAGAGATTATTCTAGCTTTTCCCTGTATATCTGCATTACTCAATTTTTAATCATTGAGACAAAATATTTGGCATTAACAATTGATAAGGAGGGAAGGTTTATTTGAGTGAGCAGTGGCTTCCCCAGTGACTCACCATCCCTCCACTCAACCACTAGAGGTTATATCACCTTCCAACAGCATGCTAGGCTGATAGCCTAGTCTTTAAATATGGAACCCACAGCATTAGCCAAAGGCCTTCCAGAAAAAGGCCCATTACTAACTGCTGTTGGAAGAATCTTTCTTTTTATTTCTATCAGTAGAACTTAAGATTTGCACATTATTCATCTTCAAAGCAAAACTGAGCAGAATGTCCAGACCCACCCAGGCACACCCCCACCGTTTGTTACACATGATGTGCCTGCATCATTATCGCTCAAAGATCAAGCCTCACATTACACTTCACTTGTGATTGTATGTCTTCTCTGTGTTAGGATAAGTGTATAATTATGTGGGACTGTCACAAGGAATCGTATAGACTGGTTTCCCTGCCCTGAAAGTACTCTGAGGTACAATTTCATCCCACTCTCCCTGACAACCACAGCTCCTAATACTATCAGCAGAAGGCGGCTTTTTCCAGAATGTCATAAAGTGGTTGGGTTTTCAAATTGTCTCGTTAACTACTTTTAAGTTCTGAATAATATGATTTTAGTTGCTCTGTAGTGTGTGTGTGTGTGTGTGTGTGTGTGTGTGTGTGTGCAAGTGGAATGGACATTTGCCAAGGCACGCATATAATGTGAGAGGACCCCTTTCAGGAGTCAGTTCTCTCTTCCTATGGTGCGTTTAGTAGTTAAACTCAGGCCATCATGGTTGTATGACAAGTGTGTTTATGCATTGATTCATCTGGCAGCCCTGAATATTATTTTATCATCTGGAGTTTTGTTTTATGTTCACCTACTGATAGACAACATTATTGCATCCAAGTTGTGACAATTAGAATAAATATCTATCATCATCTATTGCTGGTGCTTTGTGGCTCCACACTCTTATTCCTTTTGGGCATAATGCCAGGGAGTTGAGGAAAAGCCTCTGTGTGCTGAGAAATGCACCTTTAAGACATTCTCTGACTAGGTGGATATGTCTCCCCCGCCTTCTTTCTCAGGATCATACCTAAACCAACCTAACCTTTAATTTAATCTTCAAGCTGCAGCCCCGAGATGTGTGAGCAAGGAAGTCAGTGGGTACTAAACTGAACTAGTGGGTGGCGTCTCCTTTCCATGAGCCGGCAGTGCAGAGAGATGGCCTAGACGCTTCTTGTTAGTTTGTGCAGAGGAGCTGAGACTGGACCTGCAAGCTGCTGGATTTTATTTCTAAGTCAGGCATTTGCTTCCCCTATGGACATGGAAAGTTACTTAGTGTCTTGGCTGCAGTCTCTTGTCCATGGCAGAAGCTTGCTGTTCACCTTGGAGGAGTTTTACATGGAAGACGTCTTCGTTTCTGGGTAGCTGCAATACTCGCCATGAAATCCCATTCTGAACCTTGCCATTCACCCATTTAACGAGCATATGCTGTCTGCCAGGTTGTGCTTCAAGCTCTAAAACTATACTCACAAGAAACGAACAGTGGCCCACCTCTTGTGGAGCAAGTAATAGTCTGCCTCCAAGAAGATCTGTAGGGACCATAAAGGTTGATGATTCTGCTTCCAAATAATTATAATCAATCATGCAAATACCCATGTGTCATATCACAACATTGACCAGCCATGTTCCCTTAAACAGGTACATAGCAATATGTACAGTTGAGTAACAAGCAACCATTCAATGTAAAAATTAAAAAAGAAAATAGATGAGCAACCTGGCCTGGGGTGGAGCAGTTGTGAGTGTTAGAGCACCAGGCATTATCCCAACTCTAACATCGTCCCTTCCCCATATGCCTCTGCTTACAAAGCAGGTTATCTAGAGAGTGTCCAATGGCCTGCCCTGGTCCTTCTGGCATTGCCTAGCTTAGGGAAGCTGGCTGAGAGTCATCTGGAAGGTTCTTGAGATTGCCATTCCACCTGTGCAAGATGGAAGCTTGGAGTAATGGTCCTGTGGAAGGATAGCAGTGAGTGCACCAGGCCAGGGGAAAAAAAAAGCTGCTGCAGTGGGGAAATGACTCAGTTGGTAAAGCACCTGGAGCCCAAGCATGAGGATCCTAGATCCAGTACCCAGTACCCACACAAAAGCCAGTGCTGCAGCACACATCTGTGACCACATCTCTAGGGGAGAAGAGGCAATCGTCTCTCAGGGACTCAAAATGGGCCAGCCAGTCTAGGCTGATAAGTGAGCTTCAGCTTCGGTTAGCCATCCTTTCTGGAAACAGGAAGGAGGGAGCCATTGAGAGAGGCATCCAGCACCAGCTCTGGATCCACACACACACGCATACATGAATATACACCTAAGAACATTGCTATGGGAAAAGCTTCTGTATCACGCCAAAGCGTGAGTGTGTTTAAGGTCAAGTTATAGGTGATAAGATGGCAGCATGTATCTATGAAACCCCTACACATGCACAAGCTCTGCCATTTAAAAATTTCCAAGCAGCAAGGGCTGAACCAAGTGACAATGATGACAAATTATTCTCTGAATTGACTCTAGCATATGACACAATGGCTGCCCATTCTCTCAGCCTCAGAAACCTTAGTGATTAGGAAATAACACATTCATCCAGCTAGCTACATAGACTGTTCTTCAGCTCTGTTTTCACTGTCTGAATCCCTTCTTTGGTCCATGGGGTCCTTTAAATTCCATGGCCCAGGCTTCGGACACAACACTGACCTCATTACAACCTTTGACATCAGGTTTCCTTTCTCTTTGTTTTCCCATATGCTTTGCTTTTCTCCTCCCTCCCACTCCCTCTCTCTCTCCCTCCCCTGGTCCCCCCATCTCTCTCTCTCTCTCTCTCTCTCTCTCTCTCTCTCTCTCTCTCTCTCTCTCTCTCTCTCTCTCTCTCTCTCTCTCTCTCTCCACTGCAGTCCCCCTGCAGTCCCCCTCTCTCTACAGTTCTCACAGGAACTTCTCCTTGCCTCTGTCCAGGCTCTCAGCTCATTGTCTGACATCCCAGAGACTTCCGTTTCAGAAATTCCCACCCACCATCCTTGGCTTTTCATTCTCTCCATGTTTCCTCATCTCACATTTCCTACTGCTTCTTCTGTACTTCATCTTTTGCTGGACATTCGCAAATAATAAAAACCTTTGCAGCACTGACTTCTGCCTTCCTCCATCTGAGTCACTCCACCCTCACCCCACTGCTGCTAGCCCTATTCAGAGTCTTGGAGTCCCTCACTTTTATACTATAGCCACCTCCTGGACTCCAGTCCATACTTATCAATCTAATGTGCATCTCATGCTCAAATTGAGAGTTCTGTTGGTATTATCCCGGTCCCATCTCTTTTAAGGCCATGATCTCAAATATTGTACTAACTGAAGAAATGGGTGCAGTGAGTTTGTGGTAAGAAGTATCAGCTTTGGGGCTAGGAAGGCAAAGGAGTGAGTATGTTCCAGCTGAGAAAGCATGGGAACATGAGTTCGAATCCTCAGCAAACAAAAAAAAAAAAAAAAACCCTGGATGTGATGTCAAATGCCTGTATGTAATTCTGGTGCTAGGAGGATCCTTGGGGCTCAGTGGCAAGCCAATATAGCCAGTCAGCAAGTTCCATGTTCAGTGGGAAACCTCTGACCTCCACATACGCACACACAGGTAAACACACTCACATCCACATGTATACGTACTTGCCTGCGTATACCCCTTCATACACAGAGACTTGTTATGACCTGTAGTTCAAGAACAAAGCACAGCACAACCATTTATCTTCTTGAGGTTATGACTCCCTACCATTAAAAAAAAATTGACAATATCTTCTGTCTCGGGTATTTGGAATATACCAACAAATGGTCAAGATAAAGACTAGGTGGTGAATAAGTAGCTCACCTTATAGTTACAGCTGTTGACGATCCCACCTTTAGGACCATTGATGGTTTCTTCTAAGATGCTGAGAGCTAAGGTAGCTGTTGATTTTTTTCCACCATATTCTGCTTATATTGCTTCCTCCAAGTAGGAAATCTTGCTTAACATACATACACACACACACACACACACACACACACACACACACACACACACACACACACACACACCTGGGAAGCTGCATCTAGAAGCTCTTCTAGTTATTAAAATGCCATGTATCCTGGGAAAGATGGTTCAAGAAGTTATTAACACATTAGTGTGAATTGATTGAAAGACCAGAAACAAAACCATTTGATAATGTCAAGAACACTTGTACCCAAAGGGTTGTACAAAGATACCATCCAAAAATATAAGCTAAATCTCAATGCCCTACAACATCTCCTCCCATGAATGAAGGAGAACACTTTATAAAACAATGATTCAGTTATTACCTGGGGATGCTTGGGTGCTGGCTTTGGAATAAAGGTCTTGGCTAACCTTCATTAACCTTGGCTAATGAAGGCCTAGATTTCTGTTCTGCTTCTCCTTCCACACTGCATCAGCAGTTGGAGATCTCAATATGGCATTCTAGTCTCTTGGCATTATATCTTAATTGTGTTTACACTGTGATTTTAAGTTTATTGCATACAGTCTCTTAGATGCATACTTCCACTTATAGGGGAAAATGTTTATAAGCTACCTAAAGTAACAACAGGAAAGAAAGTGGGAGAATAGAGGAGTGTATTCTTTTCAGCTCAGGTGCAGTCTGGGAAAATTAATTGCACTGTTTTGCCTAGAGGAAATATTTTATTGCTTGGGGAAAATCAAATGTCAGCCTTTTCTTATTCAAGATGTATTCATTGTTAGGACTAGGAGATTTTTCCACAAATAAATATCTCTAAGGTTGTCAAACCACAGGTACTAACAAAGGAAATCAAACGAAACACCATTTATCAACACTCTCGCTCTTATTCATATTCTGGAAAGTTTCCCCCACTCTAAAAAAATTCATGTCAGGAAAATTGCTGACCATGTCATCTTAATTTCTCCTCTTCCTTTCTTCCCATATCCAAAGGCTACTACAGACAGCATCATACACCACACCACAGCACCATGGGCCTGTTATCCAAGCATGCCAGGGGCTGTGTGACAGGTTTTGTAGGGTGTTCGTAAGGATAAAGGGGTTATGTAGCGTCCTTGTAGGGGACTCTCTAAAATGTCAGCCTGAGAAAGTCTTTTCCAAAGCTGAATTGTCCTCTGCAGCGTAGGTGATAGGAGATGGTGACAGGAAGAGACATAATGGATATCTGAAGACGGCAATAGCAAGAAAAAAATGAGGCTCGCCAAAAAGGAAGGCTTAGTAAAGCAGGTAGCTGAGGGGTATGATAGAGTGCCAGATTTGAAAGTTGAGATCTGACTCTCCTCCCAACCTTCCATCTTACAGGGGCATGTAGTAGGTATTCTTGAATCACTGAATGAGCCAAATAAAGGTGGTGATACAGGGGTAACCTCTTCCACTCTCCAGCCATTTCCAGTTCACTCACTCTAACCATGAATGGTTTTTCTTTAACTTTAATCTCATCTCTCTTCAACCAAGCATATTCTCCTAGCCACAGCGTCTTCCCATCTTACCAATGTAGTGGTACTAGACCCCAAAAACATGTTTTCCATGTACAAAGGGTTTAGATGACTGACTTATTTAGAATTTGTAGATATTTCTGAGCCTCCGGTGCAAATGGCTTCCTTCACTTCTGACTGCATCGCAGTGAAGTAATGCCCTTCAGATAGGACAGTGTCTTTGAACATTCTTTATAAACTGTAAACACAAAATGTGTAACAATAAAGGGTCTCTTACTGGAGACAGGTTAAGATAAACATAAAAGCAAAATGTGAAGGGTAACTAAGAACAGGTAAACTCAATGATAACATGGACACTTAAAGACAAGACCTCACAACGCAAAGCAGACAATATTACTGAGAAGGTCTAGTCACGATAATTAACTTGAACTTTGAAAATATTCACTCCTAACCACCCTGGCACCCTGGAATCCTGAGGGCCTCCCTTCCTGATTAGTCACTTTCTCACCACTTAATTCAGAGCAAGAAGAAATGTCTTAAGTCGTCAGAGGCTACGTGCATCTTCTTAGAACTCATTAGGAGTCACCAATGCAATGCCCCTGGCCATTGGAAGAAGATGTTTCTACTTGATTCAGATGCCATTTAGCTGTTTCCTTCTCTCCCAGCTTCTCAACAATTCCCTGGGCAGGTCAATATGGTCTTGAGAAATCAGTGAAAATGATGTGGAGGGAAGTTTTTTATCCTTTATTTGGTGAGTTTTGGAGCATCAAAAAAAAGTTCTCTGACATCAGCCCTTTAAAAAAAAAAAAAACAGCAGCAGATGGGAGGTATTTTCCACCCCTCTATGGTCCCCCTCAGCCCTAATCTACAAATACAAGTCTGCCAGGCTCTCTCCTTTGCTATAAGGAAATCTGCCATGGGCCTCAGGCCATCAAGGAGGCAGCACATTCATGGTATATGCTCCCTGGCTGCTGGTGCAGCTGTACCAGCTGTGATACTTAGTAGCAGCCCACAGCCATCACCATCATGATAATTATGTCATTAAGACCTAGCATGAGGCCAGCATCTTTTGGTCATTACTGTGTAGGAAGGCATATGAGACCAAAGTGTATACAGAATGACCAAGTTTCTAGTCCTTGCAGGCTTAAAGCATAGGCCTGCCTGATTACCTCATGCATTCTGGGAAGCTTCCTGAGCAGAAGACACTATCAAAGCACAGAGTGTTAGATAAGTGGTCCCTTTGAAATCACACTTAAGTACAAATGATTTGGCTAGTATTTATGATGAGCCATCAGAGCAGATCAGCTGAGGTGCCATTGTGAAAACCACTGTATAATCAGGGCTTTCGAAACAGCCTAGAAGAAAGAATGGAAGTGACTCAGCTCTAAGGATGTGTCACTAGAAAATACAGGGATTGTATTTGCCTCTGCTTGTCTGCATACACTCTGCAATCCCCCAACCACACACACTTATATCATGATCTAAAATGTATATTGACTCCAGTTGTCCCGCCCCCTCCAAGAAAAAGCAGCTTCAGATGCTCAGGAGAATGGAGTTAATACACAAACATCATTTGTGTTTCATCCCTCACCTTAAACCACCTCCCTTTACCCTGATGCTTCAGCATATTTGTCCAGCTTCTGCTTTGTTTCCTGCTGCAGCCGCTTGACACAAACCTCTCCTGTTTGTGGCTGGGCCAATCTGCACTTTCCTATATTCCTTACTTCAGAGCTTCTGAGATGGACCCTTTTATGATTTTTCTCATACTTTGGAGCAATTTTCTCTCTCTTTTTTAAAATATTTATAGCAGCTTCATTATTTTTTTTTAAATTTACATTGCATGTCCTCAACTGTAATCCTCTCTCTTATCTTTCTGTTCCCACCCTCCCTCCCTCTTCCTCTTCCCTAGACCTCTGACAAGTAGGGACCTCCTCCCCCACTGTCTGACCAGAGCCTATCAGGTCTCATCAGGATAACCTGCATCCTCTTCCTCTATGTTCCCACAGGGCCTCTCCACCAAGGGACAGTGATCAAATCTCTTGGGCATCAGAGTTCATGTCAGAGGCCGTCTCCCCACTCTCCCCTCCCCCGGGGGACATCTAGGTTCTTGGCTTGCAATGTCCAGATCCTTCAGCCTTGACAGTCTCCTTATGGAGCTTCTGACAGCCCCCTATCCTTCCATCCCCCATCTCTTCCATACAACTCAAAGCTCTTAACCAAGAGTCCTAGCTTTGAGACTCAGTATCTGTCCTGATACCCTGCTAGGTAGAGTCTCTCAGAGGACATCTATGTTGGCCTAATATCCACTTATAAGTCAGTTTATAACATGCTTTTTGGGTCTGGCTTACCTCACTCAGGATGATTGTCACCAAGCCAAATATCCCAATTAAAAAATAAGGCTTAAGCCAAACAGAGAATTCTCAACAGAAGAATATCGAGTAGTTGAGAAACACTTTAAAGAAATGCTCAACCTTTTTAGTCATCAGGGAAATGCAAATCAAAATGACACTGAGATTCCATCTTACACCCATCAAAATGGCTAAGATCAAAAACTCAAGCAACACCACATGCTGGCAAAGATGTGGAGAAAGAGGAACACTCCTCCATTGCTGGTGGGAGTGCAAACTTACAGGACCACTTAGGAAATCAATCTGGCGCTATTAGAAAATTGCTAACAGTGCTACCTCACCACCCAGCTATATCACTCCTGGCCATATACCTGAAAGATGCTCCACCATACAACAAGGACACTTGCTCAACTATGTTCATAGCAGCCTTATTCATAATAGGCAGAATTTGGAAGCAACTTTCTCTTCTTAGGTGTACATCCATGTGTATAGCTATGTGATTGATGCTTGCATTTCTCACTAGGTTATCACCTTCGATTTCCACTCACCACCTAGTGCACTGCCCAGTGTAGCCTGTGATCAGTAAACATTGTCTGAAAGATGGACAAGAAGGAAGGACAGAATAAACTCTTTGGTTTACATTCTTTTGGGGAATTTGGGGGGGGGTTTTGTTTTGTTTTTGTTTGTTTGTTTTTGTTTTGTTTGTTTTGTTTTTGTTTTGTTTTGTTTTGTTCTTTGGAACTCTAGTTCTCTTGAGAACTTTGAAATGCTAAACTCATTTCCTTCTAATTCTAAGGAATAACAAAGGGAAGGAGTATTAACATGGAGCAGTTGGAAAGTCCTGTAGCTTCACTGACACAAGCAGTTTTCACAGATGAGTTCTAGTGCACTAACATGTTGACATAAGAAGACGTTTTCAGTTGTTACCTTCAACTTTCTTGTATAAAAACAAATCTCCACATCTCCTCTCCTCGGCCCTTCCCTGCCTTCTCTTTGTTTCTGTCTGTCTCTGTCCATCTGTCTCTGTCTCTTTCTCTCTGTCTGTCCCTGTCCATCTGTCTGTCTCTTCCTCCCTTTCTCTGGTTTTCTTTGGGGTTTTTCTTTTGATTGTTTTCGGTTTGTTTCATTTGGTTTGTTATTGGTAGATGGTTTCTGCTCGGATATAGGGGATTTTTATCATTTTGGTACAAGCTACCCTAGTGCTCTACCACTGGGTCACACCCCAGCTTCTTTTTCCATGTCATCCTGACTCTACATATGTAAACCACTAGCTTTCCACTTACTTTCATAAGTGAATTCTGCTTTCATTCATCAACTCCAAATCCAATTTAAAACTTCCTTCATTCATGACCCCCTCTGAGGACCAGTCTCAGCTGAGTCTGAGTAAGAATGTGGCAAATGTGTGGCAGTGCTAGAGAGAGGAGGGTATCTTTTTTTAATTGAGCTAGTGTGTGTGGTCTAGAATTGCTTCATTCTCCTCCTTGGTACCACCATGTGCTAACAGGTTAATATTTGATGCTTCTGAGAGGGATGTGCAGGGGTTTGTCTGCTCCCTGTCTTCAGCCATATGCCAATCTCATTTCTGGGGCTGCATCTGCAAAGCTTTGGCTGTAGTGACCTATACCAGTATCAATCTTCTGGCTAAGGGTCCTGCAAGGTAGCAATAGCTTGGCTTCCTTCCTCAGTACAAACTTGACTCACTTGTAAGCCGTGTGCCTCTGCCACAGAAGACAGTGACCATGGTGAAAGAAGTTCCTTAGATGGCCCTCTCCTGCCTCCATGGCTTTCCATTTCTCTTGTTTTCTAGATCTACCCAACTAGGCATAAAAGATGATTCCACTAGTTATCTGCAAAGTACTCATTCAAGAAAACGGGGAAGGGAATGAGACGCCATACACACACACACACACACACACACACACACACACACACACACACACCAGTTTCCCTCGGTGGTTTTCTTGAAGGGGAATCTTGAGAAAGTACCACAGAGAACCCTGAGAAAAAGCACAGTGGCCTCATCCTCAGCTGATATGAAAGGAAGCATGGAAGGCTTTCTTCTTTCCATTAGTCACCCTTGGCTTCTGTCCTGCCTTTGTCCGTCTATGTACCTGGTAATGAGGCCTGCCTTCTGAGCCTCAGGAAGAAGCCAGCTGGACACGCTATTTCAGAAGGTGCCTTGGGGCAATGGAAGTTTGGCGTTTGCAGTATGCAAAGTTGGAGAGATAGTCCCCATCATGCAATCATGAGGAAATGTTTGGATTCCTAGCACCCACATAATAATCCAGATGCAGAGGTACACACCTCTAGTCCTAGGGCTGGGGAGGCAAGGCAAGAGGACCTCTGGGTCTCGTTGGCCATCTGCCCTAGCCTAGCTAAATTGGTCACCCTCTGTGAAGTGCCTGTCATAAGAATCAAGATGGGTGGCTCCTGAGGTTGCACAAGCACACACTTGCACACACACATGCACACATGCCGCTGTGTGTCCATTAGTGCTTAAACCAATCTTAGGAAGGACTGCTGTATACCTCTGAGTATTCAACATCTCTTCCTTGCTCTCACTATAAATCCACCATGTTCGTGGGAGAGAGACTGACTTGGCTTAAGAGGTTCTGCAGTGAAATGAGCCTGGCAAGCTCTCATCTCAACAAGGTTTGTGTGGCTTCTCATCCAGTAAAGGAACCCTCAGAAGATGTTACAATAATCCAGCATTCATCTTTATCTGTGGTTATGAAATAGAGACACTGACAAAAAAAAGTCAACTAAAAACTAAAATTGGAATTTGGTATAGGATGGCTATAAATATTCTTTATTGGGAATTGGTTTTTCAACATTTAAAATGAACTCAGTAAGGAGGTAGCTTGACGTGCACCTGGGTCCCTTGCTCTGGCCCTGGTTTTACCCCAACTCCCCACTCCTTTTCTGTCTCTCTTGTTCTAGTTTGTTCTGGCCATTGTCTCAAGCTTGTCACTCGGGGGATGGCCTGGTGGCATGTGTATATCATCTTTTCCCTCTGAGCCACAGTTTGGGGGCCTTGGCTTTCATTGCGCCTGGGTCAGAGTATATGTAGTGGAGGCCAGAGGAAAGTGCTCTAGGCCAGTGTGCAATGCTTTCTTCTGGAATGAAGGAGCTTGCAGGAGGAAAATATGTGTGACCTGGTGTGGCTGGTCTACTCAGAACTCTCCCAGCAAGGCACTGTTTTGCATCCCTGTGTCTTACACATCTCAGAGACTCAACTCTGCAGCAAGACCCACAGATACCATCCTAGACTATTCTTGCCTCCCTCTTGCATTCTTAAATGAATTTGATAACTTTCCATTTTTCCATACGTGTCTCTTTCTGGCCTCAAATTATTTCAGATCCAGGCCCAGCTGGTGACAGTGGAAAAGACTTAATAGGTGGAGGATTAACACAATGAAGTTAAGCCTCTGGCAGTCTACAGCTTACTCTTTGCCACCATAAGCACATGTCATCAGGGCAGTGGACCTCTTGCTTCCCTGAGGTCAGCATCTGCAGCTGGGTCTCACAGTGCTACGCTACTGACATTTTAGACTGGCTAATGCCTTGTTGTAAGGGTCTGGCCTGGGAATTACAGGCTGTTGAACAGGATTCTTAGCTTTTCTCACAGAGAGTGTATTAGCACTCTGTCCCTCAACTGGGACATGAAGCATTTCTCCAGACTTCTGTGTAACCACTGGACAGGGGTGAGGGGACTGTATCCTATCTCCTACCCAGTGAAAACTACTGACATATGGAAATTGTACATTTTTATAAGAATAGCCCTACTCTTCATTAGTATCAAGTCCAAATCTTGAACTGAGAAAATACGTCAGTAAAGTGCTTTCCATACATGCTTGATGACCTAAGTTTGATTCCCAGGACTATACTGAGAAGAAAAAGAAAAAGAAAACAAGCCAGGTTCAGAGGTACATGCTTAAAGTCCAGACTCTAGGGAGAAAAAGCAACAGATACCATGGACTTGCTAGCCAGCCACCCTGCTCTACTTTGTGAACTCCAGGCCGGTAAGAAGCCCTGTCTCATTCAATCAATAAATAAAAGCAAAAAAGGCCAGAGGAATGACACCTAAGGTTGATCTTTGTCCTTTGTGCACACATGTATGCGCACACACACATATACACATACACACATACAAAGTTAAGAGTTTTTTTAATAGCAAGTGTGGGCAGAAGGATTGAGTAGCAAAATATGATACACTCTTATGAATTGTGACAACTGCTGTCACAGCTTGCGTTGCAGCCTGCCTCTGAATTCCTGCAGCCCTGCTCTTCTGATAAGAACTTGAAAGTTACTATGGGATTAATCACTCCTGAGCATTTTCAGGAGTAGTTCCAACCCATGGAGTTCTCCAGTGTTGGCCAGTTTAAAATGCCAGTGTGTATTGACTTAGAGATTAATTATTAATGATAGGGAAGCTTATTAATTTTTTAGAATTTTTCCTCCTTGGGTGCTTGTCTGACTCCCTAGAGAGAGAGCCGAAGATTCCTTCCAGCCATTCTACATCAAAGCCACAGGCTGTCACCCAGGGTGTTATCTTGTTCTGTGCAGGCTGGCTGCATATGTTGACTCTAAATTTTTTAATCAGGCAATTTTGAAGCCAACTGCACATGTCAGGCTGTGGGGACAGAATCCATTAGACACTGGTTGAAACCAGCAAGGGCTTTGTGTCACCATGATTTGATATGTCGATGGTAGAATTTTCCAAGGAGAAGTTACAGACATACATGGACTGGAGATAGATGAGCAAAATGCCCACAAAAAGGGGGAAACATATCAACAAGAAGAAAGACTTCTGTGTGCTCCTCTCAGCTTTCAGAAGACTTTGCAAATCACTTTAAGTATCTCAGTTTCTTCAATCACTCTTGTATGTTATCAGATAAAAATCAATACATAAATGTCTCAATTATCCTTAATCAATATACTTGAGAATTATGAACATTATGTTTGATGATAGAACACCAATGAAGAACCAGGAGATAGCTCACTCGGTAAAGTGCTTGATGGGTAAACATAAGGACCTGAGTTTAGATTGCTAACACCCTTACACATGCCTGCAACCCTAGTCACAGGAAGGGACTTGCTGGCCAGCTAGTCTGTTGCAGTTGTTGGACTCCAGGCTCAGTGAGAGACCCTCTCTCAAAGGGTAAGACAAAGAGGAATAGGGAAAAATGAACAACATTTACCTTTGCCCCTCCCCAACTAGAGACACAGAGACAGAGAGAAACAGAGACACTGAGAAAAGTTGAAGCAGAGAGGATAATTTTTCAATTAAGCAAAAGCACATGAGCCAATTTAGAGTAGTTAGAGCTCCTTGTTACACTGAGGCCACCCAGCTGATGCAGATGGAACCTCTGGTGAATCTTAGGCATGTGCTGAGCTATACACATAAATATCATTTGGGCTTGAGCTTTGCTTCATGCTAAAAGTATTTCTCAGTAACGTGCCCCCCCCCTTCTTTCTAACTTAGGATACAAGAAAAGTCTTGTTGCAAAGGGCAGGGCATTGACCTGATATGGATGTTTGCCATAGCGTTTTGGTTTTTTTTTTTTTTTTTTTTTTCTAAGACAGGGTTTCTCTGTGTAGTCTTGGTTGTGCTTTGTAGACCAGGCTGACCTCAAACTCACAGAGATCCACCTGCCTCTGCCTCTCTCAGTGCTGGGATTACAGGTGTGGGCCACTTTACCCAGTTTGGAATAGCTTTTTAAATACACAATTGCAGATCTGAATTTGTTTTCCTTGTGCAGGTGAAATCTTTTTTATAGTGAGAGTTAATAGGGTCCTTGGATACTTGTTTGTTCTTTTCCAGATGTTACAGAATTGTAGGGGAGAGAAAATCTGTTACAATTCCTGCAAAGCTTTGTCTCTAAAAGAGGCATTCTCCTGGCCAAGGAAACTCAGTTTGGGACACTTTAAAGATGCAAGGCATTGATGAATGAGCTGTCTGATCCTAAACTGGCTTCACACAGAAGCAGTCAGGGTCTTCATTACAAATGAAATGTCAAGGGATAAGAAACCATCTGTTTTATTGGTGGTCAATCACTCAAGAGTTTCTCAGCCTGGACATTCAGATCCATTAGGAAAAAATAAGATTGCAAGACCCTAAGGCCATCTTGACTTGGACTTCCACCATGCCACATGTGTACAGTTCAGTCGATACTGTTTTAATTTACACTGGGCAAATTACTGCTTGTCACAGGTTTCTCTGTCAGAAAAGACCACTGCTGTCTTCAGATTCTGGCCTCTAAGTCCAAGTCCTATTTGCCTTTCATGATGCAAGTTTACTCATTTGATGCCACGTTTCCCTGAGCTTGTTTGAGTTGACATAAAATAGTATGCACAGGCCAGATGATCTAGAAATTCTCTGATACTCAAAATAGTCTATACTTTAAAATGCTTGAACATGTGGCTACTTTAAGTGGTGTTCTCATAGCAGAGCTCTTAAGGTCAGGATCACATGATGGTTCTACCTTAGATTCTCCCTGTCCCTGTTTTCCTGGCCCTGGAAGCCACATGCTGACATATTCAAGGCATAAAATCGGGTGTCCCCACCTGCCCATCCTTGAGTGATTATGTTTGAAAGAGCGCTCTGTAAGCAGAAGTGGACAGGTGGAGGAAGCAAGTCTCTACGTTAAACCCCTAATAGCTCAAGTTGATGTCCCAGAGGGATAAATTACCCTCAGCTTGTTAGCTCATTTTGCTCTGACTTTACTCTCTTCTGTATGTACTGAAGTCTTCAGTGCGGCCCTGATTAGTGTTGCTTATGACTGATGTGGGATTATTGACCTCGGCTTCATAAAACACACAAAGTCTTCCAACTTGTTGAATGTGGTGAGAGTTAGATCTTGACTTATTCTAACGAACAAAAACTGTCAGAATAAGTGTGTCCCTTGTGACTTTGATGTCACACTTTGTCATAATCATCAAGTGTCTAACAAATGCTGCTAATCCATTAGGGAGTTCTTAGTTGTTCTTCAGCCGTCTAGAAGAGAGCCCAGAACCTTGCCCTTCCATATTACCTCCTCCTTTACCCAGATACTTTTTTTTAAAAATCTATGTGCATGCTTATGTATGTGAAGGTACATGTGCACACATGTCTGAGTGTGGAGGTGAGGGCAACCTTAGGTATCATCCTCAGAAACACTGTGGCCCTCCCTTGAGAAGATGTCTCTCACAGCCTGGACCACACTAATTATTCTAACCTGGCTGGGCAGGAAGCACCGAGGAGCCTCCTGTCCCTGCCTCCCCAGATTTGGGATTACTCCCATCACTACCATATTTGGCTTTTTAAACTGTGAGTCCTGAAGATTGGATTTAGATCCTTATTCCTCAAGGCAAGGGCTTTACCAGCTGAGCCACACCCCTGACCCTGTAGTTGAACAACAATCAATAAGAGAATCTGTTCTGCTTAGGTACAGATTTGATACCGGAAACTGATTGGTATCAAAATTAGCTGGTTGTGACCTAGGTAAAACATTATACAGATGGAGCAGGTTCAATTCATACAGTTACATAAGTTGGGCGTGGGGGTGGGGCAGATGCAGGCAGATTTCTGTGAGGAACATAGCAAGTTCCAGCCAGTCACTGCTATGTAGTGAGACCTTGTCTCAAAAGACAAGTTTTTCCCCTTGATAAATCATCCCTATTTGTTTCTTTAAAAAACCAAAAAAGGATATCAATTTCCTTAGTTACTCATCTCTCACCACACAATGGAAATGTTCAGTAAATGCATTTGGGAGGGCAGTGTAGGGGAGGGGTAGTATCTTTAAAACAGGGTGTCATTGATCTGGATTTCACTATGTATCCCAGCCTGACCTCAGACTTATAAGGACCACCCCGACACCACCTCACCCCCGCCCAGCCTCTCAGGTCCTAGGATATCAGCCATACATCACTATGCCTAGCGTTGGCTATGTCTTGATAGTAAGTGGGGTGGTAGTATTCTCCACCTACTGATGTGGAAACAGACTCCCACCTCTACTATTCACATCAACTGAGTCAGTTATCCTCTGCCCCTCTGCCCAGCAAGGATGTGTATGCTTAGACCATCTGCATTCCAAATTCCATTTAAGAACTATTTTGAGATGTCACATACCCCACAGTCAGTGCTTAGGCACAGAAATCCTAAGTAAATGTAATTCCCTCCATCTTAAGTTTAACTACAGAAATACCTCCTGCTTGCCTACCATATATGTATCAGTAACTGGTGATTTTCACAGTGAACTGGACAGTGTCTTTCCTTTCAGACACAAGAAACAAACCACACTAAGGTGATGAGTGTAGAAGGGTGTGAAGCCAGGGGTCCCAGAGGAAATGGCCTTGGCCAGAACCAGTAAACTTGTCGGAGGCAGCATCAAGGGTAGAAGTATAAGTGAATGATTTAGTGTTAACTAGACCAAGACTATAGTGCAGGGAAGGCAGGCTCACTGGCCAGGGCGTCAAGAAAGAATGTGGTCCAGCTAGAAGTGCAGAGCGACTTGAGCCTGGACAGCAGGATAGAGTGTATAGATAGAGGCTGGAAAGCTCCGCCAGAGGCTGGTGGTGACAACTCCCTGAGCTTTGGTGAGTATCTCTATAAGCACAGAGAATGGAAAATTACTGGAGAGTATGGGGCCAGAGGAAATGTATGTCACAGAAAGAGGAGCACACTGTTAGGCAGAGGGTCCACTCCTTTATGCCATCACCAGGAGCTGTGACAGAGCAGACTCTTGAAACTCTTGAATCTATCCCCGTATGTACTAAATCCAAACCCCAGGGCAGAGTCCTGGATCCTCTCAGAAGCTTCTCTGGATGATTGTGGTGTGCTGAGTTACCTCGGGATTTGGGTAGAGCTCCTAATGTGTTCGTTCGACTCCTTAGAGTCACGTGGAGGGTTAAAAAGAAACAGATGCTTTCATGCTGATTCAGGATGTCCGCCATGATTTTAGTGCAGCCTGGCCATCAGGATTGCTTTTTAACTCTCTTAGCTGCAGATCCTTGCTGCATCAGAGGGAAGCAAGAGAGAACAGATATGGTGCTATTGTGGACCAAGGGAGAGAGATGGCAACAGTTCCCAGAGAAGTTTAAGAAGGGCTGCAAAGATCAAAACAGGAGCGGCCAGCCCTCATGCCCTAGATCCCACCTTCAGACAGTGCCTGGTTCACTAGGCATAGAATGCTGCACTCCAACCAAATGGACATGCCCACTCTCTTCTTTGAGTGGCATCAGCTTCTTGCACTGTCAGGATAGTATAATATCAGGATAGAAAATGTCTCTTAGTCCCAGCTCTGAAAATCTCTAAGATGATCCATTAATCAAAGCAAGAAGCAAGCGGAAGGAAGGCAGAGAAGGGAAGAAGGGAAAGAAAAGGGAGAGGGGAAGGGAGAGGGACAGGGGAAGATGAGGGAGGGAGGGAGGGAGGAAAGGAGGGAGGAAGGGAGGGAAAGACAGAGGAATAAGGTAGAGTGGGGTGGTATCTTCCATGCTGTATTAAAACCAGTCCCTGGCCTAAGTAATTCCCGATTGCAGCTGTAATTTTGTAATTTCTCATCATTTCAGTGCCTCATGCTGAGCACTTTTGGAGGACCACTGTTCTTCGTTTTTACAACAAACCTGTGCTGTTGGCATTGGCACTTTTAGGACTCCTGCTCTGAAAAATAGGCTTTAACAGGCAGCTCAGTAGATAGCCTAGTGCTACAGAGCTCTTAGTGCCAGCAGAAGGCTTTTAGGGCAGATGTAACTAGTTACATTCAAAAGCTGTTCAAAGGAAATCCCTACAGCTGATCTGATAGGGGTAGGAAACCTAGGACAAGTGATACCTCATGCCTGAGATACAGGGCTAGCTGGTGACACTCCTGAAAGGGCATGGTTGCCATAATTGCAGAGGGATTCTTGAAGAAAGATGACAAGGGCAGCTCTTAATGAAACAGCAGCTAGATATGGAAGAAGAGGGGGATCCTAGGCACCAGGTGAGTAAGAGTCTCTGAGTAGGAAGCAAATAAAAACAGAATCCCCGCCCCCAAATTTAACTGTTAAAACCTGGCCCTCTCAGGGAACTTCATTTGGAGATCTTAGATTATTTTTACCACACTACCAGAAGCCAGCAAAGACCATGGATGGTGATTAAAAAGGAAGGGAGGTAGTTTTCTCATTGGATGGCAATAGTCTGGAGCTAAACCCTGCATTTTTACAACCAAGGAGAACTGTATTTTTTAAAAACAGAAACCTTCATCTGTTCTAGGTCTTCTCCCCAAGAGAAAATAAGCTGTGGTAAAGAAAGGCATGAGAGATGTGGTTTTTGGTGTGGGGGGGTTGCCGAGGCAGAGGGGAATAGGGCAGAAGAGGGAGGGAGGGTGGGAACAGGAAGATAAGAGCGAGGGGATAACAATCCGATGCAACATGAATAAATAATAATAAATAAAATCGTTTTTAAATCTCCTTCCTGGCAGTATCTCTTTGGGTAAATTTTATGAAACTGGGGTATATTGAATGTTCCGGGGACATTTAGCTCCATGATTTCCCCAAGAACAACAGTGGAGTGTTAGCATACTTTTAAAACACTGTTCTTATTTTGGGTTCCTTATATCTCTTTCTCCCTTTTCCTTGCCAATCCCTTTCAATACCCCTACACCAGGTAGGGGAGAAAGAAGGTTCGTGGGGAGAGGGGGCATAGGTCACTTTAGTTGCTTCCTGCTGTTTACGGTCATCAGGTTCCCAGGGGCGTTTCAGGACATCTCTGCCTTCTTCTCATCACACTGCATCAACAGTGACCAGGACGGCAGAGGGAAGCACCAGCAGCCTGCTTCTTGCTTGGAGCCCCCAATCCCTCTTTGGGCCTGGCTTCTATCCCCACTGACAAAGACCACGCCCCCACATGAGGTATTTCCCAGCTGATAAACATCACATGCCCTCTCAGGAGGCAACTCTCTGGCTTTGGGCAAACTGAAACAGCCCCCACATCCCTCATCTGGGATTAAAACAAGAACATGTTTACACATGAACCCAAACTTTCACAACAGTGGAGGCTTCTGCACATGCTTGGCTGGGGGAAGATTCTCCTGTCAATAGCTGAGACATGTGTACCTAGAGCGGGCAGCCCCACTGTGTGGACATAGGAGGCCCCACTGTGTGCTAGCAGTTAGCACTACCATCCTTGTACTGATCCTCAGATCTTGTTACTTTGGGTTCTTTTTGGGGAATCTGGGGGGTTGGTGTTTTGTTTTGTTTTGTTTTACCTAAAAGGCAAAATCTTGATCTAGCACATTAAGTACTGTTAGAATGAGAACGCATGTGTGTTGTGGACCTGACTGCTGGTGTATGTTGCATGCCCGTGCCTGTGGAAGCCAGAGGAGGATGTTAGTTATCTCCCTCAGTCACTTCCTGACTTACTTTCTGTGGACAGGTCTCCATTTCAGAAAGGCTGCCTGACCAGCAAGCTGCCAGGATCCACATGGCTCTTTCACCCAAGGCTTACAGCTCCAAGCTATTGCTTACCTGGGATTGTAGGCACAACAGCCATACCCAACTCTTTTTACGGGTTGGGATATTTGATCTCAGACCCTCAAGCTTGGGCGTCAAGCACTCTTCCCCACTGAGCCATTTCCCCAGCACCCCATCCTCCTAGGATGAGAATTTTGTAAGAGTGAATGTATGTTGACTGTGCAATGTCAAGTCCTGGCTGCTTACAGTCAGAGACAGAGACTGGCAAGCACTGTGCTCTTTACCTTATATTGGCCATCTCATTAACCTCTGATCATCCTGAGGTGGGGATTACCATCTTTATTCCCATTTTAGAGTCAAAGGAATTGAAATAAATAAATAAATAAATAAATAAATAAATAAATAAATAAATGCTAAAATGCCGAGAAGCCCAACAAATTGGGATGTGGCCCTGGGCAGTAGAGCAAGGACACCAGCTGACTCCATTTTTCAGCCTCAGCATTAAGGAGGCTGGGCAGAAAGGCATTAGAAGAATATAATGTTAAACTACAATGGCAGCTCAAACCTCAGTATGGTCTTGAGGCAGGAACTAGGGCGCGAGCATTTCCTGGTTCAGAGCTGGGTAATAGCTGTAATTTCCCAGCATGCAGTGTGCCCAGGAGGTAGCGGTCAATGGGGCAGCTTGTCTCTGAAGGAGGAAGAAAAGCATGGAAGAAAGGAGAGCCCTGCCCACTGAGAGCAATGATTGGAGGGGCACTGCCCCCTTACCTTTGCCCATTGCTACAGTTCTCAGCAGCCTCATTCTTGGACACCAGGAAGCCAGCAGTCATGCCGCAAAGTAGAAAATGAACCAAGTGAGCAGATTGAGCTACACTTGGGCCAGCAGGCAGCTGCAACCCAGCTGCTTACCAGGGGTTCTGTCTCCATCCCTTAAAGCTCAGCATTGAGGATGTGTTATCAGAACTAGGGTTACATTGCAGACCAGCAAAGTGCACCGTTCACTTGTTTCTGCAGATGCACTTTCTGGAACAGCCATTGAGCAGCAAGCCATGACAAACAAGAAGTTTACAGACAAGAGCTGTGCATCTGGCTTCCTTGGTACTTATGAGGGGCTGTGGCCAAGATACTGGTCCTGTCTAGGCCACAGTTAGTCAATTCAAACCTGTCCTTGGCAAGTCAGTGGTCCTCTCCACTCTCCAGGGACAGAGCAACCAGTCGATTTCTGGCCCAGGTGCCAAGGCATGGGTGCACAGACAAGCAGAACTACGCCCACTCCTAATCTCTAGAGCCTAACACCAGAGCAGAAATCCAAGTCTGGAGAGATGAGAGACCTGTTTGCTGCAAAGTCAAAGGATGAAGGACAAGGTTTATCTATCATGGAAGAGTGCTTCTAGCCTGCGGGCAGTGTGGCAAAGAGTATGTAAGTGAGGAGCAAGTCAACTCTTCCCAGCAAAGGCTTCAGCAGAGCATCCTGGGAGTAGGGCACTAATAAGGCCACCCCAGCTCAAGAGGAACTACACACACAACCTGAGGTCATTATATCAGCTCTAATGTTAGGGACATAGCTCAGTAGGCAGACTATTTGCTAGTAAGAACAGAGCTCTGGCTCCACCCCTAGCAGCATATAAACCACACCAGCTTACGAAAGCAGCAGGGTCAGATGTTCAAGGTCATCTTGGCCACATAGTGAATCTGAGGCCACACTGGATACAAGAGACTTTGTCTCAGAAATAGAAGGAAGTAACCAATCCTCCTTCCAGTCTCAGCTCTGGGTCATTTTCCTTTCAGCTTATTCTGAGGCTGAGAAGCATGCATGTTTCCCACAAGGCTCAGCAGTTTTTCTACATAATGCAGGAAGCCCTCTCCTCTTTCTGTTTACATTTCCTGAACATTTGAATTGTATCATCTCTTGCTTCGCTGAAGGCTGCCTCTTGACAGGAGGACTTGGAAAGAGTCAGCACTCAGCTGCCTGTGATCATGGTCACCTGTGAACAGCAGGGACTTCAGACATGCCCAGAGAAACTACAGCCAAGGATGTCCCCTATGGGAAAAATGCTCAAGGCCTCTCCTCCCAGGGGCCCCTGAGGCGATAGAGCACATTCTTGGCTAAGGTGTCCTGATGACATCTTCATCCCTCTGGAGATCTTGCAGAGGATCTGAGCCTGAATCCCTCCACCGACACAGGGCATCTGACAGCCACATGTAGCTCCAGATCCAGGGTTATCTGACACCATTTCTGCTCCAAGCACTTGCACATCTGTGGCTTTCTCTGTCTCTGTCTCTGTCTCTTCCTGTCTCTCCCTGGCTCCCTCCTTCTCTCTCTGTTCTCTCTGTGCATGCGCACGCACACACACACACACACACACACACACACACACACACACACATCTTTCTTTAGAAGATGCATATGGATCTGGAGAGGTAAATTGTTTCCACCACTCCCAACCTTCGTGAAAAAATTCCATCCATAGACATGAGAAACGTGAAGCACACGGAATTGCCTAAGGAAGTGATGTGCTCCTGGGGCATGCAAATGTGTTAACAGTCAGTCAGGACCACGAATGGGGTAGCAGGGGCAGGTTTTCCAGACTTTAGGTGACTATAGCCTAGAGCTAGTTGGAGGACCTGCAAACTAATGTCCCCCTCTGAGGTATGCCAGTCCTGGCTCTTCAGAGAATCCTGGGAAATAAAGGCATAAAGACTTCCTCCGAAGGATGGAGTTGAACAGAGAGCATGTGTCTTTGGCCTCAGGCCCAACAGTTAAGGTAAGAGCAAAGAGCTAGCATGCAGTGAGTACACACTGTAAAGTCAGGTAGCCCTGGAAACTTACCTGCTCAACTGTAAGCACAATCACCATTTGGAGCACATGATATATAACTAAACCCTCCAACCATGTTGCAAACAACACTTCATGCCATGCCAAAGCTAGGAACATCAAGGCTCAGAAAGGTCCAGAGGTCTCTTGACTCCCTTTCAGTAACAGAACTGCAAAACCCAATTTGGGCCAAGTCAGTCTTAACTTCTCTTGCCCAATATAGTATGTTGTTAGTTTCCTTTTAGTGACTATGAGAGATAAAGAGATGTCCACTTTGCAGATGAGGAAACAAAGGCTTGGTGAGATTTAGAAGCTTGCCACAGTTAGTGACACATGGAGATAGGTGGGTATATGTACCGTCTGATAGATATCAGGTCCGCATCCAAGTGGCTCTCCATGGTACCCTGCTGAGCTCACTCTCCAGACTGAATGATGCTCTCACTCCTGAGAAGAAGCCACTCAGTGATCCAGAGAAGGTCACACAACCTAAGCCGCTTGCAGCCTCTTTCAGGCACTCTTGTGGGCAGTGACACACCACTGTGGCCTTGGGTCTTCATTGCTGTGGAAGCAGAGCCTAAAGAAACAGTTGCTTTTGCCTGGGGGATGAATTAACAGAGACGCTTGCTTGACCTCTGCGAGTAGGCAGATGATTTGTCTAATTAGGTAAAGAGCTTTCATGCCCATGTTCACTGTGCACCCTAATGAGCTGTTGATATGAAAGGTTTGCCCTGGGCTTTGCTCTGCAGGAGATCTCTCCCTTCCTCAGTGGAAAAGACCAGCGAGGTAAACAGAACCCCGTTTCCATGGAAGCTCGGGCTCTCTAGCTTTTCCCTCTCAGTACTTAGAAAGGTAATTATTTGATTTCTCTTTATATTTTTGGATATTGTGCAGCAGTTAAGCATAGCCTTCTTGATCATGCCAGACTATTTTGGGGAGTTGAGTTACATTTCCCTTTCCATCTGTTCTTTAGATCATTAATTGTCTGAACAGCAGGGTCCACCTTCCGGTCACTGCTACTAATGGAAGTCCAGCAGAGCAAAGGGACTTGACCTCAGAGAAAGTGCGAGACACTGAGAGGCTAGAGAACTTGTCAGTGGTGGGAGTCTCTGGTCAGGATGGAGACCCCCACACTCACAGCAGAGAGGCATAGAGTCTCATTTGATGCCTTTGTGTCTGACTCATTGCCGCCCCATGGTGGCTCTTGTCAGAAGTGCAGCTGACATGGACCACTCTAACAATAGCACAAATGGTGGCCTTAGCCACCATTTCCTGAAGGGTTGGTGCCTGCCAAGTACCTTTGACCTGTTAATTCGCTAAGCAGCCTTGGGGAGGGTTACCCTGAATACTCAAATGAGGAGACCCAAAGCAAACAGAGGACACACAACTTGCCCAAGGGCAAGTTGCTACTAAGGGCAGAACCATGATAAATACATACCCATTCCTGTCAATCTAAGGCCACAGGCTACCCAGAAGAAATCTGCCTGTCACAATAAGGAACAAGGGCAAACATGTCTCACCTTCTAAAGATAACTGTCCACTGTCTATACTAAGTGGACCTAAGTTACAAGGTACACAGCGTGTGTGCAGAGTTGGGTTATTTGTCAAGAGCGAGCATTTCAGAAGGAGAACAGCAGGGCGTGGAAAGCCAGCCAGTGGACTCAGTGGTAGAGCATATGCAAGGTCTGGGATGTGACTTCCAGCATCACAGGAAACATGAATTAAGAAAGAAGCCAGCATATTGCTGGACATGTGCTCTCATGGAAGCCAGAAGAAATTGAAGCTCCCAGTACCCTGGGTCAGCCTTTCCTTCTGCCATCCTGGGGCTCAGTTTGCTCATCTGTAGAATGGGGATTAGTGTTCTGCCTCTTAAAGTTGTGGTGTCCCTTTTTGTGAAATGTGGAACTTTTCATATGGCTGTGCAAAGTGCTTGTCTTTCTGTGAAACTATATTGTAAAACAAAACCACCCAAATGCAGTAAGTAAAGCAATTTCCCAGAGTTTGGGTGATGCTAATAAGATTATTCATTTTAAGAGAGTAATCTTCTGAACCCAGAGTTCCTTCCCTATGGATGCCGATCAGCTAGGCTTCTCAGCATCTTTAGAAAAGGTTGTGAAACAGGTGAGAGGTCCGGAGACTTGAACAGGTACCAGTAAATACTGCACCTCCCTCCTCAGCTGTGCTGTCTTGCCCCCTTAGCTCTGCAGGGACCATTGACCTAGCCTGTCCTAGTCCTGTGTCTATTCTTCTCTAGAGACATACTTTAATTGGGGTGTGTGTGTGTGTGTGTGAGTGTGTGTGTGTGTGTGTGTGTGTGTCTATGTAAATGTATTTCACTGCGTGTGTGTGGGCAGGGGGTATCTGCAGAGGCCAGAAGAGGATGACATATCCCCAGGAGCTGGAGTTACAGGCATTTGTGAGCTCTCTGATGTTGGTGCTAGGAACTAAACCCAAGTCCTTTAAAAGAGCAGAAAGAGCGTGCGCGTGCACGTGCGCGTGCACGTGCGCGCACACACACACACACACACATATATATATAATTCACATTACATTCCAATTGTTCCCCCCTCGCTCCTATCTTCCCCTTCCCACCCTCCCTGTCTCTTCTGCTCTATTTGTCTCCCCTAGGCCTCTGATGGAGAGGGAGGCCACCTCCCATACCATCTGACCTCAGCCTCTCAGGTCTCATCTAGATAGCCTGCATCCCCTTCCTCTGTGTGCCCACAAAGCCACCCTACCAAGGGGAAGTGATCAAACTGCAGGCACCAGAGTTCGTGTCAGAAGCAATTTCCACTCCTCTGCCAATCCCCTCCACGTGGAGAAGAAACTGTCTATCAGTGAAATCTGAATAGAGGTTCTAGGTTCTCTGCATGCATTGTCCTTGGTTGGTGTATCAGTTTGTGCAGGTCCCCCTGGGTCCAGATCCTCCAGCCTTGATGGTCTCCCTGTGGGGCTCCTGACCCTTCTGGGTCCTTCCACCCACCCCACCTCCACATTCTTTCATAGGACTTTCAGCCAGCGCTCTACCCCCAACATCTGTCCTGATCCCTGCCTGGGTAGCGTTTCTCAGAGGACACCTATGTTGGGCTAATATCCACTTATAAGTGAGTATATACCATGCGTGTCTTTCTGGGTCTGGGCTACCTACTCAGGATGATCTTTTCTGGTTCCATCCATTGCAGCAAGCACTCATAACCACTGAGCCATCTCACTCTCCCACCTCCCTTTTATGTGTTCTATTATGTTGATATATTAAGGCTTTTATGATTGGAAGGGCAAATGTGTGAATTAATGAAGCTAGTTCTGGGTGAACCTTGCCTGCTCATCTTCCCCTCTGCAATCAGGTCCCACAAATTGGTTGGAGAACTCCTGAGCCCTGGTGAAACTCTGCCACTTCTGGTACTGCAGTGTCACCTCTGTGAGCACCGGCTTTTCCAATGGGATATTCAACTTTCACTCTAAACATTTCTCTCTGCTGCCTTGCAGCAACGCAACTGGATATTTCATTTGCATGCATATTTTGAACAAGATGTTTCTGAGTGGTCTAAGTAGATGCTGCACCTGGATCAGAAATGAAAATATTCAGAGGAAAAAAATTAAAAGCAACTCATTGGAGCTTAAGGGCAGCTGAGGATACTGATTCCAATGTGTGCCAATCAGAGGCAGTGATGGGGCATGGGGATTGATGATCGATCATACTGCCAATCAGAAGCAGTGGTGAGGGCTGGGACTGATAATTATGCTGCCAATCAGAGGCACCCATCAGGGGTTCTGATTGTGGTGTGACTCTGTTCATTTAGAAGAGGATTTCGAGCTGATATTCATGGGTGTCATAGTAAAAATAAAAATTTGTGATCCTGTGTAGCTGAGTGGCCAGTACCTTACCTGTTTCCATTCTACACAATTGTTCCCGGACTTTCTGCACTGCAGCGCCACACCTCCCCACTTCTCTTAGTGCTTCTTCCAGAATACTTAGGAAGGCTGTTCAACACAGCTGCTGTGGGATTGCTGCCTCAGGACACACATCCACACGTTGCAGTCCAGTTCTCATGATCAGAGCAACAGTCCCTCTCCCAAAGACAAAGAAGTACCAAGTCCTGAGTTGGTCAGGGGTAAAAATGTACAGCACTGTCTGATGAGATGACAGCCGGTAAAGCATTTATCATACAAGCCTGAAAACCAAAGCTAAGACCACATCACCACATTAAAATTAAAAAAAATCTACTAATATTCTCACATATACCAGTAACCTAAGAGAGTGCTGTGGGACCACAGGCAACCCTGGAGTCACATACACCAGCCACCTGGTGAGGTGGCAGAAACATGAACAACCCTGGAGCCCCTTGACCAGTCAGTCTAGACAACTGATGAGCTCCAGGTTCAATGAGAGACCCGTTATCAAAAGATAAGGTAGAGAGTAACCTAGGGGGATGTCTATCTCAGAACCCCACAAACATGTGCATGTGTGCACACATATAACACACTACCCATGCACATGCACACATATACTACACACATGTGCACACACATATATAAAACACACAACACAAAGTCCAATGGATAGTTTAATACAGTCTGCAAAATATCCCAAAGAAAACTAGTAAGCATGATGCTTCAGAAGTGGTACTTAAATCAGACTGAAACTGTACATTTTCATAGCACAGCTGTGCTTAAAACTTTTGAATAAAATCTGATTTTAGAGGCTAGAATTATAGTTTTGTCACTAAAATGCTTGCCATAAAGGCAGGAAAACCTAAGTTTACTCTCCAACATTCATGTAACAATCTAGGCAAGGTAGCATGCCCTTGTAATCCCAGCACTGAGGAGATTGAGATAGGAGGCCCCAGGGAACTCGTTTACCTAGCCTACTTGGTGATTTCCAGGCTAATGAGAAACCCTGTCTCAATAAAACAAGGGCATGACTCTTGAGACACAGCCAGAAGCTGACTTCTGGCTTATGCACATGCTCACACACACAGACACACACAGACACACATACATACACACACACACACACACACACAGGCATATACATTCATACAAATGTATACATGCATACATACCTGAATGTGCACAGTTAACACACTTGCATGTGGGCATACACACATGCAAGCTGCTTCATATGGATGTACACACACTTGTGTGTTCTTAGAAACAAAGGAATTTAAAGTATTTAATTGGGTAGTTAGCGGGTAGTTAATATGTAGTAAAAAAAAAGGAGGAATGCCAACCATCCTAGGTAAATGGCACTGTTTCCTGTTAAGATTTTGAGTGGCATAGCCTACTGAAGAAAGCATACCCAATTATAGCCTGAAGCCTAATGCTAGGTTTTGCCTAGAAATGAAGAGAAACTTTCCATTCCTAAAAAAGAAACTGATTTCTATGGCCTACCACTTATTGTTAATATACTTTTATTGGAGCATATTGGTGCTCATTCATTTAGAGGTCATCTGTGGCTGCTTTCACAGAACAGAACTATAGCACTGACGTCTACATCTGTATAGTGCTTTATAGAAATGTCACCTGAGCCGCCCCATAGATTTGTGGAGGGCTCCAAGGATTACATAACTAAACCCTTCATTCTAAGCATGGGCCAACTGAAACCAGAGAACCTGGAGAATTACTCCGTCGCCCCAGACTTGCTTTCCTGATTTTATGCACTAGTTTTTCTTATGAGAGGGGAGGTAGGGAAAGTTTTTTTTTTATCTTAGACCTAAGAGCAACTAATTGGAGGGTGCCACATGGTGAACTCTCAAGAGGGAATGTCTTGGGCTTACTGCAAAGGGCAGTGACTAATCTTCCATGGAGCAGGACAGAAGAACAGCTCTATATGCACTATGCCCTGTGTTTCCGGGAGATACAGTGATAGTTCCTTCCTTGCGTGATCATTGTGAGTACTTTGGCATTGGATCCCAACAGGTGTCGTATCAGACGCTCATTAGAAGCCTTTCTTTAGAGAGTCAAGTGCTTAACAGATCCTGCACAATGTGTTCAAAAGCCCAGTTACCATGCTCTAACTGGAAAATAGTCATTTGCAATTTCGCTCATGTGTTGGCTATGAGATTTGTTTTTAATGAAATAAGTTCATGGATCAAGGTGGGGGGTACAGAGTGGTATAAAATGAAAAGTCACATGTTTATTCCCTTTTATGGCCTAAACTAAGAATCTCTCTGTTTGTATGTTTGTGTTTTGTGCAGCTGGACAATCCAGATGAGCAGGCAGCCCAGATCAGACGAGAGCTGGATGGACGTCTCCAAATGGCAGACCAAATAGCCAGGGTAAGGAACACCACGGGCTCTTCACTGGGACCAGGCCACGGACCCACCCAGGAAGTGCACTGACTATTAGGCCTTCAAACGATAGAGCAGAGGGGCTGGAAACAGAGCTCAGTTGGTATGCAGCCCTGGGGTCTATCCTCAGCCCTGCATAAAGCAAACCAGAAAAGGTCCTGAACACCTAGAGTGCCAGCAGTCTTGACGCAGAGGCTAGAAAATCGGGAGTTCAAAGTGATTCTTGGTGACATAGTAAAATAGAGGCCAGTCTTGCCTTCATTCTGCCAAAGAAAGTGGCAGGAAGAGAAAGGGGAAAGGGAGAGGAGGGGAGGGGACGGAAGGAAAGGGCAGGAGACAATCCTTGGTGGTTCCAATAGGCCCTGGTGAGTATATGGCTTGCTGTGACAAATACCCAGTTGCCATTCTAAAAGCCAGAAGTGCCCAGCTAAAAGAGAACTTCAGAATCCCACAGCACGACCCCATACCTCCAGGTCAGTATAACAGCTTTCAATGACACCCAAGACTCTGAGGCAGCAGAATGTGCCTCCTTTATTCCCTGTCTCACATCATAATTTGCCACCACAGCTCTAGGACTCAGCCACAGAATGTCTCCTTCCGAAGACAGCACGCCTAGTCTCTGCCTGGGAAGATCTTTCTTCTCTTTCTACTGAGCAAATGTCCTCCTCAGCCTTCAGTATTTCACCTCAAACATGTACCCCAAGAACTTAGCACCTAGCCTTTCCTTCCCAGCTCTGTTCTTGCACCTTTCCACATGCAGACCCTGCTTACATGACCACATCCTCCTAGAAAATAGGCCGCTTCTGAACTTGGGATTATATCTTATGGTCGATCTTATGATGATCTCCTTTCTTTTTTTTTTTTTTTTTTTTTTTTTTCTGTTGTTGACATTCATGTTTTGATAATTAGTATTCGTGCTAATAGCATTTGTTGGGTCCTGACTCCACCAGACTTGCTGTTTACATGCTCCCTCTAAGTCAATAATTATCACATCTCTCTAAGGACACTTCATTTCTCATCTTCGTTTTAGAGAGGGAGGTATGCAGGCTATGGAAGATAGGCACTCATGAAGGAGCTGTGCTGGACTCTCAATTGAGGTCTCATGTTTAATAAGCTTTCATAGCTATGACAAAATACCCAAGAAAATGACTTTGAGGAGGAAGGATTTATTTTCTCTCATTATTTCAGAGGGTTTGGTCCTTGGAACACTGCTTTGAGTTTGAGTTGACGCAGTAAAGGCTTGTGGGGTGTGGTGGAGGAGGCCCCTCACCTGATGTTGTCCAGGAAACAGAAGCAGACCAGAAGCCTTCAGGACATGTACCCTTCAAAGATGTGTGTTTGTTCCTTGTCTGTTGCTATTACAAAACAACCCAGCAAAAACAATTTAAAGAGAGAAAAGGTTAGTTTTGGCTTAGACCTCCAGAGAGATGCAGCCCTTCGTTGGGGGGGGGGGGCTATGACCGTGAGCTGGAGAGGGACGGTGGCAGAAGGAAGAACTTGGGCAATCACATTGTGTTCATACTCAGTATGCAGAGAGTGAACGGGAAGTAAAACGAGGCTGTAAGCTCAAGACCGGCTCCCAGTGACTCACTTCCTCAATCAAGGTTCCCTTTCCTGAGGTGCCTTCTCCTTCCCAGACAGCACCACAAGCTGTGGAGCCCACACGGGACACTTAACATTCAGACCACTACGCCCAGGGACCCACTTACTATAAACAGGTTCTCACAGTCCATTCAGCAATGATTTAATCAGTAGATTAATCCATTAGTGAACAGAACCCTTAGGAGTCAATCACCTCCCAAATGCCAGCAGACAATTCTTTAATATTTCTATCTTTACACTGATATTTTTATATACAAATCATAATAAGCCTCATGAAGTGACAGGCTGGCAATAAGCTGAGGCAGGTACCCCAGAAAAGAATGTAAAGATGCCCTCCAAGAAACTTCTAATTAAAATACATAATATCTAATGAAATACTTTTAAAGCATAATTAATTTCCAATAGCCATTAAGAACAAACATGTATATATCTACCACTTCCTGGCTGGCTGTGGGGATAGGTGGAAAGCTGCCGGAAGTGGTAAGGAAGCTGAGCAGAAGAGAGCCTCATCCTGAAAGTATGCCCAGGGTTGAAGATATAGACAGGAATCCTGCTAGACTAGAAGCCAAGGGAAGACTCCAGGAGGGAAACCCCTCTGCTCCTGCTCAGTGTTACTGAAATTGTTTGCACCTTGCTTTTTGGACACCTTTGAAGTGTACAATCAAGTCAGGCTGGTGGCTATACATAGGGTGGAGTGATGGATTTGGCTAAAGGCAGTATGGAAGGCTCTTGTGTTTTGAAATCTGCTTAATGTGGGAGTGAACATCACTGCAGTTTTACAGTTTACCTCTTCTGTAAAATCGGTGTCTCCTCTTTGAGGATCTCCAGGAAATGGAGGCAGTCTGCAGCACTTGCTTGCCTGTTAGGTTCCTGGCACCTCCCCCAGGAGTAAGCACAAGCATGGCTATTGTGTTTTATTTTCATTGAGGATTCATATTATAATTCAAGAAGCTAGCATTAGACTAATTTTAACTTTTCAAAACTATGGGTTGACAGTAGGTATACAGTAAGTCAATCTGCTTATCTCTGAAAATAATCAACAGAACCCTCTCCCCAGCCCACATCTTAAATATTTTCTTCCAGAGTAAAATATATTAACAACTTTAATCTAAGCTTTCTTAGAAAATGAACCAGGCCGTTCAAGTGACTTTGATTCTTCTCACTAAAAATAAAGTTAGTTCAGATTATAAGCAGGGTCTCCAAGTAAAGGTACCAAGGGTTCCTGTGTGATATTGCCTTATTACTATCAACTGCTCTAAATGTTGTCGTCATCTTCTGGAGGGTTCTTCCATGCCAGTGTCACCTTGTCATAGCTCATTGGCATTGGCCCTGACATTCTTTGCTCAACAACTGAGTTTCATCACCAGCTCTAAGCTCACTGTTCCTAGAGTGAGTTCTTCATTCAAAGGGAGCCAGCCATGACTCCTAACCTTCCCTGGTCATGGTTAATTGACTCATAAATGACATCTGGTGCATACCAACAAATGATTTGTTTTCTTGGGGACTATGGACTGCAGGCTAATGATGGTACTATTGGTAGAAAGATGTCTGCAGATTAGTGACGAAAGAATGAATACTCAGGAAGAGACAGTTGGGGAATCCATTGTGATGCCAACGAATAGTCTCAATGTTTGCCTGTGTGATTCCAGGAACTTTTCAGTTTTAATTGTGTGACTACTTTCCCTAAATTTAGTTGGATGTAACAAACATTGAATAAAATATGAAGAAGTTCCATATTAGCTAGTTCTTAGCAAATGTAAATGATGCACCTCTGTTTGTCTTTTTTTTTTTTTTTTTTTTTTTTTTTGACATGTCCTGATTTCTCTACTTTTACCTATTACCAATATCACAGTGATGTAGTAAGGATGTGCAGTTCAACTCATATGGCTGAAGGTTAGAAGTCTAGTTCCTGTGTGTGTTATGACCAGAAATTGTTGGATACTGGACTCATCCATCATGTTCGGTCCATTCTGTTCTCTTCCATGATGGATTTACAAGATGGGTTGAGCACTTCTAACTGCAAGCTAGAAGCACCATCTAGAAAAAGTGTATGTGAGTGATGGGGTGAGTTTAAGGAACAAGAAGCATAGGGATCATGGGTGGAGAATAAGCACTCACTGGCCAGAGCTAGAACCAGTGGCCACGGAGGAACCAGGACTTCCTGTCTGCTGTCTCTGTATCACATTGGTTACCCATTCTTCCTCGCTTCTCGGATAAGACCTCTGGCTATCCCACAGCATCTCAAATACACAAAAAAGAGAACCCTCCAGCCATTTGCCTACCTCTTCAGATCTTCCTTCCCCTTACCTCTTTGTCTCGCTACTTCCTTCAAACTCATAGTTCTAAGAATCAAGCCTAGAGTTGGCCCAAGTTTGCTCACAGTTAACTCTGGAACAGTCAACCAGCCCACTGTGGAATAAAAATAAGAGCCCCACTGGACACACGAGTGCTGATAATATAATATGTGACTCAGGGGGAGGTGGTCATTATGACGATTCAGGGTTAGCCCACATACACCTATTACCATTGACTACCTGTGTGTAGTGTTGACAAAATGCTAGACTTCTCTTCCAGCTATTTTACATGGTAACCCTCTCAACCCTCTCAGGACCCAATGGTAAAGGTTGTTCTTTTCAGAGCAGAGGCCAAGATTACAATGATTTAAAACTGTATTCTTGTCTAGTTTGCAGTCTAGTTTTACTGTGTTTCTTCCCAAATAGATGTCTTCACTTCCCTTATGACCCCAGTCTGAGGGTCCAACAAACCTATCCTGCAGGCTTTCTCCTCTCTCCACTACTGAGTTCTTTATGTAGTGTTTCAGGCACAGGGTCCTAAGTCTTCACCTTGGCTCTTACTTAAACCAGCTACAACCTTTGGCATGCAGGGCTTATGCAGGCAGTTAAGTTATTCTCTCCAGAGTAGGTAAATCAGAAGGTTTAGTTGCTGTGCCTGAGTTCACTCAGCTAGCAAAGCAGAAAGAGTCCTGTCTTCAGAGAAGCCTGAGATGACTCCAGGACAGGACAGGAGGACTGGCCTCTCCTGCACTCCCTCCCTGGCAACCACCACTCCAGCAAACAGCTGACTAGCCGTCTTCCACTGAGCTGCTATATCCCCTTCAGCAGATAGAGAGGCACAAGTGAAGTACCTCAGAGTCAGATCACGCTCTACTGTGATAGCTGGACTCTAAAAAAGAGACTGCACAGCCCCTGCTGTTTCTGCTGGCGACATTTTCACCAGTAGATGATTAGTGTGTGTCCTCTCTGCTTCAGACGGAAGGAAGGCAAGAGTAAGTCAGCACCTTCTTCCCCCATCCACAGCCCTAAACTATGAACTATCAATTCAGTTACGCCAGCTTCCAGAATGATCTGAGGCGAGGCAGCCGCTCCAGAACATAAGCCAGGGATGGCTTTACCAACCACACTCCCTCAGTGGCTGGAGACAGAGATCTGAATACACCTTTTTTTTAAATCTCACAGAAAAGACTTCTTAATCCCTGTTCAAACATTTTCCCAAATCCTTTCACACTGATATTAAAGGGCCCCCAAATTTCACTCAGAAATTAAGTCTAAATTATTTAAATTGTGTGATCAAATGTTGGCTTTAGGGCTTATGCAGGCAGCCTGTGGCAGTAGCTCAGCTGTGATATTTGCAAGTTCTTCCAGCCTTATTTTGGGGTAAAACTCCACAATTGTTCAGCTGGTTATATAATACAAACAACAGTTTTGTGGTATCAGCTGCAAACAATGAATAATGAAACAGAGGTTTCTCAGGCCATCATTTAAGTGTGGAACTACAGGGATGTAGATATAGCTCAGTCAGTAGCATGCTGGCCTCGCATAGATGGAATCCTGACCTCAGACCCCACGGCCTCATACATAAGGCCTGGTGCCTGGTGGTGCTTGCCTACAATCTCAGCATTCTGGCGGTGAAGGCAAAAAGATCAGGAGTTCAAAGTCATCCTCAGCTACGTATCCACTTCAAGGCCAGCTTAAGCTAATGAACCTTTCTCAAAACAAAATATGGATGTCTTTTTTGGACCTCTACTCTGTGCAGAGCAAATCAAAATTGCAATCTTATACCTGGACCATGTTATAAGCATCAATAAGGTATAATATCCAAATATGTCCTTGATAGAGAAGTTTGGTCTACACATGGCTACACATCAACGTGTAACGGAAGTCTCCCATCAGAGAATTGCACGAGACTCCCAGCTTACAAACTAACGTTGAACTTGGCACTGTCCTTGTGTTGTGCAGTAGCACAAATGTGTAACACGTAGCAGTGCAATCATATGGTTGCTTGAATCGATACATATAGACAGATCTTCTGATTGTTGCCTATATCAGGCAGGGGAAAACCCAGGAAAATCTGTGTCCAAGGAAAGCACTAAGTGCTCAGCACCTACGTGAAGCCCTTCCAAGTGAGAGGAAAGCAGAAGAGATAGGAACTCATCCAGTTTGCAACAGTTGAAAAGAGGAGAACAAATGAGGAAAGGAACTGACCAGGAAATGATTTCTGACTCCAGAATGCTCCTAGCAATTTCTGTACTGACTATGACAAACTCCTGTCAAGATGGTCCTTCTCTCAGTCAAAGTACCAACCCTGCCTCATCACTGCACTTTACCTAACATGTGCGTGCTGCTTAGGAAATGGTGGAGCAGCCATTGCTATGAAAGAGTTGTATAACAACCTCTACTGTTCACGTGTCATAAAATAAAAAGGCATGAAGTCCTCATGCAGTGGGGTATCACCATAGCACCTCAGCTCTCACTCGGCTGACCCTTTGGAGCCAGGCTTCTGGGTTGTATACCAAGCCCTACCTAACATTGCCATAGCTTTCTTTCTCATTTGCTTCCAGGAAATGGCGAGAAATAGCAGCAGTTGTCTCTCTGGATTTGTTAGGAAGAATTAAAAGATGGAAATCATGTGACCAGTACATAGAACATGTAAACATGAGCTAGCTTGGTTAGCTTGACAGCAGCTACTGTCAGTTTTACTAGCAGGTCTTCTGGTGATGGTGGAAATATAACCCTTGGGATATGGATGGAGAGAGACAGACAGACAGATGAAACTGAAACAGTGGTCGCTAAGTATCCATGTTTCTTAGCATCTTTTCCTCTTCATGGGAACTCTGTGGGGTTTATTTCATTTTCTATATCTCAAATCTGAAGCCAAACCCCAGCTCGATGTAAAACTTCACAAAGCCAGAAAGCATTGACCTAGGATGCAGAGTTGAGCTCACTTTCTTAATCTGTGCTCAATAGGGTTCTTTGGTACCTTCCATGTTCTCTGTAAGTGTCTATAACTTCACATGGCCCATGGTATCTAATAGATGGCTTTTTGTCAAGAGTTCTCCTGGTCATCACCCATAGCTGACTCCCTCACTTCCCATTGACAAATACAGGACCTGACCCAGGTGAGGAGCCCAGGAAGCATTGGGGAACTGGATGAAATAGCAGCAAGAATTTTGGTGACATCCTCTATCTAATGTATCTTTCTGTTATCTTCCTTCTAATCACCTATAAGAATGTTATTTGAACCTTTGGGCCACTCTCTGAGTGAGAGTGGCCTTGTCAGCTTCACACACAACCTAGTCATTCTTCCTGGAGAAATATTCAAAACCTAACAGGAAAATCCAGTGGTTGGGGCAGGGGCATCTTAAGTGCTCACAGGTACTAATTTTTTAAATGTTCCAATATTCTATTAGTGTGGCTAGATATAACTAGGCCTGGTGACTTGTCTCCACAAGGCAGTATTGTCAGGCCGAAAGCAAAAGTAACTGCCAACGGAGACTTACTTTGGAGAGCTCCACTCCAACCCAAACTATGTCTTTCATAACGCAATATAAATAAGAAAATTCTTTTTGTCATTTTTATGCCAGAAAAGAGGGACAGAGGATATGGGGAGCTACACTGTTCTTATCCGGGCCTAGCCACAGCTTTGAAATGCATTTGTAATGAGTCTGCCACTGAAAATTCCACTCAAGAATCACAGCCTGGATTGACAGAATGCTATTTCTTCTTAAGGCTTAAGTACTCAGGGAAGAAAACAAATGGCCTTGGTTTCCCTTGCAGCCTTCAGCTTTATGACACTCTTTTTATGAGGCCATTTGAAACTGTTCTGAGCAGAGTGATCATTCTTTGGGTTTTTCCAGTGTTTTGCTGCAGAGTTTGGTGAGAAATAACTCTGTTAGGGAATGGCGAGGTCTGCAAGAACTCACTGGGTCTTCTCCCAACATATCAAGACAGAAGAGTTAAAGGCATCAAGAGGGGCCAGAAAGGTGGCACAGAAGCATCTTCTGCATAGATATAAGAACCTGAAGGCTACAGCCCACATAAAAGCACATAGGGTAGAGCCTTTCTATGATAGCAAAGTTTCCATTGTAAGATGGAGGCAGTGACAGGAGGATCTGCAGAGACACATGGGCCAGCTAGTCTGGCATGTACAACAGCAAGTAACAAAGAGACTTTGTTTCCAAAAAGGAAAAAGTAAGGACCAATACCCAAGCTTGTCTTCTAACCTCTACATGTGTGTCTCAAGTGCACACATACTAGGACACACACACACACACACACACACACACACACACACACACACACTTAAGAGAATCCCAAGTAAGGATGTGACAGTAGAGACCCATCACATCACAGAGTTGATACACTCTCTCAAACAAAACAAACTATTTTATAAATGCTATTCTTTTTCTCCCTATCCCCTCGTCAAAGTTAGCAACTAGCAGTAAAATGGCAAAATCCTATTTACTAACTTCCCCTTCAAATATCCCCATGCATACTAACATTTGAGCTTGAAAATGCAGTTGACAGTGACAGTTTGGAATACTGTACTTTAAACTCTTGGGATATAAACCTTGACAACTGGCAGCCCTTCAGTGATGTAGAGACTACAGAGAGCACTAGCCAGCCTCCCTTTGTCTTCCCTCACTCTCCAGAAGGAACAGGTGTAGAGAAAATGGTGAAACACTATGTGGACTATGCTTATTTACCTAAAGCTTGGATTCCTGGTTATCTATTTCTTCCATGGTAAGGAAAGGGAAATACCAGTTTCTCTGTTCTCAGCTAACTCAACCTCAAGGCAAACTCCTTAGTCAAATAACTTCCTCTGTGAAGCCCCACTAGCTCTCTCAGGAAGTGTTCACAGCTCTTGGGTGTCTACTTTGAAGCTTCTATATACATATTTCCCCCAATAATCATGAAGCCTTGATTACATCCTCCCATTTGTATCTTCCTGGTGACTGGCATAGTATTTGTGGATTTGTGTGTTTTCTAGGTCAGTATGGCCCAGCACTTAAGTCCATAGGCCTCCAAGTCTCTGCAACAACTTTGTTCCAGTTCTAAGGATCCCCATTTTTCCCTGATTGCATTTAAGAATGAGGAAGTTTAAGTGCTATGTGGAATTTTTAGAGATATTGGGCTTTGGGGAGCCTCTCTCCTTGACTCACCACTAGCTTCTGTCAATACCATGACTGAATCATTTCCACCTTGTTGCTCACACATCCACCCACGGTGTATTCAGAAAGCACCACCCCATGTGAGTTCAACCCTTAAGCAGGAAGTGATTGTCTTCAGAGGCTCTGGAAGGATCCAGAACTCTAAGGTTGCTGAGTAGATTTGAGACATTCACGCTCATTTACCATGGGAAAGCAGAACCCCAGTGTTCTTCTAGAAATTAGTTGGTAATCATCCCATCTGTCTTCACTGCTAAGTGATAGCCACTTTGATACTTAATGTGGACTTTTTGATAAGCCCTTGGCCCAGTCACTCAATTCATGTGTACTGAACACTTACTATGTGTTATGTATTACAGTAGATGTTAAGATTTTTAGTGGGATGTCACAATGGTAGGACTCTGATACATAGCTCAAAAGGAAAGACAGACACTGAGAAAATACATTTCACAAATGATTCCCTGATTATAAGTATGCTATCTTGGTCTATTCGGGCTGCTTTGAAAAAGAAAAAAAGAAAATCTAGAAATTAGTTCCTATAGATCCATCATATGGGAAGACCAAGGTCAAGGCAGCAGCAAGGTCTCAGCCCCATCCTTGGTCTCAAAACAGTCACCTTTCCATTTGTTCTCACATGGAAGGAAGAGCAGATAGATGTATTACCTGTGGCCTCTTTTAAAAGCAACCATCCAGTTCTTAAGGGCTATGACCTTGAGATTCCATCAATCTCTGAAGGTCTCATCATAAATGTCATCATACTGAGGGTTAGGCTTCACACAAACAGACAGTGTTTCAATAAACAATGCCCAGAAAGTAGAAATTGGGGGTAACCTAATGTGGATATGTGTTGAAGTGAATGTGGAAGAAGAAAAAAAAAAGCTGAAAGTGGCTAGGGATCCAGAGAAAAGAGAGACTCACCTTTAGGAAGGGCAGAGACTGATACAGCCCAAGGGCATCACTCAGCACACCTAATAGGAAGGAAGAGCAGTGTGTGTTGGAGTGAAAGTTCTACCCTGGCAAGAATAAAACCGTCTTCTACCTAGGGAGTGGCTAAGGGGGATTATTGAAGGGAAAAAAGGAGAGTCCCAGGCATATTAGTTTTATTTCTCTTAATATCAAAAAATAACTGTGACACAAATACCTTAAGGGAGAAAGGCTTATTCTATCCAGAGAGATAGAATCCATCATGGCAGGATGACATGGCAACAGCAGGATCAGAAGCTGCTGATGACATTGCATCTACATTCACTATACAGAGAGCAAGTTGTGCCAGACTATAAAACCTCAAAGTTCAGTGCCCTTGTCTTCAATCTTTATTATTATTATTATTATTAATTATTCACTGTACATCCTAGACATAGCCTCCTTGCCTCTCTCCTCCCAGTCCCACCCTACATTCCTGTTTCCGCTACCCCCCTACTCCTCAGAGAAGGAGAGAACACACACACACACACACACACACACACACACACACACACACACACACACACACCAGTATATCAAGTTGCATCAGGACTGAGGGAATCCTGTGGCCTGGCAAGGTAGCACTACCATGGGGAAGTGCTTGAAAAGCAGGCAACAGAGTCCATGTCAGAGTTAGACCCCATTCCCCTTACTAAGGGACCCATATGAGGACCGAGCTGCCCATCAGTTACACCTGTGTCGGGAGCCTAGGTCCAGTCAATGCATGTCCAAGGGTTGGTGTTTCAGTCTCCACAGCCCCCACTCCCACTCCCACCCCCATCCCCCCCACCGGACCCTGGTTAGTTGGCTTTGTAGGTCTTCTTGTGGAGCTCCTGTCTTCTCTCAGTCCCTCTATTCCCCCCATTCCCACTCTTCCACAAGACTCCCTGTGCTCCACCCAATGTTTGCCTGTGGGTCTCTGCATCTGTTTCCACCAGCTGCTGGGCAGAGCCATGCAAAGGACAGCTATGCTAGGCTCCAGTCTACAAGCATAGCAACCTCTTAGCGTTCGTGTATCCTTCCAAAAAAGAACTACACTAGCTGGGGATCAAGTGTTTAAGCACAGGGCCTTATGGAAGACATTTGATATTTAAATCACAGTACCAAGGAACTGCCATCCAAGAGGAAATGTGAGGCCATGTGGGAATTTTAAAAGGAGTGAAAGCCAAACTTCATTTCTGTGATTCTGCAGAGCTCCTCCTGCTTCTCTTCTGCTTTCTCCTTCCTGTATGCCTTCCTCTATTTGTCTTTTCTTCAACCCTCCTTCCCTATGGCGTGCCTCTTCTCTCTCTCTTCTTTCTTCAATATCTTGCTCAGCGTTGAATTGATTCAACATGGCAGAGAACACTCAGGAAATGATCATTTTGTTTCACATTCATTGCTAATGACCCATTGCATTCTTGATGTTTCTCAACTCAGTTGCTTCAAAGAGTGAATCTTCTTTATTGCTGGTCACTTAACAGGATTAGTTGACTTGGAATGGAGCATCTATGTAATAGATGTCTTATTCCTTGACACACAGAACTATCAAACCAATTCATGTCCCATGTGCTCTAGATCAAGGTCCATCCCAGCCATATAGAGATTTCTTAATCTCCCATAGAGACAAAATATTTACTCTTCCTGTAGATAGCATGATATGATGTTATAATGTCTAGATATTCAGCAATGTTTTGGGGACGCTGAGTGGAACCACACTGAACATGGAGCCAGTTCAGATGTATCAGTTAATTATCTTCTTTCTAGAACCAAATATTTGACCAAAAACAAGTTAAGGAAGGAAAGGATTCTCCTGGCTCATATTTTGAGAGTGCAGTCCGTTTGCAGGAAAGACCCAACAGTAGGAGTGTGAGGTTTCTGATCGCACTGTGTCCAGTTAGGATGCAGAGAGCGATGCATGTCAATGGTCACTTTCTTCTATTTAATCAGTCCCAGATGCCCATGGGATAGCTGGGTCTTTAATTAACCTAATACAGAAACACTCTGCATATGTGCCCAGAGATTTGTTTCCATGGTGATTCTAACTCCCATCCTGTTAGCAATCAAGATATCACCTCACACCAGACAATCTTAAAATCAAGGTTTTGAGGGAAAGCCTATTTGGGGTTGAAGCATCTGAAATGTGATTTCCACCTTGCATGAAGCTAAGCTCATCCTGGGACGTTTCCAAGTCAATTGGTGCCTTGAGTTGTTTAAACTAGTTTAAATTGAGCTTGTTTATAACTTGTCAAATAAAAAGAAAGCCAAACAGATTCAGCTTGCCCTTCACCCTACCAATCATGGGCTGTAGAGGACGGTTTCATGGAGAAACTTCATGTTGCAGCTTGGAAATTGTTCTTTGATAAAGTCATCAACTAAAGAATATTCAAGGCACTCGGGCGACTTAGAGGTCTGAGTAGACAAGCAAGTAGCATGATTGGAGCTGTCGCCTTCCCAACTGAAGCTGTGAGCCAGGAGGGAGAATAGCAGTGGCCAATGCCTCGTTACTACTTTCCAGTGGACTTGTACTCATGTTTTTCTTTACTTCATTAATGTTTTCAATTTTTCTTGAGAACAGTTAAGTAATCGTCTTAGAAATAGCCACAGGCTATGGCTGAAACATCTCAAATGAGCTACTTTTGAATTATTTATGTGAGGAAAGCTCTACAGATATCCTGAAATAGGGTGTATATCTGTTTCCATGACTTACAAACAACTCAATTGCATCCTGATAAAGAAGGAAAACATTGTTGCAACCGGGATTAGAGTTGTTAAAACAGCACCCATTTTTCTTTCCACAAAGCTATGAGCAAACAGTTTACTCTTTCTCACTAGATCGTGAAGTCTGTGTTCCTGCCTGTTGGAGATGATAAATAACTCAAAGGAGCTGTCTCTACATGTAGACGGAATGTTTTCCTAGCCCAGTTCCATAAGATCAGGACAGATGCATTCATGGGTGATAAGGCCATATCTTTGTCCTTCATGGGAAAAGTTTCTGTGTGACTCACCGCTTGACTCCTCTGATTATAATTTTTCCTTTCTTTTGCAAGGAACGCAAATTTCCTAAGTTTGTATCCAAAGAGATGGAGAACATGTACATTGAGGAGCTGAAGTCCTCTGTCAACCTGCTCATGGCCAACTTGGAGAGCATGCCAGTGTCCAAGGGTGGAGAGTTCAAGCTGCAGAAACTCAAACGCAGCCACAATGCTTCCATCATTGACATGGGCGAGGAGAGTGAGAACCAGCTGTCCAAGTCAGATGTCCTGCTGTCCTTCTCCTTGGAGGTAAAAAAAAGCCCCAAATCCCTGAAAGTGCACTGGTGTAGTAAGCCAGCCAAGGAGAAATGGGTGCTTCCCACTTTGGTCCTAGAACAGTTATTAAGTTACCCACTTGCTAGGGGTGGTGACCTAATCATCAAGCGAGCCAGCCCTCTCTCCAGGAACCCACGTTTCCCCTAAGGAAGTGCAGTCTGAAGAGCAACCTAGAAAATGTAATTTTGAAGTATTTTCCCTGTTTTAAAGCAGTACTAAAGGATGCTGGGAAGATTTTTGGCTTCTGTTTTGTTTTAGTTTTAGTTTAACTCAGCCCTCATGGTAAGAACCTGCCAGGCCAAAGCAGGACAGCCCTCTGCATGTCAGCACATCCCTCTGTAATGTCTCTTCATATCTTCCCTAGAGAGTAGTTTTGGTCTACCAGCACCAGACTTTACTGGGAAATGGGTACAGTACTCAGACCACTGACTACTACTCAGCCCATTTAAACTGAGTCCATAAGCAAAAAGAACCTAAGATGGTACAGCTACTTTAGAAATTAAGTTAGCATTTCCTCAAAAAGTTCAATATACAGCTATGATATTATGTAGTATTCTCTGCTCAGATGCACATGTCCCCACAAATATGTTTAGGAGGATAATCACAGAAGCCAAAAATAGTAACAGCCTTAATCCCACTCAATGGCTAAATGGATAAGAAAAAAAATTGCAGGGCTGGAAAGATGGCTCAGTGGTTAAGAGCACTGCCTGCTCTTCCAAAGGACCCGGGTTCAATTCCCAGCACCCACATGGCAGCTCACAACTGTCTGTAACTCCAAGATCTGACACTTTCACACTAATGCACATAGATTAAAATTAAAAATAAAACATTTAAAAAAAAAAAAGAAAGAAAAAAATTGCAATATGTCTGTACAGAAGAATAACATACAGCAAGTAAAAAGAATACTTATTGATGCACATGTTGAGTTTTCCTTCTAATATCTTCTGTAGGGCTGGATTTGTAGATAGGTACTGTTTAAATTTGTTTTTGTCATGAAATATCTTGTTTTCTCTATCTATGGCTACTGAAAGTGTTACTGGGTATAATAGTCTGGACTGGCATCTGTGGTCTCTTGGGGCTGATGCCCATATTGATATGGACAAACCTCATCAATATTATACTTAGTGCAAGAAGTCAGATGCAACATGTGGCATGGTAGCATGACTCCACTGATATCAAACACTAAGCTAATTTATAGAAGGCTAATCTATAGATTAGAGAGGTTTGTTGTATGTTATATAAGGTTAAAAGTAGAAATGGATATAAATTGCATTGCTGGGAAGTGTGGCCTAAGGCAACTTCAGATGATTACCTCACAACTTGGTAAGCTTATTAAAAGGTCACAGAGCTTACACCTGAGCTGGAGAATTGTGTGGCCCCTCAAATATGCCTCAAGAAAGCTGTGAGGAAACAGGCTGGCCTGGGATGTACTCTAAGAAGCTATTCAATCATAGAGGGTGTTTGCTTTGCTTTTGTGGTGCTGGGGATTGCACACAGGCTTTGTGTGTTCTAGACAAGCTTTGCGTCACTGGGCTATTATATTTCTAGTCTCTGCCTTTTATTCTGAAGGCCTCCCTATGTTACCCAGGCTGGCCTTGAATTCACTCTGTATCCCTGGTGGACTTTGAGCTTGGCACAATACTGCTGCAGCCTCCTGAGTTCCCGGAAATACAGGCCTGTCTTGATGAACCTTGGATTTAAGTATTTCTTACACACTCAAAAGTTAAAGAACAAAAAGAACACTTAAAACTTATCAAAGGCCAATAGCACTCAAAATTGGTGTAAACATAGATGCACACAAACACACCACACACCACACACCACACACAAACACACATGCATATGACACATAAAAATTATACACATATTAAGTACTATGTGATATTTTGATGCATTTTTATAATATTTAAGTCAAACTAAGCCACTTTATTCCTGAAAACATTTATTATTGTTTCATAGTAAAAATTTAAATGATTTCTTATATGAGAGAGAGAGACAGAGAGAGGGAGAGAGAGAGAGAGAGAGAGAGAGAGAGAGAATATCCCAAAATAACTGTCTGAAGATCCTCGATTAGGGAAATAAGAGAACAGATCAGCCTGGCGTGGTTGTGTACGGCTGTAATACCAGTACTCAGGAAGGCAGAGGCAGGTGTATTGATGTGAGTTCGAGTCCAGCCTGGTCTACAAACCAAGTCCAGGACAGCCTAGGCTACACGGAGAAACCTTGTCTTAAAAAACCAAGAGAGAGAAAGACAGAGAAAGAGAGAGAGAGAGAGCAAATCATATTTTGGTATACTTAGAGTATGGAAAGGAAAACAGAATCTTCTAGACTATCATTAGGATGCTGTGTATTAACTGTGGGTAAGTTGTTTTCTCCACTCAGCTAAGATAGTGAGCCCGTCTTCACACTGCAGGGTTTCCTCGACACTCACTCTGCTGTCAGAAGAGGTGGGTCTTAATTCAATAGAGAACTCTTCGTGTGAGAAACATCATCAGTGTGATCTCACAGAAACCTTGTTTTTTAATTTTCTTAAGAACTGCCACCTGAGGGACTGAATGCTGTTGCTTAGGTGTCTTTGAATTTGATTATTGCCAATTAAAGGTGGCAATTTATTCCCTACTCTCTCTTGTCTTCCAACAGATGGGAGGGGAAAACGTACTTTATTGACTTTCATGAAGCTTTTAAATACGTAATTTTCTAATTCGTTATTAGTTCTCAATATTAAATAGCTGATTACCTGAAATATAGGTATAAGCCTCAGCCGTACTCTCTGTATGCATACAAGATTCAATGGCTTTGGCTTGTAAATACAAGCACAGATTGCAATGCCCTTGGGTCCCCACATATTTTTTTAGTTGGAAAACTAAATGCACACCACAGTAAAGCCGCCAGCCGAAGCCTTTGCACATCTATCCATGGCTGTGTTTAGGGGGCACAGTACGTGGGGCAAGAGGATGTGGGCGTAAGACTATCATAGCATCAGGGCAGGCCACCATTCGGGCTTGCAGATTGGTGAAAGGTGTATTTTAAATAATTAGAGAATTGAATGGCTGCAAGAGATTGAGAGCAAGCTCAGCTTTCAGGAAGAGAAAAAGAGGCCCCGGATGCTGCCTTGTAAATGTGGGCAAGGGAGTGCTGCTGAAACAAAAGGCAACTGGCATCTGCAGAAGGCTGCTGTGTGAGCCTTCGAGGTGTTTGCAGATGTGCAAACAAAGCCTGACACCTGCAAATGGCACAGCTAAAGAAGGCTGAGAGTCCAACCTTTCGGATTCTAAGCTCTTCTTTTTCTAAGGGGTATCCCCTTTCTCCTATGTATATGTTTTTCCCCAGTATGAAAACTTTCCATTATGTGCATGCCTTTCTAGCCTCCCAGGTACATGTCATATCCCCACTTCACAGATTAAGTCAGTGGGAAAAGTGCTTCGCCATATAAGCATGGGGACCAGAGTTCAGATCTGCAGAATCCACCTAAAGCCTGAAGCTGTCCTGAGCATCTATGTTCATCACTCCTACAGTGATGGGGGAAGCCTCAGAGCTGGCAGGCCCGCTAACCTGAGCACACAGCAGGGAACAAAGAACCCAGTCCAAACAAGGCGGAAGGCAAGCCCTGACATCTGAGGTTGTCCTCTGACTTCATGTGCCCGTCTGCACATGCATAGCACAGCTCACATTCTCAAGAAAGAGAGAGGGCAGGCGGGGGGGGGGGGGGGGCAGGAATAAGCCTCTGCAGATCTGAAAAAAACCAAAAACCAAAAACCAAAAACAAAAGTGGAAAGGACTAAAGTGTGAGATCATTCCCTTCCCAACATCCCAGAGGCTGTACAGGGCTCTCAGAGTGTGGCCCCTGCAACAGTAGCATCCAGAGAAAATGTCTGAGAGGAGGAGCCCTATGTGCAGATGCCCAAGAAAGGGAACCTGTTACCTCTGCTTTAACAAGCTCAGTGATCCTGATTTATTCTGCTTGAGAATCTGCAGGCTATCACATGCAAAATTGACTTATATGTCCCAAGTGTGCTTCCTTGGATCAACGCCCCTAGAAGCATGTGTGTTTTCCCTATACCCACTTCTCTGTCTATTATAATGTCATTACCCCTCTTATAGAAAGAGTGATTTTCCCATATGCTATTTACTCATTGTAGGTCACTAACATAGGTCATGTTGTTCTGATTGTTGAATCTGTCACCTGTCCTCTTCCCTTTGCTCCTGTGGCAGAGCACGCCACCACATTACTATCAGAATGGCAGGTGACTGAGTAGAGTTTGGAATGGGGATAAGCAATCCCAGAAGTTGTAAGTGACTTTAGGCTAGACTAGAGACAAAATTGCAGACATAGTTGGGTTTGGCACGCAAAGATCGTAAATAACTATGAAAGTAATATACATAGAGTCGGCACATTTTATTCCTCTCCATTCGGACTGTCAGCACTTCTAAATCAAAATTCTGTTCATAATTTTGATGGAGAGCTCCCTTTTCTAGCAGGACAATGCAGAGGATCTGGTCACCAAATGGGGACTGTCAGGTTGCAGCTTTGCCTATAGCTAGAGCCTGGGCGCTCCAGCTCACTTAGTCTCCATTGATTCCTGCCTCATCTGTGGCCCTAAAGTTGGACAACGCTAGCTCTGTATCTTACTACAGTGTCACTTATCTTACTATCAAGGGAAAAGCTAACCCACAAGCTGGGTTTCTACCAAGTGCTGACCTAAACATAGAATATTTTTAAAGAAAGTGGGAGAAAGTCTTTTGTTCCTATTTGCTTAACATGAAAAGAGTAGCTCACTTCACCTAACCTGTCTGACCCAGTAAGCATCTGAATTAGCAAATCTTCCTGAACCTTGTGGGATTCATTGCTGAGCCAAACCTATAATCCTAGGTTCTTAGTAGCAGAGGCAGCAGAATTCCAAGTTCAAGAGCTGGGCTACATAGCAAGTATAAGACCAGCCTAGACAATTAAGTGCGACCCTGTCAAGAAAGAGAGAAGGAAAGGAAAGAAAGGAAAAAGCGAGGAGGGGAAGGGGGGAGGGAGGAAATAGGAACAGAGAAAGAGACATAGAGAGAAGGAAAGAGACAGGGAGATAAAAAAGGAAAAGAAGCATGAGAGAGAAAGGAGGGAGGGGGACGAGGGCGGACCAGGCATGTACCTCGGATGTAATGTTTACTTAGCATGTGCACCGTATTACACTCCGTTCGCACCACCTAAACATGAGGGAATGAGCAGCTTGGTTTCATCCAAAAGGCCACATGCTACACTGTTAAGTACCACTTCCCTAGAAGGTCCTTGCATAACTGGTAAATCCAGCACCTCCCCCACTGCCTGTCCCTGCAGGTCCTCTGCTTCCCCTCCAGTGGGCCACGCTGCCTCCTCTGGCACTGCTGTTCAGTCCCTCTCATGTGCTTCTGTTTCAGGTGGTGATCATGGAAGTGCAAGGCCTCAAATCCTTGGCTCCAAACCGCATTGTATATTGCACAATGGAGGTGGAAGGCGGAGAGAAGCTACAGACTGATCAAGCAGAGGCTTCTAAACCAACGTGAGTACAGTTTCTCCACGGCTTAACTCAGAGGGGTTGCTCTTGACTTTATTTGTGCCAACCCCAAAAGAGAGGTCTGTTTTCCCAGAACCTACAAGACCCATACCTTCTTATCAAACAGGATGACGTCGACTCCATTTTTTTTTTAAAGCAGAATTTCATGTAGCCCAGGCTGGCCTCAAACTCACTCTGTAGCCAAGGATGACCTTGAGCTAATGATCCCCCTGCTTTCACTGCCCACGTGCTGGGATCACAGGAACATGCCATCGTGCCTCATTTATGGAGTGCTGGGAGGTCGAACTACTGACTTCATACATACGAGGAAGGCATTCTACCAGCTGAAGTACATCCTCAGCCTTGACACCGTTTTTATTTGGCAGCTGTAGCAAGGATCCCAGTTTCTTCAAAGCCAGAAGGGGAGAGTTGAAGCAACAGTCCCATTTCTGAAGGCTTTATCACATATCACTGTGTGTATGTGCAAAGTGCTATTTCACAGTGGAAGAGCACTGTGTGTGTGTGTGTGTGTGTGTGTGTGTGTGTAAAGTGCTATTGTGCGGTGGAAGGGAAGACAGTCACTGCTATAGCCTTACAGAGCTCACAGTTTAGGGGACACCAGAGAATTGGTCACAAATGTGTACTTATAAAACAGTCTGCCTACCTTGTCTGTGCTTTCTGCATCTTTAGATTCAACCAACTGTGAATCGAATTTTTTTTAACAAAAAGGGAAGGAGGATATTAGCCAGGCATGGCCTTTAATCTCAGAAGTCAGGGGCAGAGGCAGGCAGATCTCTGTGAGTTCAAGGCCAGTCTAGTCTACATAGCAAGCACAGCAAGTTTCAGGAAAGTCAGAATTACATAGAGAAACTCTGTCTTAAAAAAAAAAAAAAAAAAAAAAAGCTATGGGTGGAGAGATTGCTCAATGGTTAAAAGCACTGGCTGCTCTTCCAGGTTATCTGGGTTCAATTCCCAGCACCCACATGGCAGCTCACAACTGTCTGTAACTCCTGTTCCAGGGGATCTGACACCCTCACATAGACATACCTGCAAGCAAAACAGCAATGTACTTAACATAAAAATAAATGGATTATTTTTTAAAAACAAACAAGGGAACACTGTATGGGCGTAGAATGTGTATAGAGTTGTAATTACTCTCTAAACATGACAGTGCAACTCTTTCCAGAGGGTCTCATCCTAAGTACCTGTGACCTATCATGGTTCTGACCCTGTAAAAAGACCACATAAGTTATTTCAAAGTACTCTGTGATTTGATATAAAGGCTCAAGCATCAGTGGCAACCCATGAAGGGTAGAAAAGGCCCAGAACCAATATCCCATGGTTAATTAGGTTATAAATAGAGAGGAAGGTGGCTTGAGAGGAGATGCCAGGGGGACATGATCTGGCTTCTGGGTAGACCTTTCTTGGGATACACGAGACTTCTGCTCTAATGTTATAAAGCACCCATGGGAGAGAAGGATGGTGAAGCACTCGTGAACGGTGCTGTGATTAACAAAGAGGAACATGAAAAAGGCCCAAGTGGGGTGGAGTTAGAGGAACAAGAAGTTTTCTAAGCTGGATGAGAGAGCAGGTGGTAATAGAAAGACTGCAGAAAGCATCTTCCCGTTGCCTGAGAAGGGCCTGAAGTGAGTCAGTTAGTTAGGGTGCTGAGGCAATGGCTGACAGCAGAGAAGATGTATCTGTTTGGGTAGACAGGCCTCCCAAGCCTTACACAGCGGTGGGAGACCCCTGCTCCCTTCCCTCAGCACCGCTGCCTACTCCCTCTCTTTTCCACTCTCCATGATGCCTTAAAAGAATGAGCATCTTCATCCTCATGGCTGGCATTAAGCCCTAAAAGTCATGGGAAGGCACCCCTCCCCGACCCCTACTAGAGAAGTGGGAGCTGTTTGGCACAACTTGAGTAACTCACCAGGCTGTTCAAACAAAATAGTTCAAAAGAAGCACCGATGTTTCTCTGGCTGAAGAAGGACTGAGGGCATTGTGTGCCTTCAAGTGGTTTTTTGTATGAACAGGCAAAGCCTCAGATGCTCAGAAATCGTGCGGGGAGGAGGGGGGAGGTTAATGAGCATTCAGGAGGAAATGGAGGCCGATGTGGCTTGTCGCATGCTATGCCCCCTCTTCCTTTTAAATCCTTGTTCCGCGCCGACATGACTGTAGTTTCCTTTTAGTGCCATTGATGTTTCTTCAAGTGGCCTGATCTTTATCAATGCTGCCATGCTGTGCTGTGCTGCTTCTAGAAGCTTTTTCACAATGTGTGTTACATGGCAGGGTGGGTGGTGGGGGCAGAGTGGTGAGGGACATTGTATTGTTTCTGCCAAACTTTTTAAAGGAGAGTCTCAGTGTAGTGTTGCAAAGCAGAAACAGGGAGAAAGCTCTGTTTTTTCCCATCTGTTGTTTCACAGGGGATATTTTAACTCAAACGTAACTAGCATCATTTTACTGGGGGAAAGAGTGTCAAATGCCAAGGTGAATAATGAATAGATTTCTATGACCTTGTGAATATTTAAAACCGAGTTTCTTGATAACATTGAGTATAAAATGCTTCTGTTAGTGTGGTGGTACACCTTAAAAAATGATCTGCTCACAGCTGTAGAGGCTACGGCATCCATACACATAAACTCCTCACATCAAAACATTGTGCTTTTGTAGCCAAAGGATGCTGTTTAAATCTCCTTTCATCAGAGAATATTATAAACCCCTCCCAGAGGATATGTTGATATGTTTAATACACACAGAATGTAGGCTTCTTAATCAAGCTCAAGTCTAACAAATTGCTAGGAGTTACCTAGTGTGTTGCATTGTGGATCTCAAAATAAATCTGCATCCAAAAGGAAGAGCATGTCATGATCAACTTGTAATGTCTGCCATAAGAAAGGAAGGGGTGTGATGCTGAGTTAGTCATATCTACAGTGCTGAAGACATACCCAGACTCTTAGGATCTGTCAACAATCGCATTTCTTCCTATGATACAACTTTTCTTCCATCCTTCCCTCGTCCGGCTTCTGAATGCACATTTTTCTAGAGCTTTTCTTTACCGTTTCTGTCATCACATTTCAGGGCTGACAAGTCTCCTCTGCTTCTGTCTGCTTTACCTAGGAAGATAAATGACCTTCTTTGTGCAGCTCTGCGTTCTTCCTGCCTCTTTCATTTGGACTTACTTGAGATCTTCTCCATCATCTCCTTCCTCTGACACTTTTATTTCCTCTCTTCTCCTTCTCCTTATTTCTATTTGCAATTTTCCCCGCTGCCGATCCCTGTGTTACCTCTGGCGTTTGAATTTGGCTATCCTGAAAGATGTATCCCACTAGCTAGTAACCCTGCCGTGGATAGGCCTACCTGAGCTGCAGCTTTTGGATTTTGTTTTTGTTATATCCAGCTGTTGCCCATGTCTCATTGGCATGCTCCCAAACCAAAATCCCACCCAAGCCCATCTTATTACTCACACATTTCTACATTTGCAGCCACTAAATATCAGCCGGTAACTGCACAGCACATCTTGATTATCACACATTTACAAGGAATTTGTATTTTGCCTTCCCCGTGTCCCCTCCTGCCCCACCCCAAAGTATAGTTCAAATCCAGGAGCACGTTCCATAACTCAGTTTACCCAACACTGTGTTCTCTGCATCATATACACAAGAAGAACAGAGGCGGGGATTGTAATAGCACAGTTAAGTGTATTTGGAAACCAGAGGCATTACATCGCTTGGTGAACTGCTCATTGTGCACAGATATTTTAGAGCTTTGAGAAGCTGAGTGCCAAATATATCTATGCAGCATTCATTCAAGTTAAATCATGCTCCAAACTTATTTGAGCTGATCCCTCTAAACAGTCCCTGGAAACCCTGGTCCATATCGCTCAGCCATAGAAATCAGGAGTCCACACTCTCCCACTTACTTTTATCAACTGTATTGCCTCCCGTGCAACCAGCGCGCCTTTTTTACATCTCAGCAAGGTTGTATTGGATCAGTTGCGTGAGCTAAATATTGAAGGTCCATGGGGAAAATGCACTTCAGAACAAATGAAAGTGGTTTACAGTCCTATAGGTAAAGATGTGGTGAGGCAATCTTTTATACCCACAGCTGAGTTGAGACCCATGAACCCTCTTCCTTTTATCCATACATTTGCTGCAAGAGGATTAGGCTTGTTTTGGTTGTGAGATATGTGTGTGTGTGTATGTGTGTGTGTGTGTGTGTGTATGTGTGTGTGTGTATATATATATCTTTGTACCGCCCTCTCATTGCCTCCTGGGCCCTTCCTCCCTCCCTCCTATCCTCTCCCTCCTTACCCTAGACCTCAGAAAGGAAAGCCCTCCTCCTTTCATCTGACCTTTTCCTATCAAGTCTCATCTGGACTGCCTGTATCCGATCCCTCTGTGATCTGATGAGGCTGCCTCACCAGAGGAAAGTGATCCACAAGCAGATACCAGAGTCCATGTCAGAATTAGTCCCTACTCCCCATATTATGGGACCCACAAGGAGGCTGTGCTGCCTATCTACTACATTTGAGCAGGGGGTCTAAGGCCCTCACGGTGCATAGTCCTTGGTTGGTGCATCAGTTGCTACAGCACCGGGGGGGGGGGTTAGTTTTGAGTACCCCACGCATGCAGTCAGCTCTGTTTTCCTCCTCTCCTGGGTTTCTAAGGTGAGCCAATAGTAGATGCTCAAAAGCTGCTATGAGTTATACTAGAAGTGATGGCTTCCATTTGCAGTACATTATTTCTGTTTCTGGCAGGAAATGCGGATGTAGAAGCCAAAGGACCTGACATCCTCTGTACACAGAGCTCTCTCAGGAAGGGAGAGGGAGAGGGGACAGTCTGGTTTCAGGGACCTGAGTGTAAGTGGCTCGTCTTCTTTGGGATAGAGATATAGACCATCACTGCTGTGGGGATGTTTTTCTGGTGTCCTTATCTCTGGGAATAACGAGATCTTTAGGTGTCACCAAAGCGTGGCATTCAATGACATCCAAGCAAATAGGAAGCAGCTTCTTTTCCATTTCCGCACCTGCCTGCTCCCATGACCAGAGCAAGGAGGTAATTTAATTTGGTGCTAGAAAGCCTTTGGCAGCTCCTCAGGCCTGAACTCAGAGCCCCCTACAGTAGACAAGAGCAGTTGGCATTAACTTTGCCTGTCTCCCTGCAATTACTCTTCTTCATGGCTCCTGCTGATGTTGTCTTTTTGCCAAGAGGGAAATGAGTTTCCCTTTTTAGAGAAATATGTTAATATTTCAAGGGCTGAATTAACTTAAAGAAAATGCATCGAGTGCATTATAACACAGATGGCACCTACACAAGATAAAAGGTGATCCTGCTGACAGAAGTGAATGTCGTCGTACAGAAGTGCAGGCCGGGAAGCTGGCTTGCAAATCATTCTAACTCGGAAAAACAAGAAAGAAACATGACATTTTGCGGAGTTGATGGTATTGCCCAAACTCACCTGTTCTTGGGAAGTTTGCACAGTGAAAGTCACTGCTTTAAAATGGCATGGCTTGAGAAGGTTAAATACCGGAGCATTTGAGTAACTTTTCTGCAGAAGAACATTTGAATAATAACCCAGTGTTTCTCTCACTTACCTGAAGCCACACTCCTCTGAATAAAACTGAAGATTCCACTTGGCAAGTTCATTACCGCACAGCAAGGCACGAAGTGTAGATTCCATTCTTGCCGTGGATCAGACTCTTTCCTGCCATTTCCTGCCATTACCTGGGAAGGTAAAGCCTTTTGGCTGAGAAATCTTGCCATAGCGCTAGTCCTTTTTCAATGGCACCTTGTCTGCCGAGGCTGTACTTAAAAACAAGAGAAAGTGTAGCGACTTTCTGTACCATTATGCCTCTGTGAAGTATATTCCATGTTCCAATAGCACAATTCAAAGAGTCGGGCTCTCCTGAGCAGGTTATGCAAAGACAGGGAGTTTTGCTGAGTCACCCTCAGAGGGAACTTGCTATAAAGCCGCTCACTTCTTCCCATTGTTCGCCTCATGCCTCGTTTTTTTCTCTACATAGCACTGCCCTTCTGATTTTAACCTAACCGTTTGTGTCCTGGGCCGGGGAATGGCTTGAGTGTCTTTCCCACTTGGCTTGACTGAAATGTGAAGCTGGGTGTGTGGCAGGGTAGGTATCTGCCTTTCCTCCTTGGACTCTTTGAAGCACATATGCCAGCTTTGGAATGTTGTCGTCCTCAGCAAGGACACCTGTGATAAACATGAGACCAGTGTATAAAACAATACCAGATTATAGTCTGTGCCCCGGAAGGAATAAACAAGCAGCCTTAGAAGAGCGCTGAGAGGATGGGTTACCTGGGTCTCTAATGAAGCCCTTTGAACTGTAGAATGTTTACACTAATACCAGAAAAAAATGAGGAAGAAAAAGTGAGAGTCATGGGAAAAGCATTCCAAGAAGAGGAAAGGACACATGCAAAGGCTTTGAGGCAGAAAGTAGTCAGGAGAAAGAAAAACAATGTTACTAGATACTAGCCAGTAAGCATCTCTAAGGAAAGCTCAAAGAACACAGTGGAGACAGACATGTGGGGCCTCCTCAGCCACAGGAAGAAGCGCTTATTCCAAGGCTCTGGAGAAAGCATGAGGAGATTTTAGGCCATGGTGCCAACGATTGGGTTGCTATCTTAAAACTTAGAACATATGAAAAGTCAGAGTAAACTTAGAATCACAATTATGTTGGTTCAGAAATACATAGTAAGCACATATGGCTGGAGGCATTGGCATTAAAAAATGAGGAATCATACTGTTAACACTGTTGTTAGGATCAGAGCTTGTACCCTGGCAGCCTTAGTAAGGTGTGCTCAGCTGCCTGTCCTCTGTAGGGCAATCAAATACTGAAAAGCAGGGGGGAAAAGATTTAGTCAATGTGGTCACACTGGGAAGAGAGACAGAGAGACCCAGGGACCCCTATGTCCAATTTTGCATTCCTGACATGAGGCCAGAGTTATGTGTAACTACGCAGACCTGGTCATTTTCTAGGTTCCAGTCTCTGCAAGATGATCTGACATGTCAGAAATATATGAACTCCCTTTCGAGAAAACAGACTCCTTGTCTAGTGGAACTAGTCTTCATACTTTTCCTTCCTCCCATCATGACATTCCCAAGAAAATTCCAATTTCTTAGGGACCATTGTTTCTGGACCCTGACAGCCAGAGGGAAGGTGCAAGTGTTTCTAGAAGTCGTGTGTCTGCCAAGGTAGGCTCAATAAGAGTTCACTTTTGGAGATGTAGAGGCATCAGCAAAGCAAATGGCATAAAATGACCAATTGTCCAGGTGCCACTGCAGCTTTTGAGGACTTGAGGCCCCATGTGGAAAAAGAGACAAAGTCTCCTGAGAGCTGCTTCTTTCCTGCCTGCTTCTTCCACACCCCACAACTGCACGGTCCTGCAGACATTTATACAGAAGGGGCTGCCGTGTAGTGGGACCTTAGGCTCTTGTTTGTCCTTTCAGAGATAAAGCTTAGGGAGTTTTAGACTTAATCAAATCACAAATGGCAAAAAACAACATTGACCTAGAAATTTAATCTGCCAGAATCCCAGAAGACTTTTGGGCTCAGAAGCAGTAAAATCATAAGCACCATTGAGGATGCTCAGAGACTCTCCTGCATCCCAAGCCAGAGGCCCAGAGGTTTACAGAAGAGTAGTCTGTGTGTCAGCTGGAAGGGCAAGGTTAGCTAACTGGGCAAACAATCGATGAAACTAGGAAGGATTGTGTGCTAAGAACAGGCTTTCAGCAGGAGACCCTAGGGTCTGCCTCTGATCCTATGGCCAATTACCCACCCTGTCATCAAGTGCACACTACACTTCCCAGCTTACCCAAGCCCTGAGAAGCAGTTCTTCAGATCCCTGCCACCTCCACTACTCTGCAGTTCTCTCATCCAGTGGGGAAGGGAGCCTGAGGCAGAGTGAGGAGGACCTGCAGCTAAGACTGAGCGACCAAGAAGCAGCTGGATGTGGTGGTCAGAAGTTGAAATGCACTCTAAATGTGAAAAAAAAATCTATGAACTCCAATTCCATGAACACTTTAATAGTGACAGGATGGAAAACTGAAGATGCACTTTGTTAATTTGTGTTATTTAATAATTAGAAACAACATAGAAAGGAGTGTTGTGGAATGATCTAGCTGTAATATTGAGATTCAGGGCAGAAACTCTATCCTAGGGGTCCTCAACCTTCTTAACACTATGACCCTTTAATACAGCTTCTCATGTTGTGGCCATCTCAACTGTAAAATTATTTTTGTTACGACTTCATAACTGTAATTTTGCTACTGTTGTGAGTCATACTGTGAATATCTGTGCTTTCTGATGGTCTTAGGAGAACCCTGTTGAAAGGGTTGTATGACCCTCTCCAATGGGGTCTGCACTTGGTGCAGATTCAACAATGAATGAAAGAACATGCTGCCTGTCATGGGCAAGAACACAAAGTCAGGAGTCACAGAGCCACATTCCATTTGAGACCTTCGGCCAACAGCCTAACTCTTCATGCCTTACTTCCTACACTCATGAAAACTAATTAATATTCTTAAAATACTGTCAATTTCATAGAAGTCAACTTACTCTTACAATCTTGGATTTAATACTGTTCAAGGGAGGAAGGGGGATGGAAGTAAAAGGTGGCCTAGGTCTAAAAATAGTAATCATTAACTTTGATTCAGCCCATTCTACTGACTAGGTGCCAGGTTGAGACGAACAAGATAGCGCTATACGCATTTGCTGATGGCCATACTGAGATCCACTGAGGTTATGAGAGCTAGTCAAAATGGCACCAATACTAAATAGCTGAGCCAAAAACTAAACAGGAAAAAATGGTACTTTTCACTATCTTATTACCTTGCCTTCCTAAACAGCCCTGGAAGGGCTTTTAAATAGGATTAGGCATTTGAAAAAATTTTAAAAGGCTCATTTCCTTTCCACAAACTCAGCTGTTTTGTGGGGTGAAACACTGCCGGTGTTTAAAAAGCAATAATCCATCTGTCACTCACACAGCACAGGTGTTGCAGGTCACTGCATCCAGCAGATGGAACTCAACACACCAGCACTGTTCCAGTCTTCAAAGATGGGCCACAGAACTGTAAGGCATTCAGTAAGACCTGGGAAAGTCCTAAATATGATGAGTCCCGCCCTCATGGAAATCATTACAATCACAAATGCTCCCCCATTCCTTTAAAACCACTGTCACCACAAAGCTAATAGGTGCCATGTGATCAACAGATAGACCTAACCTTAAGTCCTACTTCACCATTAACCAGCTGGGAGACCTTAGGCAAGTAGATGTTCCTCTCTTTTCTTTCAATTTCTCTATACCTGACAGGAGTACATTCTGCCTGTGGGACTGTTGGAAACTGTCAAGCTGTCTTAAAGGTGCAAGCATCAGCATATTTCAGCCTCTCATTGAGTATTTAATAGTAGCCAAACTCCCACTATGTTCTCATTAAGTACCACAGGATTATATTAAGTCAGTGGGCTGGGGAGATGGCTCCATTGGCAAAGCACTTGCTGCAAAAATCCGAATTCATTCCTCAGCATCCATGTAAAAAGTGGGGCACAGATCACCAAATGTGATCCCAGAGCTGGAAAGGTAGTCACAAGAAGATCCCCAGGTCTCATGGTCTAACCAGCCCTACCTAATTAGTAAGTGTCAAGTCCCATTGAGAAAGCCTGTCCCAAAAATCAAGGCAGGGGCTCTCAACCACACCTGAGATTTATCTCTGACCTCCACACTCACATATGCACACACATACATAAACACACACACCCCTGATCATGTGTGCACACACATGAAAAATTGGTACTTATCTGATTAAGTAGAAAGAAACAGAAGCTCAGAGATCTTAAGAGACCTTACCCAATCCTCCAACCACCCCTGGAAAACAAAGAGCTTATTCTGCCAAAGGAAAAATGAACCCCATTGGCATAGAGCTTTTAGAGCAGTGGGGAGACTTTTAGGGTGCATTGATCTAATGGCACAAGGGTTGTTTATCAAAGGCAAGAGGACTCCAAAGTGCAACATCTTCCCATGCCTTACAGTTGCATCCCCTTGAGTCTTACTTGGAGTCCCAAACACCCATGAGTGGGCCTTCACCTATCCACTCATCCATCTTTCTTCTGACCAGAATCAGTGTTTAAAGAGAGGTTAAAGTGCAGAGGAGCTAGTCATTATATATATTCTACCCTGCTGCTTTGATTCTCTCTCCCTGTGCTGTGATCTAGAACCAACCTCACCACACTGATGCTGATGAGAGTGGAATCAATGAGGAAAACAGAACGTCATGGTTGATGCCAATGCTCAAAGTGTTTTGAGACTTCTGGGCCTTTTGTGCTTCAACCTTTAGGTCCTTCAGAGTTTCTCAGTTCCCTGGGGAGGCCTTAAAAGCTCTCATTGCATATCGTTGCTTCCAGATCAGAGTACTTGTTGGTGCAGTAGTTTGTATTAAAGGGCAGCAGGATGAACACATCTTAGAAGATAAGTCTTCAGCTCTGGCATGAGAGCAATGTTTTGAAGGAGACAACCACTTAGTTCAGATATCACTTTTCCTCCTCACATTATTGTATTAGGTGAGTTGTTGAATCCCTCTGAAACTCAGTTCCTTCCATTACAAAACAAGGCATGAGTACAACATGGGCCCCTAGAAAATGTGGCTCTTCCTTACTTTGCTGTTTTAAAAGATCTCAAAGCAAAATAATTTCAGCCACTTCAACCTCTGAAAGTAGAAGCCTCTGTAAGAACTGCCTTATGCCCCTGTTGTCATTTGTGATCAGAAGTAGCCTACTGTGTGCTGACTCCACCAGGGATCGTGTGAGTAAGGGAGTGAATTGAACTGTGACAGAGGAGTACATGCTGACAGTCTCCCCTCTGTCCACTCATCTGGTCCTTCATCCAGTAATCCACAGTCATCTGAGTGTCTGCTCTCATACAATACACCATTTCCTAAAGGTGACACAGAGATGATAGGCCAAAGGTAAAAAAGTCCTGCCATTACAAGACATACAGCCAATCTTATGGGGCATCCAGTAGAGATAGTGACTATACCAAAGTCTGACTTTGACCTTCTTGTTCAGTCATAATCGACTATATGGCTTGGCTTCTGCCTTGCCTTTGGAAGATCTAATAATCAAGTGCTCTTTCAAGGTCGTCTCTGAGCTAGTACATGCTCAGTGGTCATGGAATCATATAGAAAACTGTTACAGCAATTGACAGGACAATGTCCATAGGGAGGGGATACCATTCATTCTGATTAATGTTAGTATCTGAATTCTCACGCTCAAAAACAAATGAGCATTCAAATATATATTGGAGTCAAAATATCATGGTTTTTTATATCATGTGTTCCTTCAGCTTGTAGAACTATTAATATGCCTATATATGTATTATCAAGAGATTAACATTTATAATGACTTATGAAACAATTTTCATTATAGCAAATTACTATGTAAGTAAAAGAATATGTTACTTTGATATCTATAGAAGAATATCATATCCATGATCAGCAAAGACATCTTATTCAAATTTAAATAACACTAGACTGAGAAGTAAAGATTAGGTGTTGTCACAGTTTCACTTTAGTACACCTGTTTCGCATGCTTGTGTTCATCTGCCATAGTCACTGAAGAAGTCTCTCCTCACCCACTCCTATCCAGAAAGAAGAAAAACTTAGCCATTTCCCATTGGCACAATAATCAGAAATTTCTGAAACTGGACAAAACTGTGTCACTACTCTATCAAGCCCAACTCAAAATAAACATCTGTTTCTGTCTGCCATAGAGATGCCACGGGAATAATCAGCTCACCATGACACACACGTATTGTCTCCACACCATAATAGTGGAAATTTGCATTCCAGGGATTGACAATAAACCTAAGTTTATTCCCTGATATTCACTCAAAAAAGAGGCACTGTTGAGCATGCTTGTATTCCTGAGATAGACAAGCAGAGACTGGAGGCTCCCTGGAACACACTGGCTAGCCATCCTAGCCAATCAGCAAGCTCCAAGTTCAGTAAAAGATCAGTATAGGTAGACTGAGAAAACTATCCAGGTTTGACCTCTGGCCTCCAGATGTACATGCACACCAGAAATTTCAGGTGCACATGCGGCAAAAAAAGTGTACATGCCTATGCACATCAGAACTGCTTTTTAAAAGACATTTTGACTATTTTAATGACTTAACTGGAATACTTACATTGTTGATAATTTCATTCTATTTTTATGTAATTAAAACTTCAAGGGCACTAATTCTCATCTTTAGCCATACATATGTTTTCAGCCCTTGGCCATTTAGCCAAAATATGGTGCTGGATGAAGTAAAGACTGTCACTTCATGGAGATTTGCCAAGACGAGGAGAAGCTATCTGAATTTGGATAGTCAGAAGGTGTCTCAAATATGTGACTATTGAAGTCAAAGTAACACAAGAAGAAAACAGTGACAAGGAGAGCGTAGTGGGCAAAAACAATCAGACAATTAGCTCATTGGTGTTAAGAGGGAGAGTTGGGATTCTAAGAAGCAGAAGAAAAGCCAGCATGGCTACAAGGCAGTGAAAGGAACTCTGAGGGATGTGAGGCAGCAAGACTTGCCAGAACCACATTCCAGACTCAGGAGTCACAGCAAGAAGTCTGGGGTTTAGAATCTCCATCCTGGATTCACCTACTTAAAACTTCATTCTAGCAGGCAGTAGTGGTCATCAAGTGGGAGTGGTAGTAGCCATAGTGGCAGATGAATGAATGGAACAGATTAAAAATACGTTGGGGCACAGAGACGACACTGACCTCAGCGTGCTGCTCTTACGAGCATAGTACCAAGTGCTGAGCCATCTGTACTGAACAACTCTTCCCTTGAATATTTACAGCCACAGTTGTCACCAATCTCTTCTTCACACACCCTTTGACCACTTGTAAGTTGTGATGCTGTCATTTTGGTAGATGACCTTGAGGAAGTTGAAGTCAGCTCTAGGCTCCCACAGCCTTGCAAGGAAGTAGTGGGTATACAGTTAGTTTCTCCAGCAGTTGTTTCATCCTACTCCTCAGAGAGTCCTGCTCAGTCTCACCAATGTGTTTTCTCCACATTAGCAGAGATGTCATTTACAGCACGACACATGCTGACATTATGTAATACTGACACCGAAGTCAAAGAGAAAACAGGCACATGCTCTGCCTCTGTCTGGTTTCATTTCCTATTTGGCTTGTAAGGCAGACTGCACTGGACCTGAAATGATGCCTGCTGCTGATAAAGGCATTAATGAGAAAAGATTTCAAGAAACAGCCTACAGTACATCCAGTCCCACCCAGAGAAGGAGATGTTCTCTGCAGGGAATGTCACAGCTGCTCCTTGGGCCAAACATTTAATTACATGCAAGCAAACTGACCTGGACCCCAGATTTTCAGGGGAAAAGCTGGCCCGACAATTCATCCAGCAGCTGCAACTATGAAGCATGGGAGGGAAAGAAGTGTGTGCTTTATACAAACCCTTCAAATGGTGTGTATTCCCTGACTGCTCTGTGTAGGCAATATGCTTGGGCTTCGTATTAGTTTAGTTTTAAAAACATAATTTGATGTTATGCTTTTTAATCAAAAATACTAATATTTTGGTTGTACAAAGTGAAAGAAACTATAAAGAGAAGTAAACATTGCTCATCATCTCCATGTCCAGCAAGCATGACTGTAAATATTTGCTGATGATTTCCATTTTGCATTGCTGTATCTATGGATATGTCCATGTTTTATCCACCCACAGAGGCATCCAAGTTATAGATAATATTGTAGGAGAATCCCTTACATTCTGCTATGGTGGCAAATTTGCATAAACTCATAGAGATGGTATTACTACTTCATTGCTAGTCATTTCTTACATGCTGAGAAGTAAGGCCATTAACTAACTCCTCCTGGTTTACCCTGGACTTTCTAGACTGAGCTCTGAGAGTCTGACATCTTAGGACAAATGAGATATCTGGTCACCTGGTTTAAATGAACACATCCAGTCAACCTCCATTATGTTACAACCTGAGGGGAAATTGGTTGTGGCTGACAAGCACTTGCTGGAATTGGGTTTTGGGGAGACTTCTGTCTCTTCAGCTTCTACTGCCAGGAACCTGTCTTTGTGTGTGGCAACCTCAGAGAATTCATGGCAGCTTTCAAATCTGAGTCTGTGCACAAACAGCAGGCAAATCGTTGAGCTCAAATGAAGGTCATCCCCCGGCCTTGCTGAGCAATCTCGTTTTCCTCCATTTGTCTGGTTACAGAAAAGAGCTGCCTGATTAGAATTATTGTATTAACAACAGAGTGACACTTCATGGAGCTAAGCACACAGAGGGCATGTTTGCACATGGAGGCCAAGGCAGTTAATGCCCTGGTTTTATTTAGGAAAGATCTCAGGTAAAAATGGGAGAAAAAAAAGCTGGTTGTGGATTAAAATATACGAGGAGCAATGCACAAGAGATAAGCAGGACACTGTGGAAAATCTCCAGGATCCTCAGATTACTAGTAACAGTCTAAGTCCTTCATAAAATAGGGCATCTAGGGCCTAACACAGTTCATCAGATAAAGACAGCTGCTGCCAAGCCTAGTGACCTGAGTTCAAGCCCCAGGACCCATGTCCTGTAAATTCTTCTTTGACACAGTATGGAATATACCTAAATGTGCGCACACATGCACACACACACACATACACACACACACACACACACACACACACACACAAATGAGTGAATGGATAAATAGAATAAAATAGGACCTTTTGTGTTCCTTTTTTTAATTTATTTTTATTTTTTTTTAATTTTTTTATTAATTTATTCTTGTTACATCTCAATGGTTATCCCATCCCTTGTATCCTCTCATTCTTCCCTCCCTCCCATTTTCCCCTTATTCCCCTCCCCTATGACTGTTCCTGAGGGGGATTACCTCCCCCTGTATATTACCTTTTGTTTTCTTAAATGGTCAGTGAACAATATACCAAATCTAGATGGTGCCTGTTGCCAGGTGAAGTAGGCTTGCCAAACAAGTCCTATAACTGAAATTCATTCAATTGAGCTTAACTACAGTAAGGAAAGATCACCTGCCAACTTCATTGCCCACCATCTCAACTTTTCTCATCCTCATATGCATTTTGTAGATAGATAAAAGAAACTGTTATGTGTATAAATTTATGTATTAAGAAGTATATGTGTGTGTATAATTTGTATAATGTCTTCTATTTTGGCTTTTATTATGTTTTCTTTTAATATACTAATCCCACCTTGCCTAGAAGAGAAATATCCAAGCACTTAAGAAATAACTTGCATGCCAGGCGCAGTGGCACACACTTATAGTCACAGCACTCAGGAAGCAGAGGCCAGTGGATCTCTGTGTATTCAAGGCCAGCCTGATCTACAAAGTGAGTCTAAGACAATGAAGTCTACACTGAGAGACCCTGTCTCAAAAAAAAAAGCTTTCAGACACTCAAAATAGAAGAGGCACAGAATGACTGGGTGGGTGTGACAGCCCATGTGCAATCCCAGCACTGGGGAGGAGACAGGGGAACCCAGGGGAGCTGAATAAGTGAAGCTACTGGATCAGTGGAAGCTTTGGGTTCAGCAAATGAAGCCACACACATTGTGTGGCCTTCACACACAATGCACATATGTCTGAATGTGCAAGTACACCCCACTCACATGTATACACACACATACATACAAGCAACATGCACATGCTCAGGAACATGCATGCAAACACTGATAAATGTGCAACAAGGAGGGAGGTAGTCATCTAGACTTGACTCTAAACCTGTTCTAGTCCCTCGTCCCAGCTGCCCTTCTCTAGTGAGAAGGGATATGCCGCTGGTCTTTAAGAAATGTTCATTTAATAAAAGTGGATATGGATTCAGAACAATAACCAGAGTGATAGGATGTTGAAAATAGGTGCTGGGGCAGGTTCTCCCTTGAGACTGACTTGTCAGGTACAGGCCCCCTGAGTTATGCCTTCAAGTTGTCAAGGTCTGATGCTCAGGAGAATTCGTGGTCAATCGAGAGGACTGAACAAGCTCACAGCTCCAAAGTGGAATCAGTTGGTCATGTTTACAGACAGAAAGGGTGACTGTACCCCAAGTCTGTGAACAAGGAGGTAATGGAAGACTAAGGTACCAGCCACCAGTTACGTCATACAAGCCTGTGAGCCTTGGGATGATCTTGATTTCCATCTCAACGATATTCCAAAGACCACAGGGAGCCAAACTGCTACATGTGTGGCAGCCCATGGGTTGGGGGGACAAACAGAATGTGAGTAGCTCTGCAGTGGTCCAATTCAGAGTTCAGTGAAAGCTTCCAGTCTGTCTTCAGAAAACAAGCACATAGGGGATGCTATTGGCCTTGGAAAGGTTCATGGTTCTAATACATGAGCCAGCACAGATAAGCTTCAAAACACTGTACCAAGAAAGAGCAGCCAGATGCAGTACCACTTGCTGTGTGCTTGTATGAGTCTGCAAGAGCATGCAAGTCCACGGAGACATAGGTGTGTGGTGGCTTGGAATGGCAGATGGGATTCGCCCTCAAACAGGTGCAACAGACAATTGCCACTTTGGGGCAGCAGTCACATTCTAATACTGGACCAGAGCATGGCTGCATGGTGCTATAAACTGACAAAAAAAAAAAAAAGCATAGAGTTATAGACTTAAGATTGATGGATTTATTGCATTAATTATACCCCAGTAAGCTACTATTTTAAAATTCTTGGAGGAAGAGTTCTATAAACATTGTGCCCCTAGAAGAGTAGACAAGGAACATGACAGCCTACTGTTGTCATCCAAGCAAGATGTGATAGCGGCTCAGAGGGGAGGGACTCAAGAGAATAGGTGTGTTTCAGAGAATAGCACAAAAGGTCCTCGGCTGAGTGTGAGGTGTGTGCATGCAAGTGTAAAGGAGTGAGCATTAAAACAAAAGGGAAGCCAGTATTAGCATCCTGGTGCAGGGGTAAGCCACCAGTTACTTGTAAAGCCAGCTCCTAAGGTATACTCGCATGTCTTCACTCCTGGCAAACCAGCAGCAGTAGCAAGGATAACACTAATAATTACACACTAGATTTTATACATCAAAAAAGAAAAGGGAGAAGGAGGTTAAGGAGAAGGAGGAAGAGGGGAAAAGAACGAATTGAACATTTAATATTGAGCAGTATGCCTATAGTAACTTCTAATTCTTCCATCACCTCCCAAGCTTTTTTTTTTTTTTTAAGCTGGAGGACAATTGCAATGGGTCATCCGTGCAGAACAATCACATCTAAGCTGCATGTATAGTATCTGTGTTATGGTCCTGAGCCAGGGGCTGCAGCTACAGAGATACAAACTGGAGTAGACCTGTGCTCCTCTGCCTCCACTCGCATCTAGGAGTTTCTTTCCAGTCTGGTTGTGCCCGTGTGAGCAAATGTCACTGTAGAGTGCCCTTCTGAAGTTTCTCCTAATTTGTGAATCTTAACAGAGAAGGAAAAAACATGCTGCTTCACTTACACTAGAGAAAACCTATTTTGACATTACAGCCATGAAACTACATACCTGCAAAATCTTCCTTAGGGCAGGGCAGGACAGAGTCTGTCTGGTTTATGAGCGTCTTACTTCTCCTGGGGGTGCTCAGTTAAATTCGTATGACAGTTTGACGTGAATGTGTTTGAGACCTCTAATATAGCAGGCTCTTAGGGGCAAAGTAGCCCCTTTCTTTTCAGTGCTTTTCAAACTGTGAATAGTGATTTAATTTAGGAAAGAGAAAGCGAGCAGAAATGCATACTCAAATGATCTCTAGTGATCAAAATCTAATTACCTCAAATGCTCACAAACTGGTGTCTCCTGACCTGAGAGATTGTTTGAACAACCGATTTGGTGAGGAGTGTATGTAATTGCATGCAAACACTCATTAAATCCTGTATCAACTTGTAACTTAAAAGAAAAACATCAAATAATGGTTTGTTTTAAAGATGTGCACATTGTCCTGAGAGTTTTGCTCTGTTTGTCAGTTTGTGCATTTACAGCAACAATAGAGTTAATGTTTTACAGCCCCAATTTCAAATTTTCAGTTTAGTAAACAGACTATAAAGTAGGTCTTATTTGCTTTCTAACAAATAAGGCAGAACAGCTTGCCCATGGGGATTTAAATCATAATTTACATTTAAATTTATTTTTATAGACAGACCATAAGCACAGTTTGCAAAGCTGGATAAATCTAAAGCACTAGAAAAATGAAAAGAGAGATTTATTTTTCCCCTTAAAAGTATGCTCAGTTGTAATTTGAAACTAACTGTTTTAATTATACAGAATAATTGGATTAGGTAGAGGTTTGTATAATTTGTCAGAATTCAAATATGACAGGTAATGTTAAAACCCAGGATATATTGCACAAACACACACACATGTGCATGTGCACAAATGCAGGCCCCCCCACACACACATACACGCATCGAACATGCACAACAGAGTGTGCGCTCACACACACACACACACACACACACACACACACACACACACACACACACACAGGACAGAAAGAAAAATGGAAATGTTTTGGAGGAATTAAGAACTTAGCATTATGTAAGAATTAATCCTCAGATATACATATTAATGATGAGATTTCATAGAAAAATCTATTCCAAATACAGCTTTGAGAGAGATTAGGAGAGATCTGCTTGGAAGAACCCTCCCTTTTCAAATCTAACAGCTCTTTAACATCCACTGCAGACAAAGGCTGCATTTCCCCCCCAAACTTCTGTTATTTTGTACCATCATCCCTTCATATGTTGGGAATTTCAGTATTTTATAGTTTTCTTGATCTGTGGTGGTGGTGGCGGTGGAGTGTGTGTGTGTGTGTGTGTGTGTGTGTGTGTGTGTGTGTGTGTGTGTGTGTTGGTGGGCTAGGCGTGAACTATAAACTTAGGTCCTAAATTAAAGTCATGCTCTTGCTTTTTTTTTTAACATTTTGTGATTGGGTTCAGCCCAGTCTTAAGCTTGCGATCCTTCTGTCTCCTCCTCCCTATAGCTGGGACTATTGTCCTGCTCCACCAAGCCCAGCTTGTTGTCATTTTAAATTAGATATTAAAGGCTCTAGCTAGTCTAGCTTACGGCAAATGAAGTAACCATAAAGTCATGTCAGTAAAAACAAACGAGATTGTCAAATTCTACATAGAATATGTTCTGCAAACTCCAGAAAACTGGCTTCTTTGTAAATTAAAATGTGTGTGTGTGTGTGTGTGTGTGTGTGTGTATCACTTTTATATACTCCTTTCACACACTGAGACTCTCTCTCTCTCTGAAGAATTCCAAGGAGAGAAAGCCTCCATGGGACCTTTGGAACCCATCTTTGTGCCGCCCACAGTCCCTTCCAAGAGTATCTTCTAACAAACACGGTGCTCAACTATACTCCCAGTGTCTCTAGTTTACACTCCTTCTCTTGCATAATTGTTTTCTAGAGTTTTCTATGATTGGCTTTCCTCTTGGTAAATCTTTCTAGGCTGGCTTATAACGTAAAGTAGATGAGCAGGAGGGCATAGGGAGCAACTATAGAATGTGGAACTCATGGCAAAAGAAAAAAAAAACCTTTTCTTCCACGGCAGGCTTTGCCTTCATTATGTGAGTGAAACAACACACTTAAGTGCTCCTTCCCAATGGGGAGACAAAAGAAAGACTTTTAGTTGTGTGTACAGGGGCATTTTTTACAGTCTTGGGAAAATCAGGTGACAGTTATCAAAGTGCATAACAAGCCACAAAGTCTTGGTTATTTGTTTTTGTTTTTGTTTGACACACGTTCTCATGTGGCCCAGGCTGGTTTTGAACTCACCATGTAGCCCAAGATGATCTTTCTGACTTTCTGCCTCGCACCCCCAATACTAGATTGCAAGAGTATTACACCACACCCCATTTGTACAGTGTGAAGATCAAACCAAGGCCTTTGTGCACACTGGGTAACTGAGCCACATCGCCCATCCTGAGCCATGGTTTTTTCTTAAAGTAGTAACTTGATCAATTTCAGAGAAGTATCTCCAATGTATAAATCAGGACTCGATAGCAAAGGTGAACTAAGACGACCAGCAGAGCCCTGCTTCTTGGGATATATGAATGTTCGTGGAGTGAGGGCCTGGGAGGGGGGACCTGTGCTTTCTTCCTGAATCTAAAACAGTAAGCAATTCATTCTGAGGAGAACCTTAGAGTTTTCTCTGTGAGGAAAACCAAAGAATACATCAGGAGGAGGTGCTGGGAAATGGCCCCTGAACTGCACTAGGAAATCCTCCCAAGTGTAGAGTGGGTGGGAAGAGCTTTCTCGCAGAAGCAGCTACCAAAACCTCCTGCATCTGTAGTACCGGCCTGTGCAGGAAACAGGAGTTCTCAAAAGGTGTGAGAGGAGGAAGAAAAAAAAAAGCATCCCTATAAATAGATACTGAGTCTAGGATGGAAAAACCCAACCTTCAATGAAACCCAGAGAAGAAACCTCATCAGGTATGTTTGCAAGGGGCCTCCGGATACCTGTCAACAGACTGCAGGCCACTTACTGCAGGACTGTGACCCGGTCCAGTTAGCTTCCTGTTTCTGTAGGTCTGTGATCCAGTTCCTGTGGTCAGCTTTTCCTAGAGTGAGAATCAGACGGGGTAGTCCTTACAAGTTATCATTCCTGAATTAGACAGGTATGATCACGACGGCAAATTCACATCGCACAGTCTGGGAACTGGAGACTATCCCACACCAACACATCAGTGCATAGAGGGAGGGTACAGAGACAGGATTGCCCTGACCCATGGGCTGCACAGCCTCTGCACACAACAGTCTTGGACAGGCCATTGAGTTAGTTCGTTTTCTTTTTGCTATAATCGGCAACATGAAGAAGGAAGATTTTTAGTCATAGTTCAAGGGTGTAATGTATCATTGTGGGAAAGCCATGGCAGTGGGAGCTGGAGGTGGCTGGTCACATCCAGGCAGGAGGCAGAGACACTAACACTGCCACTTGGCTCCCTCCCTCCCTCCTTTTTATCCAGTCTAGGACTCCAGCCCACATAGAGGGGAGAGGAAACACTGCCTCAGTTAATGTAATCTAGAAAATCCCTCCCAGACTTCTGCGGAAATCCATTTCCACAGTGACCCTGAATTCCACCAAGTTGACAGTGAAGTTTCACCATGGTCAAGCCACATTTCCTGGGTGAGTGGGTGGGTCAGGAGATCAGGACCATGGAGCAGGTCGATAGCTAAGCTGCCCTGACAGAATGGAGAAGAAACAAGAGCAGATTGAGAAAAGGCAAGCCTGTACATTGGAATCCAAAAGTCTCAGCAAAGCAGGAAGCAAGTGCATCTGAAACGAGGAGGCAGCTGGGTCTCTAAGCAGAGGTTTATTTTAAACAGACTCATCCAGTGGTTGGAGATGCTTTGGGATGGATTTTTAAAGAGATCTCACCAGACCTGTCTTAATTGGTTCTATGAAAAGCTGTGTTGGCAAAAAAACAAGTCATTAGTGGCCCCACCCCAAGGAAGATGAATGCTCTGATGCAATCTACCAACATCTCGAACTGGAACGAGTATGCAAGTACAGTGGGGGAGGTCAGAGACGCAGGGCCAGATGTCCTATCCTAGCCACTCATCAGAGATGGACAGCCATGCCAGTCCTTCTGCAGGGATGTGAACTCCTAGCTCAGTCTGGAGCTCTGTGAATGAGGTTGGGAGAGGTAACCAGGGTTGCTCGGCCTATCTAGGACTCGCATTTTGAGAGCAGCTAATTCCTGGTTTCAGCAAGGGGCTTAGCCTGGTCTGCAAACACTAACAGGCTCTAAAATGATCTTGAAGATGAAAAAGGAAAGATAGAAGAGAAACGAGTCCAGAACATAGGCTGAGAGGATGCCAGTAACACCTACACCCAAGTGGCGACAGCCTGAATGGTGCCAACAGATATGCTAACCGTCCCCAGAGAGAGAAGGACAAAGTCATCGTCCCTGGAAACCCGCCGATTTAGCTGATAATTCATGGTATCTGCGATCTCAAGCCATTTGTATGATTCTGTTCACTGACTGAAACAGGAGCTCAGGGACCGGCTGTACGAGCAGTTAGAGTGTGTTCATTGTCCTTACTCCCTGTGTCACCAGAGGAAGATATGGATGTCTGGGTGCCTGGGGCTTGACTCAGAAGAACATCAGTTTAGTACTTAAGTCTTTACTCTTCTAAAATGGCAACAACAACGTTTTAAGGGGGAATGTGGGGTGTGTGTGTGTGTGTGTGTGTGTGTGTGTGTGTGTGTGCACGCGTGCGCGCGTGCATGCACGCGCACGCATTTGGCTCAGTGCTTAAGAACACTGGATGTTCTTCCTGAGGACATAGTCAATTCCAAGTCCTCTCATGACACCTCACAACCATCTGTGACTCCAGTCCTAGGGAGTCCAATGCCCTTTTCTCTGGACCTCATGGTACACACGCGCGCACACACACACACACACACACACACACACACACACACACACACAAATCAGGTCAGGCAAACACATGTACACATAAAATAAAAAATAAAATCTCAAAGAAAGAAAGAAAGAAAGAAGAATAGCAAGTGATGTACAGCTAGAAGCAAGGGGCCTAGTGAGCTACTCAATTCAGGAGTGATTCTTGGTTTATATATCTTAAGGGGAAAAAAAGAAAGAAAGAAAGAAAGAAATTATTCTGGCCTAGGCTATCGCCTGAGGGCATCCAGGAGTAGAAGCTAATCGAGGAGCTTCGATACAAAGAACAGGGTCTCTGTGTTCATTAAACATGAGAGTTACCAGCCACCAATAAAGAAAAAGCAAGCTTCTTCCCAGAGCCTCATCCCCAGCCTCTTGGTGTCCCTTTTTTATTGTCCAGGTGCTAGAGAATAAGGCCTGGGGTGGCCCTGCTTCCACCTAGAGTCTGTGTCTGTGGGTTCAGCTCTGGCCTGGGACATGACACCTAGATGGAGCCTCAGAAACAACTCACAACACCCCCACTTGTGGGTTCCCCTCCAAGAGAAGGACACTGAGCTTTCCACATTCTGTTCCGCTTTTATATAAACGGGATCAAGAGTCATGTGAATTCTAAGCACGGTTTACCTGAATTAGTTGGTTGACTCATTGGACTCAAATGGTAGCAGAAGACTTACTGTGTCCTTAAACATCTCTAAAGCAGATGATTTTTTTTTTCTTAGCTAAAATGCCACTGCAGTAAATGGAAATGTACTTGGGTATATGGAACTAAAACGCACCATAGCTGAATTTTAGAAGTTGACCAATGACAAAACTGAGGAAGCATTTACAGCCCAGGACTGCCATCTAGTGGCTCTATTCTGTCATTTACAGCCCAGGACTGCCATCTAGTGGCTCTACTCTGTCATAGTGCCCTGGTTTCCATTTCTTGCTTTTTTTTGTTTTTGTTTTATTTTTCTGCATTTCACCAAATTTTATAAATACCTCACAGTCTTTTACAAAGATGAAGTAATTCATAGGTCAGAGCATTTATGCATCTTTGTTTTTGGTTTAAATAGTGGAAAATAATATATGACAGAACTAGAACCGTGAATAATGCCAGCATCCAGGGACTGGTCCTTGGGAAAAATACTTCAACACATTGTTAGTTAATCAAATCATGGTCATTTAAATTACTATTCTATTTATGCTACAAAAATATACATCCTACGTTTAACAGATAGATGTGATTCTGCAGAGAGATAAGGTAAAATAGTTAGATAAGGTCATCAACACATGTTTAAATGTGCTCAGTGCTCACTGTCTACTTCTAAAAATCCTAGATAAATCAGGAGAGCCTGTAAGCATCGTGTTATAAACAATAAATTATATCTACGTATGCATATGGGCTTGACTTTCTTTCAATGGGAATTTCAAGGGGCTGAGGGAAAATGGAAGTCTGGTACCTTAGCAATGATACTTTGTTGGTCTTGCTATCTGTACTGGTATTAGTCCTAGATATTCTGTATTAGAAGAAATACAAGCAATATTTGTGGTTGAACATGCAGGGTACTCAAAAAGCCAGAAGTTTTAATTCACTGTCTTCCTTTCATGTTCCAAGTCCTCTGAGATATGGGGAAAGCCTCCTCATACAGAGTCACATTCCCTGGAGACACAGACCAAGCAATGGGCCAAGGCAGCTCCAGGGAACCAATTATGGGCAAGTGAGAAGTAAACTGCATCATACAGATGACTGCCAGGAGAGATGGAGAAGGGCTGGAATTTTCCAGAAAGATGCAGTGTGTCGGGGAGTTGGAGGACTATTACCAACGAGGAGCAGAACTTGGCATTCAGAGACGATGAGGTCACCATGTGAACTGAAAGGGAGAGTTTGAGGAAGCACTGCCATGTTTTGAGATTGGGGTTCTTATCTGGCTCTGTGGTATCTGCAGCTCTGCTTCCTGTGAGGAGCTGTTTGCCCCCACAATCTCTTGGGGCTCCTCTTTCCACCCTCCATCCTTCTCTTAAATAACACAAATAGGCAGCTCCCAGAATGCAACACTGAGAGTTCACTTCCTGGAGGCATCTGTGATTTTCCTACCTCAATGGATTTGTATAGACTTTTCATTCATCCATTGCGTAGGAAAGCTGCAATACCTTGGACACAGATTAAGTGACAGAAATGAAGCTGCTGGGCTGAGAGGCGCATGCGCATTCATCTCGCCCACACTCGGCACATTACAGACTCAATGGCAGACCAGAGGAAGGACAGGCATATTTGGTGTGACAGAAATAGAAATGGTGCTAGAACAGAGGCTTTGTCATTCTCAGCCCATTGCCTCCTCTAATCCACCGCCTGCATCCTGAGAAGGGCAAAGGAAGGCAAGTTTCTCTCCCGATCTGAAAGTCCTGCAGTGTCTGAGGGATCCTGGCCAAACCCACAGCCGAGAGATAAATCCAGAAGTACATTCTGGCAAACGATGGGGACCAGCTTTACTCAGAGCACCAGAGATGTGTCTTTCAGTGCAAGGTGCATTTGTTGAACCCAAGGTCAAGTCCCAGCAAGCACACTTTAACAAGGGTTTTTGCAAAATGGGCTCTGAAGTGAAACTGGTCTGGGTTTGGTTTTCAGCCTCATTGAGTCCTTTTTCTAACTTCTTTGAACCTCCGTTTTCAGGTCTATAACATGGAAGGAGTATTATTAATTTCTGCTCCAGAAGTTTGTTGGGATGTTTAAACAATATAGTAAAGTGTTCAAAATAATTTCTAGTGTGCTGACTGCTCAATAAGTCAAAAAGACTACAAAATTATAATCCTTTTCTTAGCTATTGTTTAGGTGAATGGCCTCGTCCAAGCTGTTTAGACTCCAAATCTCAGTGTCTCCATGACAGGAGGAAAAGCTCCACCTTGCAGTGCCAGCTTAATAGGATCTGAGGAAGAGTACTTAGCTCAGCACTAACACGCAAATCTCCATCAGTACCTTAAGCAACCTGTGGATCACAGTAGCCCTTTATCCCTGTTTGCCATCTTGGCCTGCCAAAATGAAGGTCTGGATTTGTCTGGCTAAGTGGGTTTCTTTCCAATGAGGTTAAATAAAGCCTAATAATAGGAACATATCTCAGGTCCCCCAAGAGTTAAAAAGGATCAGTAGGCCCCAGTAAATAATAAATGCTATTTTTACATAGAAAGCAAACGCAGCATTCCAACCCAGCAGAACGGGCGTTCTGCCGCTGAACACACCAAACAAGCAAAGCCAACAGAATGGTCCATATTTACTACCTCAAACCAGGAGACGCACCCTCCAGCAGTCTCTCAGGCCAGTGACATGCTAGTGGGTTCCACAAAGGCCCTCAAAGAGTCCACACCAGAGATAAGGGAGCAAAACACAGGATAATGACTTAGGAAAATACCAACTACAAGTAAGAAAACAAAAATTTCAACAAGATGCACATCAAAAAATATTTTTATGTCTCTTATAAATTGCACAGTTAGAACTGGGAGATGCTAGGCAGAAAATCACAGAGGAACAATGGGCCGCAGTAATTCTGTTGTCTTCATCTGGCTTCTGTTGCTGTAAAAGAAAAAGTGTCTGATGTGGTGGGGGTCGGGTGGGGGGATTTGGTAGAACTTAGTGAGTAAGTAGGGAGTTCATATGACTAAAATACATTGTAGGCATATATGACATATAATAGTAATAATAATAATAACAACAACAACATCTGGAAAAAAAAAGTGTCTGATTCCAAGAACTAAGACAGAGGTAGCACTTGCAATGCTGTCAGCCTTGGAGACAACACAGCTGAGCATATCATGTGACAACACAGAACAAACCAGCTAGCTCTAGTCTCTTTCCCTCTTCTGAAAAAGCCACTAAGGAGCCAGGGTGGTGCACCCCTGTGGCAGAACCTGGGAGGTCTATCTCAAGCAAGCAGTCCTGCTGGATCTGGATCATATGATAGCTCGGTTTAGAGTTTTGAGGAGCCTCCATACTGATTTCTGTCTTGGCTCTCCTACTCTGCCTGTGTACCCACAGGAGGCAGGTCTAATGCCCACCACAGTGCTGACAGGGTTCAGCTTCATCCAGAAGTATCTTCTTCTCTGCTCAACATATTGACTGACACATTCTGAAACATTAATGTTACTTGTGGCCTGAAAAAAAAAAAATGTGTAGGCTTTCCTTTAGTAAGTTCCTTGTTCTAGTGGCTGAAATTTTCTAGGAGCCATTAAGCTCTTGAGAATTCAAGTTCACCCTTTATCCACCGGCATCATGAATAAGAAATGAGCTAAAAGGTGAGGTTCAACTTAGGCAGCAGATACCTGCGTAGAAATTCAGATATCACATAAATTATAGAGTTGATGGAATGGAGGAACAAGAGATGTTTCTCTAAAAGGGAAGGTTGAAAATGCTTCCATGTGTAGACCAAGTGTTGTCATAGCCTCTCACTTCTCACCTCTATACTGCTGCAGTGTGATAATATCTGCAGAGGGGTGACCAGCCGTGGGTGTGCTACAGGGGGGGGGGGAATCTATTTTACAAAGACAGACAATAAAAAAAAGAGTTTTTCCCCAAAACCTTAGTTTGCTTGTTCTCATGTTAAACCATGCCAAGTCATCAGCACTTCAGGAATACTGGGTTCTTACACATCTGTGTGAATATGGATGTAACAGGCATGGAGGTTCGGCTAACTCTATGTTATATGACGCACCATGTGAGTGCCGGGACTTGAACCTGGGTCCTTTAGGAAAGTAGCCAGTGCTCTTAGTTTCTGAGCCATCTCTCCAGTCCACCTCTGTGTTATATTGACTTAGACCCCTACCAGTCTTTATGCAGGAGCAGTAGTTCTGATTTTAGTCCTTTGAAGAACTACACTAATGTCCACGCTGGTTGTTGTGGACTCACATTCCTACCACTGCAGCATTCAAATCCTCTCTCCCCCTCATCCTCAGCTTCTTGGTTTATTTCCTTGCTGGTGACCATCCTGCTGGAGGTGGAACCTCAACGCAGTTTTGATTTGCACGTTCTTAGTGGCTAAGAATGTTGAGGGGTTTCTCCTCATATATTTATTGACCTTACATGCTTTCATGCATCCTTTCCTTTTATATCTGACTGTGTTTGCTATACTCAATCCGGAGCTTCGGTGCCAGCCCGTATGGTCCATGACAGCAGCATGCCTGCAATAGCTCTAAGCATAGGAGACACTTGATGCATGTTTACCAGTTCAAAAGAAATGAGTACAAAGCTTGAGACCCACCCTGAAGCAAAAAGAGGGTGCTAAAGGATGCCTGGTGGCTCCCACCACACTTTCATCGCCCGTCCAGTGAGATTCCTATCCCAGTCTCACGGCTTCCGTTGCATCCATCCTTCCCACCCATTCGAGTTGTCCTGTAGTGATGGATTCCCACACCACCACCACTGCATCAGTCTTTCTCTCCTCGGAACCACAATGCTAGTTACCCTACCATTCATTTTTCAGCTCGTTGGAGGCACCCCTGGGACATTTGTGGCACTATATTAACCTGTTTAGGTGCTCTGTGCAGTGATTGACTTGTTCAGCTGATAGTTCAGTCTCTCAAATGAACCAGGACAGAAACTCTAAGGCAGACATATGCAGTGCCTCTAAACTTCATCGTGTGGCTTATAAATGGTAGACTATCCACTCATGCTTATTTTTTAAATTTTAATTTATTATAATGTATTCAGGCTACATCCCAAATGTTATCCCCTCACTTGTATCTTCCCATTCTCACCCTCCTTCCCTCTTCCACCCTATTCCCCTCCCCTAGACCTCTGACAGAAGAAGACATCCTCTCCCATCATATGCCCACACATGGTAGTACACCTTTTCCGGGGTTACCAGGGCATCAAAACATCACAAAATCTATTAAATCAATAAAGGATCTAGTACAGGAAAGAGTGTGAGAAGGCCTGAGTTCTGGTTTAAGCGACATGGAAATCTCCTACCAAAAGAAAGAGATAAAACACACAGTGAAAATGCCAGGATACAACACCGTTGAGTGGGAATCCAGCCTGAAGCAGGCATTGGTTCCTGTTCTAACCTCCAGGCTGGCTCTGGAGCAGCCCTGGGGTTATCCTGTCCTGAAGACCTCCCTCTAGCCTGGCCTCCGAGCCAGCAAGTAGAAGCCATACAGGAATGCTACTTCTGACTCACTTTTTTTTTTTTCTGTATAATTTTACTCTTTTAGTGTTAAAGGGACATTTAAGTAAAACACACATTTTTTCCTATAAATTATGTCCAAAATTTATTCCACTTTAATAAAATTTGGACATCATAACCATATCTAGAATTTGCATTATGATAATCTATAACACAACACTGAGAAATGTTCATTAGCCTGTAAAGGAGCAGTCAGACATACAGCACAGAGTCAGAAGCAAGGAGTCAGAAGCTGCTGTGTGTGGTGCTGAGTGCTGAACACGGTTTTTGTTAACATTATGCACAAGTGTAGACTCACATCCCAGACACTGTAACACCATCCATCACTGTAAACCAATTAAGCAGAGGCCCTTCAACATGACCTTAGACTTGTACCATTATTCCTCATGGAAAATGGTGAATCCAAGTCCAACATTTAGACTTTCCCTCCATCCCACTGCCAGTGAAGAGTCAAGTTATACCTAAGTCAGACCCTCGTCTGCTTATCAGATTTTTCTTGGCATTGTTTTCTTGCTCCTTCACTCCCAGGGATAGCTGTGTTTTATGCCACCCACTGTAAAAAAGGACGGAAATGCTTCAACACCCTAAACATCATTAGCATTTGTGCCTGACACAAGCAGAAGGAGGTGGGAAAGGTCTTTCCAAACTGCTCTGAATCCTCATGGTAGACACATATTAAATTTTTAATGATGCAAATAATTCATAAAAATGCACAAATAATGATAATGGGTAATGAAATTATCATCCTCTGCTTAAAGTGATGAGACTAATGACCACAGTGCTGTGTGTTTTCTTGCATGGTTAATGGGAGGAATAAACTTGATTTTATTGTACTCATAATGAACTGACTGCCAGGAGTTTAAGCTATAGTAGTCAAGTTGAAGAGACAAAGAGTGTTTATAGGAAATTTTTTAAAGGCACATAGATTTCTTTAGGAGAGAGCAAGCTAGAATGTAATGGGAAAATAGCACAGAATGGCATATCAGAAAAGAGGTAAAGTCATGAGGCAGTGGTCAGAAGGCCATGGAGTTGTTGATTTTATAAGCTGAATATTATGTAAGGAGGGTATAAAACACTAATGGGCACAGAATTTTGATTCCCAACAAATGGCATTTTTCACTCACTCTCTCCCTCTCCCTCTCTCTCTCCCTGTACCTCTCCCTCTCCCTGTACCTCTCCCTCTCCCTTCCCCTTTCTCTCTCCTTGTCCTTAGATCTTTTGGTCGCAATGTTGGGAGACAGAAAATGGCATAAAGTCAGAGTACCCTGCTCAGTCCTGGTGCTTTCTAGACAGGGCATAGTCTGTTTTTGTTTGTTTGTTTGTTTGTTTGCATGCTTCATGAATCAAGACCAACTTTGGGTAACTTGGACAAACTGACACATATGGCTTTTATCAGATATTAAAGTGGCTACTCTGGCTTCCTGTGCCCATTAACATGAAATATCCTTTTCCACCATTTTGTCCTAAGGTGATATCTATACTTGATATTAAGGTGTGTTTCTTGAATGCATCAGAAGGGTGGATCCTATTTTCATATCCAATTGTTAGTCTGTGTCTTTTTACTGAGAAATTAAGGCCATGGATATTAAGAGTTTCCATGAGCAATATTTGTTGACTCTTGTTGTTTTGTTGACCCCCATGGTCCCCTCTGTCAAAGGCAATATGGCAGTCTCATGAAATGGGGTAGGATGTTTGGAGGTCAGCCAAAGCCCTGAATGACGAATTTTGTACCTCCCAGGAGCTGCATCTCTGTGCATCTACCTCTACTTGGACATCTGCTTGGGCAAATCCATAGATATTGGGGTCATTTGAGTGATGCTGATCTTTGTTTTGTTCTTATTGCTTGCATGTAGGTTTGGTCATGAACATCTTTGCTGTGACTAGGTCCTATGTGAGCTCTGGACCTTGGAAGTTTGAAAGACCCAAGTTGCCTGCCTTATCCCTGGGTGGTGTCAATACACTCCCTCATTAGGGAACCACTACAGTACTTGAGGCAGCCTCAGCCAAGTAGTCAAGCTGTGGTCCAGTTCTTACGCCATTGTACACTACTACGTTGATGCTTACAAAGCAGGAAAGTCATTTTGAATCCAACATATTTTATGTGGATGTTCCTTGAGTGTATCCCAGATATTTGTATCACAATGAAAAGACCTTACCGTGAGTTCTGTGACATGTGTTTTTCTCATAGAGGCAAGCCAGACAGAATAATCTAGAAAGTATAGAATAGAAACAAGGTTACTATTGCGTGATGAAGCACCATGACCAAGGCAACTTGGAGAGAAAAGGATTTATTTGGCTTATGCTTCTATATCACAACATTTTATCAAAGAAGTCAGGACAGGAACTCAAGCATGGCAGGAACCCAGAAACAGGAGCTGATGCCCACCATGGCTTTCTCAGACTACTTTTCTGTAGAATCCAGACTCACCAGCCCAAAGATGACATCACCCACAATGGCCCTCCTGGGTCAATCACTAAGTTTTAAAAATGCCCTACACCTATCTTATGAAGAAATTTTCTCAAGTGAGAGTCCCTCCTTTCAGATAACTCATTTTCTGTGTCAAGTTGATGTAAGACTAGCCAGCACGTAGAATGATGTGATTAAGTATTAGATCAGGGCTGTATCAAAGAGCTATTTTCTATTAACAAACCACCCCCAAAGACATAGTCATTGTCCTCATTCATTTATTTTTCAAGTAGTTGAGGGTGGTTGATCCGAGATAGGCTCAGCTGGATTACTCTGCTTCAAGCTGTGGACCTGGCTGTCTTTGGCGCCTTGCTTTCTGTTGAGCCCAAATCTTCTCTAAATAGTCCATTCTGAATCAAGTCTGTGGGGACAGCAGTTATCTGGAGGAAGCTTTGCTGGTGATGGCAATGGGCAGAGAAAAACAAGTCCAGTCTTCAAGAGCATCTAAAGATCATGCTTGCATCATGTCTACTGATGCTTCATTGACCCGAGAAAGTCAACATGCATAGTGACAAGGTCATCATGCAGAGATGTGTGTGATAGTCAGAAAGAGAACAAAGTAGCAGCCAGGCGGATTAAGCTGAGATTCGGGAAACAGGAAGGAAGTGCATCTCTTGGGGAAGCCAAGAGAGAATGAATTCCCCTGAACAGTTACCTTGACCTACCTCCAAACTCATTTCAGAAAGCCATCAAAAGGAGGGAAGAGGGTTGGTAGTGAACAGAAGTGTTCCAGGAGCTCAGAGATAGACATTGTAGAAACGGAGATAGTTCTTAGATTGACTCTATTGCCTTCACTGCTAAAAATTCAAAATGTAAATTCAAACTCCAATTTCATTTTTCTCAGAAAGAAAGCAAAAGCTCAGATGGTTTGGAGAGATTTGAAAGATCGGCTCATACTTTGGTGCTCTGAGTCTCTTACACTTAATTGTCACTCATCTTTGAGATGCCACTAGCTGATGATCACCACAGTCTGTCAGTAACAGGGAAGCGTCATTGAGGATAAATCTGAGAAGCATTTTTCATCTAATCCTAACAGCAGAAAGTTGAGAGATATGCCATAAACACCATTGTTTTACAGATGTTATGATGTAAATATGAAATACACATGTGTGCATGTGTGTGTGCACACACACACACAAACACACACACACAAGTTAGTATGTTAAATGTTTGTTTCTAGCCAGTGATTCTGTTTTGACAAGTTCTAGAAACTTTGGAAAACAGGGTGTAACTTAAGGAAGTAGCCTCCCTCCCCCCTCTCTCCCTCCCTCCCCTTCTCTCTTTCCCTCCCTCTTCTCTTCTCCTGCTTTCTCTCTCCCCCTCTCTTTCCCTATTTCCCATTTCCTCTCTCTCCTTGTTCTTTTTGTTCATTATGAAGTAAAAACCTCCTTTGCCACACATTTCACCACCATGACGTCCTGTCCAAGTGCTTACAATAAAACAATCATGGGCTGAACCCTCTGAGACCATGAGCCAAAAGAAACCCTTTTTTCCTTTATGTTGTTTGATTCATTGTCCCAGGGAAGGAAAGTAATTCATACAACAGAGAAGAAAACTCGACAGTGCAAGAGAATGAGAAGGCTAAGTATAGACCCAGGCTATCAAACTCCATATCCTACACTCTTGGTCCTGTAAGCCCTAGAGACAGCTCAAGCATAAGAACCAGCCTTGCAGCAGGAAAATTGGAAGTATCAGACCAGGAATTCCTACCTATAACTTTCATACTCTGAATTCTGAAGTGCCTACATTAGGGTGCTTTGGCGCAGTTACAACTTTATGGTGGTGTGCAAGCAGCATGCATTCAATGTGATCAGAAAAGACACTATCAGTTGGGGAAGGTCACCAGTGCCCAAGCCATTGATATGTTATGTACCCCTTTCCCATGACACTGGGATGGAGGGATGAGATTTGTGGCCCAGTCAGTCACTCTATCTTGAGGAAAAGCCACCAGGAAGCCATAGTATACCATGTTGCTGAGCTATAATGATATACTAGGTGCATTTTCATCTTAAACTAGTTTCAGCTTCCAAAGCATTTGCTTTGCATTGTAACCCAATGATAAGGTAAACTTCTATTGTGTAAAAGTGTTGAGAGTGTGTAAGAGGAGCTATGCAATAGTAGCAGAGATAGAAACATTAATTTAAAATGTATCAAAAGAAAACTCTATAAGTCAAATAGTCAGGCTTTTGTTTTGTTTTTTTTTTTTTTCTAACAAAATTAGTAGTGCCCTTCATACTATATAGTAAACAGACAGCCAATGCCACTTGTTAGCAAGGTCTCTTATGTTTGAGTGTTGTGTGTACTGCTTCCTCCAGCTTTGGTCAGAAATGGGATCCATTCACTGATCCCTCTGCATTGTACATGGAGCTGAACATTGGCATGCCACAATGAGAAGGGCAGGCTTGGTCTCTGTGCTCCGAAATGTGATTGATTTTCTTACTCCAGCAACCATGCCAATGGATTCTAGCTGGCAGCCAAGTGTTGTATTTTGCTCTTACCTTGAATCCTACCCATATATTTATATGTGTTGGGGATTAACAGGTAGTGACCAAGTTCCTGATGTCTGTGAGTGTGCCTGCATGAAAGTCACTGGGCTGGGTGCTGGGAGTTCAGCAATGAAGAAACCAGACAAAGACCTTGCCTCCACCCCTCCTGCCTCCCCCGCCCCGCTACTGCCACTCTTCAGTCTAGCCAAAAGAGACCAAGCTATATCCTGCTGATAAATATAGTCCCTGGAGTTCTGCCTGCCAAGGCCTCTGCTACCCAGCCCCCTACCCAACCCTCTCAACTTCCCTTTCTGGCTTTCTTCTTCCTAGCACTGGGTAGACTTGCGCTGTACATAGGAAGTCTGAAGGGTGAGACAAGAATGGTGTGTGGGTGGCTGATGCTGTCTATTTGGCTAAGCCAGGGAAGTCTTAGAGGAACAGATGTGAGGGACCCCAGTGCAAGCTGATGCTTGGATATAGTGGGACGGGACTCAGATCCTGAGAGAGGAGACCGTGCAAGAGAAATGCCAAGGAAGCAAACAAAAGGTTCCACTTCTCCACCTCACAACCACCTGCTTCCTACAGAACTCTTGCTTCCTCTGTGTACATTAAGAGGTAGCTCAGCTTCCCTATTACTCTACCTTATCACACCTTATCAATTAGTGTGTACAAGACACACCGTGATAGCACAACTGATTTCGCTTGAAGTAAGCAATCACACAGTCAGCTGAAAGGCAGGCCAAAAGATTTTTAACACGGTTGCCTCCAGGCAATTATTAACATTCCCTCTTAGCAACAGGACCAGGGCACTTTCATTCCTCAAGATGATAATCCTCTCCCATTAAAGCCCAGTTAGTTTTATGAACTGTACTAATTTAACATCTAGCTCATGTGAGCCATACACCTTGAATAAATTCAAATCCAATCTCTGTGGCATGAATTATGGCCTTATGCTTAGCATCACCATAGCAACGAATGACATCACCCTACACCCCCCGCCTCAGCCCCAGCCCCAGCACCCACACCAACCCAACCTGCATGAAATCCACTTCCCCAAGGGGCTTTATATGCCTGATGTGGGTGTGTTCTTGGCTTACATATGCATTCATAAATATTACTGTTGTCAAAGGTTTGTGGTGGATGTTTGCTGTCAGTTGGAGAGGTATATTCCCTTTGTGGCAAATGTGGGTATTTTTTGTTGTTGTTGTTCATGGGGGGGAAATTCTAATGAAAATTACTGTGTGTATTTGATTAGCAACATTTGTTGATAACATATGGTCCAAAGAGGCTTCTGCAAATAAGAGGCTTTAAATAGTAAACAGAGATGTGGCTGAGACAGAGCAGATGCTCTTGGCAAACACACAGTATGGGGGTGCTTTACCGGGGAGCTCTCTGCGCCCTGCACTCCATTTCTCCCTAGATCAAAGTGTCCATTTTCAAAGCAGTGGCACTGTGTAGTACGTTAGCAGAAATAATGGGCTGTGACTTTAGAGTCACCTCTGCCCCCTAGAATATGAATTGTCTGCTACTCGTGCTCCCTACAGGATATTAGTAATGATGTAGTGTGACCAAGTGAGTCAGCAGGTTCAAGTAGATCCCGGAGCAGCCTTTGGGCACCACATGTCAGAAATGCACTGAGTCCCATGGCCCTGGGGCACTGTGAGGTGCTGGAAAGAGAGTGCTCCATGAGAAACACAGGAGAGTAGATGGGCTCCACATGGGCTGAGCTGTCCTGGCAAGTGTGCACTTAGAGATGATCTTGTGGGTGTGCTAAGTGAGCACACCTATAAGGTACTAAGGAGAACAAGCATGGTTCCATTGCCCATTGTAACAGGGCTTGGCTTTTCTGGAAAGGACAAGGAGACATACTTCAGGCTCATGGCCATGTGACTTAAGCCAAAGCTACTTAGCTCTGTTGTGTAAAAGCCACCTTGGACAGCCAGTAGTTAAGAAGACACATGCTAATAAAACTGCCATTATGCATCAAAATTGAATTTCAACGGAGTCCTTGTGTATCGCAAAATGTAAACTTATTTCATTGCTTTCAGCTATTTGTGAAAGGGAAAACTGAGACTAGGAGGATGGTTCAGTGGGTAAGACTGCCAGCTGGCCAAGCATGAGGACCAGAATTTGGATCCAGTGAAAGGCTGACCATGCCCCCTCAGCATGTGCATCTGTAATAAGCTCGAGCAATGTGAGAAAGGGGGTGGAGATGGGAGGAGAGCTGGAAGCTGCCAGCTAGCCAGCCTAGCAGAAAGCATCATGGGAATAAGGCAGAGAGCAATGGGGCAGGACACCCTTCATCTTCCTCTAGCCTCCACTCATGCATACTCAGGCATGCACACACACACACACACACACACACACACACACACACACACACACACACATGCACACACATGTACAACACACACACATACACACATGCGCACATATAACACACATATGCATACACATAAGAATTCTTGAAATTGTAAAAGCCATTTGGGGTCATGAGCCATATATAAACAAGTAAACAGCTGGCACTGACCCACAGTCATGGCCTATATCCCTGAAGTGAAGGCTTTGTGCATTCTGTCTGCACACTATTGACTTAAACGCAATATGTGCAAAAGCTATCACCTGCCAATCCCTCCGCTAACCTTCTGGGGTCATTACTGCTCTTTGTATTATATTTTTATTTATCATACAAATAAATAAGTGTACACTGCTTATATCCCCCTTTATTCCTCCCCAACTAGTTCTATGCATATATCTACATATATCTATGTATTGTACATATGTCATATATGTGTATCTGTAACTGCTCCTGTATATATACATGCTGTATTGTATTTCCCCCTTTACTCCCTCTGTCCCCTTCACACCTTTTAGATTCTTACCTTTCCTCCCATCTTCTACTTCCCCTCACTCTCTCTTTCTCTCTCTCTCTCTCTCACTCACTTACTCACACCTACACATTATGCATATGAGAGAAAATATGGTATTTGTCTGGTTTTCTTTATGAGCTTGGATACTTTTACTTTACCTGATAATCTCAGTTCTATCTCTGTCCCTCTAAGTGACATAATCTCATTCTTCCGTATGGCTAACTAGACTCCCACTCTCTATATATGTATTTTCTTTATTGTGCTAATGGGCCTCTAGTGTTTCTACACCTTGGCTACTCTGAACAGTGCAGTAATGAACATGGATGTGTGACAATCTTTACAGGTTTATGCCCAGGTGTGCCACACCAGATCATGGCATGTTTGTTTGGAGGATGTCCTACACTGGTTTTCATAGGGCCTATAGTGCCTTACACTCAAAACAATAGTGTACAGGAGGTCCAGATCCCACAATCCTCAGCAACTGCTGTTCTTTGCTGATGCTATGACTGTGGTAAAATGGAATCTCAATCATGTATGCATATGGGCTCTCCCCAAGAAGACTGCAGCACACACAGGGACTATCATACTGATGCTGGACCTAGCAGTACACGGTGAGGTGATTTGCTTGTGGTGGGTACTTAGAAGTCACTTGCACAAAGAAGACTAATTAGGTTGTGGAGGCTAGGCACCACTCAGCTTGCTTGTCCTCCAAGTTAATGTCTTGTGCCTCCTTACAAAGGGACTTATGCAGGACAGGTGCAGGTGTCTCACCACACATGAATTCATATTTGGAGGCACAACTACAGGTGATGACTTTTCTACAGTCTTCATCATGTGCCCGTGGCTACTATAACCTGGGTGCACTTTCTAGCCTTGTTGTCACTGGCATCCACATTCTTTCCATCCCTTAGCTTTGTGAGTCAACTATTGTTTGACCTACAAGCATCCATGCCTGGCCTCCGTGAGAGCCCATCATATGCTATGCTCGGCATGCTACCAGACATCATGGGCATTCAGAGTCACTAGACCCCAAAAGACTGCCATCTCCTTAAGGAGATGAAGGCCCAGGTAAAGGAGGCTATCACAGGCTACCTCCTGTCTCATCTCCCCTGAATGTATGGTGTGATGGTTCACAGCCTGTCACCCATCCCTTTCTAGTTAATAATCAAGGATTGACTGTGTAGTGGGTGGTTTTTCACTGTTCTTGGTACAGGAAGTGGAATTTATTGAAAGTGTTGCTTGCACCCAAACACCTCCATGTGTAGAGAGGAAGACAGCTACATAGAAGTACCTGTCAGACCATTGGGCATTACTGCACTAGGACCCTGAGAGATGGAGGACTCTGGTTCAATGTTGGGGTTTTGAGATTAGAAACTCAAGAGTTTGGATCCTCTGTTGCTGATGGCCTGAGAACTTGGTCCTGTTACTTAACCTCCTCAAACCTAACTTTCTCCATCTATAAACTTATGATGCAACTGAGTGTTCTTCATGGAGCTGTCAGGGGGCTAAAGTGAGACGACCCATATAGAACACTAGGCTGAGGGTCTTGGCAAACATAAGCCTTCTGTAATTGGCAGCTTTCTTTAGCGTTTTTTGTAAGCTAGCTGAACAGGATGACAACGTTGTCACTAGTGGTAGAATCACAGAGAAAGGATACCTCATCCATTTGATTTTATTTACCTTGTGTGCAGAAGTTGAGTCAGTCAGTTAACCTTCCCAACCTTGGCTTGGGATAAATATTATCAAAATGCAGCAGTGCTCCCATTCTGGGAAAGCGTTTAAAAGGAGGTTTTCACATTAGCAGCCATAGTCAATTGCCCAGCAGGAGAAAAGGGCAGAGAAAACAAAGAGAAATAGATTAACTTACTAATGCATGGCCCACCAAAGGACCAAAGTTTATGGTGCATCTCCACCAGTTAATTTGTACATATGTCAGATGTAGTGTTGTAGAAAAGTGCATTGAACGTGGCAAATAAATCTAAAGCTGGAGTTCAAAATGATTCAGGACCCAGCAGTCTCAAATGCACCCTCCCCAGAGTTTCAGGGATAATTAATTAAAGCACCAAGAGCACAGGGAGTACATGTGATGGAGTGAAGGAAAGATGGGACAAAGCTGTGCAGAGTCAGACTACCATGGGATGCATCACAGAACCCCTGTGCCTCAGTTTCCTCATCTGTAACTATAGGTTCATAAGTGTATACATTTCACAGAATAGCAAATAGGCTTTTAAAAGGATACTGCACAAATATAACTCCTAATTCTTCTAAAATAGGTATTGTGCCTAGCATAGAGCCGTCTGGGTACCAATTATGATAAAGGAAACAGTTTTGCTTGAGCTGGAAAGAGACAACGAGTAGATATTTTTATAACTTTCCCTCGACAGGATAGAGGCATAGAACAGGTTGAGAATTAAGCCTTCTTGATAGGAGGGAGCAGGAAGTAGCCTTCGCTGAACCCAATCCTTCCTTCAGGCAGCACAGAAGGTTCTAGTCAACAGCTTGGGACAGCCCACACTCACTGCACAGCTCTTCTCCAGTCAGGCTCGCCAGGCAGGAAGATCCACTTCCTTCTAGCATTTGAAGCCTGAAGCAGGGCATCTGTGGAAACCTTTGGCTCAGGAAGCACCCAAGTTTGCTTTAGTGTTCTACTGTGGCCATCTTGCAGGCCTTGGTGGTTCCATTTGTGAAGGTGCATGTGGAATGAAGTTCCCCGAGGACTTCATTGGAGCAGAGGACATGCTGAGGAAAAGAAAATCCTTGATGTTTCACACCGTTTTAAATATGCTTACCTGTGCATGTCTGAATGTGTAAGTATGCAAGTGTATCTGTGTGTGTATTTGTGTGTGAGAGTGTATATGTCTATGTATCTGTGTGTGTGTGTGTGTGTGTGTTCGTGTCTGTGTGTCTGTGTGAGTGACGTCTCCCTGAAGAACATGTCGCTAGCCTTGATTAGAATAGACTCTCTTATTTTGCCTGCTTTACTGGGCCAGGTTACTATTTTTAAAGTCTGAGAGATAAATTGGGGTTCAGCTGTGACCTGACTGCTTGCTGTGAGCCAAACTCCCAGTAAGAAGGCGGCGCCTCTAATTATTTGAATTCCATCCAGTTATTCAGCTTCTGGGTCTCAGAAGCACCATGCTGCCCCTCAGTCTGAGTCATTTTACAGACCAACGGACAAGGCATCCTTGAGTAGCTTCAGAAGGCCAGGCAAAACGAGCTAGTGTCTATTGGACAGCCCAGGTTATCCCTGCAGCCAGGGCCGGCCCAGCTGCACAGGTGGTACAGGCCTGAAATCCAGCCCCCGGGGAGGCTAATGCAGGAAAGGCTTCCTCATGCCAAAGGCCACCCTGGGCCACAAATGAATTCATTATCAGCCGGAGCAAATCAGTATGAAACTCTGTTTCAAGAGAAAAGTAAGGGGACAATTTGGGGTCTAGTTCAGCGGTAGAATACTCGCCCAGCTTGTGTGAAACCCTGGTTCAATCCCCAGCCCAGAAGAGACCAAGTGGAGAAGAGGAGGGGGAGGGGCAGGCCTTAGGGCAGGACATGCTTGGGTAGCAGCAGTGGCAATGTGGAATCGGTCTCTGCTATAAGCCATGAGTCTCTCAAGAAAAAGCACCAGACAAGCCAGGCCCAGCTGAGGTGAATGTTGGCCTGGTTATTGAGGGAGCTGGAGTAGCCATGCTTTGTAGGAGGTGCTTGATAAGTATGTGTTGGGTGGATGACACACTATAGAAACGTACTACTGTTACTATACATTTTCCTATTTGGGGAATAGAAAGACAGCCAGAGTTTATTGGGGTCTCATTGTGTCCCAAGCCTGCGGCTATTACAACGACCATTACCATGTTTGAGGGACCTCAAGTACTGGGATGCTAGTTAGCTCGGCCCAAACCTTACAGTTTGTATGAGACTCAGCCAGGATTTAAGCAGGAATGTTCTGGTTCATTTTGTCAGGGCATCTTTGCTAGGACAGATTCTCTCATCCCGGGTCTTTACGAAGGTGCTAGGAACCACAGCCGGAAGTTCCTGGTTGGATGTGTGTGGCTTGGCTGTCTTGTTGAAGCCTGTTTCTTTTTGGTCCATCCTACCCTACTCTGTATCCTCTCCTTGACCTTCCGGTGGCCTGCTTCATGCTCTTCTGTCTCCAGGACACATGTTCTTCCTTGCCATTACCCTGGTGATGGCCTGTGACACCTAGGCTCTCTGTTCCTTAGTTCAGTTCATGGAATCTGAGGCTAACAGTCAGGTTTTTCACAGTTTTATGAAAGAAGAAATAAAAGCAACAGTAGGCACAGGGTAAAACATGAAACCCCATAATAGTCAAACAAACAAACGCCCATGAGGACTGAGAAGATAACCCATCCTTTCAGCACTTACTGTTCTTGAAAAGGACCCAGGTTCATTTCCCAGTGCTTACACAGCAGTTCACAACCATCCTTAGCTCAGTTCCAACAGCTCCAACTCCCCCTCTGGCTTCTGTCCACACCCAGCACCTATGCAGCAGACATACTGGCATGCAGGCAAATCACTCACACACAAGACAAAAATAAATTACTCTTTTAAAAGAACACTAGCAAAATAATAATGACCAAATAGGCCAGAGAAAAGGCATGAATCAATGCCCTGTGCAAAGTCAAGTTTATGCCCTTGGTTTATACTCAACTCCAGATAGAGGACAGTCTTGTCTTTATGTGAAATACCTGAGGAGTGGGTATTGCAGACCTTGAGAGTGTTCACCGCTGTATACATAAGTGAGGAAGGTATTTCCTGATGAAGAACCATCTCTCGTTTATGTGTCTATCCCAAGGACATAATCAGAAGCAAGTTCTTTAAGTACTTTCTATCCAACTCAGTTGCTATGGTTGACTAATAGGTACATAAGCAACACTGTATTAGACAGTGTAACACTAGTCACTAAAACCAAATTTTAACAAATGCCTCACAGGATGGGAAATTAGTTACATAATGCAAACACAATCTGTAGATAAAAAGCTGTTGTCTGTACTATGTCCTGGCCCTGTAAAGGACCATATATTTGATATTATTTGTTCATTCAAAACTGTTTTCTCCATGCCTCTACGCTACGTTGTAAGGGGTAGACTATAAATGAACAGAGCCCCTGTGCCCAAGAGCTGAAAGAATATAAGAAAGGTCTCAAGTTGGCAACCAGGAGTGAGTCCATTAACCAGGCGTCACTGGGCATTGGATGCATAATGCACAGCTTAGACTGAGCAGATGAGACGTGGTCTCTCTGAAGGTGACATTTAGGCCTGATGCCTGAAAAGACAGTGAAGAGTAAAGAAACATCGCCACCTGAAAAAAACAGTGCAGGTGACAGGCAGGCCAAAGGTAGCAATGTCAAGAGCTCTATTAAGGGAGCAGGTGAGAGGGAGGACGCTGTGAAGGCTCAAAGATGCACCTTGGCACTGTCCTGGGGGTGACATGTAAGAGTAGGGCAGGCTCATTGCACATGGTGACAGGTCCACAAGGTACTCTATTTGCACCTGCATGATGAATGGAGGTAGGGTCTCTGAGCATGACAACAGGTAAATAACAAAACCACATCTGAGGAGCCACTCTCCCATGGGAGCCAGGCCTGTTGCTCCACCCACATGCTGGATAAATCAAACTCTCTTCTGGGGCTGAGCCTTGGCTACCTGCAAACTGCAAGCAGGAAAGAACATCCTAGCCTTCCATCTTGCAGAACTTCTCAGTCCTGTTTTCCACTTCTCCTGGGGAGCAGCTCCCACCTGTGCCCCATGGCTGCTGAAGTCCTTCTATAAGACCAGGTGTTAGCCTCGTCTCACATTCCAAACTTCCATGGTCCACAAAGCAGGTGTTCCAGGGCCAAGTCGAAAGGCTGGTCAATGCATTCTGCTGTTTGCAGAGGACAGAGCAACAGTGGGAAACTCTGGCTTCCTCTGGTGCTGACTGCAAGGCATTCTGGGAAGGTCCATTGCCCATGGCCAGCTTCAAGAGCATCTGCTTGTATTAATCTCACTAGTTAATCAATACTTCCTGTCACTCTGGCAGCTCTAGGAGTAGGTGGGGGTCACTGGGAGTGGGTGTGACCATCTATGCTGCTTTGGGTTAACCCTGCGTTTGCTCTTCATGGGGAGACAGGGAAGAGCTACCTGAGGTGTACCTGCCTAGACTGACTCTGACTTTCTCTCCACAGCTGGGGCACCCAAGGCGACTTCTCCACAACCCACGCACTGCCAGCTGTTAAAGTAAAGCTATTCACAGAGAGCACTGGTGTCCTGGCCTTGGAAGACAAGGAGCTTGGGCGGGTGAGTGCTCCCTCCGGCAAGGGGCATGTGACAGAACACAGAGTGGGTATCTGTGGTGCCTTTCCAGCCCTTGAGGGGCCTACATTTGGGTTAGCTGTGAGACCTTGAATCAGTCTCTCCACCCTGCACCACAGTATCTCCTCCACAAACTCTGGCTAAGGAGAGTGTGAGTCAGAAGACAGGCTGGGGAGACTCCACACCATCACACTGAAGTACTATTTATAACAAAGATGTGCAATGCTGCTGACTAGCTTAACATGAAATTCATTGGTTTTTAACCATCTAACCTCCTGGCAACATTAAAATCAACAAAATGAGGTAAAAGAGGAACAAAAAGAAATTAATTTGCATTTTAAGAGAGACATTCAGAATATAAATAATTAAAATGTTCTGCTCACCCACGTGTGGAGAACATTATGTAAATGACATGGCCGAGTCTCCCTTTTCGGGGTACTCTGGGTGGCAGACCCACAAGCTGGGGTATCAGTGAACTAACTGACTGATCCATTAATCAACCTCAAGGAAAGCCCTCTTGCCTGCCCTGGAGATATGCCCACAGTGCCATCCACTGAGCTATCACACCTAGGTGTGGATGAGGTCAACTGTAAGCAGGTTTTTGTTTTGTTTTGTTTTATGTCTGCCAATATCAGGCGGGAGCACTAGAGAGGCAGGCAGGCTGCAGGGTCCTCGGGAAGTCACGTGCCAGTGAGAAGGCGTGGTGGGAGAGAATAGACATTCTTCCCTCCAAAGCCAGTTTCATGCAGATAATTCTGCTTAGGGTGGTTAAACCAGTGACCGCTGTGACTTCTCTGGTAGAAATGAGACAGACAGTTTCTGTGGTATGTGAGAAACTTGTGCAGACCTACTGAGTCGTGGGGAGCCCAGCGACCCCAGTTGCCAGCCAGTCGGGTGCTGTCCTGGGGGTGTTATGAGACTCAGCCCTTCAGGGACTTGGCAAGTGTCCCCCCAAGGCAGAGTCTACAGGGATGAAGTAAACGCATCAGGAAAGGAATGCTGGCAGCCCACCAGTCATCTTCGCGCTACATTGCCCCAGTGGAGAAATAAAGCAAGACTCTGCTGGGGTGATGGAGGCCTCAAGCTTGCTGCCATCCACACAGGTTCTCGCTTCTAGGTGCCTGGACACATGCTTTTTCTTCCTTTATGCCTCAGAAGCTCTGCGCTGACTCCTTAGCGCAGGCCAGCCTGGCTCTCTGCAGACCGACCATGAGCTTCTGGTCCAGCGCCCTCTACAGGCCATAGCTCTGAAGGTGGCAGGGCCAGGACATCCTTTTCAAGTGCCGCCATTCTGTACATCACATAGATAGTACACTGATGAGCTAATTCTAGTAGGCTGAGCAGAGCCCCCCCTCCAGAGTCCTGGGGTTAGCGTCATCCCTTCAGGCATTAGTTTATTCCATCTGTGGTATGTCTCATACACGTACCATTTTAAAAATAAACATATCTTTTTGTGTGATGTGTTTTTTGGTTTGGGTTTTTGGTTTTATTTTGTTTTATTGTGACAGGGTTTATCTGTGTGGCCTTGGCTGTCCTGGACTCACTTTGTAGACCAGGCTGGCCTTGAACTCACAGAGATCTGCCTGCCTCTGCCTCTTCAAGAGCTAGGAGTACAGACGTGCACTACTGCACCTGGCTCAGATATTTTTTTTAATTTTTTATATACTCTAAATAATAATAATAATAATTCCTTAAGGTAGAAGGACACCCAAGACATTGTTCACCCCAAGCTCCAGACCTCCAGAGTGTCTTATAGGAATGATTTATACATTTTCCCACAGTTTTACCCAAATGAACCCTCCATAAGTGAACAAAAGACTCAGAGAGATCATGATATATATGATTTAATATGAGTATATGTCCCTCTTTTAATGAAACAGGTACAAGATATCCATATCCACATTGGTTGAATGATTGGTTTGAAAATTAGTTCATTGTAGCCCATACTAACCTGTGTCCTTTTGCATGGCTGTATAGTATTCCATTGTGTATGTAAGTTTGATTTAACAGGTCTTCCAGTGATGATTATTTAGGATAATTCATCTCTTTAAGTCTAAACAATGCTTTACTGCATTTCCTTAACTATATTTATTTGCATGTACTTATATTCCTATAAGATAAATTTCCTGAAAACTATTTTGCTGGTCAAAATTTGAATTTTGGCAGAGACTGCCAAATTTTTTACATGCTGTTATATACTTGCACAAGCAGTGTGAGGATGCCTGTCCCCACACACTCGCTAACACAGTGAGGTTAACAAACGTATCCAATACATGCAATCTTTAACCTCCAACACTTAGACAGCGCACAGGTATAAAAGCCAGACATTACAGTGCAATGTGGGAAGCACACAGCAAGGGGCGGACTCTCTGTGAAGTGGGGATGTCTTTCCTGGGGGATGTAAACAGGTAGGGAGAGAGGAATAGGCTCAGGCCAGAGATCAGGCCAGGCTGCCCTGGTACCCACGCCTGGAGGAGAAGCCCTGATTGCTAGAGTGCAATCAGGTTATATCTGCCAGTTCATAGCCCCACATCAAAGCACAGCACATGTGACCTCCGCTAAGACAACAGAGTGTTCACGCACCAGCCTGGTACACCCAGGTGAGATGACAGGTCAGCCTGGCTCTCACACAGTCAGAAAGGCCCTCAACCTCCCAAGGAACCATCCTGAGGATGACAGGCTGCAGGTGGAAATGGAAGAATTGCTGGGACCCCACCTCTTCTACTCTGCAGAGCCCTCACCCGAGGGTGACTACAATCAAACTCAATAGAAGGCTTTGTGGAATGGCCAGTAATGATGTGGCTATTTGCATTGTGAATGGACACCATATTGCCAATGGGAACTGCACCCAGGAGCCATACAGTAGAGGGCTGTTAATGAGCACTGGTGCACAGGGTGCTGGTCCCGCTTTTACTTTACCAAGCAAGCAGGAGCAGAAGGTAGCCAAGGACCTTCCTGACATGGGCCTGACCATTGTGCTATTTGCTGTGGGCCAGGATGCTCCTCCTGGCTCCCTCTCCTCTCCCAACACACTGACTAAGGATACAGCATCCACTGTGCTAGATGGACAGCTCCTTCTCTCTGTCTTCAAACAAGGGCAAAGATGCAGTTAGAGTTATAAAAATCCACTGTAGAGACTAGTGAGATGGCTCAGCAGGCCAGGCAAAGGCATTGCAACCAAACCTGATCCCCTGAGTTCAATCATTAGGACTCACTTGGTGGGAGAAGAGAACTGACTTCCGTGGGGTTTTTTTCCTCTGACCTATGCATGTGCATGCACACACACACACACACACACACACACACACACACTGTGGAATACAAGGTCACATATTCATGCACTAACATAAATAAATATAATTTTAAACATGTTTCAAGGAGTTCTCGAGGGCTGGAGAGATAGTTGAGAGCAAACGCTCTCAGTACCAGCTTACAGATTTCACTAGCAAGTTGAGTCCTTGCAAACAGCAAGCAAATGCTGGGTCATGCCTGGCCTACTAGCATTATATCTTCAGTCAGAACACCAGGCATGAGGTGATGGAGGCCTCACAATTTACCTGCACAGCACTCGTCCCTAAAGATAGCTGAGTACCTCAATGTCTAGCGAAGTGCCACCGTCACTGAGCACCCTATGTGTAAGACTTGTGGCTTTGAGTGTGTACTAATACAAAAGCAACAAATATACAGTTCTATGTGGTATTATCTATGTGGTATTAACTGATAAAAACTAGTTTCTAGCAGGAAAGTATGATGGAACCCATGGTGGCCTCCTAACGTTGCCTCCACCCTCCAAACCCTAGATATCTGAGGCAGCATGACCACAGCAAACTGTGTCTGACATGCTGCCAAGAACCATTTTTCAAAGCAAAGGCTGCTTCATGCTCTTTACCCCCAAAGCAAAATGAGGAGCTAGAAGAGGAAAATCCCATTCCAGGTATTACTGACCAGTGACCACATGGGGCCCTCCATAAGTCTCTTCCCCTGTCTAGGTCTCTTGTTTCTCACTCTTCTGTCTTCCCCAACAGGCTTTGAGCTTCTCTCCTCTTCTAATGGCAAAAGGTCTAGGAAATAGAAAGGAGAAGAGGGACCTTAGAGCTGTCTGTGACAAACGTACATTTCTTGTGGAGCAGCTGTCATGGTTGATGAGGGATGGCAGTGTTCTCCCTCTCAGGTTACCCTAGGACTTGTGGATCTTACAAAAACCAAAGCAGGATTACAAACTTACCCTCCTGCTCCTACAAACTTAGCCAGTGAGAGAACGAAGGAGGAGAGAGGACATTTTTTGTCCATAGATGTGACTGTGTGCTCTGAGCCAGCCAAGGTTAACAGAGGAGCAAACTTAGTCAGTGAGAGAATGAAGGAGGAGAGAGGACATTTTTGTCTGTAGATGTGACTGTGTGCTCTGAGCCAGTCAGGCTCAACAGAGGGGTTTCGGCAATGGAGCATGGGTTAGCTGTTGCACGCCTTCACATCAAAGTGTTGAATCCAAAAAACATGGCTGTGTGTTGCTTCTACTTTCTGACGGAAGTGTATGACTTTTCGTTACAGGTTATCCTCCATCCCACCCCGAACAGCCCCAAACAATCTGAGTGGCACAAAATGACAGTCTCCAAAAACTGCCCAGATCAAGACCTCAAAATCAAACTTGCTGTCCGAATGGATAAGCCTCAAAACATGAAGCACTCTGGGTAAGAATTTCTTTCCCAATTGGTGATACATGTGCACCCATTTCTAGAGACAAAAAAAAAAAAAAAAAAATGGAACAGAAGAGGGGAACACACCTCTGGTAGACCACTTGTCTGGCATGCATACAGCTCAGTTTTGGATCCCTAGAAGTGGAGAGATGAATTAGGCAAAACACAAAGGGATTCGGAGAACTTCATGGAAGAAGCTGGGAAGTGCCTGCGAGCAGCTATTAAGGTACATGGTGCTGTCAGTTCCCACGGGCTCTTTCAGCTGCAATCACTGAATTTTCATTTATACCATCAAGAGATTAACTCACTCTCCCTCTAAGAGGACTCCCGAAACAGTTAAAACTTGGCCGAGTGTGCTGGGGCTTGTGCTTTGGAAGTCTTCTAGGTTCTGTGTTCTTGCCAGATGCCTGAGGTATCCCTGCTAAATTACCTTTTAAGATGTGATCCTTTGCAGAGGAGCATGGCCATACAATTTTGAAGAGGGAAGAGTCTAGACAGCAGAGGAAACTGGGCTCTTTGTCAAATTCTGTGTAGGCACCATTTATCAACTGCCTGTTGTTATCCATGGCCTCCTAGTGACAAGAAAGCTTTCCTCTGCTCCCTTGAAAACTCAAGGCTTTGGATATGGGCTGGAGGTCTATGGAAGTGGGAAATCTGGTGACAAGCGATAATCAGCAATAGAGGCCAGTTGAAAAGAGGGCTGACAGATACCCAAATTAACAACCAGGATAGGAAGCTGACATCCTTGCAGACTGGCAGAGCCTACATCATATAGCCAGTGCCTGGAGCGATGCCTTTCAAAGCCTGCTCATGCCCTGGACACCAGTTCTTAAACACCACTCCTGCCTTAGGCTTGTAGAAGTTACACAACATGTTGTTGAAACCAGGCCACTCCCAAAGCCAGAGGTGGGACTGAAGTGTGAGAGTGTGTGAGAACCAATACCAACTACTTATACATTTAGTCCCTACTCAGCCATCACCAGTGATTGCAGCCAACTTTTCCTCATTTCACTTGGTATTTTATCAAATGGATATGGCACGAGTTCAAAGTCAACCTGGGCTCTGTGCTAAGATCGAAGAAGAAGAAGAAGAAGAGGAAGAAGAAGAAGAAGAAGAAGAAGAAGAAGAAGAAGAAGAAGAAGAAGAAGAAGAAGAAGGAAGAGGAGGAGGAATAGGAGGAGGAGGTGTTGAGGAAATGGCTGTATCAATACAGTGTTTGCTATGCAAGCAAGCATGACCATATCTTGAGAGAGAATTTAGCAGAAACCACTGCACATGGCAATGCTTGTCTGCAGTCCCAAAACTGGAGGGGCAGAGGCAGGTAGATTCCCGGAGCTCATTGCTCAGTCAGTCTAGTCAACTGGGTGAGTTTACAAGTCCATCGTGAGAAGCTGTCTCAAAAATAATGTGGAGAATGATTGAGGAAGATGCCACTTGCAAACACAGAGAGAGGGGCTGGGGAGGCATGCAGGTGGTACTTGCATGCACACATGTGTGTACCAACACAAACATGTATAATACATGCATATACAGGGGCATGTTTCCGAGATCAGCTTTTCCTCCTCCCTTCCTCACTCCTGGTACATTTTTCAGAAATATGAAGAAAAAATTCCCCAATATCCCTTTTCCCTCCAAGCTTCGTATCACATGGTCTTAGTTTAAAGATAAAAGAGTTGAGGATTGGTGGGTTCCTGTAGTATTTGAGGAAATACCCTCCATCTTTAGCACAACACTGACTCATAACCAGTAAATATCTGAGACAGGAACCAGAGTGAGTAAGCAGGATGGAGGAGGGAAACAGAAGAATGAAGGGGGGGGGGCAACCAGAGCAAGGAAGCGTGCAGAAGAACTATCCTCACATGACCTTTAAAACGTCCTTGGAGGAGTTAGTGTCTCAGCCTATGGGCCAGACTTCTTTGATTCCCTCTTCACTCTGTCACGGTATTATTCTGTGCATTAGACAAACCCCAGTTTCCCACATTCTCCTCATTTGCTCTGTAGAGAGAGATCTACACGATTTAGATTCAGGAACTTTTCTGTGGACTCACTGTGTGCTAGCATACCGTAGGCGACCTTCACAGTATGAGTGATGGAAGAGATATTTATCTTATGTTTGCCAAGTTCCCAAATGACTGCATCACTAGATTGCCATTCGAAAATTATTCCTACCAAGAAATATACTAAGAGAGTCTAGATCAGCTTCAAAGAGTGAGCAAAAGGTACATTGATATCAAGTCAGACCCAGCATGTCCCAAATCGGGGCAAACAACCTTAGCTGCATAAGAAATGATTCAGGAAAAGTACAAGTGTTTCTGAAGGGAGCTGGGGGAGATGGCTTGTTTTGTATGGTACTTGTGCCAGTACAAAGACTTGAGTTCATTGCCATTGTCCACCTGATCAGGTTGGGTGTGGTGGCACACAGTGGTAATCTCTGCACTGAGGAGGTAGGGACAGCAGGGTCTCTGGAACCTGGTGAGCTGCAAGCCAATGACAGCACCTGAGAAATGGCATCTAAGGTTGATATCTGGACTCCAAAGGCCCACACATCTCATGCATGTGCACACAGATACACATGAACAAGCACAATGTTTGTGGACGTTTTTTCCAAGGAGGATTGAGGCCTATAGTATAGCGAAGACAGATAAAAAAGCAGAGTGAGGTCACAGCTTAAATAATGGGGGAGGGGGCAGGCAAGGAGCCTTGAAGGTACAGCTGAGATTCATGTTGTAGGTGCTTTAGCGTGTGAACAGAAAGTCAGTGACCCTGGGAATTCTCTTTGATTGGGTGTTGTGATTTCAAGAATGAGCCCTTGGGCCATCCAGAATAACTCTATGGAGCTGAATCTAAATGCCAGGGGGTTAAAATCAACACAATTGTTGGTTGGTTGGTTACTTGGTTGGTTGGTTGGTTATTTGATTGATTGGTTATTTGGTTGATTGGTTGGTTGGTTTTGAGCATTAGCAACCAGGAGTGCTTGAGAATTAGCTACTCTGCTGATTTTCTAGCTTCTCATCCCCTTCCTTTACATCTCTCCCTCCATTTTATCTCTGAAAGAGCCCTATAGAAAGTAGAAGGTACCAGCAACCTGTCTTAACAGATGGCCAGATATTCAGACCGACAACCTTGACATTTCTCATAATTTCTTACCTCAAGCATGGTCTCCCATTCAATCTCTTCTGCTCTGTTTTGAAGCTGAATCTTGACTCCAACTCCTTGTGCTACTTCTCTTCTCTGCTGGACTCCAAGCCTCCCTTCCTTTTTGCCTTCACTTGTTGCTCATCCTTTGCCTCCCTGTAATCTTTTCCATCCTGTCTTTTAAAACTTGGTCCTGTCACTCAAGTGTTAGAAAACACCCAGCAAACTTCCATCTCACTCAGAGCAAGGCCCTACCAATGTGACCTTGAACACTCCTGCAACCACATTGGCCTTCTTTGTCCTTGGAGGAATGCAAGCTATCTCAGGGCCCTTGTACCCTCCTGCCCATCCAGCTTACTTGGCATGCCTCTGTGCCTTGTGGGAAAGTCTGTCTTTACTTTCCTGAGCATCTTAATGCCCCATTCTCCTCCTCTTCCCACTCCATCTTGCTTTCATCATAAAATAACATCCTGCATGATATAATACATGGATTTCTTTGTTCATTTGTTTATGTCAGCTCCTTTCCAGAAGGCCACTTTTCTTCTTCAGTCATAGTACTTAGCACAGGACATAAGTTTTATAAAAAGCCTTATATATTATTTGGAATCCCAGTTTACAGATGGAGAAACTGAGGCTCATCATGATGAAAACACTACTGAATCCAAGTAAGCGCTGAAGCTGGCCTTAGACTCTTGTTCAGTTCAGTCCCAACTGAAAATCTGAGCCTTGGTTAACTCAGCTCAGGGTTTATCCTGGGGGCCACTGAGGCCAGCAAGAATGACTCACAGCATAAGAACACTGCGACCATCAGGGATAACCCAAGGCATCTCTCTGTCCACTCTGTTTTAGTATGGCCATGTGGGGGTTTAAAACACTCAGCCATTAACATGGCCCCTTCCTTTTCCATCTTCTTGCACGGGCCAACATGTTCTTCAAATCTATCACAGCCCTTTGCTACCCACAGGTCCACGCAGTGCCTGGTGTTTCTTTTGGCACAAGATCTCTACCACACTGCCGGGATGGGCTGATGGAGTGCCTGTGGGACTCTGTTTTTTGCTTGACTCCTTTGTTCATACCTTACATCATTAGGCTGGGGTGTTTGGTACTGCTTAGGTGTTGTGTAGCCTAACTGCACTTTCCTCTCTATCTCTGTCTCTCTGTCTCTGTGTCTGCCTCTTTGACTCTGTGCATTTCTGCTTTTCTCCCTACCTCTCTTTGTGTCTCTCTGTCTCCTGTGTCTGTGTCTCTGTTTCTCTCTGTCTGTCTGTCTCTCTGTCTGTCTGTCTGTCTGTCTCTCTCTCTCTCTCTCTCTCTCTCTCTCTCTCTCTCTCTCTCTCTCTCTCTCTCTCTCTCTCTCTCTTTCTCTGTGTGTTCTCTCTGTCATGTGTGTGTGCGGTGTGTGATGTGTGATGGTGTCTTGTGTGTGTGTGTGTGTGTGTGTGTGTGTGTGTGTGTGTGTGTTTGAGACAGTCTCTTTTATACCCCAGACTGCTCTGGAACCCATTGTGTAGCCAAAGATGGTCTTGGGTCTCTGCTCTCTGTGCTCCATCTCTGGATTACAGGTACACACAAGCACACCCACTCAGTGCGGGACAGACTGGGATCTAGGGCTTTGGACACACCAGATAAGCACTGAGCCAATTAAAACATTCCCAGCCTTCCTTGCTAATTTCCTATCAGTGTCTTGGTCATATCAAAACCTCTGGCTACAGCCTTAGCTTTGTTTTCCTTGCATTTCTGTTTAGTTTTTCTCAGTGCATGCTAAAGGTTTTTAAAGTAGATACAGAAAATTCAAAATTATTATGTCTTCTTAGTGAAGTAACTCCCCCATCACTACAGAGCCATCTTCTGTCTGTCTGTGCCAATATGTTTTGCCTTGAGGTTTACTTTCTATGATAATAATGTGGATACTACAGCATTTTAGAGAAAATTGCTATTAGCAAGGCACATCCTTTTATAGCATTCTGGTTTTAATTTACTTTTGTCTTTAAAGTGCATTTCTTGCTGGGTGTGGTGAAACAAATCTACAATCTTAACATTTAAGAGCTGGAGGCAGAAAAATAGAGATCTCTAGGCTAGCCTGGGCTATAAAATGAAACGGTATCTCTTAAACACTGAATGAGTAAGCAGTATAAATGAATGGCACTTCTCATTGGCAGTACAGAATGAGGTCTGGATCTTAATTTTAAGCTGAGTCTCTTTGCTTTTTAACTGACATGTTAGCCTATTTAAATGTACTATGATAATGGATATGGCAAAGTTTAAATTTACCATTCTGCTATTTGTTACCTTTTTAATGCATATATATATGAGATGGAGAAAAAGAGAGAGAAGAGGTAGAATGAGGAAGAGGGAGGGGAGAAAGAGAGAGAGAGAGAGAGAGAAAGAGAGAGAGAGAACATATATAAAACATATATGACACAGGATGCACATAGTGGAGGTCAGTGAACTACTTTTGGGAGTTAGTTCTTTCCTTCTGCCTGGCATCTTAGTCATCAGGCTGATATATAGCAAAGGTTTTTGATGGCTGAACCATCTCATTACCCTCAGTTGCCATCTTGATATTTTTTCTCTTTAACATAGCTACTCTTTGTGTCCTTGTTTTCTCAGCCTTTTTCTTTTTCTGGCTCTTTTTGGATTGGCTGAATTTTTTAGGATTGTATGCTACCTTCTTTATTGTACATGTTCTCTTAGTAATGTGAAATGGCAACGGATAGTTTAGGCACTAGGTACCAGCTACGGACAAGGCATCTAGCTGCTCTGTGCTTCCTGCCACACATATCAAATAAGATCAAAATGACCCTGGCCTCCTGGAACTATTGTAAACTTTAAAAGGGTTACCAAATGTAGAACATGTATATAGAACAAGTTTTGAAGCATGGTGTAAGATTAACTACACAAAAGAAATGATGATGATGGTGGTGGTGGTGATGGTAGAGGTAGGGGTGGGGGTACTGATGGTGGTGGTAGAGGTGTGGTAGTGGTAATGGTGGGGGAGTAGTGACAATAGTGGTGTTGATGGTGGTAGAGGAGGAGGTGGTGGTAGAGGTAGTGGTAGTGGTCATACCTGCTGCTTGCTTTCATTCTTTTAGAGGGAAGGTGTTTTATTTTGATTCAGCGTCTCACTATATAGCACTAGCTGACCTGGAACTCATTGCATAGACCTGGTTGGCCTTGACTCACAAAGATTAGCTGCTTCTGCCCTTTCATCCATTCCCTGGACCTTACCCCAGCCCCATACTTCCTCCCACTGGAACATTTTCAAGCCCTTCCAGCCTCCAATTCTCATTCACTCTGCAGGGACAGTGCCCCCCAGTGGGGGCCCTGGCTCTTGCTGCACTCTCTTTTCTCTTCTAAGAAGAAATTACCTTCTGACAAAAAGAAATAAGTTCAAGAGACTTGCTGTAGAAGATGGAGACTATTGTTAAAAATCACATCATCACTACACCTGGAAAATCACTAAGAGAGTGGACTTTAAGTATTCTCATCATTAAAAAAGGCAAGACTATATAAAATGATAAGCTAATGAGTTCAATTTATCTAGTGCATATAACCACATATATATTAACCTTCTTTATACCATAAACATATGCAATTTTACCAATTAAAAACAAATTTAAATGTCAATGTACAAATCATAAAATAATTAAAAAGAAAAATATCCTGCCTTATAGCATTTTTTATGTACCATATACTGAGGTGTTCCACCTGAGGAAAGCAAGGACAACAGCCCTTCCTTCTGGCCAGTCTCCACCTAGGCCAAAGTAGCCCCAACACCACCCCCAGGCCTTCAAATTGTAAGGTTGGCCAGTCTCCCAACCACCCTTCTCATGTAAGAAACCCAGGGGCCAGAGAATCTGGAAAAGGCCACCTTTCTACACATAGTGCTCATGTCCAGGAAACCTGGAAAAAGATACCCAATAAGAACGTTTCACTGATAGACACTACTGAGCACCTGCAACATGTGAGTTTGGTGATAAGTGTGGATGCTACTTAATAAACAGAGCTATGTCCCTAGCACATACTAAAACCATAATGCTGTGAGAGCAAAGGCTGTACACACACACACACACACACACACACACACACACACACACACACAGTTACAGGCATTGCCATACTGCTGCCTTCTCACATAGTCCTAGGACAAAGAGGCACTGAAGACAGGGAATCAGCAATGAATCACCCTGTTTGGAGGATTCCTGCAATGAGTACAGCCCCAGTTCATCACCCACTTCTGTTTGGGGTTTGTTAGTTCTCTGTAGCTCACTTTGGCCTCGCCTGTAACTTAGATGCCCTCAACAAGGGACAAGAATATCAATGGCCCTCTCGTGTAACGTTTATGGAATGTTACAAGGAAATCATGATACAAAACATAGCCAGATAGCCATGCACAAGGATGCACGTCCATAATATCAGCACTCAGGGAGGCAGAGGCAGGTGGATCAATGTGAGTTCGAGGCCAGCCTGGTCTACAAAGTGAGTCTAGGACAGGCAGGGCTACACAAAGAAACCCTGTCTCAAAAACAAAACAAAACAAACAAACAATAAAACATTAGCCAGAGCTCCAAAGTCAGATATGCTAGTTCACTGTTTCTCTCCCAGAAAATGGGTGTCCAAAAGCTAAGTGTACATTCGCCTGTTCGTCATTGCTCTTGCTATTGTTCGTGGTGATACGCATAAGAGCAGCAAGAACTGCCCCTAACATTTATGAGGCATCATCTGCCCTTAACCATGTTACACATTGGATGTGCGTGTCTCTGCAGTCTCGTGAGCCTATGGAATGACATTATGTTATCCCCATGTCACAGCTCAGAAAACTAACTCCAGGACAGTTGGTAACCGCACCAGAATTCCCTTTGAGGTGTCCCCTTCAGCCCCTGTGCTGTGCACCCTCTCACTACGCCTTGCCTGCTGGCTTATCTGATGGTCAGCCCAGGCATCTAGACAGCCTGAGGAGAGCACTGAAACAAGAATGCTTCCACATTAGATCAGTGTGCTGGGAGTGGGGCTCGAAGCAGGAAGCCACCTGTGTGTCTGTAGTCTCACAGCGTCCATCTGCTCCAGGTACTGTACATACTGTTCAGGGAGGAAACAGCGCAGGGCTCACTAGACAGACACGGTGCCTCACAGCCCTCAATGCTTCTCAGTTTTGACACCTTCTGGCATGTGCCACATTCTGAGGAAAGCCTCCGAGGGAAAGCCCCACCCTCACGCAAACCAACTGATACTTTCCAAAGCTGATCCCACCAGCTTTCACTCTCAGATGCCTTCAAACAGAAACCCTCTCTGGTTAGGAAAGAATTCATGGGGTTTGTTTTCTCACTTTTTAAATGTAAATGTATTTAACTGATATGCAGAATCAAAAAACACAGTATACACAGCTATGGGGCACCAAGCAATTCTCCAGCACATGTAAGGGTTGTGTAATTTGTATGACTAAAGGGGGTGTTGGTATATATGTGTGCAGAGGCCAGAGGCCAGCCTCAGATGTCACTCCTCTGGAGCTGTCTGCCTTGATTTATTTTAAGACAGGATCTGTCACTGGTTAGCCTGGACTGGACAACCAGCCCCAAGGACCTGCCTGTCTCTACTTCCCAGTGCTGGGGTTACAAGCACATGCCACCAAACCCTGTCTTTGTTTGTGGTTCTAGGGGAAACCAACTCGGTCCCTTAGGCTTACATGGCAGGTGCCTTACTCATGAAGCCATCTCTCCAGCTCTACGCTGTCATTGCCATCAGGATAAACACATATAACTCCTCCAACATCGATCACTTCCCCATAATAAAAACATTGGCATTTATTTGCGCTCACTGTTTGAAGTACATATTGCACAACCGTTGCTTCTGTAGCCTCACCATGCAGTGCACACCAGCACTTCTTGCTCCTCCCTCTCTGTAGTTTCTCACCATGGACTGGCATCTCCCCATCTTTCCTATAACCTTATTCTTTATTGACCCTAGATGGGGAAGCACACCCTAGAAGTGCACAGGGGAAAGTTGTTCTATAGTGAGGGGACTCTAAATTTAAGTCCAGGTCATAACACTCAGTGGTGGTATAAACCCCATTCATAATGGCTCCATAGGTCTCAACCCCTCTCAGGGCTATAATAAATCCATGACAAGTACCTGGAGAAAGGCAAAGTTAAACATTTAAAGAATGTTTAAACTCTGTCTTCTTAAGTTCTCTACAAAAACTCTAACTTTCTTGTTGCATGTGGTAGCTGGGTGCGTTGCTAGGTGGATATGTAGGCATGGTCAGGACAAGATGATGAGGGTTTGAACCTGCCACACACAATTCCAGGCCAGAGGAGAATTACAACCTTAGCATTGCTCTGGAACCATTGTATATCTTGTGACACTCACAGTTTCAGGAATAATCCTTCTTTGGATGCAGTGATGCTTCATAACGAGAATCACTTGGTGTGTATCTATTTTTTATGACTTGTTTATTTGTTGTCCTAGTTTCTTTTCCAAAGTTGTGATAAACTACTCTGCACAAAGCGACGTAAGAGAGAAAGGGTGTGTTTTGGCTTACAGTTCCAAAGGGACCAGGCTACCACAGCAGGGAAGCATAGCAACAGGAGGGGAGGTCACGTTGCATCTACAGTCAGGAAGCAGAAAGTGAACAAGAGGTAGGGCCCAGGCTATGGTACATCAAGACCCACCCTCAGTGATGCAGGTCTTCCAGCGAGCCCCACTGTCTGAACATTCCACAGCCTTGCCAAACCAACAACTCCTTGAAGTGTATGCACCTATGGGGAACATTTCACATCCAAACCACATTTATTTATCTATTTATTTCTTTATTTACTCATTTGTTTGTTGGGTTTTTTTTTTTATTCATTTACTTGTTTATTTGTTGTAGTGCAGGGAATGAAACCCAGTACTTTGCACATGCTAAGCAAGCCCTCGACAACTGAGCTACAGTCCCCAGTCTCATGTTTATACTCCTTCAGCCTTGTCTCACAGAATCCTCCCAGCAGCAAAGCATCAAAATTGAAGCCAGTTGCCCCGCCTCTCTGAGTGACTGACAGAAGCGGGACCAGAAGACTAAATGCCAGTACATGCCAGTCACCTTTCTTGCTCTTGAGCCCTGGCTGAACCTCCCTTTTATGTCCATAAATTCCATGAATATATTGATCCATGATTTCAGTACGCAGGAGATGAGTGCTGACTGGGTCAGCTGTGGCATGGGGCTGCCAAGCTGCCAGCCATCCACCTGCCATTCTGCCTCGGCTGTGCCTCGGCCTCAAACTCTTCCTCACTTTCTCTCCTGCACCTGCTCTGTGTACAGCATTGTCTCCACCTGCAGCTAGTGTGCACATCTTAGACAGGACTCTTGCCTAAATACCCTGCCTTAGGCCTTATTTAGGATGAGTGACTTACAGGGTGATTTGCTCTTTTAGAAAACCCTGTGGTTTTTGTGTAAAGTCTGGAGCAAAGGCCAAGAGTAGGGAGAGCAAACAGAGGTTCCATCATGGTCCAAGATGTGAGTCTTCGTGCCCTGGACTGAGCTGTATTAACCAGATGTATTTATAAAATGAATAATACATAAGAGCAGCTCAGAGCTCTGCACAAGCATGGCTTATTATGTGTTTCAGTGTGTTCTGTATAATGAAGCTATCAAGCCCATGTTATAAAGTTTCTTTCAAAGTGATTTGATTCATGATGTCATAGAGAATTAAAAATAAATCTCAGGTGAACCATAGACTATGCTAATGTGGGATGAGCTGGGAAAGTGAGAGGTGAGAGACTGAAGTCTGGGCCTTCCCCTCATCGATCTAGGTGTGCTGGGGGCCTCTCAGTGTACACAGGCTAGGCTTTCTGGTAGGCGTGGTACACAGTGTGGCAGGCTCGTTAGTCACACACTACTGCAGCTCTCTCACCTTTCTTTCTCCTACAGGTACTTATGGACCATTGGGAAGAACGTTTGGAAACGGTGGAAGAAGAGGTTCTTTGTGTTGGTGCAGGTAACACTCCAACTCTGTCATCAGCCTAAGAGCTCTCTGTATACAGATGTGGCAGGAGGAAGGCGTGCTTTGTACCCGAGGGACGGTGCCTCCATGATTTTTCCCACATTATAAACTCATGGAACCACACAGAGGGCTCTACTTCCCATACCTGTAAAATCTTCCCTTTTCAATGGGCTTCTGGAGTTTGCCAGTTTGATTATTACTGACAATGCTACAAAAAATACCAGTGGATACACAGACCCGTACACAGAGGTAGACTCCCACAGTGATATCAATGATGTGTGTTGCTAATGTATCAAATAATATCTTGGCTCGCCCAGGTGCATCTAAAAATTTTCCACAGTAAATAAGTGTCCTCAAAAAGCTTGCCTACCGCTTTTGCTGTTGATTTCTTTGGTTTGGGCTTCGCCTACTTTTTCAGTTTGCCAAAGAGTTTGCCATTAACTCTATCCAATGTGCAGCCCCCCACCAGGGCATAGAAGCCATAACTCAGTCTACAAAACTTTAATGTGCAATACCCTGTGACACACGTCACAAAGTGAGCCACCTTGTGATGATGCTTGAGCTATTTGGCTTGTGTTTTGCAGCCAGGCCTGGGCTGAAACTCACTGTAAGACAGCTCCTCCTTGCTTCTGGGTGACGTTAAAGGTCCCTGGTGACACTCTAATGCCAGGCCTATACCTGTGCAGGCCTCCTCAAGCTTGCCTCATAGCCTTCACACTGCTTCAGGCCAGCTGTATTCTGATTCATCCATAGTTGCCTCCCTGGTGCCTACACCACACTCACATCCCTTCCTAGTGTCCACAGAAACTTCAGCAACTGTTTCCTGGGAGGAAGTAAAGAAAGGCCATTCCTGGCGATGCCAGAAGGAAAGGGCAGGACATGTGGTCTATGCAGTAACTGCTGACCTCTTCCCAGAGAGAAAACAAGCACCCTTGCTCCAAGACGCGAGGCCTCTGTATTCAGAGTGCCTCAGAGTGCTTCACTCAACATGTGTCTTTTCTCTGAGAATCCTGGAAATGGAAGACTCGTTAGAAGTAGCTGATCTGGAGCTATGGATAAGACTCAGTCAGGAAAGCAGTTTCCATGCAAGCATTTGATTTCTAGATTCATATAAAAAGAATAATAATAATCATAATAATAATGTACACTGCTGTAAATGCCAGTGCCCAAGAAGCAGAGATGGGAAGGTCTGGGGCTCACTGGACAGACAGTCTTGATGAACTGGCTCTCTCTGGTCCCAGTAAGAGACCTTGTCTCAAAAGATAAAGTGGAGAGAAGTGGCAGAGGACACCCATCATCGATGTCTGGCCTCCAGGCACACATGTGTAGGCACACATGTGAATGCAATGCACATGTGCAAGCACATGTGCACACACACGTGTGGGCATGCTCATACAAGTAGATGACCTCTTCCTTTAGAAAAAGAAGCTTTAGGGGAAGAAAATGGAGGTGGGGGCAAAAGGAAATGCATAGGAAATGTCAGAGACGCCGTGTCTCTATGCTGTGTCCTGAACCCAAAAGAAGAGAATGGCTTTTCTAGGCTGTGCAACTGGAACACAGATGTTCTGGGGCCTTCACACACAGACTTCCTCTAAGAGGAGATGAGAATCACACCACGGCTTTAAAAAAAAGCTGTGTGCTGACTTTGGAAAAACATAAAAGGGCACAGGCTGTCTGAGGCTCTATGGCGTTCCTAGAGAGCAGGAAAGATGCAGTTCAGAATGCCAGGAGGCTTCTTATGAGTGTGAGATGCTCCCTACCTTTAGGGAGCTGTTGGGATAGCAGCCCTCACTGAAGCCTCTGTTTCAGTCATGTCAAACCTTTCTGCATTGCCAGTCTATGTGGCTTCTTGAGGGGACATGTCCACTTCTTTACCACAGTGATGGGGAAGCCAGCATGAAGGTACTGGTCTCCTGTTCTTGGTCTCATGGCCCTGTTGTTCATGTCACTGAAGATCAAAGCTCTAAATGGATAATTATATGCAAATAGCACTGCAAATCCTGCAATACTTATGCATGCCTTTTAAGTTTAGCTGCAGCCTGTAACCCAGTGATGACCAGGAGGGGGACTCACCGTCAGTCTGCAGGAGTGCAGATGCGAAGTCATCGCTACCACTGGCCACACTGTGGACAAACATTGGTAGTTAAAAGGACACCAGTTCCACAAAGCTTCACTCAGCAGTAAGAACCCCTGCCCTGAGTGTACAAGTGTAGGGTCAAAGGGAAAATTGTACCGGTTCCAGATCAGAAAGTCTCACTTCTCCTCCATTTATAGCTTAGAGATGGTTTTCTTGGAGCTGAGAGTGTAGCTCCGTTGGTAGCGTAGTACTCCAACATGAACGAAGCTTTGGACTCGCTGCCTAGCACATCACAAACAAGCTGCTGTAATGAATGCCTGAGAGGTGGAGTGGAAGGATCAGAAACTCAAAGCCAACCCTGGCTAAGTAGCAAGGTCAAAGCTAACCTCCCATAAGTGAGCCCCTGTCTCAAAAAAGTATTGTTTTTCTTCGATGTCCCAATGATTTCCGGTTTCTGAAAAGGGGATGTTTGGTTTTCCCTTTCTTCAAAGTATTTCATCCCCATGTCAGTACTGCCAAATTGTATTTTAACTCTCCTCTAAAATGCAAATGGTGAGTATAAGTTTTCTCCAAATGTAACAGTAGGGGAAACTAAGCTCAAAGTGGTTAAGAGGGCTGTTCAAAAGCAGAGACTGATGGAGCTAGAGAGATTACTCAGTGGTCTCCAGAAGACCCAGGTTTGATTGCCAGCACCTACCTGGAGGGCCACGCCCATCTGTAACTCCAGCTCCAGTGATTGGACACCCTCTTCCAGCCTCCACAGCTGTCGTACACACATGTGGGTCACAGGCATACATGCAGATAAAACATCTGTACACATAAATAAAATTAATTTTATTAAATATAAAGACGGTGGCTGGTAAGAGCCAACACAGGCCTTCAGGCTGCACTTGCCTCAGGTAATGGAACACTTAGATGGGTCTGGTACCCAAAGAGATGTGCGAGCACAGAATGTTCTCCGTAGAATGTATTCACTTTTCATTTCATGAAACATGAAGCATGTGGTCCCTAAACCCACATTCTCTGTTTCTGGTTTCCTACAGACATCGTGACTAAAATCTTTCACTGTTCTAGCTTTGAGAAAAGATTCTAAGGCTGAATGAGATAAATATAGTTGAATAATATCAACGACTTGGCTAGCAGTGTTTTTATGGCCCCTCGAGATGTACTATTAAAGTAGGTTAATCTCAAAAATGAATTACAAGGCATACACGTATCTGAGTGGTTTAAAATTGTTACATTGAAAAATGGACAGAGTTACATCCTGGTTGCAAATGACAGGAAACAAGCCACGCTGGCTTTCTGGCAATTACTCTTTCCATTTTCTGTTTTTGTTTGATTGATCGGTTGGTTAGATTTTCTAGATAGGCTCTCACTATACATAGGACAACCTGCCCTTTAACTGTCTTTGCCCCTCAAGTGCTGGGGTTAAGGCTGTATACCACCACACCCAGCTTCTTGATTTGTTTTATTCTGGTTTGTACTTTTGTTTTCCAGTTATGAGAATCAGATCCCGATCCTGGATCTGAGTCTGTCCTCTCATGCTCTAACACTGGGCTCTCCCTGCATTTCTTCCCCAGCCATCTCAGCTGACATTCTGACTCACTGGTCTGATTTCAAAGAATTTACCTATTTGGAATCCTCCCTAACCCAAACACATACAGGTGCTACAGGATGCAACTGATGCCCCTTAACAGCCCCTTTCTACTTTAAAGCACAGAAAGTCAGCCAAAGTAGCAGAAGTCTGGCTACCTGTAAAACAAAACTTTGATCAAAGCTTCAGGCATTCCGGGAACATCTTCCATTTTACCCAGAGGTTTGTGTTGCTAAAGATCCCATTGACATAAAATAGGACCTTGTAAAATCAGGAGCATCAAGTCTTTATTCTGTGCTGCTTGAGCTCTCTGACTTCTCAAAACACCTTCTGGGCTCTGCCAGTGACATGATCACAGCAGCACTCCCTGTCCCCTTAAATTTTCACCCAAATAAATCCAAAGATGGGGTATAGCACAGTGGAGAAAACTCTCCTGTAATATGTGAGAACCTGAGTCCAGTCCCAGAACCACTCAAAATGAAAGGAATTTGTAGTTTAAGGAGAAACATACATTTCCTTAAAAATAGCTTTCTATTAGTACGATGTGGCAGCTTTAAAAAAAAAAAAAAAATTTAAAGTTCCCAAATCTCTGACAGCTCATGGATGACCTCCAAGCATTCTGTGGAAACTGGGAGTCATCTAAAATATATGGTACTATTCCAAAGCTAGTCTTCCTCATTCAAATCCTAAAGCAAATTGTCAGAATTAAAGAAAAAAACACTCCCACTAAACCAACCCAGGTTTGCTTGGTTTAGTCTGGTTGTTGTTGTTGTGGTGGTTGTTGTTGTTGTGGTTGTTGTTGTTGTTGTGTGTTTTTTTAACCGTATCATGGGGCCTCACCCTGCAGGGCACATCCTCTGTGCTTCCAGAGGAGGGCAGCAGTGGACAGTGCTGCAGAAAAGGAGCCACTAGGATGGGAAAGGAGAAAGTAAAAAGGTTCGGGAGTAGTAGAAATCTGCATCTTGAAATCATGCGCTTTTATGATGGCATCTTTTGGGCCTAACGAGCATATAGACACCTTTCTGGCTGCTCTCACCAGCAAACTGTCTCCTGTTGCCAGTTGAAAGCACCATAGGAGTGGTCTAGCCATGTCTCTTATTGTCACAGGGTGGAGGCGTCATGGTCCTACCATTTGCTGTGGGTAGGACCAGTGGCGGTTTGGAATAGCCCTAGTGCTATACTTGGAGAGACACTGAATTGTGGAGAAGGATGTAATAGATTGAGCATATATCCCCCACCTGTCAGACTCATTTAGCAAATGTCCATTATTATATGACACAGTTTGTTTGTGGAAGTGTAAATAGACCCAGTTCTCCTTCAAAGCCCTGGCCATCTACAGAGAAGTCCGCGTTTGAGCCACATGATGGTGCCAGACACACAGAGACTGCTTAGCTATGCACTCTAATGTAGTGATTGCTGGAGGAGACGCACACATGGTGTGAGTCTCTCATCAAATACCTAGTAAAAAAGGTGATAGAGAGGAGGATGAGGAGGGTGGGGGAGGGGAGCAGGAGAGGGTGTAAGGCAAGGAAGAGAGCATAACACAGGTGAGAACCCTGAAGCTGAACCTGTCTGGAAACTCAGCTTCCGTGACTTATCCCTTCCCCATTTCCCCTCAGACCTCAGTTGTAGGAGAAGTGGCAGAGGGGGGGGAGATGGAGGAAGGGTTGGTGTTCTGCTTGCTACACAAAACTAATTCGTGTTGCCTTCTCAAAGTTCTCCTTGTGGTCTAGCCTGGTTCTCCTTATGTGAGGAACAGTGCATTCATTCTTCAGAGTCCCAAATTGGGTAGTAAAATTCTCTTGAGGAACCAACAGAGGGCAGCAACAGACAAACCATGCATGGGGAATTTTCTCTTTCCTCTTACTCTGAACCTTCAGGACTCGGGACAGCGCAATGCATTGTGCAGCCTAAAAGCACCAGTCTCTAAATTGCTCTTAAAAAGAGACCAGTCTCGCTGTGGAGGAGAATACAGTTGTTCCTAGCTGGGTCAAAAGTCTGCTTAGAAAATGTCTCTTTCAATCAAGGAAAGTAAGGCGTGAGGGATGTGGCAGTCCTTCACTGAGGCATTTGACATCCATGGGTGATGGTAACCGTGCCTGTGAGCTTGGCTGGAAGCTGGGGGTAGGCCTGCTTTGCCATGGGCTCCTCGCCAACAGGCCAGATGTAGAAAAGTGAAGCATCCTCGCCAGTTCTGGATATACAATGACAACAGGGTCCTGAAGGCGGGCCTGCAGCTTGGGGCACCACCCTGCACTGCCACGGAATGCCAATATCAGTAAAGTGAGGGATGCCATTTAGGGCACCAGTGACAACGGCCATGCCATCGGGGGTTGGGGCTGCCTGGCTGTGACTGGCACCTAGCAGTGAGTGCTCATTGCTTGTGACAGCATGTCACTGCTGCACTTGTCTGAGATGGAGAGGAGACTTTACCAAGTAGCTGCAAATGCCCCTGAAATAGCAGTGGGTAGCCAAAAACAAAATGAGAAACCTGACACTGAGATAGGCCTGCAATAGCAGTGCTTGTTTTATTTGTGTGTGTATGAGAAAGAGAGGGGGCGGGGAGAGCACTCATATATTTGTGTTAGTGTAAGTACACAGGTACCGCAGAGGAGGTCGAAAAAGAACCTGGATGTCAGTCCGATTCCTTGTTGCTCCTCAGGCCAGCCTGTGGGATTCTAGGCATCTCCGGCCTCTGCCTCTCATCTCTCCATAGGGCACTGAGATTGCAGATTCACACTACCCATCATAGCTTTTACATGAGTTCTAGGAAAATGAAGGCCAGTCTTCATGCTTGCATGACAAGAGCTTTAACCACCAAGTCATCTTCTCAGCCTTTTAAACAGCTGTAAAGAGATGGATTTCTATTCTCTAACTTCTGGCCAAAAAGGTTACATCCTGTCTACAGTCACTGTAGCCCCAGCCACCAGCCAGGCCATGGTTCCATTAGGCACTACCCATAGAGCTGCTTCCATTCAGCTTTGTGTCATTAAAAAAAATGGCAATGTGACCTTTTTAAACCCAATCTTTGTAAGAATAGCAATGTAGGATGCAGTAGTACACAGTATGACTCCATAACTTAGAAGGTCAGGAAGGAGAATCACAAGTTCAAGACCAAAGTGAGTGGCATAGGGAGGCTGGAGAGACAGGCCAAACACTAGGTTAAAAGGAGCTTGCCAGCCACTCAGCCCAGCCTAACCTGTGACTTACAGGTTGATGAGAAACACTGAGACTGACCTCTAACCTCCAAACACAGGTTCACATTCATGTAAATGTGCCACACCCACCACCACCACCACATGCACACACATACACCTGCACCCCCATAAGTAAACACACTCAAGACAAGAATAAAAACCAAACAACAGTAATGGTAGCAGTTGACTTTTCCTAAGCACCTACTAAGTACCAGGGACAGGCTCTTAAGTGCATGCTATACACATTCTCTCCTTGTGGGCCACTGTTGAACGCTACATCAGTATGAATGCCACAACAGAGGATAAAGGCTTTAGTTAGATGTGGACAGACTTGGAGGGGATGAGCTCTGGTGGGACCATCTCGCAGTCTGATGTTCCTTCCTGCAGGTCAGCCAGTACACTTTTGCCATGTGCAGCTATCGAGAAAAGAAAGCAGAGCCTCAGGAACTCCTACAGCTGGACGGCTACACCGTGGACTACACTGATCCTCAACCAGGTACTCAGCCCTTCCTTGGCCATACCCCCCACAGAGCGATCATCTTGTTCGAGTCAATAACAAGCTGATGTTGGTAAGACACCTGGTCTGTGCTAGGCAGTAAGCTGTTGCATCAGAGTCGCTTGGCTGGAAGCCAAAAAGGAAACAAATGCTTTGGTGTTTATACACTCGGGACTGTATCAATGATGTATTCTACTGCTAAAAATATCGATGAAAAAGAATATGTACTTGGGTACCAGAGACTGCATTTGTGTGGGATTGTGGTGTGTGTGTGTGTGTGTGTGTGTGTGTGTGTGTGTGTGTGTGTGTGTGTACTCATGCATACACATGAGTGACCATGTGTGTGCATGTGGAGACATGTTGGAATCAGGTGTATTCAATTGTTCTTATTATCTGAGACAGGGTCTCTCACTGAGCCAGGAGCTTAGTGACTTGCTTGCTGGAAGCCTGGCCATCAATGCCAAAGTCTCTGTTCCCTCTGGCACTAGGCTTCACAGGTACAAGCCCAGCTCTTACATGGGTACTGAAAATCAGGTCATCACTCTTGCACGGCAAGCACTTTACCAGCAGAGTCGCTTGGCCCCAGTGTGTGTCCTTGTGTCTTGGTGTCCAAGAGATGCCTTTGTGCATGCGTGTCCCCTGGTGAGAGTCTGACAACATACGGGATTAACTGGTAGAACTTGCGGAAGTAACCCACCCAACCCACTACTATTCCTTAGAAGATGCCTCTCTCTGAGTCGAGGCATCGCAGCGCCTGGGCTTAAGTAGCGAAGAGAGCCTTGCAAGTGGTGGTATTTCTTCTAAGTTCTGCATCAAATACATTCCACATCCTGCCCCCTCACACCTCTCCCCGTACTCATCTTATTTTTTCCCCAGAAAACTGAATAGAAATCAGTCTCAAAGAACCTTCAGAATGGGTGGGGGGGTGCGAAATCATTTCAGCATATTAATGAACAACAAGCACCAACAGCCCTCTCCCGGAGAAGTTCATTTTTATGCCAAATCTGCACAAGGCTTTTCCAACCACACTGCATCATTTGGCCCAAAACCTTTTTTTTTTTTTTTTTTCAACTCCCATATTGCTCTTCCACGTACAACAAAATACACAGGAGGGAAAAAACGGAGTTTGAGAGAAGATGAAATATTATGGGGTATTAACCCATAAAAGTATGACAGAGAAGACCCAGTCTCTGTCCACGTAGGGACATCAGTGTCCTCAAAATCCTGGCCCTGAGGAACCGAAACAAGCCTAACCCTCTCCTGTTTCCGTTTGTTACTACATCTCTCCAGAGTACCCACTGTAGAGTGCTGATTCTGTAAAAACTGGAATTCAAATTTCTGCCCAGAAGCTTTCCTAATGAACAGGAATTTGAAATGAACAATTCTGAGCAGCACCTCACAATAACAGAGTTCTGCATTTAATAAGCCAGCCGTTGAGAACACTGGGTTATGGTTTGTATTTCTCTCTCATTTCTTTTCTTCTCTCTCGGTTTCTTTTTTTTTTTTTTTTTTTTTTAAGTAAATTCAGTTGTGCTTACAATGTATGTCTTAGAGACAGAGGTCAGACAGCCAGAATGACAGGGAAAACCAGTGTCATCTTATGCCAGAGCCTCCTGTCAAGCCAATCCCCACTCACTCTTCTGCCTGGTCACTCTAGGCCCCCATCTTGGTCCCACAAGTGAGTGACATCGGAAGTGCCATTCTGTTTTTCAAATTAAGAAACAGACTGCAGAGATCTCAGGCTCTCTCATAGCGGAGCCAATCCCTGTACTTATCATGTGAACAACTACAGCAAAGCGACCCATGGAATTCAGAGATTAAAGCAGAGCTTCCATGGCACGAAGGTGTGGGTGAGGGCTTCTATTCCACACACAGGAATGGCATCTGAATATTCTCCTGTTTTTAAATTTCTATTTATTTTGTGTGTGTGTGTGTGTGTGTGTGTATAAGTGTTTTGCCTGCATGTATGCCAGTGTACCACACAAATGTAGTGCCCACAGAGGCCAGAAGAGGGTGTCAGATCCCCTGGAACTGGGGTTAGACAAGGTTGTGAGCTGCTGTGTAGGTGCTCAGAACTGAACTGGGGTCTTCTACAAGAGCATCAAGAGCTTTTAACCACTGAGTTTGTGATCCATGTATATTCTTAAAGCTGCTTTTATTGTTTCCACATTGGTCTCATGAGATGTAATTTCTTCATTAAAAGTGTAAATACAAAGTTAATTGAGAGTAACAAGCAGTTTGGTTCTCTCCGCCTTTTCCTGTGCTGAGTCCTATTCATTTCACAAGTAATGTTTAGTTGAAATGGAAATGTATTATTTCTATTGTCCTGTGACATGCCTAGGTTAGAATCTTTTGTTAGTTTTCTTGTGATCTTAGGGATGGGCGCCAGGGTCTTACACTTGCTGGGCCAGTACTCCACCACTGAGTTAATGCCCCATCACCTTAACTCTGTCCCAGAAAGTGATTGTTAAGAATCCCTGGTCCTTACTGAGGAGCCAGAAAGAGGTATGGCAGCATCTTCATACTTCCTAAGTGTTGGAGGGGATTCCCGTATACCACATAGCACTTGTCCAACTTTATCTCTGGAGGTATGAACAAATTTACAATGTAGCCAGTATCTTCAGAGATCAGGAGATACTTTTGGAAGGTGAGACTATTAGTCAATAAAAGAAAAAATAGGGTATGTCTTCGCACTCCTCTTGACTTTATGCAGGCTTTATAAAGCTGTCAGTGGGCTGGGCACCATAATAGCCTGTCCTTATTTACCATAAGGAAAGGTGTAACTGGAGCTCCTTGCATAGGATGCACAGTCATTGAGACATAGGCGTTTGTGCTCAGTAAACTCCCTTTTTAGGGGCTTTAGCATGCTGACCCACAGGGCTGATGGACAGCCTTAGCATGCTGACCCACAGAGCTGATGGACAGCCTTAGCATGCTGACCCACAGGGCTGATGGACAGCCTTAGCATGCTGAACCACAGGGCTGATGGACAGCCTTAGCATGCTGAACCACAGGGCTGATGGACAGCCTTAGCATGCTGACCCACAGGGCTGATGGACAGCCTTAGCATGCTGACCCACAGGGCTGATGGACAGCCTTAGCATGCTGACCCACAGGGCTGATGGACAGCCTTAGCATGCTGACCCACAGGGCTGATGGACAGCCTTAGCATGCTGACCCACAGGGCTGATGGACAGCCTTAGCATGCTGACCCACAGGGCTGATGGACAGCCTTAGCATGCTGACCCACAGGGCTGATGGACAGCTTTAGCATGCTGACCCACAGGGCTGATGGACAGCCTTAGCACGCTGACCCACAGGACTGATAGACAACCTTAGCATGCTGACCCACAGGGCTGATGGACAGCCTTAACATGCTGACTCACAGGGCTGATGGACAACCATGGATTTTGTTTGTGAAGTGTTCCTTTTAAGCTCAGAATGAAAATATGCCATTTTACTTTTCTTTGGTAGTTTGGAGAGTAGGCAACAGTTTCTCAATTAAGCAGTTAAGTCTCCAAACATAAAAATAGGCATTGAGAATATTTCCATGGCTATATTCATCTGCTCTGATGCCAGACAGAAGGCGGGTTAGGAGCCCGCTTCTGTCCTTACAGACCAGCTTTCAACCAAGTGAGTATTTGTACTCTTCTCTGAGACTCAGTTTCCTCATCTGTAAAATGGGAATATTATTATTTACATTACATAGGGCTATTGGATGGATTAAATAAAGATTAGGGAACAGTGCTTTTTTTTTTCTCTCTCTCTCTCTGCCTCGAGTGTCTACAATAGGGAAGGTGTCCTGCTTCCTAAATATATCCCCCAATGTCTTTCTGACCATTGACTCAGAAAGTCTATCCTCCCCCATGTCCATCAATAGACCCCAGGGGAGTAGAGGTTTGAGGCAGTGGACAGTGTCTCTCAAGTGAGACACAACTGGTGTCTACTGATGGTAGCAAGATGGGGTATCTCCAAAGTTACCACGAGAGTAGGCACAAACGATCTGTTGACTCAGTCCTCCTCGTGGCTCCTTGATGCTCATTTCTTGGACAGATGCATTCCTCAGAGCTCTTCCTCTATTTTTTTTTTTTTTTGAAAATTTATTTCTTACCATATTGCCCAGGTTTCTAGTTTGTTAAGTGTCCTTTCTAGAGCCTCCATAGAACCAAAGGCATCAGAAAGCTCTTCTTAGCGCTGCTTTGATGTTGACTCATCTGATTCTCTTTGTTAAGAAGTAGCTGGGGCTGGAGAAATGGCTCTGTAGTGAAGGTGCCTGCTGCTCTTGCAGAAGGACCCAAGTTTGTGTTCTGGCATGCACGTGGGTGGCTGACAACCAAATGTAACTGTAGCTGCGGGGAATTTGACATTCTCTTCCGGTCTCCACAGGCACCTGAACATGTATGCACATGTCCATACACACAAACATATGTGCATAAGTAAATAATTTAAAAATAAAAAAAGAAGTAGCTATTTATTGCCCCTAGCCCCTGTGACCATTATACATAAAAAATCCCCACAATGTGTAGCTGCTTCTAAAAGAGATGCCTGTCTTAATGAGCAAGATGCTGATTCTTCAAAGCCACCATTAGTACCACCCAGTCTTGCTACAGAAGCACTCCTGACTGGTCTTGCTGGCAACCTGGAGATGCTAACTCATCACTAATGCACTCTTAGCTGTCAGCTAATAGGGAGGTGGTACATATCTGATAAGGATATGAGCTTTAAATCTGGGTAGAGAACAGCAACACCCTGAAAACATGGGCTTGAGCTAACTTTGGTCTAAGCCCAAAGAAATGCTTCTACCTACCTTGCCATAAATGCTGACCTTGAGAACTATCTTCAGAAAAAAACGAGACCATCTATTCAACAATATTTTCTGAGCACCTACTTTGTACTATGCATTATGCTAGATACCAAAGAAATGGAAGACATTAAGTCACATATAACCTTGGTTATTGTGGTGCAAAGTAAGTTATAGAGCTTACTAGAAGTTAGTTAGAGTGACAGAGGGCAAGAGAGATGGCTTTGAGCCCTTCCTGTCCTAGTAGAGGATCAGAGTTTGGTTCCTAGCACCAACATTGGGCAGTATACCACCTGTACCTTCAGATCCGGGGGATCTGACCTTCTCTTCTGGTCTCCATGTGTATGCAGTCACATGCAAACACACATACACACACACAAATAAAAATAAAAATAAAATAAGTATTTTAAAAAAGAATAATAAAGAAAGGCAAGATAAAGAGATGGGTTATCAGAGAGTAAGACCAAAGAAGAGCCCATAAGACTGGAACTTCCACATAAAGATGTGGAGGAAGGAAGTAAATCACGTGGATGTGAAGTACACACATGAAAGGAAGAGAGGAGGGATTGCAGGGCTCAGAGAGTCAATTGATGTAGACTGCAAACCTTGACAGAACCTAGAGTTTCATTTCAGTAAAGAATGGGGCCTCTGTTGAATTGTGGAGAGTAATAGCATGACCTATTATATTAAACACTGACTGGATTCTATACTGAGAATTGAGACTAGAGTGTGAGCCTGGCAGTGTCCAGCTGAGATAGGAGACTGTTCAAGGTACTTACAGCCAGATTCAGGAGCCAGCACTAGTGGCAACAGACGGGTCTCTCTTCTGGTAACCCAAGGCATCAATACCTGTGGGAGAAATTAATGAAAGAGTCAAAACTAGCCCAATGATTATAGAGTGCACTGCACTTTCCTGCTGGGTGGGCTCAGCTCTCCTAAGGTGGAAAGAGGTTTGAGACAAAGGCCAGGAGTCCAGCATTGGGTGTGACAAGCTTGAGATATCCATCCATGGACACAAGTCCAGAGAACCACCACTAAAGTAGGTAAGTGCTGGGGAACTGTAATGTCCCTCTCAACACATTCCGACACCTAAAGGCTGGATGACATCACCAGGGACTGTAAAAAACAAAAACAAAAGGAAGGAAGGAAAGAACGGAACACCAGGAAATGCCTACATTTAAAAGGTCAGGAGGAGGAAGAGGAGGAGCAAACAGCAAACAAAACACAACAGCCCCGCCCCATGCTGGGAGGTAAGTTGGAGCATCAGATTTCTTGAAAGCCAAATAAAGAGTAGTTTCAACAAGAAGAGAGTGTCAGCTGCTGCTGATCATGTGACCCAGTGAGTGGAATTAGGATTTCAAGTTGAGCATTGGATGCAGCGAAGTTAAGACCACTGGTGGCCTAGACAACAGTTTTTAGGCAAGTGGTAGCCTGATTAAAGGGGCATAAAGGCCAAATGGAGAGAGCCCCTTGCTGCTCAGAGATGATCCCCAGCCGCATAGCACCAACAGAGAGCTTGTTGGAAGCTCAGGGCCTCAGCCTTCACTGGAGACCCATGGAATCAGAAGCTGCAGTTCATCAAGAGGCCTATGTGCGCCGCATGCGCGGTAATGGTCGAGCAGCCTCAATAGAGCGGCTCCTTTCTCAGTAAAGAGAAGAACAGCCGAAGAGTCATTGAAGAGAGAAGGGGCCAAGAGAAGTGGTTGCTATGATGGTGGTAGCGACGGTGATGGTGGCAGTGATGATGATGGCAGTGATGATAATGATGACTTAGTTTCCAATATGAAAGAAGAACTCCTTGTGTTTGTAAGCAGGTGTTTAATCAGGTTGTTTGATGTAATATCACCAGGAAGACAAAGAAAGAGACAGGAGCCAGCCTTAAAACTGTTTCTTTAACACCCTAGTCCCACACCGTGGAGAAGTAATTTACAGACGCCCCAACCAGAAGATAAGTTGCTCCTCCCCGTTCTGGCCCAAGGGAAAGCCGTAGGAATTGCTTTCGAGGGACTGCTCGCTTCTGGTGTTTTCTCCGCTCAGCTTAGATGTTGCTCTTCACTTCCTTGCAGGTTTGGAGGGTGGCCGAGCCTTCTTCAATGCTGTCAAAGAAGGAGACACAGTGATATTTGCAAGTGATGATGAGCAGGATCGGATCTTGTGGGTCCAAGCTATGTACCGGGCTACTGGGCAGTCGCACAAACCTGTGCCCCCTACCCAGGTGCAGAAGCTCAACGCCAAGGGCGGGAACGTGCCCCAGCTGGATGCCCCCATCTCACAATTTTGTAAGTAGACATGTCATTTTTTTTTTTTTTTTAAGTTTCATAAGGAAAATCTTAAAGTTGAACGAGAAAAACTAGTTGCTTTTATATGTGGGGTTCCAAAATCGCATTTGCCAGGGGCATGCAGTTATGCAGGACAAAACTTGAGGCAAAATCATAGATGTAAGTAATTTTAAAGTGCAATACTTGACGTTCTCTACCAAGGACTAAACAAAGGAATGTGTACTTTATGTCTGTGCCTATCTTTTGGTTTTGCCGAGAGCTTAGAATTCACAGCCAAGTGCGTATTTGTTTGAGTCCTTCAAATATGGTAGACTGTGTATATCGTTGCTTCATCTCCTCCTATTAAAAGGAATTTAAAAATAGGGATGATTTGAAATAAACTTAAATCTGCAATGTAGAACCATTTAAAAATAAATGATGACATTATCACATGCAGTGGGAAAAAAAAGAAAAAAAAAACACGATACCTAAAATCACATTCTGAGCAGAAATATCATAGACCCAAAACCAGCCCCAGTTCATCTGCAGATTCCCCCTTGCCTCTGTGTCTCTGTACTGTTTGTCTTACTACCTTTTGCCGCATAGTATGGACACTTATCTCCCAGTACTTCTAAAACCCAGCTTGAGATGAATGTCAAAGCTAGAGACTTCTTAAAGACATTTATATTAAGAAGAAAAATGAAGTAAGAGACCTGCCTATGCCCTGTTTATTCTGCACAGAGAGCTTCAGCTTTACCTAGGGATAGCTAAGGTGTGTGTCCATGCCAGGAACTGTCCTGGTGGGTTCGTATTTTAGTATGAGGTTCCCTCTTTCAGCACCAAGCACTTGTCTAGCAAGAAGACATGCTAATGAGGCTGTCACGTGATGCTCTTGCAGGATCTGCATCCCAGGGGACTACCCCCAAGTCAGCTTCACCCCGCCCCCAAAGCAACCATTTCAGGAACTGACAAATATCACACAGTGGTGAGTGCCCAGATCAAGAGGGCATCAGGCAAATTGTCAGTCAAGGAAGGCTTCTCAGAGCTCAAGTCCAAATGCTAGAGAGATGGCTCCCAGATCTAGCAGGCATGGATACAATAGCAGAGGGGAAGGCAAGTACAGTAAGCCCAAAGCTTCCCTGGGATGCTTGTGCAGTGTCTCCAATGTTGCTCTTGAGCCAAACCTAAGCGTGTATGCAACAACTTTACAACTACAGAAACTGTAGAGGGAAAATAATTTTTTAATGAGTCCCAGTACAATGGCTAGGAAGGTTAACTCTATTCACTAGCGGCTCCCAGTCCTGCACCAACGGTGTCTTAAAGGAAGATGCATTTTTTTGTGTGTGTGGAACCTGACAAATTACCACAGAGAGTAGCTTTCCACACAGAAAAGCATGAAAGAATAAGGGACACATGAGGTTTGAACCAGACTATAGGGGACAGCCCTGAAGTAACCACACCTAAGTTGCCTGTTCTAACATCTTAACTGACAAAGGTATACCCAGTATTTATTTAATTTTTAAGTAGGGGGCATCTGTGTGACAGGTCCTCGCTTCTCACTGTCTGACAGCCTCTTGTTAACATATCTGGAAATAACATTACCCACCATACCCTCCTGAATAAGCGTTGTATGACCAAAATTGTTTAATTATAATCACCATTTAAATCAACTTCATGAAAAATCTATTTCAAGTGATATTTGGAAAAGTGTCTTCTTTCCAAATGATCTCCGATTCTCCTGAGGTCATTTCACTTTGCATCCCGTGTCTCTACTCTGCCATCCACCTACAGTACCAAATGGCTGCTTGGCTTGTGATTGGCCTTACATTTCTTCACTAACACAGGAAAGAGAAAGGACATCCAGGGGTAAAATTGAATGGAGAAGGGGTGGGAGTGTCACTCGGTGATAGAACATATGCTCGGAGCACGTGCCAGGCTTTGTCCTCAAATCCTAGCAACACCCCCATAAAGGAAGCTAAAAGACCCATGATAAAAGCTGTTGAAAAAGGACAGCCCTTCATGGAAACGCATGAGGGCCAAAGGTAGAGTTCTCCATGTAGACAGGACTCATTGCATTCTGACACTGATGTGCAGGTCCTTAGAAAACAGCAGATAGAATTCAACTAAATGGTCAGTGACGCAATACACGTTTGCAACCCTATTGGAAACTTCTTAGATCCAGCAAAATCCTGGAAGGCAGAATTTGAGGATAAGAGCATCCTTGTAGATTCTATAGCGTAGGTTATACAAGGTAGCCAAGACATACAAGGTTGCATGTGTCTATACAATTTATCAGAACCTGGGCTTCTTCTCTGGTGACCTCTTAAACTCTGCCTGGGCGCGAGGGACCTTCAGAGAGTGTGAGCTGCCTTCATAGATACCTGGCTCTAGAAGAACAAGGCTGCCACATCCAGCCATTACTACCACTCAATACAGGAGGCTCCTTCCTCACAGACAAAAATGGCACTCGTTTTAATTGTGCAGTGCTCAGTCTTCCCAGAGGTGTGTGGTGTCCCTATGCTAAGCCCAACCCTGCTGTTGCTTTACTGTCTCTGAGGCAGAGCCTCCACACTCCTTCAGAGTCTCTCTATTGCAAGCACAGTCCCACCAGGGTGCTTCTGTTCTCCAAACGCCAAAACCGGCAGAGGAAGAAGCCAGCGAAGATGTAACCGGCTCCTTCAGACCCTGAACGGTTTCCAGTTACAGATACAGGAACCCATAGGAAAGATTAGAAACAATGCATTCCATGGTGTCACAAAGCAAGCAGGCCTGGAAAGAACACACATAAAAGTGTGGCTTTGAGCAGGGCTCAGGGGTCTCAGTGGAACTTGCTACAGCACGGTCACGGCTGCCTGTACTGCCTCAAACCATCACTGTCTGGCGGGTCAAGCTCTGTGCATGGGAAAGCTGCCTTCATTCGCTTGAGGCTCTCCTCGTCAGAGCACCTAAGTCCTGTGCCCCAGGAACTCCTCAGTACTGGGAAACTGAGCTGTGTTGGTCACTGAAGGCCACAAAGCAGGAGAAAGGAAGTATCAATTCTAATATCATTCTAAATACCAAACCTTGGTCATTCACTTACATTGAATTGATTTGTTGTATTGAAGTATCATCACAAAAATGAACACAAACACAGATTTTCTAGCTAGGAGAAAAAAAAAAAAAAAAAGAAAAGGGAGAAAAGATTTAAAAGGGGGAAAGAAAAAAGAAAATCAAGTATTGCATTTTAAAAAGGTTCCCTTAAGTTCCAAAAGGTCAGGGCCATCACTGCATCCTTGACTCTGCACACGCTTAATTAAATCTTGGTTCGGAGTATTTGGTCAAAGTGCTTCCCGCTCTTGCCAGCGGATGGTCTTAATGACTTTTCAATGACTTCACTTGGTAATTGCTGCATTAGTATTTACACAGCCAACAGAAGCTACATAGAACAAGGAAGCCACATAGAAAAGTTTTGTGGACAGAGGGGGAGAAAAATAAGAAACACTCCAATCTTGTCCTGTCGCTGTCTGTTCTGAGGAATCCTGGGAATGGGACAAATTTGCAGTTTGGGAGAGTTGAGGGTATACGTGTTTGGGGGTGTTTCCAAATTCAGTTTAACTGACTTCTTGGGAATAGTTGCGTTTTTTGTTTTTTGTTTTCAATTTCAAAAGTTCAATTTCAAAGCGAAAAGACACGTCTAAGAAAGAGTGGAGTGGAGTATTTATATGGAATTGAAAAAAACTGGGGAAAATAGATCCTGCTATTCATTTGTTTGTGACTGCCAAGATCTGGGGAGGGCTCCATCAGCCTTTCAAACCTTTTGTTCTTCTGTGGTTTTTATTTTGTATGTATGTTGTTGATTTAATTTTCCATTTGTAGTTATTTTTCATGAGTTGGTACCTAGCTCCACAAGTTATTTTTTAAACAAATACTTATAACTCTCCAATATCTAAGACCAATAATGCACACTTTGGATATGCCCAAATCTGGAGATGTGTATCACTATGCCAAGTGGCTACTCACAAAGACATCTTATCCTTGTCAGTGGGTATTAAAGAAATGATACAAAGAAACCATACCATTCTCATATGGGGTGGGGCGGGAAAAAAAGGTATGTTAAGCTTTGCCATTTGGTCAATGCCTGCTGGATATAGTGCTTGCATTTATTGTTTTAATGTCTATTTCTCAACTAATAACTGTTGACCACATCATGTACCCCAGAGGTGGATGTGGCTGGGAACTGCTCTATTTTTATCAGCACTGAGATCACCATCAACAGTTAGGGGAGTTTTCATTACTCTTGGTTTGGGGGAGGTTGATTTTTGTTGTTGTTGTTTTGTTTTATTTCATTTTAAGTTTTCTTGTTCAATCTTTGCTCAAACCCAAGAACTGTAGCTGCTAGGTTAGAACTCCTGTCTGCTTTCCTGAGCCTTGTTGCTAGTCTTTATGTTATTCTGGTTTGTTCCTTCTTACCCTGCTAACTTCTAGCTGGACTGAAGGGTAAGTGCTCCCCCATAGCTAGCACAGATCAGATAATCTCACTCGATTATCTGACACCTGCAATGTGCTTCCTCTCTCCTCTTCAATCTCCCTCATGTCTAGACTTTGTAGTACAATTCTCATGTTCTTCTCCTGACCTTAGGTTTGAAATGTAAGCTCCCATACTGAAGCTAGGATGCATGCCATGTGTGCATAATTGCCTCCTCTCCTTGGCTTTCATATTGGCATCAAATAAACTTTTGAGTAAAGCCAACCAGGAACTTCTGATGTTTTTAATTCCAAGAATTTTAATTAATATCACAATGAAATGGCCAACAATGCCACTGTTTCATGTCATCCACAGTTACCTGACTGCTCAATGCCTGAAAACAGATCATTTTACACTTGGAACCAATGATGTGTTGTTGTTGTTGTTGGTTCTCCTTCCCCAATCCAAAGATTAGAATGGTCAGCTACCAATGATGTAACCATGGATCCAGTAGCAGATATAAAGACTAGGTAGGAAACCCATTGATCTTAACTAAGCAATACCTGACATTGCAAACTACAATTAACAAATTATTTGACCATTAGAGAGCTCATTCAACTTGGCTTCCTAGTGTATCCTCAAATAAAAGCCTTTGAGGATTGATTTTGGAAACAGAGCTGTTAATACATGGTCCATGCACAATGATGACAAATTAAAGACATGAATGAATCCATACACTTCCTCACAAAGGTTTTGGGTCCAGAATCTTACAGTGCCCAGGAGGATTTTGAACTCTGTCATTCTACTCCTCCCCCCAAGAACAATGACAACAATAACTTCTTCAACTTTGTTTGTATTTCTATTAATTTTTTTCTAAGTGTAAATAAACCTCAAAACAAAAAAAGAAAAGAAAAATGATACTTTAAAACTTTAGAAAAATCTTTATTTTACTTTTAACAAAAGAGAGTTTACAATTTCTTTATTCATATAGGGTCAAGTTATCAAATAAAGTGTGTTGCAAGAAAACTTAACATTAGAGGGAGCTAGGCAATTTGGTCAAGAGAGCAGGCAAATATGTATTTGAGTTCTCTGAATGCTAATGTAGAAGACCATAGGTCACACCATTCCTCCTGATCATTTAATGGTAGTCTTTTCTTCTGGTTCTTTTCATTTGGTTGGTTTTTTAATTTGCTTTTTCTCCCCTTCTTTCTCTTTTATTTTGCATAAATGTACCCCTGGCTAGCAGACAGATCTTTTCCACCACTCCATGAAGATTCTGAACTTGACTTTACCTTCTTTGGAATGTCTGATGAGGCCTCTTAAACACTCACTCTATGGTGGGACATTAGTGGGGACATAGGACTTAGCTCTTCTGTTTCCAGAACTAGAGGATGGATGGCTAGATGACTGAATGAATTCTGTTCTGAGTGATTTTACATGTATTTGCACAATGCATTACTGTCCTAGCAGACTTTCCAAATAGTTATTTGCCTTATTTTTTATAGTTTTATTTTATGAGTTTTTTTTTTTTTTTTGCAACATCTTCTATTGTCAACTTGCAGTTGCTACATTGCAGGAGTACAGTATCAAAGAGTTAATTCAATTGACACTTCACTTGTATGACCCACACCACACAGCAAATCACTGTTCTTACTGTTAAGAGTTTTAAAAGGACTCTACAGCAAGTGAGGTCCAAATATTTCCAAACACCATAATCCAACCTAAAGAAAGTATATTAAATGAAGACTTATTTCTGTTGACTAACGTTTAGCAGATTCTTCCCTAATTACTTGAGTCTTATCATGTCAGTAAGATATATTATTGATCAACTATAAAAATGTATCTCTGCTTATATAGTAAGGAATGTAAAACTAATTAATTGAGACTATAATAATCACAATAGGACAATTCATTGAAAATGTAGTAATTGCAACAAGAAAAATTACAAAACATATCATTTTGGCTTCAGATTATTGACAAAATAATCTCCGTTATGACAATATTTTTACTCAAAGCAACTGTCTTTCAAAGAATTAGAAGAACTTGGCACTGGAATACATGTTCATGTTTACCCCTTTGGGTGCTTTGCCATGGCAGTTTTAAAATGCCGCATGACCCTTGACCTCCAGAGACACCAACTTCTCCCAGTCATTCACGTTAGATTGCACTAGTCAGACACACCAAGAAGAAACGAAGTTGCTTCCCAGGCAAGTGGTCCACAATGTGCCTCAGGGCAGCAGGCATGGGAGGGCCAGTTTCTTGCTGTACACAGTTCAGGCAGGGCACAACATTCCCTAGTTCTGTGACCATACTAAGAAAAACTCTTCTAGAAAAATCTGTGAACCGCCAGCTGCCATCAATCATTGTCATTTCTTTATTTCATGCCTTCTGATGAGGCCGACCACTGTCATTGTTCGTTACTGTCCAGACCATACATTCACTCTTGCACTGTCAAGCAGATATGACATGCACACATTTTCCATATAAGAAAGATACAAAGTCACCTTTTAATTTACAGTTTGATTTCACAGATGACTTTCAAGTTACATTAGCTATTCTCTTGCCTCTAGCACCTATCAGGAGCAACAAGAGCCCATGTGTGCTCTAAATTTCAGAAATAAAACAGCTACCTCTAGTGCATAATAGAATGGCTTCCTGAGATAAAAGAGCCCTTTTCGACAATTTATTAATAAGGTATCATAATTATGTTGAGCATCAGAATTCTTATTTGCATATGAAAATTTCTAAAGTATAACATTACAAAATAAAGGTATTTATTTGCCTTTTGTTTTCAATCCCTAGACTGGTGTGATACTAGTGGGGGAGAAATTAAAAAAATTTTAACTATATATCCACTCAGTCAAAGTGTATGTATTTGGCATACACTGGAAATGCACCTAAAATACAGTTTTCTGAAGTAAGATCACATAAATATGCTTTCTACTAATGTAAAATATTATGAAACCTATTACATATTTTCCTAGTCATATGGGGGAAAAGGAAAGAGAATATCAACCTTGAACTGAGCCCAGAAATCATAACCAACTGAGTAACATAAATGTCAGGTAGTCTCTTGGGGACTCTCCACATGAATTTCAATAAAGGAGATTAAATGAGGGTATGAAGCCCATAAAATGACAGCACTGTCGGAAGCAGTGTCTTTAAAACATTCCCTAAATGTCAACCCACAGTTGTTTCTAGGCCAGCTTCGGGTGAAGTTTTGATGACGAGTCACCTGTAAGCACACCTGCTTACTATAGGCCTGTGCAATCAACATCAATTATAGTGTGAGAGTATTTAAGATTCTCAGTGCTGTACAAGTACCAATGTTAACTCTACTCACCTAAGTCTACCTTTAAGCCGACCTCCTATCCCATACCACAAAAGGACTTTAAGAACCCTTACACAAGTAAGCCTCACAGGTTGGACAGGCAGCATCCTTTGAAAGGGTTACGGCCCAGCCATATAGCTTACAAAACCATGGGACCCGCTTTCAGCACACTTCAAACCCTCACAGACCAATGAGGACTAGGGGATAACTTCCTGAAGCCAAGTCTAGGAAAAGTTAAAGTTACTACCAATACCGTAACATACTATAGCACTGAATATAGATCTACATAGGTGAATTGTACTGAATATAATAATCTACTATATCATAGGTTTCTTAAAAATTAATAACTACAGCAACAAAGACGGTTTATATATCTCCCAAAGCAAGCACCATTCCAAAAAGCACTGGAATTTTACAAAGCTACGTTGACCTCTTGATGATATTTTGCTCAACCTAACATTCGACTTCATTTTCGTTCTCTGACACATGCCAAGCACTGGCGGGGGAGTGACCCCAGTGTCCAGAGTTCAGGAAGGGACTCTCTAGAACTTTTTCTCTGGCCTGTTTTCCCCTGGTGATGTCAACATTGGTGTTTGCTTTTTTTCTTTAATCCGCCAGTTTTCAGTGTTTGCACAAAGGGAAGTGGAGTTGCAAAGAGCATTTGTTTTCCATGCTCAGCGTTGTAGGAGAACAGACTGGGGCAGTGCAGGAATGATTACATGATGTCGCTTGGGAAGCTCCCACAAGTTCTTTAAAACAGAATTTAGAACAGCTGGACCACTGCAGTGTTTTATTTTAAAATCGACAACATATGTAATGCATATGGTCCTAGACATGTATGGAGACACAGGCAGACAAGCTGAATGGGATCCAAAGACACCTGCACCTAGAATTCTGTTTCCTTCTATAAGATATTTCCCTTGGGAGCACATGTTCCCACTTTTGGATTTGTGAGATGCCATCTGAATCCCCATGTGTGTGTCTCCTTAATAAAACTAGTGGGGACCTGCCTGGGATGGAGGTGACCAAGTCATGCATTCAGTTAATAGGCACCTGCTAAGGATCTGGTTCCTGCAGGGGCTAGCAAGGAAAGGACAGATCAAGGATGCTCTCAAGGGGCAGATTACCTCCTCAGAGATGCTGCTGTGTGTGTCCTGACACCAAAGACATCAGAGTGTAGCCTAGGAAATCCAGGTAGAATATAGAATTAGTTATGTAGGGACAGGGCGGAATCATAAAGTGGAAAGACAGGGGTATGCTAGTCATTTCCTAAAATATTATAAACAAGCAAGAAGGTGTAGAGCATTGGCTGTAAATGCAAAGGCACCTTTGGCACACTAATGGCTTTGCAGACGTATGAAGTCTGCCTGGCTACTCCCAGATAACAGCTACTGAGAACTTCCTGTATGGCAAATGCCTTCTGGACAGGTATTAGATCCAGTCAAGAGCTCAGTGCCATGGTCTGTAAATGCTTTCTTTAATTCACAAGTGAGGACAAAGAGTCCGCAGAACTTTAAACACATGCATACGCTACATACATACAATTAATTAGTAATTTTTCTTTTTCTTTTTCTTTTTCTTTTTGGCTTTTTAAAACAGTTTCTCTGACTAGCCCTGGCTGTCCTGGACTTGCTTTGTAAACCAGGCTGGCCTCAAACTCATAGAGCTCCACCTGCCTCTGCCTCTCTGAGTGCTGGGATTACAGGAGTGTGCCACTATGCTTAGCTGGTATTCCAACCTTAAATGGAGTTATTATGAATCCAATGCCAATTCCCTCTGAACTCTCTGCTTTTCTAAATGACAGATAAACTGTGAGCATAGTCTAAGAGTCTAAGATCAAGAACTAGAGGTCACTGGGCCCGGGAGATGGCTCTGTGCGTAAAAGTGCTTGTTCTGAGCCTTATGGCCTGGGTTTGATCCCCAGAGCCCACACAGTGGAAAGAAAGACCCGGTTCCCAAAAGTTGGCTTCTAAATTTAATATGCATGCTATGGGGGGGGGGGCATAGCATGTACACATGTGCACAAGTGCCCGTATGGAAACACACACACAACACAATAAATAAATGAATAAATGTAATTTTAAAATAAATAGAAAACAGCTAGATGTGGTGGTGCACACTTTAAATCCCAGCACTTAGGGAGGCAGAGTTTGAGGCCAGCCTGGTCTACAAAACAAGACCAGCACAGCCAAGGCTACATGGAGGAAAAACCTTGTCTCAATTAATAATAATAATAATAATAGTAGTAGTAATAGTAATAATAATAATAGAAAACATCAAGTGCATGAGTTTATTTACTTTGATGAGATAAACTCAGTATTTTGATAAACATGCACCAAGCACTCCCTGTGGCCTGGATTCTTTGCTGGATACTGGTATTGTAACAGAGAACCAAAAAAAAATCCTAGAATTCCTCCTTAAAACTCAGATGTTTTGAGTTGACATTTGGAGCTAGCATTCCCAGCTCATTGTTTTTCCTTTCCATACATAGTATAAGCCCAGGGAAGCAATTCTAAGTAGTCCTGAGAGTCTGCCACCCACAGAAGCACTCCTGAGTTATAAGAATATGAATAATTAAGATAATGAGCCTGATTCTGAGTGGATGCCAATGCTGCCTCACTTGCTGGAGCCACTCTCCATTATGCCCCATCCCTCATGTATAGGTATGCAAGGACTCTAAAGATGGCTAAACTGTAGTCCAAGATGGCAGAAAGGAAGTGGAAATGTCAACTCATCTGTCACGTGTGGAGACTGAGGTTCAGAGATAAACATCCCACCTGCACACAACAACTGTTTAAAAATGGAGGCCAGATGCTGGGGAGGTGGCTTAGTCGGTACAATACTGGCCATGCAGGCATGAGGACCTGAGTGTGGATCCCTAGCACACACATAAGAGCCAGCCACAGGCAGTACTGGGAAGGCAGCCACAGGAGGGTCCCTGAGGCATGCTGGCCAGCCAGGCTTGGTGACTCAATGAGCCCCAGATTTAGGGCGAGTCCTTGTCTGTGTCTGGCTATCTTTGTCCAGGTCTCCCTAGAGGTTCAAATTGTCTTTTCAGACCATTTCCTAGATGGCCAGAAAAGCAAAACAGTTGGTCAACTGCAAAATGTTCAAGAAGCTCTAACATTTTTAACGGCTAGTAAGGTCAAAACAAATAAGGTTGAGAGCAACTAAGGAAGATAAGCAATGCTAACCTCTGACCTCCACATGTACACATATGCAAACACACACACACACACACACACACACACACACACGAGGTCAAACAAAACTCCAAGCCACATAAATGCCAATCCTGGAACAATCTCCTTGTAGACGAAAGAAGAGACAACAAAGAAAGGAAAAGGAAGTTTTATTTTTATGGTTACTGTTGAAAAAAGGAAAGCACTGATTTTACTCATATTTTTCTATAAGCTTGCTTCAGACTGTCAGTAGAAAAGGAAGCTATTTTCTAGATGTACTCTCAGCCAGCGATCAGCACAGCAAGCGAGATTCATAGAGGCCCTGTGATAGGTTACAGTCGAAGAGGCTGCCTGTATCCAGGCCTCCCTAAGAGGGCCAAATTGTCTCTTCAGACCATTTCCTGGGTGGCCAGAAAAGAAAACAGGTCAACAACAAAGTATTCAAGAGACTGAAACAACTAAAAAAAAAAAAAAAAAAAAAAAAAAAAAGTACAACACTTGAAATCCATGCCACATTTTGAACAGTTATATAAAAGAGTCCCCTTGTCTCCACGCTGAATGACCCGGGTTGTACCATCATAATTGAAAAGCAATAGAGCCAAGCTGGCAAAGTAAGGCTCTGGCTGGTTTGTCAGCTTACAGCCTCTGCCTAGAAACCCAAGAGCAAGAATCTGATGCTAGCCAGGCTGCCTTATCTATCTGTTAAAACTGGAGGCAGGGGGTGGATGTGGTTCTCCATGAGGATGTAACAGGATGTGCAATTCAAGCGCACCGCACACTTGCTTCTTCCCAAATGAAGTGGACCTGGGACTCACAGGCAGAGGGTGGGGGCAGTGTCCATGAGAGGAGGGAGAGAGAGAAAGGCTGCCTAATTGTTCCAAAGGTCTTTCTGCCGTGGGGACCCTGAGTAGAAACAAGTGGAAGATACTTACTAGTTTTGGGCCACAGGTAGCACATCCACACCCAGAAACAGCCAGTTCCACCCCCACCCCCACCCAGGCAAGCTTCTTGCTTCCAACAATCCTGAGGCAAAGGAAGCTTAACAACCAAAAGCAAAGGAAAGCTCATAGCTCATGCAGCAAGCTCAATTTCAAAGCACTTCCCCAAGGATGGATCCGAGACCGCTAACACAGCCAGGAGTGCTCTTGTCGGCCCTCTAACATAATTTCTGCATATGTAATATCTCTTCCAAAAATCTTTTGCTTTATCATTTTAATGGAGCAATTTGTTTATTAAGATACTGTTCTACAACTTGCCTTCTGGAGACTTTGCTTTTTGTGTGTCTTGGGCATAAACAACATATCTTCTTCAAACACTGACCACTCGCTATTCCTATGCAAAATGTCAAAGATTTTAAAATTCCCACACTAGGAAGGGTAGAAGCTGACAAGCCCTGCATTTTTGTTCGATTCATAGCTGAAATCACTAAGAACTCAGGGCGTTAAATTGACACAGCTACCACAAAACAAGCTCACAGCCATACCCTAAGCAAGGGAGGGAAAAGGAAAAATCCTCCTGGGGCAGAGGTGACATAGGAAAATATTATTCAACCACCCTGACAAGTCAGAAATCAAGTTTCCCGTTGCTCCAATTGTTTAGCTGGTTTCTGGCAGGCCCCTGTATCCCAGTCAAATGTTGCCTGCGAAGAGATGAAGAAAACCTTGCTGGATTCGCTCTGAGATTCCATCTTCTCCTAGTCTGGCTATCGGGAGCGTGAGTGCTGAGGCAGAATGAGCTGATCTTCACTCCTACCTTTTTAGGATTTTCTTGGTGGCATTTGAGTTGAATTCTCCGAGTTATTTTGCCAGCTAAGGATAGTCTATTTCAGTTACACATGTTGAGATTAATTAGTTAGCCCTTAGGAGGTTTTGCCTGCAGCCTTCGCCCTGTAAGGAAAAGTGTGAATACAGGGAGACTGTTAACTCACAATAAGTGGCAGGCTGCAGCCTCACAGGATAGTTTCTGTTTGTCTCTTTCACAAGCTTTGCTAATGGAGTATATGCCCCACACGGCAACGTTCTTGCCTAGCCAACACTAAATTACTATTTAACTTCTTCTCCTAGTTTCAGTGAAAATCTTTAAAACAAAAACACCTTAATTTTGGAGGGTTGGGAATCAGACCTTTTGTGACACCAAATTGGCAGTGAGAATTTGGAAGGGTACGACACAAATATTGTCACTGTGCTGAAAACCAGCATAAGCCTTTCCCCAGATAATTCCAATAAGCACAGAGAAATTGCTCTAGACACAACCACTGGAATGGCAGAATCTATTGCAAATGTGCAAACCTAGCTAGACCGCTATCAGCAAAGATCCGATCTGCTTTCAGTGTTTGGTGAGATGCAGGCGAAGTTACGGTCTTATGCGCAGTTGTAAAGAGCACTGGAATTGTGATCATTTGATAAACATGTTGATGCCAATATATTTTTGCCTAAATGCAGTAAACTTACCAGTAAGAGATGCAAGTTGACAATGGGGGGGTCCAAGTCTATCTTGGGGTACTGTGGCGGGGGGGGGGGCAGCAGGGAGGCAGCTGATGTTCACAATGCTGTGGATCCTGTGAATCTGAAATAACAAAAAAAAAAAAAAAAAAAAAAAAAAACCTGTGATGTGTTTCTCTAAATTGTGTCTCTCTCCACATGTGTAAATGAACAGACGCAGATAGAGCTCAAAAGCATGGCATGGATGAATTTATCTCTTCCAATCCCTGTAACTTTGACCACGCTTCCCTCTTTGAGATGGTGCAGCGGCTGACTTTGGATCACAGACTTAATGATTCCTATTCTTGCCTGGCAAGTATATCCTTTGATCTACAGCAATTGCAACGTGGCATTTTTGAAAAAATCCAATATCCTCCTTCTACCTTTATGTGAGCACTCCCCCCGCTCCCGTAGAGAACCCCTTTAACGATTATTAACACATCTTTAATTTTCTGCGTGGCAATAGTTTTATTTACCTAAGAATCCATCTAAGTCAGAGGAAGTGCTCGGGAGAGGCATAGCCAATTTCCCATCTTAGCGTCCCCCTTTTCAGCTGTTACGTGAGAAATCTCCCTAACAGGGTGCTTAAGCTTGGCACGTGCTCCTGATGAACTTAACAGAAATTGGCCTGATTGTCGTAGAGTTTAAGATGCTCCACCCTTCTATCCTATACCTGGTACTCCTAGCTCATTAAGGAATGCAATGTTTTTTGTCACTTTTAAAGATCGAGGGAGTTGCTGATACACTCCACTCCCGAAAGCCTAATGGATTCGGGTTTGTTTATTTGGGTGACACTTTTTCTCCCAGACTCAGCACCGTCTTCACCTTCGAAGAGATCATTTTAAAGGTGACTAGACATGTAGAAATTGAGCTGCCCAGCAGGGTGTTTACATTCCCTAAAATCCCATTTTAAATCCTAAGACAAATTAATTCACTTTAAGGACATATTTATCCAATTTTTTGAAAACGCATCTTGGGTTTGCAACTATCAAGGCCCAAAGCATAACAAAGACTCCGTTCATTTCTGTCAGCAGACTCTAAATTATGACTTTCTTTCTTAAACATGAATATTGCTAATCCCACTTTATAGACAGGAAAGAAGAAGAGGAAATGATCAAGTGATTTTATGGAAAGGGGCAATTCTCCTTGGCTTCAAATGTGGGAGTTAATATATATGTAACATTAATATTATATAATTAACTGACATTAGCATAAACCATAAACCCTTATTCTGAATGATTATTTTAATTTTTTTTTTTGTGCTTGAAGACAAAGTGTTTTTTAAGAGTTTAAAATCATCTCAAAATAGAAATGAGTTTCTGTGGGATCACTTATTAATCTATGGCTCATAATGATGCACTGTCTCATATTTAGAATCTTTTCATTGGAGACTCTTAATTTGCCAAGTTGGAAAGGAATACCAAATTGACTTTTAAGAAGCAAAAAGAAAACAAACAAAAAAAGCCCTTTACCTTGCATTGGAAGTCCATTTTTTCCAAATAGCTTTCCTACTATTATTTATTTCTAATTATATTTATGACAATTGTAAGGGTATACAGCAAGGTAACCAGTCCCCTTTCAGTAGGAGTTCTTCTCACATGATGATCGTTTTGAGATATATTATTTTTAAGACTTTTGTTTATACCAGTGTTTGAAAACAGGGTTTTTTTTTTATTGTGAAATTTACCATGAAGAAGAATTAATAAACGCCCTCTAAAGATTAAACCAGAAATGAAATATTGATCCCTGTTTCTCATTAGTCACTATAAGTTTTAAAATACAGTCCAAATTAAAAAATAACAGTCATGAGTGACCCAGATCAGCTCCGTTTCCTGTTTATATACCTGGATCTATTAATTAAGGCCAGAATTTCAGAAAATAACAGAAATTTAAAGGACCTTATCCCCTATCTCTATATATTCCACTTTTCTCATTATTACAGTCCTTTTTTTTTTTTTTCAGTTGGTTTTGGAGACCGACCAGCAGGGATACATAAATTTTTCTGTGTCTTCGACTCAGTTCCTAATTGATATTTCTTCAACTCTTTTCAAAGCAGCTATTTTGGCATCTACAAAAGACTTGGTGTCATCTGAGTCGTAGAAAATATATTTTAATCTTTCACAGCAGTGTTGTCTCTAAGATTTAGCATTTGGGGTAGCAGATGGAGTGGCAAAGAAGTTGCCTATAGGGGCAGCCCACTGCCTCAACTACTCTCCCGCCCTCTGCAGTAACTTATAATTTGAAATAGGAAAGATGCCGTCTTTCGTTGGATGCATCTCTGCATCTCTGAGCTGCATGTTGTCAGCCGAAGATCCCTGGATCCCTAATACATCACCAGAGCCCTGCGAAGCCTTCCTTCCCCAACTCCTTTGGCCTCTCCCTGCTCCACATCACTGTTTCCTCTCCTCCCTTCTAGCCCAAGCTGCAGTAATATTTAAAAAAAAAAAATCTCAGGAGACCCTCAAAGTAAAATGAAGCTTATATTTAAAAGACCCCAAATTTCTAATTTAGAGACTACTGCCTAGATTGGTTTATTTCTTGCTTCAGAAAGCACAGAAACGTGACAATATGGTTTGATTTTTAGACTCAATCCACATTGACCCTTAATGCCAAAATCACTTGGCCTTTCTAAGGACCTGGCTTTCTAATTACAAACAGAGGCAGTGGTTTCTACCCATTATGTTGCTGAATTATTATTTGGATTTTCTCTTATAGCAAACTTGGGCTGGTCTTATGGTGAGCAAATAAATGCAGGAAAACAAATAATTACAGTGGATTGGGCAAAACTGTAAACCCATTAGGGAGAAATTCCTCTTTTGTTCGATTGAATCTGATTTCATCTTTGGAAAACTTACCCACTCTAATTCTTTGAAGTACTGTGTTATTACTTTACTTTTAAGATGGACTGAAAAATTCTTCTAAGGTATAAAGATTTACAAAGTTTAGTCTATATGTAAAGCAGATTATATTTTCCTTTATGCTTGAGGAGAGGGAGACAGAAGGGCCTGGAGTAGACAGAGTGAGCTGAGTCTAGTGTGTGTTGCAGCTTCCTAATTCAGATTCCATCGCTGTGTAGAAAAGCAAGACGTGCTTGTCCTATCTACCTCACTGGCTTGCTAGAAGGCTCAACTGAAAGTTGTTTGTCAAGCACAGGATGTCTACCAACTGAAGACATTTATATCACACTTCTCCCTTGGCAGAGTCTGCCCCAGCTTCACCCCAATTCTCCTGTAAAGTCCATGTTGGAACCCTGGCAATTCCCTTTTCCTGGAAGCATGCTGTTTGCTTATAGAGCGCTACCAATTACACCGAAATCCCGTGGCATCCCTGGACTCAGTTATTTTAACCACCTGCATAGCAGGGATGACAGCATCTTCCAGAATGGTCTGCTGGAAGGGTTAAAACAGAGCATCCCCAGCGTGCTGGCTTAGCAACTAGCGTGCCATCAAAGGAGTTAACACGGGCTGTTCTTCAGTGCCTTCCTATAGCTACTCCTGATGCTAGCAAATCTCCAGAAAGCAACCTGTATTTAAAAGAAAGCCTTTCCTTTATTCCCCTACAGGGCTGGTTCAGTCCTGGCCAGGTATTTGTATTAGATGAATATTGTGCTCGAAATGGAGTCCGAGGATGTCATCGGCATCTCTGCTACCTTAGAGACTTGCTGGAACGGGCAGAAAATGGCGCCATGATCGACCCCACGCTTCTTCACTACAGCTTTGCCTTCTGCGCCTCCCATGTCCACGGAAACAGGTACACACGAGTCTGGAGGCATTCCTAAGTGATTAATAGGGAACTTCCGGTGGTTTGTGACGACCTCTGCCTGAAAGATCAAACCTAACTCACCATCTATCCCTATTTGCCCAGTGGTACACACACACCCGTACATAGAAGGGGGTGAGAGCAGGCAGAAGAGAGGAAAAGAAAGGGAGAAAAAGGAGAGGAGGGGGCATACTATCTTAATTTCCTTTCCTTAAGCAACAGTGAAGAAATAGCAAACAGACCTTCTAGGGGAGCCCTTGAGTTAAATCCCTCTGGCTACTAATCATTGGTGATGGCGGTAGGTTTTATTTTTGTTTTTGCTTTTTTTTTTTTCAAATGAGTGACCTTGGTTGGTAATTAAATCCTCCAAACTATAGTTTTCTGGTCTAGAAAATAGAAATGACAGTATCCTCATGGAGTTGAAAGGATATTTATAAACATAAAGAACTCAACAAAATGCCTAAAAGGTGGCAAGAAATTGATGACTATTTTGACTTTGTTGGTGCTATCATTCACTTCCGGAGTATTTGGTGGTTGCTTGCCTAGTGTCAGGCTCTGGTTTGCATTCTGTACTCATGATGAAAAATAAAAACTAGACCCCAAACCAAGAAAGATATATTAAGAAAAAAGAATTAAATTCTGGGTATAACTCAATAAGGAACATGACTCAGATGGAGTGGCAGAATGGCAGGGGGGACCTCCCTGAGGAAATGATGCCTGAGCTGGGAACTGAAGCATGTGTAGGAGTTGAGAGGCTCCAGGCAAAAGGAACAGCATGTACTACTGTCCTATGAAGAAGGAAGCCAAGTGCATTGCTAGAGACGAAGCGAGATAGGTGAAGCTGGAAGCCAAGATGCCAGGAACACTTAGAATATATCCTCAGAGGTGGGAAGAACCTTGGCAACCACAGTCTAACCAACCCCCTCAGTTTGTAGGTTCATAGATAAGACCAGAATGTCAAGTCTCCTGACTCTACACTGAGTATTCTATTTCTTTAGACCTTGCCCAGTTCCTGGAGGGGGGAAAAATCCATGTTCTGAATAATGCAAAGAAGCAAATAATTTAAGAACATTGCCATTTGGCTCTGGAGGCATGGAATAAATTTCCACACTGCCACAGCCAGCTTACCATCTCGGTGGATGTAGCCACGCATTAGTATAAAGATAAGTCTACAGTATCCCAAAGCATCTCTGCCGACAGCCAGGCAAGGCAGCAGAAGACAGCTGGGTGGCTTTGGAAAACAAGCCTCAGATGATCAAGTTGTCACTCCGGGGCAATCCACATAGGGAAGAGGCCAGTCCAGGCTACCTGGCTTTGAAGCCAGGGTTATGTCACCTCATCTTTGCAAGCCACATAGCCCTGAAATATCTGTGGGATTTGTTCTGTGCTTTTTCTGTCTCCAGTAGGGATAGAGTTTTATGAAATCCGACACCATCATTTAGAGCTAGGTAACAACGACATTGTAGCTTTGAATATTTTGACAAGATTATCTGCATCTTCTATTGTTATGGCTCCATAGCCTGACACATGACCTTTTATTTGCATAAAAATATTCATGAAGACTCTGATACCTGGGTTGGAGGATGCATAATTCTGACTTTTATAAATATGTACACTTTGATGACTATCTGTTACAGCCTCTTGGATTGAATTTTTTATAGAGGGAGAGAGAGAGAAGTTGTATTATATTCTCTGGGTTGTCACACTGTATTCTACATATGTTACTGAATAAGAAAGTGTTATAAAATAATGAAATGTTTTTGTAAACTCCCTGGTAAACATCATCATGAATTATGATACACATTGTCTGGGTTTCATATTGTAAGACTGCCACTTGATTCACAGTTAGCTTTATGCATCTTGTCGTGGGAACAGTTTTGGATTTCTAATTTTCTTTTCAGTCCTGATTTTCCTTATGCATTTTGCATCTTTTTTTTTTTTTTTTTTTTTTTTTTTGCTTATTATTTTAGTTTGAATGCACTTGCCTTTGCTTCTTGATGCAGCCTTCTTTTTCTTTCTTTTTGTTTGCGCATGTGTGTGTGTGCTCTTGATTCTCCTATGGCTGGCCACCCTCTGCATGCCTCATGTGACCACTCCCTCTCAAAAGTCAACAAATGCATGTGTATCTTAGTGGGCAGCTACCAAACACTGACTTTCAAGGGGGCAAAACTCCACCTTCTCCTGAACCCGAAGCTAAAAAAGATTCAAGAAGAGAATCAAAAAAAAGAAAAGAGTCCAAAGCTCACCCAAGTCAAGAGCAAAAAAGGTAAGAAGCCATGTGTGTGTTGGCTTGTATTTTCAGACCCTTTGTCTCTGCTCCATGCCACCATGTCCACATTTGCAAACAATAGGATTTAGGCATCCTTTAAAAGATCTTAGAAATGGACAAAATGTATTATATTAGGACTAAATTTGAGTCAGGTGTTTGGTGTTTTTAAAAGCATGTTTGTATTGGAAAGACTAGCTAGCAATAAGCAAACAGAACTATGAGTCAGATTGTTTTTCTGTCTTCATGTCTAGTTATTGGTCTGATGCCTTAGAAGTCATTCATAATAAGCAAGGCATGCTTCATAAGTTTAAAATTATGTTCAAATGACAAATAAGATGGGTCAACATCGAATAGGCCTATGTATTTATTATGAATATATTTTCTTAAGCAAATCTTTCTAATTTCCACAATCATCTGTTAAGAAGAAACCCACTTGAAATAGTGAGTTATGATAACCCACAAAGTAAAGTCCATCCCTAAAGCAATGGCTGTTAGTAAAGCCACTTAAGCAGCGAGGTCACCTGCAAGGCATGAGGTTCTAAGCTTCTGTCCATCTTGTCCTGTTTCTTGACCTTTAGCAATCCTTTCTTCTTTCATCAGAAAAATGATACCTTCCTGCTTAGACTACATTTACTCACTATTTCCAATATTTTCTTCTGTATTTCCCCCTCTCCTTGCCTGCAATTCTGGAAGGCTTATCCACATTACACCAAGGCACAGGCAAGGATTCTGTATGCTTCAATGTTCACTTATCAACAGACCATTTCTAAGCCTTGTATATTGCAATTAACTTATAGAAAAATCAAATGAACATAGGAAGTTTTGCTTTCTAGAGAACACAGCAAGCTGTCCATCATAATAATCAGAGCTACTAGTAAACATCAAGGAAAACCCTGGTACCACCTGGTCACCCACCTCCCTCCTGGCAGGAAATAAGGCTGAAGATGAGACAGATCTCCTGTTTGTGTTTCCTCTGGTGTCCATATCCACCTGCAAAAACAAAAAAACAAAAAAACAAAAACAAAAACAAAACAACAACAACAACAACAACAAAAAAACAGCAATTTACAGTCAGAATTAAAGTGATGGAAGTCTCTGAAGAGGAAGCCACAATGGCAGCTGTCCAGAGTGCTGCTTTTGGACCTCTCAGCATCCTGATATAGTGCCTGCTGAAAGGCAGCTCTCATTGGACTGTAGCCTATTTCCTAGCCTCTGAAGAACTTCCCAATGGGATCTTTCCTGTGTGTTTGACATGATGACTCTTCCCTCCAGAAGATTTTTGGTGAGGTCTGGAGATAGTTTTGACTGACATGAGGATATTATTAAATACCCGCTAATGCCCAGGCCCAAATGACAGTAGCACTGAAGTGAAGGAGTCGTATTTTAAATCATGCTCCTAAGTGATGGGTTAATATGCTTCCTTTTTCCTAGGATTTGTTGTTTCTTTTACATAGAGCCTGTGCCTACATATAACCTGTGATGATCCACAGAAGCAGTGGTCTTTATCCTCTGGGGTACACATGAGTTACATGGAAGAATCTGACAAAATACGGAGCACTGGTCCCACCCCCACCCCCACTCCTGAAGAATTCAGCAGCTCTTACATGGAGCCAGAAATCTGTGCATCCAGTATACACCTATGATTCTAGCTTCAAATCACATCCAGTCAAGATATTGGCTGTTTGATTACTATACTTTTGAACCACTTGTGGCAAGGAAATAAAAATAATTCTGATTCTTGAACCCCCGTTGGCAGCTGAAAATTCTCTGGGGAAAGTCTACATGAAACTTAATCATGGTGAATTAAACTACTCAAGTGATTCTAATACATATTAAACTTTTAGGTTAATTGAATCAATATTAGTTTGGGCCAACTCTTTAGAACTACACCCATTTTCTCAAAAGAGAGAGCAAACTAAAGGAAAATGTGAACGTGTTCAGCTGGTTGCATTTGGCGATCACAAAATCCACAGATGCAAACTGCTATATCTTCTCATTTTTAAATCGGCTCCTAAGGTTGCAGTACTTAATTTTCACCATAATATTTTTAGTATTCTTTCTAGATGACATTTAGATTAACATTACTTTGGTCACTGTCCCACAGTGACAAGGCAATCAAACAGCTCCGATGATTGCAAGTTGCGTCAATGTTCCTTGGATCTCTTTATTATTGAGATTGGAAATTTTTCTCATTTACATTATTATTTAACATTTCTTGAATGCCACTGCTGCTTTTCACATATGGCCTGCATAGAAAGTACATTGTATCAGCAATTAAAAATTCCATAATGCCAACCGCCTCAATCCACAGCTCGCCGCATAGATTAATGAGTATGCAGGCAGATGTAAGAGGGCATAAATTCTAAAACATCTCTGAAAATGTGTGCAAGGATCTTTTGGGGAGATGGGTTGGAAGTCAAGACTCTGTTCATTATCACAGCCCATGTGCATCCTGTGTGTTTGGATTTGAACTCACTCTTCTCCATTCGTCCAATGGGGTACCTAAGTCATCTACCCACTTGCCCAAGACAGAAGCTGAGCAGCCATTGAACTCCCCCTTCTCCCACAGCAGGCTACAAATCTATTCCTTAAGTATATCTCAAGTATTTCCATTCCTGTCTCTCTTCTAAGACACTACTGTAGTTGAGGTCTCTGTCTTTTCTCCCACTGACTACAATAGTTGGCTTGTTTCTGGTGTCCTTGCGCTACTCATTAGTATCATATGGTGGTTGGGTTTTGGGAATTTTGGGGGGTGGGGTTTTTTTTTGTTTTTATTGTTTGTTTGGTGAACGCTTGCCTAGCATTAAGTTACATGTATTTTCTCTTTCAACCCTATCACTACCTCTTTACACACACACACACACACACACACACACACACACACACACACAACTATCATGTTTAATATATTTTAATTGTTCTCCCAAGTAAAAAAAAAAAAAAAAAACTCTACATAAGTAGGTATAGAACTGCTTTACAGAAAGCCTGAACACAGTGCTTTCTGCGGCATACAGGTATGTATGAGTGGGGTCTAAGAGTGATTGATACTCTTGGTCTCACATTATATACAGAATTGGTACATTTATGCACACAAGCATGTCTCTGGTTCACATCTAGCTCTGTGCACATGTTGGTCTTGTGCATGGATGAAGCATCCCTAAGTTCTAACAGCCAGATGTACCTAACAGGAAGTAATCATAAGAGGGAGAGGGCAAATTCCAAACAAGTATCAAATAAAATTAAGCATCTCACATACCACAGAAAATTTCTCTTTAGACTTGTGGCCTTTATTTAAACCATGTAGCTGAAGGAAGTTTGCTTCCACAAGAATGGCATGAAGTCTTGGGACCTCTGTGCTATTAGTAGCCCTTACCTAAATTTCCATAGTGTGACCTCATCCTGGATTCACTGAAACCAGTTGTTGAAAAACTGTCTGAAGATGTCACACACTTTGAGCGTGGATGTGATACAAAAAAAACAAGAATAAAACAACAACAACAAAACTCACATATGTTACTGTTGTGGCCACTCTAAACTCTAACTGAGGTCTCCAATGTAAAATTCATAGCTTCTCAACATTCATCTTAAAGTGAAAGAACAAAGTTCTTCTTCTCTTATTCCTCTAAAAGAAGAATCTAAGAAGTTCTGATTTGAAAAACCATCCTTTTCTGGTGAAATGCATGCTCTCCTGTATTCCGTGTTATTTCTTTGACCCTTGTTTGGTTCTTTGTTCATTCAGCATCCAAATCAAGCCTGAGCCACTCCTACTATTGCCCACATTTCAGTAGCAGCCATATTTCTAATGCCTGTTCAGCAGGGAAACTTCTCAACCACTCCCACGCTTATCATAGGGTGAATGGAGCATCTATGTTGTTGAGTAATAACTTCAGGTTTAGGTAAACTGCAAACAAGTTAGGAAAGACCTCCCTGGAATATTTGCCCTCTCCACGTCTCTTTCTGAAATTTCCTATTAGCCAAGCCAAGAAGCTACAGTAACTCACTTGTAATGATGTAAAAGCTACATGTTTTTCTTTCTGTTTTACCATTTGTGACCCAAACACTTTGATATATTTGTTTTAGCAGTGTATCTGAGCCCCAGGCCATCAGGGCATAATTATAAAAGGGCACGAGCTGGAAGGGAAGAAGAGGGAAGGGTAAGGCTGGCTTTCATAATGAGGCAGTGGCTATGGGATATGAGAGTCCTAATTATAAATTATAATTAACCTAGGATTATAGAAGCCATTAGGGGAGTAAGCAAGGGGACGAGTGTGTTTCCTTTTAGTGGCTGGTGTTATGGTACTCTCTTGAATTTGTATCTATTAGCTGCCCAAAAGAAACAAAGGAAAATATTCTACACTCAAGTCAAGTTTAGGGATAGCACTCTAAAAATAAGGAGAAAGAGTGGCCAGATATTTCGTGTGTGTGTGTGTGTGTGTGTGTGTGTGTGTGTGTGTGTGTGTGTGTGCATATATGAAGTCAAAGATTATCAGAGTATCTGATGTAATTGTCCTATCTGGGGAGCATGGCAAGGAATGCCTAACACACTCTGTCCTGCTCTGGCCCTTTAAATGCTCGTGTTTCTAGGCTGGAACAATTTAGTAGCAAGTAAGATTCAGTTATCATGCTTGTTTAAGGACATTTTCATGGATCCATAATGCGGTCTGCAGGCATGCATCCATTTGGAGAGAGAGAATATATCATGTTTACAGTGCCTGCACCAGCATATGTGGACATTTGCATTTGGAGATGAAAGTATATTCCCTCTTCAGCTGGAGTTTTACCCCTTGTTGGTACTGATTGGAGGCTGAGAGCTGGTTGTATGCAGAGCTGTGGAGCAGACGCTCTTTCCTCTTCTGGTGAATTCATGTTTTACATGTTTTACACCTGGATTTGGCACTTAATTGCCAAATAGGCGCACAATGGGAAGACGTCAATCATTTTATGCTTTGAATTAATTTTTCATCCTGATTTTCTTGAAAAGGCACTTTACCTTTTGAAAGGTTTTGCAACCCAGATTTCAACATGATGTGTAGAGCCATGCCCTGGGGATAATTAAATGCTAGAAATCAAGGTGTTTACCTGGGTGTATGGTGATGATTTATATACTAGAGAGGTCAGTGGGTTCCTGACACAAAATGAGGGATTTGAACGTACTGCTCTGGTAGTTTCAAGTACCAAGATGCTGTTGTACCTGAAGCCCAGTACATGATAATATTGAATTAATTCTCCACCAGATATTCACTAATCGTCTTTGCTTAGAAACACCATGTTAAGGGGAAACAGTTTACATAACTGATAACTCAAAGGATAAATGCTGGGTTTGATAGCTTTGATCTGATAAAAAAAAAATGAAATAGGAAAAGAGAATGATGCAATTCTGGATGTATTATTATTTGTGACATGGCTCAAGATGGGAGACCGTGAGGAGAGTGAAGATGACAGAACTGGTGCTAACCACGGTGACAAGAACTTGAAGAGCAGCCGACATGACATCTTTCCTATCATGCTGCTGAGAATGTCAGCTTTGTGAAGGACAGTGAGAAAACGGTTTGCCGAAAACTTGAAAGGTGGATTCCAGAGATGCCAGCCATGTCAGATGCAATATAGTCTGCTGTGGCTGCTGAGACCCACTTCTGCCTCCAGTGATGGCCTGCAGGTGGGAGAGCTTCCAGTCTTCGGCAAGGCTCCAAAAATGACTACACTTGACCTGCATATTGTCTCCAGTTCCCAGGATCATGATATACAAGAAGTGAGGTTAGCCAGTGTGCAGTTAGGTGGAACCAGAGGCCAAGGGCTGTTTATCGTGTGTGTGTGTGTGTGTGTGTGTGTGTGTGTGTGTGTGTGTGTGTGTGTTTGTGTGCGCGCGCGCTCACGCACCTGTGTTTGCATGCAAGTGTGTGTACATGGGTGGAGGGTTGCATACAAGTTCGTGTGTGTGTGTGTGTGTGTGTGTGTGTGTGTGTGTGTGTGTTTCTAAAGTATCATTTAGAGTCTTATGCCTTCTATTTAAACCAGAGATGGGAGGAAGGAAGAAATGTGTCCTTTGTGAACTTACATTGTATGAGTGTCAAACCAACTCTGAAGTAGAGAACACAAAGAAAGGAAAAGGAACCAAAGAGGCCAGAGAAGAGCATAGAGCAGACCAGAGCCCTGGTTCTGCATTTAAATGACCTGTGAGCTTTCAAAAAGTGCTCATCTAAGCCTTCACTGCAGGAAGACCTACCAGCACCTGTCAGAAGGATGGGTAAAATCAGAGGCGAAGAGTTCCTGGCCTATGAGAAGAGTGTGGTCAAGGCCCAGCTGCTGAGATCAGCGCATCTCATCTGCTTCTCCTCAACCTGCCTTGCACTTCCTGTTGAAATTTCAAAGAGAGGATCTGGGTGGCCGAGCTGCAGAGTCCAGCTGAGATGGGCAGTAGCTGAGAAATGTAGGAGTGGCCTTCAAGGAGACCCTTCGGCATTAATAACTGGGTAGCAGGTCCACGTGTGCTTTTTCCCTCTAGGTCCAGGGCAGTGAGCAAGGCTGTGGGTACCTAAGCAGCTGTAACCTAGTGAGGTAGGGGATGTATAGTCATGCATGCTGTGTGAAGACACATCCTGCCAAGCACTTGGTGGAACGGCTCAGCCGCTGAAGCACACTATGAAAACAAAGCTGAGCCAGCCCTGGGAAAGGGGAGACAGAAGATTCTCTGGGGCTTGCTGGTTGGCCTAAGAGTCCAGCTAGACAGACAAATTCCAGGTTCAGGGAGAACGTCTGTCTCAAAGGATAAAGTGGACAACACTGAGAATGACTGCGACCTAGCATCCATCATCAACATTTCAAAGCCATGCACCAAAACTAAAGCATCCTTTCAGACACCAGAAGAGCCTCCACTGAGGTTCTGTGTTTGTATTAAATAGGTAGGTAGGTAGATAGATAGATAGATAGATAGATAGATAGATAGATAGATAGATAGACAGACAGATAGACAGACAGAACAGTGGTTCTTAGCATATGCTTCCTGAACCAGTGGGGCCACAGAACCCATTAGAAGTACAAATTCTCAGATTCTATATCAGGTCTACCAATTCAAGAATTCTGGATGAAGCCACGTGATATGGGTTGCCACAAGGCCTCCAAATGATGCTGAGGCACGGCCAGGGTTGAGAACCATAGCCCTGCTGAAAGCATATATTGCTTCTATTAATAATAATGAAAAAAAAAAAACTCTCAGGACAGCAATACAGTGTAATGAATCAACATGCACACCTCACAAACCTGACAACTTGAGTTCAATCCCAAGGCCCCACAGGGTAAGGGCATAACTGACTCTCAAAAGTTGTCTTCTGGCCTTTAGATGCACACCAGAGCCCATGCATGCACGCTCCCACCCCTTCCCTCTTTCTCCCTCCCTCTCGCACATGCACTCACACGTATGCACTCACACACACAAAAATTAAAAATACTTTATAAGAGAAGATAGCACTCCCTTAAAATATTTAGCACAGATTATTCTCTGAGCACTGCACCTGTGCAGTCATTACCAATGAACTGAGAAAGTCAATGGAAAAGAAAATGATGTTTGATTGACAGAATTTTATAAAATAATTGTCTGAAGCCAAACCAAAGTGACTTCTTAACTAACATTAAGTTTGGAGTATTTAACCAACTGAGATGCAGAGGGTCTCTCACCAAGTTTGCCAAACACCATCTCTAGTCCCTAAACATCTCTAGATACCCTAAACATACATATCTGGTAGTTAAAGAACATTTGGATTTGCTGTCAAGCCGATGCCTAGCCTTATCACCTGGAGAGCTTTTCAGACTAAGGAGGCTCCTTTATTTCACTTATGTTAAAAGTGAAACTATTCACACTAGCATGGGGTGATTAAAAAGCAAATTAAAGTGACTATAATTCAATAGTGAGATTAGCAGTGTTCCCCTCAGGGGTCATCAGGCAGGAAGTAGGAGCCCTCTAGTTCCCTTAATGTGCATCACAGAACAAAAGGCAGGAAGCAAATTCCAGTTTGCATCTGTGATAGCTGCTAGTGCCCTTCCTGGCCAGGATTAGCTAAGAAGGTGAAGCATATCATCTAGTCTTTCAGTTTCTTATCATATCAGACTCTAAAATGCTGAGTCCCAGAAAGCTTCTTGGGCAAGAAGCAAATGTCTTGATTGACCTCAGCTAGACACAGAACTAGAGACATAACCTTAGTAGTAGAATATTTGCCAAGCATGCATGAGGCCCTGCTCAGTCCTCAGCACCACTAAAAACACACAAGTAAAGAAATCACTAAAGGTGACAAACATCTCTGGGATGTCCATGCTGTTGGCTGTGATCCGTAAGCGTCTCTGTTAATTGTCCATTAAATCTAATAGCACCGGTTTCCCTCTGTTAGTTTCCTATTAAAATTGAAATGGTTTGAATGGCTCCCTTTCCCCACAATCAAATATGTGGGTGTACATGCCAATCACACGTGTTTAGTACTTTAGTAAGTTGGTTTTGCTGTAAATGAAATTCAACTGCAAGAATGAAGGAAATTCAAACTTTTAGCGGAAACAACATGAGACATATCAAAGACAGCTTAACAGGCATTCTGTGGTAGCTGGTGAGCTTATCCTGGGATTTAAGGACAGAACTAGGGACATTTCTTGTAAACCATTTTTAAGTAAATGTTGTGACTTGATCTTTGCCACTTGACAATATGAGCACATGCTTAGTTGGCCATTTCTTCTCTCTTCCTGTGATTTCAGAGGGCTACAGAGGAGAAGAAGAGGGTTTTACTCTTTGGAGATGATTTTTTTTTTTTTACAAACTAAGGCAGAAGCCCTTTTTAAAATTTTGCAAATAGAGTACATTTATGGTTTAAGGAAAAGGGAAGGTGATCAGTTAATCCCTGACAGATGTATACTGCTGACATTGCCAAGTCTTTGTGCAGTCAGACTCATGCAGTATGATGGATTTTCCCAACTTCTGCTGCAGTCCTGAGAAGGCTCGTCATATGCATTTGTTTGGTCTCAAGATGACTGAGTTTAAAAAAAAAAAATGACTGAGTCATACAAACTGAGAAATGTTCCCATAGATGCTCAGTGGTGACACACCAACCTGCAAACTGGGCAGCCACATCATCACAAGCCACTAGAGATCTGGGAATGAGTCAGGTTGTCCTGTATCTAATTTGGCGAATAGAAATTTGGGCTGTAATTTATACAACCTTGATAGTTCCAAAATAAATGGCCTGTTACAAATAGAGGAATATGCATGCACTCATTGGTGATTCAGAACTCAGAGATCACTGAGATTAAACTGGAATAATTTGTCCGTCCCACCCACCACCACCCCCCACCCCACCCCACCCTACCCCTGCCACCAGAGTCTTTCTTTTATCACAGTAGTTCACTGTGGTTTGACAACATCTGGGTCGCCCTTTAGTTACTACTTAATTTACTTTTAACATTGCTTATTACAAATGAGTAATTTAATAATGAATAAAACAGACACTTATATGGTACCTGATTTTTTTAGGAATTTTCATAGTAATTGAAGAGCCTGTGAGACAGGTAATGCTAGCCAGAGATTTGGCCAGGTAAACATCCAGCTAAGGAAAAAGGTGTTGGTTGACAACGACAACTAATGTCACATTTGAGAATTTTCAAGAGAGACCAGAAACCCAAACAGCATTGGAAAACTTTCCTAATCTTAAAAATGATGGAAAGGCCAGAGAAATACCTCAGGCAGTAAAGTGCTTGCGGCACCAACGTGAGGACCTACCTGAGTCTTGTCCTCTAGAACCAACCTTTAAAATCCCGGTGCAGCAGTAGCCACCTGTACCCCCAGCACTGGGGAATCTGAGACAGAGGAGCCTTTCTGGCCAGCCAGCAAACTGAAGCCAGACTCAGTGAGAGCTTCTGTCAAAAAAATTAACAAGGAGAGCGATTGAGAAAGGTACCAGAACCAGCTGGACTTAGCCTGTGAGCCACTTCACTGTTTCACAGGAATGAGATATGACTCTGCAAACACCCACTGAGTGACAACAAACACCAAACCATCTTCCACCTGAAAGTCCCATTCTGCACAGCAGGGCTTCCACGGTCACATCAGTCGCTGTGCTTGTTGCTTCTTCTTCTTCTTCTTTTTTTTTTTTTTCTTTTTAAAATTAATTTATTCAGATTACATCTAAATTGTTTTTAAATATATTTTATTAATTTATTCATATTATATCTCAATTGTTATCCCATCCCTTGTATCCTACCATTCCTTCCTCTCTCTTTCCCCCTACTCCCCTCCCCTATGACTGTGACTGAAGGGGACCTCCTCCCCCCGTATATGCTCATAGGGTATCAAGTCTCTTTTTGGTAGCCTGCTATCCTTCCTCTGAAGCAGACAGTTTCCTTCTGGTAGAGATTTGATTAGGTGATGTCAGCATCTGAGGTCCCCATCACTTCATAGCGTGTCTTCTTTCAGGCCTGATGGGATCGGAACTGTGACTGTTGAAGAAAAAGAACGCTTTGAAGAAATCAAAGAGAGACTCAGAGTTCTGCTGGAGAATCAAATTACACATTTTAGGTAAGAATCTGTAGTTTAGGGGCCTATTGAGGTGAGAATGAAGATACATAAAAGGCTTCATTTCCCCAAAACTGTAAGTCTCTCAAAGACACATAAGATCATTAAAGCAAAATAGCTAAAGGAAAAAAGCTGACCAATTGGATAAGGCCCTCGTTAGCTACCTGACTATACCTTCTTTGTTTGTTTGGTGGTTGTTTTGAGGCAGAATCTCAGAGCCCAGGCTGACCTCAATTTTTCTATGTAGCCAAACACTACCTTGAAGTCATAATACTTCTGCCTCCACCACTTGAGTGCTGGGATTATAGGTGTGCACCAACATATACCAGGTTTCATGCCATACTGGGAACTGAACCCAGGACTTCAGGGATGGTAGAAAAAGCATTCTACCAACTGAGGTATATTTCCAGTCCCAAGTTTCAAGCTCATAAGTGCATTTTAGTTGCTTAAAGAGCAAAGCTTTCCTTGTATGATCTGACTGATAACATCATATAAGAAATTCAAGATTGTTCAAAGCTTTTAGATAAAACAGTTTTTAAATTTTGGGCCATAGTGAATGGGAGAAAATTAGAGATTTCCATAAGAAATTTGCCTTTCACCACTCCCACTAGCTCTGTATGGAGAGATGGAAACTTAGGTCAGCCTGGTAGGGGCAGAGGGTGGAGACTGGATGCTCCGCAGCATACCATACACTCGACCTTCACACTATGCAGTCCACTTCTCCTGTAGCGCATATGGCACATTTTTAACACTACGATGTTGGCTTCAAACATACACCCTGGGCGGGGGTTACTTCAAGATAGGACTTGTGCTTCTAATAGCTCCCATATGCCAGTTTTAGCATTGGAGGCTTGAGAGGTACTGGCTTTTGTTTTTACCTATAAACCACTGTATAAGGTAGGTATAATTTCCAGTTAAACAATGAGTGGATAAGGCTGGGAGACATATGGACCATGCTCCAAGTCCCCCACTGTAGATTGAGTTTAAGTAACCCATCATGTTCTCTACACTTTTGAGAAGTGTTTTTCAAGGGCTCTTGGCCATTGATTGCACCTATAGCAGTGCATGACATGTTTCTATCTATGCCATTGGAATTGTCTTTTTTATAGACAACTCCCTATTGAAAGACCTATTCCCTATTAAAGGACCTTGACAAAGGTCCCTTAATTGACCATATATTATAGGCAAAATGCATCACCAGTAGAGGAGAAGATCCAATAAGAGTGGGGGAAAAAAGCCAGACATGGTGGCATAGGCCTGTAATCCCAGCACTCTGGGAGGCAGAGGCAAAGGCAGGTAGATCTCTATGAGTTCGAGGCCAGCCTGGTCTAGAAAGTGAGTAAAGGACAGCCAAGGCTACACAGAGAAACCCTGTCTCAAAAAAAAAAAAAAAAAAAAAAAAACGTTTAGAAAAAAAGGAGTGAAAAAACAATCCTGAGAAAGTTAGGCAGAGGCAGGAATTTATCCCAAATGCGTGCCTGTTTCAACCCTTCAGGGATCTAAAGAAGCGTGTTGGAATTCCAACTGGTTTTAACTCCTGGTTTCCCGTGCTGTGCCCTGTCATAACAGATGAGGTCATGTTTTTGTTAACTAGTGTTTTTCTTCACAATGGAAATCCAAACTGCGCTCTGTGTCAGCACTCTGAATATTCTGTTCTGCTGCAGACATTTGCAGAGTCCCTCTTCAGTCATTATTCACACATATACACATATACATTATATATACACATATATGGTGTGAACTAGGATTAGCATAAGACAGTGTGGCAAAATAAAAAGCATTTTCCATTCCTCAGTAGAAGTTGCTATAGGAATCGAATTGCAGCATGTTTCCTGCTAAAATGTAATGGTGTGGGCAACCTGAAGAATTGTGTGTCTTTTTTTAGGTATTGCTTTCCATTTGGTCGACCGGAAGGTGCTTTGAAAGCTACTCTCTCACTCCTGGAACGGGTAAGAGTGACCGCGAGACATAAACAGGGACATGCCAATCACTGCAACCAAACATTACAGTTGGATGACCTCATTCGTAATTTTCAAAGGGTTTGTTTATCGTTCATGAAATACCAGAATAAAAGTGAGGAAACTGCCAAAAATCCAGAAGTTTTCTTTTCAGATTCCCAGCTAGTTATATTGAAGAGTCTCTCTGGGCCTCTCCCTGATGCCTGCACAAGCTTTGCCACCCCAGCTGTTCTGGGTTTCTTTCTACCCACGGTTTTCGCATTAGTCAGCATGAAGGATTTTACACCTGAAGTCTTTGAGAAGCAGAAATGAGTAACACGTTGATTTGGAACTTAATAGCCTCCTTTCCTCCTGCCTGAAGGTTTTGATGAAAGATATTGTCACTCCAGTACCACAAGAAGAGGTCAAAACCGTCATCCGTAAATGCCTCGAGCAGGCTGCTCTGGTCAACTACTCACGCCTATCTGAGTATGCCAAAATTGAAGGTAAGGCTTCTGTCTTCCACTAGCTTTGAATTTAAATTTTAGTATGCCTCCCTGGGAAAAATCGCCTCTTTTCTTGATGGACACCAGAAAACAGTGGTCCATCTGACTACATTAGGGTAAACATTTGAAATGTGGAAAAGTGCCTTGGCTGTAGCCAAATAAACAGTCAAAAGGCAGGACACAGGCTCAGGAGACTGCCTTTAGAGGGAGCCAAGATGATTGAGTGAGGGACAGTGTGTGATGACTACAGTCCTTCCAAGAGTTTGTGTTGCTCTTAACCATCTTCTCTGAGGACAGTGTTTGCCTGTGATGGAGCGGGGTTGTATTGTTACCTTCTTGAAATAGAGAAAATGGAAGCAATCTGCTGCCCGCTGCAGGTTTACTGTAGTAAGACAACAAGAGTCAAATGATGCAACACTCAGGTTCGACCTAACTCTTCCTTGTGCCTTAGAAGTCTCTTGTCTTTAGAAAACATTTCAAACTTGGTGGCAAGGTAGTATGGAACCATCTCCAGGGCCTCCAAGTTGACTCCGAGCTTCATTGTTTCTTGTTACTAGGGACAGAGGAGGTATATTGCTACTGCCAGCTCAAAATGTAGGGAAGCAGTCATTGATGACTACATAATTAAAAGGCACTTGGAGTAAATGCAACTCAAGAAGCTATGGCTCTTTGGGACCTATTCACTCTCAAAAGGCATTAACCACTTTTCATTGTTACCCCCCTGTTGGCTGCTATAGGGTGATTTGAAAACCACACCCAACCTGACAAGTGGTGTAAGTGTATACATGTGGAAGTTTTGTGTGCAAGGCTTGATGTGTCCACACTCCAGAATCTTATGTTCTCTCACACACAAAACATATGACACCTGAGTAAAGCAAGCAAGGGCACATTGTCCACCTCAGGACATGAGCCACAGGAACAGCTCACTAGCACACACACGCCATCACATATACTGCCAATGTCCTGTTTCCTTAGAAAATTAGCTGACAATCATGTTAAACTCCCAGTGTTCTGTACATTACATGTCTTCCTCCCTCTCTCAATTTTGTCTGTGTGACAATGCAAATTGTGTACCAGTGGTAATGAGTTCATTGTTATGCATCCAGGGAGAAACATTTAAGAATTGGGCACTAGAAGGGTGTTTATCAACTCTTGACTTGGTAATGAGTGACAAAAATAGAGGAATGAGAAGGACTTTATTAGCAAATCATTGTTCCAGCATTCCCAGCCCAGGACATAATGATTGGTTGGATTGGGTAAAGTCAGCCATGAAACTACTAATCCTAAAGCCAGAGATGGGATGGAATATCAAGAAATGGAATGTCAGGTTCATGGCTGCTGCCTCCTAGGTCTTGGTCCAGCTATTATTGCTAGAGTCTTTTGGTAAGATCTGCTCTCTTCTTTCAGATAAATAAATTTTTTTTAAAAAACCAAACTTTGTGATCTGTAAGTAAAAATGCATTCATTTCTGAAGTAGATCAGCCGGTCTGTAGTCTCCTTCTGTGCCTCAATTCTTCTCGGTTGTGTTAATTATCTTTTGCACTGTGACTTTTAGGTCTGGGAATTCTTTGAAGAAACCAATCTTTTTATTCCAACTCTCTTTTCAGAGAAGTACCTCATTTCACACTACTTGCTCTCTTCTGCTTTTCTCCTTCCTTGTCCGTGATTGGCTCAGCCACTTTTTGACACAACCACTGCAAAAGTGGCTGAGACACCAATTTCAAAGCATGCTGGGATTGTTACTTCAGACAACCCCACATTCTCTGGCTGCATGTGTCAGGGTTTCTTCCATGAACATAGTCCACGGGAGGCTGGGATACTGCAGCTTCAAAGATATTACTACCAGACAGCTTTCTCTGAACAAGGCTCAGGTCCTACCCTCAGAAAAGAAATCCTCCATATTTTTTTTTCTTTTTATACTTGAGCCTCTCTGAGCATTATCAGCTTATCTATGTGAGAATTTTGGAAAGAAGTTGTAGTAATATTGCTGGAGACTATGTTTATGAAGAAATACCTCGAGAGCCTTAGATACTAAAGTCTGAAATCCTTAGTATCTTGGAGCCTTAAGTCAATGAAATTCTGTCTCCCTTTACCCATGATGTTTTTGGTCATTGTACTCCTGCCAACGGCTCTAAAGAGACGTGTAAAATCATGGTCACAATCTCTCTCGTGGCTCACGGCATGCTGAATGGTTAATCCAGTAGTTCTCAAATTTCAAAACTCCTTTTCCTTTTATCCTGTGTTTATCCCAAAATACTCTGTGGCTATTTTCCCTTGAGCTAATGTAACGTTTTCCTCTAACCTATGACCTTTAACCTCTTTACCTCTGACCTAAGCCTCTTGCATGCCCAAATCCTCTTTTATAGGGAAAAAGAGAGAAATGTATGAGCATCCTGTCTTCTGCTTGGCCTCCCAAGTGATGGATTTAACCATTCGTGAGTACCTACCACCTCCTCACCATGCTGTCTTCACTCTTTCTGTTTCCATTATTTCAAGAAATCCAGATCCAAACCAACTCACTCTCCTTGCTTCAAGTTTTTTAGCATTGGCTTGTCTGTTGGTTCTGTCTGTGAAACCCAGTGTGAGAAGTCCAGTCACTTTGTATCAGCCTAAAACAGGTTAGACAATTAAGCCATTTGTTTGTGATAAACTCAGATTTGTCTGTAAGTTTTTTCAGTCATTCTGTCTATGACCTGAATGCATTTTTACTTTGCTTGTGTGTAACCCTAATCTGTAAAGTACTTGTCACTGGTACACAATCTAAAGGTAGCAGCTAAGCTGGGGAGCAATGTACTAGGTGCAGGAAAAATAACATTTGAGGCAAAGTCGTGCCTTCTTTATCCATGTTTAAGATGTCAGACTACAATGGGTATGAGATAATGCAAGGCGGTCCGTACTCTGAAAGCTAGATCTTCTGTGCTTCCTATCTAGTCTCTCTCAAGCTGGGAAGTTTTCCTCCTTCTCCCTGGAGAGTTTGATTTGCCCTTGTCCTCAAAGCTCTGGCTAGAACATATGACTTAATTGTCATTTGAAGAGTTCATGTATGTTTCATAGCTTGATTTCACATTAAACTTAATTTACTAATTTTCTATTTGTGCAGCATTTTCCACATCTGTGAAGGAGCCCTTTTTTTGCTGGCCCCCAAACTTTGGGGCGGTGGAAAGCCAAGGGCAAGCTCTTCTGTTCTATATCATGTATCACGCATAAATGGGGGGCATTTTGGTCCACTTGCTCATTAATCTTGCATATGTGTTCTTGTTTCTCTTTCTCTTCTCTCCTCGTTGTGCTTTCTCTTTCAAATAGACAATCAAAAGGATGCAGGTGAACTGATTGATTGTATATGCCTTATCAATTACCAGGACTGTTGAGTTATATTCAGTTTTTTTTTTTTTTCTGTTTTTGTTAAGTAGCTCCTTAAAGTATGTGCTCCGGGAGAGCGGTGCGGAGTCACAGTAATACTTAAGGAGTTAATTTGTGCTGTCTAAATGCATCTCATGCCCACTCTCTGTTGGCCTTCAGGGAGCGGCATTTCCATAAAGGTGTGTGTTTGGAGGAACAAAGTTCTGGTCTGCTGCAGAACTTCCTTCATCCTTGGGTTCAGGGTTGAGTGATTTGGCCTCATGTGTGTACGGTGTTTTGTTTTGTATTTTTTAAGATACTGAACCAACTGAATCTTCCCTCTCGTTTTTTTCCTGTTGTTTGCCCTATGGAGACATTTCTGTTCTTTGATGAGTGTTTATTGGTCAGGAGGAGGAAGTGCCGTCCGTGTTGTGCTTGTATGTACTATGTGGTAGGTGGGCTCACCAAGCAGGAGCTGTTGTGAGAAAATTCTCTGGCTTTTGAAATTTTCTTCTTGTTTCATCTCAAGATGTATGAGCCTATTTAGGTGAAAGCAACAAAATGAGATATTAATAGATGTATAATATTGGCCAGTGTCTTTAAGAGCTAGAAGATTCCATAAAGATTTCTCACTTAATCTCACACAACAGTTGAACATTAAATACATTTCCATTAAACTGTCACATGTTCTAAACCAAACAAGCACTGGGGAAGTCAATACTATCTTTGCTGTTTTACCTCCACTCTCGGCTAAATACTTGTATAATTTCCTGAGCATCATAGGGACTCCACTGGACTTTTAAATAAAACTTTGTCCATTAAATGTGCCAAAGAATTGCAAAACTTGTACAGATACCCTTTTAGATGGGGGAATAGATATAGTTATAGGTAAGTGAAAGGAAGGGAAGAGCAGAGGTGAGGAGGAAGAAAGGAGAGGGGAGGAAATAAGGGAGGGAGGAAGGAAGGGACATAAATAGCTAAGTATGTACATGAATAAATAGTAGGGTGTTGGATAGACAGAGAGCAAATACCCCACCATGGCCTGGACACTGTGCTGAGAACTTTATATGAATGATCCAACTGGATCTTTACCTTAGACTCATAAACATGGCTCCACCATTGCTCTGCTTATAGCTGAGGAAGCTGTTTCAGGAGGATGAGTGACTTTTTCAAGCAGTACTTCAACTCAGGTCTGAACAAATGCAAGTGCTATGTTCTTGTCTCCTTTTACCATGCAGACGATAGAAATGGTAGGCATTTGGACAGTAGCTATTCAATGAGTGGAGGGCAAAGCTACCTATAGCTTTTTTAATATAGGAAGAACAGTCCCATCTAGGATCAAATAGTTGCCCAAATCTTTTCATTGTGAATTCTTTATGTGGTGTTTGTACATATGTTTTCTCTCCAATTGATAGAAGCCGTCTAGAGCAGGTCAAATCCCAGTAAAGTGCTTAGTGTTCATGTATAAGAGCCCCAATTCAGATTCCCCATCACCCATTTAAAAAGCTATACATGATAACATGTGCTTGTAATGCAGTGGGGGAGGTGAAAATGTTGAGATTACTGGCTCTTAATAGCCAGCCAGCCCAGCTTTTTCAAGGAGTCGCAAGCCAGTGAGAGACCCTGTCTCAAAAAAGGCAGAGGGATGACATCTAAGGTTTATTACTAGCCTTTTCACACACACACACACACACACACACACACACACACACACACACACACACACTTTATATAAGAACTTCTAGAGTCTGTGCTGTGGATTCCATGTCTTCTGCAATATCCAGTTATTATTGAAAGAGAAAGTGAAGATTGCAGTCTTAAAAGACCACAGTACAAAGCCAGTGGCCCTATGTCTCCCCCAAGGAACTGGTGAGGATGAGTTATGTTGCTCACGGATCCAAAATGTTTTAGGATGAGGCATGTCTCTTACTTCATGCCTTATACATGAGGAGTTAAATGTCTCTCTTCCCATCTCTTTTGTTTCCATGGTACCTAAATATATGAGTTTCTAAGTCCCAATTCTGTGAATAGCTCCTGATTTATACTATACAAACAGTGAGGAGGACAAAAAAAAAATCCACATGTATTTTCCAGACTGTATAATCAAGAAGTATTTGGAATGAAGAGAGAGGGTGTACTAAAGTATGTCACGAAGCAATGAACGTAAAGCCATATCTGTTCTACCAGAAAAAAAAAATGCCTCTATGGGTGATAACTGTTCTTCTCTGAAGATTAATAACATGTTTAGAGGCTGCATGTTATAGCCCACTTAATTCCCACAAGAATTCCAGGGGACAACTGCTTTATTGCCATGTTTCATTGGCTCTGAAATTAGAACACTAATCTTAAGGTATGCCACTAACTTACCAAGAAGAATATAAACATGTTCACAGCCAAAGGAGGACATACCACAAAACATGATATGCATCCAGATTTCTGAAACAGTCATGTGCTTTGTGCAGAAAATGAGATAAGAGATTGGTCTTCTGCTCATGGAAATCATTTTAATTGTAAGCTTTGGCCTCTGGTGTCCAAGTCATCTGTCCAGCCCTGTTCATGGAAGTCTAAGAGCAGAAAGCTGTTGAGCAACATACTCAGAGATAATAGACTGGGTAGGTGCAGGGCTAAAACTTAAACAGGAGCCCTTCTAATCTTGCAAGTCATGCTTTCTGCTTCTGCACTAGGAACTACTTGTAATTGGTTAGCAGAAAAAATGTAATATCAAGTGGCTTCTCACAGAAGAAATAAACATATAGGAAATTATTAGATAAGCCCAACCCTCATTTGGCAATCCAAGGGTCAAGTTCTGGAGAAAAACACCAAAATTTCAAGTGAACAAAGTGGTCATTCTCAGCTCTGCTGTCCCAGACACTGTCAAGACTCGCTTTTGTTTCATTTGAAAAAAATAAATGGCGCTATCCACAGTTTATTGATGATCTTGTACTTCCAACCCTACTGATATTATCCAGCATCCAAGTATTTGAATCACAGGACTGCAGATCAAAGGAAGCAGTGCCTAGAACCAATCTAAACACCCATTCAGGTCAGATATTGAAATCCTATGTTAACATCGCATCTCTTTAACTGGTGAGAAACTACTTTCATTCTCTGTAAGAAATGTTACTCCCCCAAAAAGAGAGCTTTAAGAAGTAAAGCAGAATTGGAGAGATAGCTCAATCAGTAAAGGGCTTGGCTTGTATGCATGAGGACTTGAGTTCAATCCTCAGAGCTTCCATTTAAAAGGAAGGGCATGGTGGCACATTCTTATAATCCCAGGACTAGAAAGGCAGGGACAAATGGATGCACAGAATTTGTCTGCACAGCCAACCTAACCTGTTTGGCAAGTTTCAGGCCAATGAGAGAAGCTATATCAAAAAAAAAAAAAAGATTAATGGGACTTCTAAGGAATTCCAATGAAGGTTGACTTCTGGCCTCCACATGAATACACACACACACACACACACACACACACAAACCCCCACACAGTTTTCAAATAAGGATCTTAATATTGGTTCATAGTAACCACTCATCATGATGTATATAAATATATATATGAATGTATGTATGTATGTATGTATATTAACTTAATATTTGTTTATTACTTAAAAGGCTACACTTCCATATGTGAGTCTACCTTTTTGATTTCAGCAATGGAACATAAGACAATGCTGCGTACATTTTTATCAAGATGAATCCCCAGGAATCTTGTTGAAATGTGGTTCTGATTGAGAGAGTACAGGCAGAGCCTAGGAATCTGTGTTTTCAATCAGCTCTCTAGTGAAGCTACAGCTACTGATCCGGGAATTATTCTTCATATATTAGAGAAATATAAGAGAAATTATATTTTTAATCAAAACCCTAAATAAGACGTTAGAATCTAGTCGAGAACCAATCAAACTCATAATTCTTACTTCTGTGGGATACCTTGATGTTCCCGGAGCTATCCAGGTCCCAGGGTACTATGTAATAAACAATGATAATGGTAGTCCCGCCCTCAAGGAAGCTAGCACAAAAGTAAAAAATAAGGGAGTGGATCAAGCAATTGCAGTCTGATGATGACAATAAAGAGGAGATTTAAGATGCTGTAGATGACGTAGACTACAGTTCTACAGAAGGTTGCCCACGCTTTTTCTCTCTAAGCAACTGCATGAAATTTTAGAGAAGGTATTTAGTGCTCACCTTAGGTCATGTGGGACAGAGGCAAAGACGGCTCCAAAGGAAGAATAGAGAAAAGGATTCAGGACCCACCTATCAGTCTTTGTTAAAATTCTAGTTGAGAGATGGAATCTTCTGAAAAGGGCAGAGATTCAAGGGATTCACTTCTGTATAATGGGCAATGTCACTAAAGAAGTAGTGTGCTTTAACCCTGTGGTCTTTAGTTCAGATAATCATCATTACAAGGAGGCAGAGCACCTTGCAAAACACTTCGTTTAACTAATAAACTTTGTCCTTCTCGGATTTTTATCCTTTCCCCTCCCCCCAATCATAGCAACCATCTATAGACTGGGTATTTTCAGTAAAGCATGCTACAAGTTCTGGCACCTTCCTCAACACATCAATGGCTGGAACTTGGTAATGAGTGGGTTTTCCATCAGTTATATCTGTCCCTCATTTGATATTTCAGGGGCTGGTAGTTCTTTTGCTGGAACCAGAGATGGTCAGGTTATTTAAGGGCTAATTGGAGTGTCTCTCACTCATGGGTGCTTCTCTTCCTTGGCTTAGCTATGCATGCAGAGGAATCCTCTTTTTTTTTTTTTTTTTTTTCTTCTGCAGTCGCATTTAACTCTCTTTCTGGAAGCCAAGTGGAATTAATTGTGTAAACATGAGCAATGGTAATTGGGTACATGAAGTTGGAAACCAAGGTATGATGTTTTTGTTTTGCTCTGTGAGGAAAAAAAAAATAGGGAGCTTGTTTTTCTATGGTGGCAAACCTTACTGTAAGAATTCTGGACAGACAGTTGGCAGGAGGGAATCCATTTACAAACCCCTCCCCAGGACTCATTGAGCTGAAATGTGTCTGGTGTCTGATGCCTCACAGGTTACAGATCAGTCCCAGACTTCTCCGTGTTGTCCCGAGCACTGGATCAAGTATTTTGATACACGTGATCAGTTAGTAAGTGTAAATGAACAGGAGTTTCCCTGAGAGTTACACACTCAGGTGCAAACCTTTGCCCCAAGAGCCACTAAGACGTGTGATGGAGATGCTCCCAGCTTTATAGAATGCTGTCAGTAAAGTGGCTTTTAGAAATAACGAAAGGACCAGCCTTTCTTAAAATAGCTATTATTTTAAAATGACTGCTACAAATTCTGTGAACATACACTCTCTCCGAAAGAATTCAGATGGAGAGAAACTGATAAATACTGTTTTTTAGTCATGTGCTCAAAACACTGAGCTGGTCCAGGAAGCTCAGGACCCTCCCCCCGCCCCACACCAAGGCTTGCTTTTAGTAGGTAGATTTGCCAGAACATGGTATTGTTCATAGCCTTGCTCCCTCTCTCTGTTAATGTCACTAGAATCCCCTTTTCTCGGTAAAATCTATTTCCCCAATTGAGAATTCAAGCAAACCCAGAAGCAAACTTGGCAAAGGAGTGTGTCCCTCTCACCACACAGATCACTTTCTAAACCAGAAGTATTAGAGAGGAGCAGGTCCAAGGTTAATGAGATGCTCATTAACGAGGGAGAACTGTAGACGCTGCTGCTGCTCTGTGCTTGTGTGGAAGAAGAGACTATTGTCGCAGGATGTTTGCAGCGCTGATATTGTAAACCACATGACAGATGGGTCAAGTGCTGATTACGGTACTCTAACATTTGGGATAGCGAGTAACATATTCGATAAGCTGGCAAGTTCTTATATATGATTCAACCCACAATATAAAAGCCACGAGAATTCCAAATTGAAAATAATTAAATGAGCTGGAAACAATCAGATACCACACATTTCCACCCCCCCCCCCCAATGACAGATTTTGACATGTTGAAATTCCACAAAGGGAGCACGAATATTCCCTAACTTACTTGAACTAATGACGGCCTTTTATCTGTTTTTGCAAAGCAATTAGCTTCAGCCTTCTTGCACTGTAGAGGTAACAGTGACCATTTGTAGGCACTTTTGACTTGAGGGAGGCCTATCTTGTTTGGTTTGTTCTCGTCAGCAACCCTGTCAGATACAAAACGAAAATCCTTAACTCTATCTCATTTATATGAGAAGAAATACAAGCAGAGAGGGTACAAAATTAGTTTAAAACTGAGTAGCCTATGGAGGATGAGAAATCTACATCACCAGCCATTCATGCACCATACTTTGTTTCTGGTCACATGACAGGGAGAATCAGTTAATGACCAGTGCGGGTGCATGCTCTTTGTGATATCAAAGTTCATCTTCTTTCGGTCAGTGATGCAGCGGATGTCATTCATGTTTGTCCATCCTGCTAGAGCATCGGGTGTTTGTATTCAGCCTCTGAATGTCTGGGTAGGGTGTGCTGAGTTGCTGGTAAGATACTCCTTGTCAAATCCCACCATACCTCCAGGACATTGAGGTAATGGCAAGAGAGCTGCATCTCCTGCCCGCTGTCTGTCACGTTCGCTGGTCGGGTGTTCTTTCCAGAGTTCCTTGTCTTACTTGTCACTCTTCGTGAAAGTCACTTTGTCTCTTTACTTTTTTTTTCTGTCTCTCTCCACCTACCTGAACAGCTCCCCAGCCAGCTCCTGAGCCTCCTCCTTTACTCAGGCAATTGCAGACCAGCATGTTATATCAGAGGCTCAAAGGCATGCCTAGGCCAATACCAAGTACTGTACACTTCTATCTTCTGTCACTCAGCAGCTTTCTAGTTTAGTTGGCTTTTCTGTTCACTCTTGAAATTCTGTTTCAGTTTGGAATACTAAGCTGAGGCTCAGGCTCTCAAGTGTGATGTAGGTTTTGAGATACTCAGAAGAGAGCATTTATTTCCAAATGTCCACATTTTTTTTTTGTCTAGCTATGTCTGACATATGCAACATTTTCAAATCTCAATGTCAGCACAAAATAACATTGTTGTTGCATAACATTTTGCATGATGGTTTTCTATGTTATGAGCTTCAATTCTGTTGAATGAAATGTTTCCTAACTATACTGTATTTTTTCAGTTCTTTTCCATCAGTGCTCCAGCTGCTGTGAAATTGGGCCTGGGGTAGGGATATCTCACTACATTTCACGACATCAGAAGCAACCAAGGAGACTGATCCATTTCTAAACACAAGCCTCTTCTTGGCCTCTGGGAAAGGGGTTGCTAAAGACCTTTACACAGCATTTTCTTTAAAGACAACATCTTACAGAGTTAATGGCTAGTATGGTCTTTGTCATTTGGTTAGCAAGTCCGCTGTTTAAATGAGTAGGAAAGCAGTGGCTACGTCTCACTAAAGTGGCTTAAGCTGCAGTAATAGAGTCACAACTATATGGAAGTTGGGTTACATTGGTTAATTGACAGTCGAATATTCTAGATTAAAGGCTCCTAACCCACTTACTTCAGTGGTTGCATGTTCAAGTCAAATTGCACAAGGTTTCATTAAACATACTGTCTGTATATATAATACACGTCAGGCATACACATACCTGTGTACATATGCATACACTCATAGGATGACTGCATGCACATGTACATATTATGTGTATCTGTTGCCGTTTCTTGTAGTCAATCTAAAAGTCTTGCATTTAAAAAAGAAATCTTCAGGCAGTCCTCACTTAAGCATCTTGGATTTCACAAAACGTAAAACAAAACAAAACAAAACAAACAAACAAAAAAAAAAACATTTGTACTTCTTAGGTAAATGTGAATAAAACTACTGGTGGGAATTATTTTATTTCTGTCTCAGATGTCACATACAACCAGAATTCCCTAGACTTGATGAGCATTCCATCCAAAAGGACAATGCTCCCTGTTTTGAAAGTGAGAGATTCCAGAGATGTGGTCCAAGTGGGATTTCCTGCAGATCTATATAATGTACAGGCTTGTCTGGTTATAAGGAAATGTGTGTACGTGTGTGATGTATGTATGTGGATGTATGTGCCGACTGGGTAATAAGCACAGGATGAGGAATTTGCAAATTGATGTGTAAATGTGAATATCAACTAATAAAAAGTAGCCACCTGTGCATATTTACTCTCAAAATGCAAATACTTCATTCTATGCATATTACCCAAACATATATACACAGTATGTTTGTAGAAATGCTGGAAGTCTATTCATGAAATTCTGATAGTCTATTCATAAAAATTACAAACAGACCATGTGTCCCCAAAACATAGAAGTCAATCTTGCCTCTCTCTCTCTCTTTTTTTTTTTTTTTTTTTTTTTTGCCCCCTCCAAGAATTTTCGCTCTAGACCTGTCCATAAGCTGTTGCCACTCAACCTCCCCTATCTGTTGACTGGGTATTGGCTCTCCTTTGCCTAGCCTGAAACCGTCCCCAAACTCCTACCTTCAGGCTCCAACCAGTTCCCACTACCTTCCCATTTGGCTGTGGTGGAGATAAAGATGATTTCACTGACCACATACAGAAAGCCCATCTCCTCACCGACAATTATCTAGTTGAACTAAAACTTTAAAAACTGATCATCTTACTCTGTCTCATTTGTCAGTGGTAGCTCCCAGAGGATAAAACACTTCTTTCTGCGTAGTGTTTTAGTGGCTTTGTTTTCCATTATTAAACTCTAAGTACTAATGAATACTAAATTCTAAATACTACTTTCACCTAAGAAGTATCTATCTTTTAAAATTACACATTTTCTATCCTTATATTTAAATATGCCCACTCCAAAACCAAGTTTGTATGAAGTTTTAAGAAACTCTATTTAGTGCTAGGGATACAATTCAATAGTAGAAAATTCGCCTAGCATTTGTGAGGCCCTTGGTCCAACTCCCAACACCGTAAAAAGGGGAAGAAGACTTTGCAAGGAAATTATATTTAGTGAACACATTCTGACTCCTAAGCTATGCTGATTCATCCAAAAATGACACTGTGCACACGCACAAGCTCAAGTCTGCGCAGGCACAGCGAAGGCAAGAGTTTTATTCTTGTTAAAATACCAGTTAGCGCAGCCATAGACACACTCCACCAGCTCCCCCAGAAATAACCTATCTCCAACACCCTTTTAATAATTCTGTCCTAACTTCTACATATGTACCCCCCCCCCCAATGTTTAGTTTTTCCTTTCATTCATCTTTTCCCTCAGTGACTTAAAACAAAGAGGCCTTTGAAAATATGCATTTCAAAGTGAACATTGTAGGACCCAGGCAACACACAGACCTGCAGTGAAAACAGTGCTGTCCTGGTGAACCGTTAGTGACCCACGTGAAAACAAACACTGCACCAATCAACAGGAAGCCTGGGGTCTATTGCCCGATGTCAGGTCGGTGGGGCACAGCGTAAGGTACATGAGGTAGTCCACGTGTGCTGTCTTTAAAGAACGTGTGTATAAAACATCATTAAATTGACATGGGCCGCCCTAGACCTCACATTAGCTTTGTCTGCAACTCGGAAGCTGGAGCACTGTCATAATGACAATGACAATAAGGTGGTTTTATGGTTTGCTCACTTAACATTTGCATGAGACTTTTTTTTTTTTTTTTTTTTTTTTTTTTAATGATAACCATTCAGAATTTCTCACCTACTAGTTCTATTGGCCACAAAACTAGCCTGCTGCTTTCGGTGAATCTTACCACAAATTCTTATACTCCAGAAAATGTAGGCCGCTTAATCACTCCTGCCAAAAAGCTCGAAGACACAATCCGTCTTGCTGAATTAGTCATTGAAGTCCTTCAACAAAACGAGGAGCATCACGCAGAGGTGAGCAGGCTCAGCGGGAGATGTCGCCGTGTCCCTTAGCTGAGGTTCCAGCACTGTCCGCACCCACCTGGTTGTGAATGAGATGCCTTAACTCACACTTTCTTTTAGTTGGGATGAAGGAAATGAAGGTAGACATTTTGGAAGGAGGCGTCTTTAGAAGGTTCTCTAAATAACCAAGCGGTGGTTGTATGTTGTGCATTTCAGCCTAAGTTTTCAGATGTTTCTCTGAACACAGGACTGAGGTGAGTGTAACACAAGGGCTCGGTGGCGTCTGGCATGCACAGATCCGTCATCAAGACACACAGAATATTTTTGGGTCTTTGTGGTTGTTTTGTGGCGAGCACTGTTGTTTTGATTGGTTCTTTGGTGTGTGGACCACAGGCTATTTTTTTTTTCTTTGTATCTTACTCTGATTTACAGTGCTTTTCTTTTTTTAGCCTTAGATTGTCCGGGTTGCCGAGCACAGTGTCAGAGACAACAATAGGTCTATGTTGTTTGACTTGTCATTTCTGTGACACAAACCAAAATAAACACAATTTCCTTCATTGTATCTTTACAAGCCACTGTTAAAATGATTTTTGAAGTAATCATAAGCCGAAGGACTTCAGAACCAACTAGATGCCAAACCTATAAGGACATAAATGCTGCACAGCTGCCAGGGGTTAACTCTGAATCTGCTCCAAACTTGAAAATCATCTCTCTCAACATAACCTGGTTTTAAAATTGCACTAATTCTCCCCCTTCCTTTACATCCATAGTTACCGAAAGGGGAAGAAAGGGAAATCTATAAAAGTGATTTCTTAGGCACCCAAAATGACCCTTCCCATGGCTGAGAAAAAGTTAACAGGTCGTTAAATGGTATATCATACACTGTGAAGCCAGCCATCCCAACTAATGCTGACTGCATATTAAAATTTCCTCCCTGTTTCTCTACTGTTCCGGTCAATCTTGGCTGCCCATGGCAGGGGAAAGAGGTATGTGACTGAACCGAGTGAGCCGGCCACCTGCTGTCATACTGTGTGCATGCCCTTCAGGTACCATGTCTTCTAATGGGATTTTCCTGGTGCTCCTGCTTTCTAACACTGACCCAAGGAATGTAACAGCAACTTCCAGTGGACTGCTTGTGAATTGGGTGGCCCTCCACATCAGGGTAAATGTGGGGTGATCCTCTTGTGCGTGCATGAAGCAGTGAATAACTTATGAGGACTGCGGTTACATCGTGACACACGCCTCTCCCACCTGCCTTGATTCTGTCTCTGGCCTGTCATAGTTTCCTATGTCCATCTGTATTTACCTTTATTACAGAAGAGGAGTTCCAAGCTTAGTAACCAGTAGCTCCTTGGAGTAATACTAACCTTCATCTCCAGCTGTCTGTATGTGAGTCATATATACAGTATTTATATATAGAGAGAGTGTCGAAGAATCCTGAACTCCCTGCAGACCCTCTATGAGCAAGGGGAAGACCCATGAGTGGGCGTCACTAACCCATACAGCACTTAGCTGTGGATACACAGCCTGGAGGGGAATGGGGTGCCAAATATTTACCCCCAACCACACGAACTTAAAAGTAACTTCCAGACACATGCAAGGAAGTTGGGTTGGATTTTTTTTTTCTTTCATTTTTAGCTGCTTTGATATTCTTTTTAGATTGAGGGGTTGGGGAGACACTCATGATGATAAGTTTCTTCTTTCTGGGTGTCTTCAAATAATCTCCAGGGACTTGGGGGGGACTCTGGCCTGCCTTTCCTGGCTTTGAGAGGTAAAGGCTTGACCAAGTTCACATATGTGTGAAGCCATGGATATGAAGAGGATGGTTTCTTCCAGTCACTGCTGTGCATTTAAGTGAATAATGGAAGAAGAGAATGACTGACACGCTTGATCAGTAACCAAGCTACTCACAAAGAACGCATATATTCCTCGGCCGCACCAAAAAGGCACCGCCACACCAAAGAAATTCCAGCACTGCAAAACAAAACTAATTCTTTAAACCCAAATTCCAAAGAAGGTATTTCTTTTTACCTTTCCGAAATGTTTGGGTTTTGGCAGGTATCAATCATCGTCCTGATATTCTCTCATAAGACATGTTTTCATCTTGCAGATTTAGAAGTCATGCGGGACAAATACATATGGTAACTTCAATCCGGTTCTCAACACTGTCCTTTGGCATTAGCAATAAAAATCTCAGTGTATTATGGTGTTCTAAAGACCAAAATTAGTTTAGGTAAATGTACATGTGGGAACTATGTCCCAAATCAGTAACTTTAACCCCATTATGAGGTCTCATTGCTTGGGCCTACCCATTGGACCTCTTCTAACTGCTGGCCTCTGGGTCAAGGGATTTAGTGTTCCATGGAGTACAATGAAAATAAAATACCCTGGGCCATGAAGGGAGAGGATGCACACCAATCAGAGCTTAGACTCCATACCAGAGACATTTGGGCTGGAATTCTTCCTTCAGCCTGTTCATCATATGACTAAGATCTAGTTACTTAGCTCAGCTGGATGGTCCGTGTTAAGATGGAAGGTGCCATTAAGCAAAGCATCAGCTGGTATTGTGCCCAGCACATGATGAGCATGCTACAAAGTTTACCTATTGTTATATGAAGAAAAGATTTCCCAAGAAACCAAAACATCCATGATTAAAAAGAAAAGATGAATTGTGAGTGAGAAGTACCTAATGATGGAGACCGATGTGCTGTGTTGGAAGGAGAAGGGATCTCCTCCCAGGAGCTGAGGGCTCATCCTGAAAGGCACACACACGGACCATAATGTCTGAAGCAGCTCGCAGAAATCTGAGTTCTCATGCAGAGTGCGAGCCCCACTACCAGGAATCTCTAGGCAGTCACAGAACGCTAATCCGTTTTAAATACTGTGTGGGTGATTCCTGTGTACAGTGAAGCCAGTGACCAGGGTGTAAGGGAAGAGGATGACAATCATAACATGCTCTACACAGTTCTTCTTGCTGAAATGACACGGATTTGTTTACCCAGAACTCACTCTCTGGGTGTTCCCTAAGCTTTGACCATTAAACAAGGCGCTAAATCCTAAACATGGATCTTAGCCACTAGCCATACTATTTGTGGATATGCCACAAATAAATGTAACAATAGACATGCCCCCCCCCAAAAACTAATCTCCTTAAAAGCTGTTTTAAGTTCCAATATAATATATTAAATGTCCCAAGAAGGGAGACGCTCTCATCAGGCAAGAACACATCCTTTCTTTACTTTGCACATATGCTGCATGTGGACGCTGTTGTCACACTTTGCTCTCATGTGCAGCAGGTTCTTCTCAGAACCCGACCTAGTCATAGGCGTGCACGCACTCGCGCAGACACACACACACACACACACACACACACACACACACACTAAATCTTCACATACTTCCCCTTCCCAACCTCTCTCTATGTATATGTATGTATATGTATATATGTATTGTGGTGCAAAGAGGGGTACATATATACATGTTAGTTTGTGTGCAAACTATAAAATGTGTTCAGTGTAGTGACCTGTACCCCTAAAGCACTCAGATTTTGTGTTTGAATAATAAAAAAGGTATCAGGTAAGTATTTATACTGTAACGTGTAACTCCATTTTTTTTCCTATGGAAAAGGCTTACTGAAACTTTAGGTGCCCATAAACATGGATTACTTTGTGTGCAAATGTGGTTCTCACCTGTAGGAGCAAACATAAAATGAAGTATAGCTTTTGCTCAGCAAAGTCACACAGACTGTCCATTCTATTAGAATTACCATTGTTTAGTTATTACTGTCCTAGCTAGACTCTTTACCTACTTCTTAGAGAGTGCTAAAAAGAAATGCTTTAACTTTTATTTCTTCCATAGCTCCCCAATCTAAAATTTCCTCCTTCACTGCACCAGACTCCATAGTGATAATACTGCTCTTCAAAGGCCTCCTAATCTGTCCAGGCTGTATGGCTATTATTACAAAGACTAAGAGTTGCTCAAAAGCCGGGCGTGGTGGCGCGCGCCTTTAATCCCAGCACTCGGGAGGCAGAGGCAGGTGGATTGCTATGAGGTCGAGGCCAGCCTGGTCTACAAAGTGAGTCCAGGATGGCCAAGGCTACACAGAGAAACCCTGTCTCGAAAAACAAAACAAAACAAACAAACAAACAAAAAAAAAGAGTTGCTCAATGGCAAATTCCTTAGGACTCAGTTCTCTATAGAGGAGAGATACTTTATTCCCTGTAGTCTCTTGTTTGCTAGGTTTTTTTGTTTTTATTTTTGATCTGTTTTGAGAGAGAGTTCCAGTGTGTAGCCTTGGCTGTCCTAGAACTCACTTTGTAGACCCAGCTGGCCTCAAACTCAGAGGCCCACCTGCCTTTGCCTCCCAAGTGCTGGGAGTAAAGGCATCCACTGCCACCACCTGTGTTTGCAAGTTTTTAAAATTAAAAACACAAGACCCCCACATTTAAAGTTGGGTTAAGATTTTTTTTTTTAATCTCATGCATTTTGACTGAGGTTTGGTTTGATTTGGTTTTCTGTTTTGGTTCCCTGTCATCTTAGAACAGAGTTGTATATGGGAACATAATACAATTTTCTCCGTAATATCTTCTTGGCCATACCCTGAAGACGTAACGTTGGCCAACCAGCTGAAGAATAAGTACCAGCCAATATTTGCTGTGCCTTTGTGAGCTTCACAGATATCCTGGATGACATGGGAAGAGTCACCCTGGATAGGGTCAGGGCTGCAGAGAGGACTTCAACAAGGCCAGCATTCACACTGTCTCTGTCTAAATGGCAGAAGGCTGGAAAATGTCTGACCTGGGGACCGGGGTGGGGGATTTCTTTCTCTGCTGGGCACAGTCAGTGGAGCAAGGCTCGCATCCCAGGGCTCTCCTCTCCAGGTGGTGAAACTACAATAAAACCTCATTCATTCAGGCCCAAATGCTTAGAATCTGTGATGACTCGGTTGCAACTATGGCTATTTTTATTTTTCTTAAGTAAAATGCTTAGCATAATATCAACACTGTGGAAATCGGGAAGTCTTTTCTTATAAGTTGGAGGCATACAGATCTCATTTTCATACTTGGACCTACAAAGTTAAATCTCCCATTGTTTTAACTAAGTATCAGCAGTTACTTAGAAGTTGGGAAAGGCTTAAGCATTCTGATACATTCATGTGCTAAACACATAGACTCCATGAATGCCGTTTACTTTAGTACCCAATTACAAGCTGTGTTCAAAAGCAATAAAATATCTTGACAAAGTCCAACAGTTTGAGCTTTTTGGCTAACAGACCAGCATTGCCCCGCTCCCACTGCTCTGAATCAGTGAGGTTTTACTGTACATTACAATGGAAACAGCAGGGGTCTAGTTCCAGCCAAGCCATCCTGAAAGAATGGTACATGACTTGATTTTTTCCATTTAATTTGCAAACCAGCCACATGTTGATAAAGGAGAAGTAAGTAAAGTGAAATCTCATGAAAGAAGAGAGGTGGACCCTCTGCTCTGCCTCCTAGTGGCTGTTAGAATACCCCCCTCCTATAGGGACCAGACGACAGAAGAGCTTGGCCATTGAACAAACCTTTCATGTATAGAACTGTTTTCATAATCATCTTTCATACTTCCAAATGCCTTCCCATCTTTTTTGGTGAATGCTCCGGAAAGTGTTTCCAGTGTGAATACTTTACGGCATTGAGTGGGGGAAGTGGGGGACAAGAAAAGGCTGGCAATGTTTGTTTTCCTGCTCTTTGAAATCAGCAAAACAGGGCCTGTTGACACCACCTCTCATTCTGCATGCCCCTGCCAGAAGTGATTAGCTTACATGCGTGCATGCCTTTGAACTGCATTCACATCTGGCCCAGGCTGATGCGAATGTCACTCTTGAGACCCTTGCACAATGATTTCCAAGGGCCCGTGTGCATGAAAATGAGTTACTTCACTGATATTTTTGGTTTTCAATGTACCTATGTCTAAGCCCTATAAGAGTAAGTCCTCACTCTAGTCCATGTTCCCTGGCTAAGCCTTACATCTCCTTTAGCCCCCTACCAAGATAGACTCTTTTACTCAGCAGTTCTGTAGAGATTCTAATAATGGCTTGCTTTGATTTAGTTCGATCTAGGAGCACTGTTTTCAGAGTGTAGGGAAACAGGAGTCCCTGGGGTTGGATTAGCCCATAGACAACAAATCCCCAGATATGGCAATATAAATGAATAGGAATTGCAAATTTTCACATTAGACCAGCAGAAAACCCATAAACACAGTGAAGAAACTCCCAAATTCTACACCTTAGAGCAAGAGCCAGCCAGCAGCACTGACACAGAGCATGATCCGAGCCTACCAAGTTATTGTAAAGTGAGCAGAAGTTCGATGTCTGATGCTCCCACAGCTGTGTCCTCTGACCTCCAGGTCAGGAGCAAGGCTTCCCACAAAGCTGTGCCTTGGACACTGAGAGAGGCCCACTCATCTCCAAACTGCTGTTCTCTTTACAATACAATGACCACGCCCTGCTGGATGCACAGCCCGTCTTTGAGCGGTGAGGGTTGGAGCTCACCCCTGGTGTCCCACAGAGGCACTCACCAGCCCCCTGTTTTTTTTTTTTCTGCCGCATTCCAAAGGCCTTTGCGTGGTGGTCAGACTTAATGGTGGAGCACGCCGAGACGTTCCTGTCGCTCTTTGCAGTGGACATGGATGCAGCATTAGAGGTGCAACCCCCAGACACCTGGGACAGTTTCCCACTCTTCCAGCTGCTGAATGACTTTCTTCGTACAGACTGTATGTATCATCCTGAACTGCTGGCTTTTCCTGAATAGTGTGCTAAGATGTGTTTATTCCACATAGAGTATGGGTCAGACAAAGCTCTTCTTTGTTTTATTGTTATAAGCATACACACACACACACACACACACACACACACACACACACACACACAGACTTAATTGTGGATTGCAGTACTCTTGTCTGTCTTTATCAGAAGAGCCCAAGAGCCATGTGAGAAAGGTATCCATCTATTTCTTGTGTTTTATTTACTCTCCAGAAAATTAGTTAGCTTAACTTCTTTATGCTTTTTAGTTTTTTTAAGATGATGCTTCCGAGATAAAAGATGCCACTAGCCAAATTACACTTTCAGCCACCTCAGTATCTTGTAACAATAGCAACCAAAGAGCAGCCCTTCATCCAGGAGGGTGAGGAAGGAGGGGAGGGGGCAGGAAATGTTTTCCTTCCTGGTACCTACTCAGCAGAGAAGGAGTGAGAGAAAACATTTACAAATGCTGTGGGTTGGGATTTTTCATTGGAGAACACAAACAGGTAATGTGGCTTGTAGTTACATTTCCCTTCCACCCAGATTCAAGTGTGAGCTTTGATGCATTTGTTTGTTTGTTTGTTGCTTTCCTTTGGGTCTCTTTAGAAGCAGGGTATTTAAAATAGAAAACAGTGTTCTCTGTGTGTACCCCGTACGTACGTGGATAAAGTTGCTGTGGGTTCTGACCATTGACTTTGTTCATCTGTTCTAGATAACTTGTGCAATGGAAAGTTTCACAAGCACCTGCAGGACCTGTTTGCCCCACTTGTTGTTAGATATGTGGATCTGATGGAGTCCTCAATTGCACAATCCATCCACAGGGGCTTTGAGCGGGAGTCATGGGAACCAGTCAAGTAAGGAAACCTCTTTTAATACCATCGGAGTTGGGGTACAGATGGCTGCAGAGTCATATAGAAATGGGTTAATGCTGTCATGCGACTATCACTGTTAGTGTGAACAGAAAGCAAGCACTGATTTATTTCATAATATGCTACTAATGACTTCCCTGCCTGAATGGGATTGGGAAAGAGGTTAGAAGTGTGTTTTATGAATTGAAATTTTGTCACAAAAGATGCAGAAAGATTGAGGGATGCAGCTATGGATGTGGTGTTTATTCTGTGTATCTTACTCAAGTGCTACTTCCCATGTTGTTTTTCATATCGCCCCCAAGAGAGGGCAAGTACTGATGACAATATTCAACTTTTTATGGATTACATGTCCCACAAGACAGATCATGGGGGATCCTGTGTGTTGGAAGCCTGTTAACTTTCCACAGCTTCTGAGCAACTGCAGCTATTTAGAGTATTTGGCAGACCCAGTACATCCTCTGCTACAAGAGGAGCCGGCTGTGCCTGTGGACTGCCAAGCACCAATCCCAAATATCCCAGAAAATGGCACCCATTTATGGAGGCTGTGTGGTATCGTTTGAAAAGCTCTAGCAAAGCCTGGCACTGCCTTTGCCCTGTTAACCTCTGGTTGTTCGCCCCTCATCTCTCTAAGAAATGATTTTATTCTCTGTTGGCCTTTATATCTATGAGATGTACCAACCTAGAACAAAATGGGGGTATGTGCTAGTGTTTTCAGGAAACTCAGACCTTTTCTCTCAGTAGGGACGATCTCAAGAGACATTCCTCAGTACAGAATCATTTTATGCAGCAGGTTATAAGTTAATCTCACTCTAATATCAATCTCTAGGCAACCCTGACTAACACAGTTCCCTCTGTCCCCTTTCATAGTTAAGTCACGAGAAGATTGTTTTTTATTTGCCCCATCTGAAAGCAGGTCAATAGCCCATAGCTCTTGCTTTGAAAGGAAAGAGAAGTAAAAGTTCTGTTAACTCTTAACTCATGAGTCTATAACCGATCCTTAAGAGGGTAGGGTGAATGAATGCTTTATGAAGGCCATTTATTTATTGATTGCTCATAATTATCAAGACTATTGTGCTTAGAAAGTTCTAAAGAGGAAAAGGCTTACATGAGTGGTATTCATGTTTTGAAAATAGCAACAGTCTTGAAATAGCATCTCCTTGCTTGGTTTTAAGTATGGAAGGTACTATTGCCAGCACATGGAGAAGGAAAATGATGCTACCTTTGGTTCTTACAGAGCCTTAGATCGAGACTGCACTCAAGCAAGAAGGCAAGGGTTTGACTTCTAGGGACTTGTTTCTCGTCATTAAAAGTTGTCTTTTAAAAAGTTCCTACCAGGGTCTGAGACTTGCCATGAATTTCTGTGAAAATGTCACTAAAGTCATTTTATAATCTGTTAACTTCTTCAGAAGCCAAGCATAAGAGTGCTATTCATTTGGAAGCATTCAGTGTTCTGAATACTACCAGCAGTAGAGATAGAATCGAAATCGCTTTCACAATTGGAGTCGTAGTCTGGGAATATTTTGTTGGTTTGTTTGTTTGTTTTTGTTTTTTAAAACTGATGGTATTGAACTCATGGATTCATAGTTTAAAAGCCTGAAACTTTCAAAAGAGTAAGTGTTATGACTAATCACCTGAGAATAGAAACAGGTGTGGATGTGGATGGGGGTGGGAGTTAAGAGGGGAGTAAGTAAATGTTTGGCTGTCCAAATTGTGCTGTTGTTAGTCTGTGACTTGTTCAATTCATACCAAAATGGTACGTGCCTTTCAGATCATGTGGAGAGATTTGAAAAGGCCAAGTAAAACATAAAGCTGGATTAACATTCCTTTTAACCACACACAAAGTAGCTGAGTTTTAGATAGTGTGGACACCATGTGGCTGTTCTGTCATGGAGAATAAAAGATAGGCTGGATATGCTTATATGGGAGAGACACACACCCCCATTCCTCCAACAAAGGAAAGAGAATTCGGTGAGAAGACCCTTTGCCTACTTGAGGAAGGCCTTCCCTCTTCCTTAAAGATGTCTCTTTCAACTTGGATTCTTACCAAAAGCAATAACCAGGAAAACTCTTTCAGAAGCCTTTCCAGCAAGCTTCTTCAGAACCTGGGATCTGACTGGGGTAAACTTAAGATGCCTAGTGCTCTAGTCTTCTCAGTCTCTGCCACACAACTCTAAGACACACAAACACAGACATGTGCACACGTGCATACACAGATACACATGCACACATACAAGGAATAAAAGAGATAAAAAGTAAAACACATAAAAATGAGTACTCACCTTTCATGTTTCTTTGCATCAAACTGTTGTCCTGTAAAGAAAAATTAACTACAATTATTTGGCCTTAATGTAATGGAGGTGATTTGGTAGTGTAGGTAGATAGCTAAGTTTTATGTCCATTGTGGCTCTCATCTCTGTGAGAAAAGAGAGGCTATATCTTATTACACTTGCTCCTTTATTTTTGGCACACTGATGTAGAACCCCAATGCATAGCTTCCAGCTTCAGCCAGACTGACCTTCAAGACAGGCCTGCATTCTCAATGGAATCCCAAGCTATAATCTTTTCCTGAGCATCCATCAGAGCATGCCATAGGACCACACTCCAGAGTTGGGCAGGTAGTTAGCAAGTCTTCTGGTGGCCCTGAATGTGAGATTTGGCAACATCTTACCCAGACATATAGTGGTAGCTCATTGCTTCTATGTAATAGAAGCCTTCAAAATAGAAGAAAATCTAGGAATGCTTTTCTATGGGTGGGGGGGGGGTGACACCTCTGTCTCTGCTTGACTCCTGCTGGTAGGAGGAAATCCTTGCTTTGTGATTTCTTATGTCGGGTCAGGGAGGTTGAGGAGGGTAAAGCAAACATTGCTTCTTGCAAAGAACTATAAATCTTGGTTTCCTGGCATTCAAAATACGTGTTCCTCCTCTGGGCCTGAGATGTACAAATGAAAAGTGCCTTTTAATCAATATCCTTTCCCAGTGTTGATGATTTGATGGTAACAGAAAGCATTCTAGAGATACCTCAGCAGTTTGTGGGTGGTCTGCCAGTTATCAAATATACAGGCATTACTGAAGCACAAACTCTTGACTGTGAGGCCAGTGAGATAACTCCAGAGGAAAAGGCGTAGTCCTGGCAAGCCTACAAAGTTTAATTGTCAGTCCCCAGGGAAAAGTGAAGAAGGAGAACCAACTCTACAAAGTTGCTCCCTAATCTCTAGGCATATTGCTTGGCACATGAGGACACATATCAATAACTGTAATCACAATAAAATGAAAAAGAGGTCCTGAGACAGTCACTTTCCTGATAACCTTCGAGCCATCAGTGTCTCTGAGTTAAGAGCCTTTCTCGGTTGACTTTCCCAAGACTCAGTCAGTGTCCTTCTTTATAAGACAAGGGCTTTTGTTAACCACAAGGTTTCACTTGTTAGGACTCTTGGTAATATGATTGTCTATGCGTGTCCACACACAACGACACATCCTCTTTTCTCTTTCTACAGCATCTAGAACAGAGCAGGGCTGAGCACATAGCCAGGCTCAGCAGTAGCAGTGAAACGCTAAGAACCTGTACAGGCTGGCGAGTGTAAGAATACAAGAAAGCAGACCTATGGAGATGGAGATGAGAAAAAGATGCAATCCCCAACTTGGGGATTTATATCTAGTTGGACCTAGCAAAATATATGCAAGGAGAATGGCTTTAAATACTACCAAAATTTGTATGTGCAAATCACATAAAGAGTCATGAGCATGTACCTCATAGGGGGATGAATTTCCACTGAGGGTTGGCAGGCCTTACCAGGCAGCCCGCAGACACCAGTAGAAACACACAGGGAGTAGAGTGCAGCAAAGCAATGCTAAGTGTTTGGTGTAGGCCATCATGTGCTACCTAGGATGGGGCAAGCCTCACAGATGTTTGAGAGGCTCTCACATCCCAGGATGTTGGGGATTTATTCTGTACATGACACTTTCTCAATGGGGCTTAACAGTCCCAAGGCTATGGTCAATTCTCTTAGTGTTGTCATATAGGAAAATGTAGACATATAGCCAGTACGTAGGCAGATAGATCATATATCTGTGGCATTAAACTTTCATAGAGAAGGAAGCAATGAATAACAGAGTAGGAAGTGTCACTCTGGATTTGAGGAAGGCATCAAATGGCACCCATACCCCCTGAGTAGGATTAGACCTAAGGACAAAAGCAGGCGGAACTTCAGGGTGAGCACACCAGGAAAAGACAGATGTATTTCATATATTCATACAACAAATGGCTTGCAAAAGTAGAACATGTTCTGTATCTAAAAATCTACCCCCATCCATAAGCTTAAGGCAGAAATATTTGAGAGATGATGTAACCATATCCCTTCCGCATGGGAACAGTCTTGATTAAAAACAATTCTAGGCAAAGGGCCCCACCTACGTTCACTGCCATCAGTGGGAATGAGATGCACACACATCTCTATCATGGATGAGCATGAGAGAGAAGAGAGGGGAACTTTGTACTCTCAGGCTCTAGAGACAGGAGCTAAATGGCAGCAATCCTTCTCATCAAGGTCCCTAAAAGGAACAAGAGGCTAATTTTTAATGTGTATCTGTTACTAGGATTGCAGTTCTCACTTCTTGTCCTACCCAGAGACACACACTTAGACTTCTTTCAGAGAAGCGTGACTGGCTGGCTGTCCAGTAGTCACTGGAGGGCCCTCTTTAAAAATAATGATTCATTACAGCTATCAGCAGCTCCCAGAGCCTTAACCTCGTAACTGAGTGCTCTGCAAAATCCTCCTTTAAATGTGTGATATTGAAACATTATGCTTAGACGTTATCTCTGATTGTTAACTCTTTTAGTGTCCCAGATGAACTATTAGTAACATTAGAAATATGCCTTGTTATTCTGATAAAAGCAGAAATGTCATATTTTATCATTTTAAAACTAAATCATTAATAACATGTGCTATGAAGAGAATGTGTCTATTTTAAGCAAAGTTCACAGCCAAAATGCTGTGTTTTACAAAAAACAATATGTTTTTATTCATATGAGGTTTTTTATTTTGTATGCAAAACAAAGTTCTCTTCCCATGTGTGTACCCACTATCCACTAATATGTTTAAATTGAGTTGCTTCTGCAGACATTTGTATGTTATTCATTGCTAGCTACTTATAATTTGCTCAGAATTGACATTTTAACTTTCCAGGCTGCCATCTCTAAGATCTCCTAATTCCTTGATCATTATTCAGTGTGTGTATCATTTAATGATCACATTTGCTTATATAGGCTTACACATGTCTCCGTGGAAATCGCCAACGGATTTGTTTCATGGCAATGTTTAAGGCTGAGAACCACCAGGGACTGAATTCAAAGGCAAATGCCCCAGTTAAATAGAGACACATGGAAGGGAAAGTTCCTTTTTTTCTCTCCTACTTAATAGTGATAATTTAGTTCACTTTCTCTGGAACAGCCCCTCAAGGGCACGCTTGCACCACGAGAAGGGATGGGTCTGTGGAACACCTATCATCCTAAAAGGAGAGGGTGCCAAGTTGGCAATTTTGCATTCTAGGGTTTTCAGTTTGTCATCTAGGGCTGACTGCCATTGAGAACATTTCAATGACTTATTTCTGGAGGGAGACAGGCGTCCAAGCCATTCACCAGGTCCAGTGCATCTGCTGTGGCTTTGCCCCGCAGAGCACAGAGCACAGCGAGCCTGAGCCCAGAGGCAGCCTGGCCTCCAGGAGTCCTCCTAGGCAAACAGCTCACTCAGCTCTGCTTTGGCGAAACTTCCTCCTTCCCTACAAGATCCAAAAAGAGAACCTCAAGTCCCCTGCCAAAGTGCTGTCAATTCCCCCTTAAACAGGAAGGCTCCTTTCAGATGCAGAGCTAGGCTGGGCTCCACCATGCCAGTGACTTTGGCTGGATGGAACACCCTTCAAATGCCTCTGCAAGATGTGCAGTGCCAGTGTTTGGAGCAGTACATGACACAGACCCTCCAAAATATAGTTTATTTGACTTGAATCTCTGAACGTTCTCTCTCTCTCTCTCTCTCTCTCTCTCTCTCTCTCTCTCTCTCTCTCTCTCTCTCTCTCTCTCTCTCTCTCCATGCAACCATTCATCTCTTATCCATCAGCCAATTGAGCTTCAAACTTCATTCGAAAACAAAAAGCTGATAAAAGGCAACACTGCTGTTTCATTTGTTTTGACTAATTTTAAACTTTTTTGTAGAAAAAAATACACAGTTCAATAAATTTTTATATCCACCGTGGAATTCCCACTCATATGTAGAAGTAAAATCTCTGCTGAGGGGAAGAGGTGGGTGAATCGGATGTTTTACATGCACAGGGCCTTAGCTCAGTTCCTGGAATCCATGTAAGACTCCTTGGAAGCCAGCACTGGGAACATGAGGATGAGTGGGTCCATGACACTTGCAGGCTAAGTAGTCTCACCTAGTTGGTGAGCATCAAACCAATGGGAGAGCTTGTTTCAAAGGAGGTGGACAACATTCTCAAGGACAGCACCGAGGTTGACTTCCACACACAAGCATGCATTTTCTCTCTGTCTCTGTCTCTGTCTCTCTGTCTCTCTCTGTCTTTCTCTGTCTCTGTCTCTCTGTCTCTGTCTCTGTCTCTCTCTCTGTCTCTCTCTCTCTTTCTCTCTCTGTGGGTGTGTGTGTATGTGTGTGTGTGTGTGTGTGTGTGAAACACACACATATGCATGCATATATTTTTTTAAAATACCAGCAGCACCCATAGCATGCTCAGACTTCCTAGAAAGCTGCTGTCAGCTATTATTCCTGCCTGTCTTCCATTTCCAAGGGCAGCTACTGTAATGTTAAATGATATTTTAAATCTAGTTTTTGACCCAAGGGCTGTATGTAAGACCTGAATCTGGGGGTTCTTTTCTTCCCCTGTGTGTCTAGTTATGTGTGGAGGCCTATCTTCATTTTAATAAGTCTGAGTTTGGGAGAGAATGTGTCCATTTTCTTTCAGTGTTCCACAAAAAAAAAAAAAAAAAAAACCCCAGGGATAATCCTTCTTCTACATACAATTTCTTCATCTTTGCCACCCATACAGACACCCCTTGCACAAATCCCCGTCTTTAGAAGTAACAGTTGGAAAGCACTCGATTTCTATATACCACTATTTCATGTACACTCAAGTCAGTGAGCCTCCCCTTTCCACTTGGTGTCTCATCTGATTTAAGAAATCTTCATTGGCGTCAAGTTACAAATGAAAATAGACAGAGCTAAAGTAATCCACCATGTATACTCTTAAGAAGTATTTTGGTAGGTTTTTTGTTGTTGTTGTTATATTTACCAGTAAGTATCTTTCTCTTTGAAAATGTCATACATGTATACAATGTATGAAAGCATCTTGGATTGACATCAACTGCTTGCACACATTCAGGAGGCGCAGTGTGATACATGGATTCATGTATGTTTCAGATCAGAGTAACAAGTGCATCCATTAACTTACACCGTGACCCTTCCTTTCTGATGAGTGTACTCCTCCCCTCTCCTTTGGGATATAATTGGTGAACTATCAATTATATTGACTCCATTGTACTACAGAGTGAACACCAGAACTTATTTAACACTGTGCTCCTTTGCCCTCTCTCCTGCCTCACTATTCTATTAATCCAACTGTCCCATGACACCCCAGTTCTAGCCATGGCCAGAATTCTACAAACATCAAGCCCTTATTATAGGACAAGCTCTTAAACTCTTTTGAAAGTCACCTGGAGAACAAGAGTTCTCTCAGAAACATTTCATTCATACGATCATTGTACATGAGTGCTCCATCAGTGTCCGCAATTTTCAGTTTCCCATGACCTTTATCATTTCTCTCTGGATTCTGAGTTACAATCCCAGCTTCCCATTTGTAACCTGCCTTCTAAAGTGTGTTGCTCAAGTCTATTCCATTGTCTTCTGTGGACTTAGCCAGTTTATTTACAACTGTTGCGTGCTTCTGCCACATCTACATTGTCACTGTGATGGTATTTTTCTTTCTGTCTGTTTCTTCCACAGGAGTTTAACCAGTAACCTACCCAATGTGAACCTACCCAATGTGAACCTACCCAAAGTACCAAACCTACCAGTTAACATCCCTCTAGGCATCCCACAAATGCCTACTTTTTCGGCACCGTCATGGATGGCTGCGATATATGATGCAGAGTGTGTATTCAGTTCACATTAGATCTTATTTAAATTTGAGTGATCTTGGCATGGATATGTATTGCTTATTTCTATACATCCTATATAACAGAGATGGAGATGGATAATTAGACATATTTTGCTGATCATGCAGAGACAATGCTGTTTATTTCTGGCATTCATCATGTTTGTAAGACATTTGCTATATATACGCATTAACGGTTTGTCTGACGCCCACTGAACACTTGAGAGCTGTGTTTTACTTCCTGAATTATTTTGTAAGAGGATTTCTATCCCTGTTTTCAGTGCAGGGGCCATGACTTGAGGAATTCTTCATCCGCCCCTCCCCAAAAAAATCTAGGAAAGTTCTCTGATGGGCTGGTCAGTTATCTTTGATCAGATCTGGGTCTACAAAAGAATATTGCCTACCTAAGAACTGGGTTTTGGTTTTTTGCTTAATAATTGAACACTTTTCAAGGCTGATAAAGCCATAAAGCGTATTTCTGGTGCCAGTAAATAGCAGGATATCACAATGTTATGTTAAGGGCTCTATGAAAACTTTATGAATGGACCTGCCAGACAAGGTAAATTGCATGTGCAGACACTTCCCAAAGCCAAAGTACATTAGGAAGCTGTGAGATCCACCTACAAGGGACTTTGAATTGGAGAATGTGAGGTTGAAAGCCACACACAGTTAAGTTTTGGCAGTGGTGTTTCTGCATTCTCAGGACAGAGTCGTGAATCTTGGGGATGCAGGAGGTATCTTTGCCTGGAGCCCATGCTCCCTTCCCAAAGAGAACCGTTTGAAGGCCACGAGGATGGAGTAGACATTTCTTTACTTAGAAAATACCTTCTCTCCATTTTCCTTAGCAAGAAGAAGATCCAGCATCCCTCCGTTCTACCTCGGGGAAATGAAATGAGAACCATGTGGGTGATTTAATAAGTGAAATAAGGTTTACCAGTTCTCCACTATCCTTTGATCCTTCTCTTGGACCACAGCTAATTATAGGCCAGATAAGCTTTTCCTTGGAAGAATAAATTGGCACATTTTCAAAGGGAAGTGTTATTATCAAAGGAATAAAAAATGATCTGAAACTGGCAGTGATGTTTTGAAATAGCCAACTCCTATTCATCAAGGTGGCCCTCAGTGCTTTCAGATTCACAGCTAATCCAAGGAGAGAGCAGGACGTTAAAATGACTTCTCAACCTGGTGCCCTGCCGTCACTCACAAGCCCATAGTGAACGCGTGAGGCAAATGTGTCTGGTTCTCTTCTAGAGACAAATTCAAACCTCCAAATTGGATGAAATTTTTTTCCTAACAAAAATACATCATATTCATGCTAAGATGACAATATTACAAGTTCAATTAGATAGTGTCTGTATAGTAGATTTAGATAGTGTCTGTTTAAAATTAAAACTAAATAGCCGAAAGCTTCTCTTAGCTTGTCCCGTGCATGTTCTGTGATACTGTTTTTGAAAAGATATGAATCAAGACATTGTGATCAAGCAGATAATAGTCTCCATTCAATTAATTAAGGCATGGGTGGGAACACATTTTGGTAACTGCTCAGCAATCAAAATAATCTTGGTGCTATTGCCTTAACATTAACAGTTTATCTTAAAAATAAAAAGAAAATATTCTTTTCCTCATGTCAAAACTTAATAATAAGCTCTTCAAAGAAAAAAAAAGCTACAAGAATTTTTTGAAACTCTGAAACCAGATGGGTGTCAAAATGTTGTTGTAATAAATACCAATTATTGCATTCATATGTACTTAATGATTTAAAACATAAACCATGCAGTTCCAAATCGGGGCTTAAACTAGACAAAGTTGGGGTTTCTTTCTTCCCGAGCTCAGGTTGGGGTACGGGGAAGGCTGAACTTTTGTGGAGAGAAGTGCATTCCCCCACTTTCAAGTGAAGCTCACGGTAGTATCTAAAATGAAGGCGTAGATCCTCGGTCGCCCACCAGGAAATGCCTGATTCGATATCTTTTCATGATTCCAGTTCTTTCCTCTGCCACCTTTCATTTTAAGGACGTGTTTCCATGTTACCTGCTCCTTCGTGTCAGATACATCTACGTACTGACCTCAGGCTGGTCTGTTCTGAAAGCGTTGCCCTGTTGGTGCAGGCCGTAGGCTCTGGCTCCCTCTTGGCATGTTGGGAGTTTGCCCCCTCCCCACCCTGCGGTAGCTGTGGATGCATCTATGCACTAGCTATATTTCTCTCTGAAGCATTAATTCAATGCAGCTGGCATCTGTCACAATAGAAACACCCACTCTCATCTGTTTCTATAGACGATGTCAGAACAAGTGGTAATGCATGGTGTGTTGGACATTTTCTAAATTACTGTGTTAGCATTAGTGGTATGCGAGGAAGGGGGTAGGGGGTTGGCCACCCCTCAGAGTTCCAAACGGGGTAATTACAAAAGAGAAAGCCAGCCAGAGAAGGGTAAGAGAGGAAGAGGTGGAGCGTTCCCCATGCACAGGCCTTTCATGGATGTCCCAGGTCAAAGTCTCTTGGATGTCATGGTACAAAAAGGAGTCAAGTCCCATTTACCCGGATCTATAGAGGGCTGAGCAGTGTGGTAAAATGGGGAAGGAGCTCTGGTTTTAAGCCCTGAGGTGTCACAGAGATCCCCTGTCCACTCACCTCCTCTGACCCAACTCCCCTCAACCTGGGGCTGCCCCTGTAATGGGCTGGCCTATGAAAATTGGAATGTTGGCCATTGGACAGGACTTTGGGATTCAAGATATCCAAGTGTCCCTGTCTCTATCTGAGTCTCCTCAGGTTTTTTGTTTTGTTTTTTTGTTTTGTTTTGTTTTGTTTTGTTTTTTGTTTTTCTTTCAGTTCTTCAAGAGAGAAAGCGGGTCCTCGCTCACCACTTTGTTAGCACTGTCCTTTTGAAACCAAAGTCTTGTGCCATTTCCAAGAGGCCTCCACTCTGGAGGAGAACTGGGGAAATGCATGAAGCCCTGGATCCCAATAACTGCATGTTGCCATGTAGTTATTATCCATGGAGGCTTACTTCTCCCCCCCAGTGCATAGCCTTCGTCTGAATCATCACATATGCTAATGTGGTTATTAAAAGAAGGCTGATTTTTACCATACGCTATCCTCCTACTTGTAAGGAGACAACAACCTCTTCAGACATCTCCCTGGTCTGGAGCAATTGGCTGAGCAAAGCAACTGAGTCCTGTATGGTAAAACTCAAGTTCTGCCAGTGGAGACTGCCCGCCCCCTCCACCGCCAACACACGTTGTTTCGTATGTGGAAGCCACTGTTTGCTTTCAGCCTTCCAGCCCCCAGTTGTCTCTGTGTCAGTTTCTCACAAGCCCAAGGCTACTGGGTGACTTTTGATCTCTAACTCTTTTTCATCCTACCAGTAATGGATCAGGTACATCAGAGGATTTGTTCTGGAAGCTCGATGCCCTTCAGACTTTCATCCGTGACCTACACTGGCCTGAGGAAGAGTTTGGCAAACACTTAGAGCAGCGACTAAAACTGATGGCAAGTGACATGATCGAGTCCTGCGTCAAAAGGTAAGAACAAGTGGCTGGGAAGATCCAGTTCTTCTCTCCCACTGTCCACTGACTCTGAAAAGACCAGTGTGCCCTGTCAACGGGCGCAGGCGTGGAAAGTTGTGGAGAAAGTGATTGCTTGTCCAAGTCAGCCCCAGTGTAGACAGGCATGTTGGTTGCACATGCTTGTAACCCCAACACTAAAGAGGCTGAGGCAGGGGTTGCTGTAAGTTAAAAGCCAGCTTAGGCTCCAAAGTGAGACACTGCCTCAAAATATCAACAACATTGAACTTCTACAAAGCAGCACAAAATTCTATGGCTGCCAATTGACCAATTTTACTGGTTCCATGCAGAACAAGACTCACATCCATTCTTGCTCATCTCTATTTTTTCCCCCTACACCTAATACTATCTGCCACAAAATAGCTACATGATAAACATTTACAAATAAACAGACATGGAAAATGGACAACTAGGGAGAGGAAAAAAAATTATAGCTCTAGAGCCAGTGTGTGTGGAATCTAGGTCACTGAATTTCCAACAAAAACTGGGAGCATTATCATTCATTCTGTCCACATGAATTGCTGTGTGTGCCAGTGCTTGTTTCCTTGCCTACCTTCTAACCAGGGATCAGCATGAAGGCAAGGAACCTGTGCTCTGGCTTGTTACAGATTTTTCCCTTTTTGCCACTGTGGCTTATGGTTAAAAGTGGATGCCTATGCTTGCAGTCCTCAAGCTGAGTGTTCTGAGGCAGCCAGGGGAAGAGAATAAGGAAGATCTTTATCTGCTCAGCACATCCTCTGATCTGATCTCATAGAGTAGGGCCAGTGCTGAGTCCTTAACATACAATGGAGAAGGAAAGACCCTCTCCTCCCACATGGAGTGTCTAAGTCCATACATCACTTCAGTATTTGATTTCATCATCACCCTGCCTATCTCAGAGCACACATCTAAGTTTCTTTTCTACTTTATAACTATCTCATTAGCTTTCCTCATTCAAAAGAGAAAAAAAGAGGAAAGAAAAAAATGGAGTGAAGGAAGGAAGGGAGGAAACAAGAAAGGAAGGAAGAAAGGCGGAAAGGAAGGAATGGAGGGAGGGAGGAAGAAACTAACCCATAAGCAATCTTGGCTTCTCCAGGCCTCCAGATGTTATATACTTTAGTTGATGAATAAGTTGTGAGTTATGGGGGCTGGGCTTGCCTAGGAGTGCTCTGAATTCATCCTTTGATACCCTGGAAGAAAAAAGGAGAAGTAATTCATCAAATCTGAAACCTCACAAGGCCAAGAACAGCACTTCACTGTGGCAGGTAGGTCAATAGCAACTAGCATGAAGTGAGGAAAGAACTGTGAGCTTGGGAGACACTGGGCAGGTGTCAATCATTCTGGAAATTTAAAGTCTGAGCAATCCAGACAGAGGATTTTGCTCTTTTATGCCCAGCAGTAGAACCAAAGATAGGTCAGTTTTCAATTGCATGATCAACAAGTTTCTGGTTTTGATTTCTATAATCTCTTACATAGTCTATATTAATTTTAGGAGAAGCAATGGTTGTCCAATGACCAAATCATTTAACCAAAATCTCTTTACAGGGCAACTCTTTGAGGCCATCTATCCTTCTTTTCCTCTATCTCACATAGGAACTGAACTGCATTAGTATTAAAACCTGCCCTCTCTTTATCTGTGCCCCACCTATCCACCTATCCTTCACTCAGAAGCCAAACTGGTGGACGGGATTAAATGAGAGATACATAGGAGAGATAAAGAGAATATTTGAGGATGGTAAATGTGCTTTATTCCTCACCAAATTGGACATTGTTATGTTCAGGCATAGAAAGACACTAAGTGACTCAGAGGCAGGGAATGGACCTAAATGCTCAGACACCCCACCACCACCACCACCACCCTGAAGCCACAGAAGTCTACCTGGAACACAGTAGCTAAGTAGCCTTTGTAAGTCAGGACTTATACCACTGCACATGTATGGGCAGCCCTGACGTCAAGAATTTCCTGATGTTCCTTCCACCCGAGGCTCTAAAAATAACCACAAATGTCACCTGACCCCAGCTACAGAGAACAGGGCATGGTGCAGCCCTTTTAAGATATAGAATATATGTTGGAAGAGCCTTGGACTATTGATTATTTCTTTGAGGCAGAACAAATAAGCTTTGTTCTGGAGCCATAGAACAAAGACAGTGGGCTGTGGCTTTAGGTGTCTGGCACTTACAATACAGTACTCTGCAGGACTAAGCTTCCAAGACATTTCATTTAATCACCTGATGAGGACAGTGCCTCTGGGCTTCATCAGGTCTATACTAGGCGCAAAGCAAGGCACTCTCCCCTCAAGAAGTCAGTTGGGTTAAGTGACCTCTCCATTCCTGGGCTTGGGGACCCCTAGAGCCCTTGCAGTCACATTCCCTTTCTACATCTGCCTTCCTCTTTTCACGGCCCTCCACAGGCTAGGAACAGTTCTCCTGTGAAAAGAAATGTGAAAAGGGAAGACGCTTGCTTCATTGGAAAGGAGCGATTTAGCATTTCCATTTCTCAGATTGGGCCGGAACTAGCGCATAAGCCTCGGAAGATCAGCACAGGGCCCAGTCCAACTCAGTACCCATCAGGCCTCCTTTTCACAGAACTAGAAAATGATGTATTTTCAGCAGAGCTTAAAATGATCATCATGATTAGAAAGCTACTTCAGTGCACTGAGTCTTTAGAAGCCAAAATACATTTATCTTTAACATGATCATATAATCTATAGGGGTGTTTTGAGGGTGTTTTTTTTTTCCCTTAGGAACTGGGCTTCCAACCTTAGAAATTATACTTGGCTTCCCTGCATGCACCCAGGGTGTGTTAGCAAGCTGGCATCCTTTCCTGAGCTAACTAGCTGTGTGGTCCTCCTATGCACCAATAGAAAACTGCTCCCAATTCATCCTAAAGCCGTGCCGTCCTGGTGGCTGCATGAACTCTGGGAGGTGACAGTGGGCAATGCAGAGAAGCAATAGACATGTCAGATGAAAAGGCTTTAATGGAGGCACTTACTGACCAGGTGCTTTCTCAAAGGATATGTGAGGATGTAACCCAATTCTCTAAAACCTTTTTAAAATAGAGCTGGTCCCCCCTTTGCAGAAGCAGTGGCAAGCACTGGATCTCGCACCTGTACTGCAAATGACCTACATTGAAGTAGCTTTTCCTGTGAGAAATTAGGAGGTTTCTGGTATGATCATTTGACCTATGTCAACATTATGTTACAAAAGAAATTGGTTATATGAAGTTTCTGTGATATAGTTGCATGCCAAGGAAATTACTATGTTTTAATAATAAAGAAGGACTATCTACTTACTGAAAAGTCTTACCACTGACAATGAGAACAAAGGGCCACCTTGTGAGTTTCCCACAGACGGTAACTTCTAATTTCAGCCCCTTTTCCAAAAGCAGCCATTTTCAATGGTTTTATATATATTCTTCTAATGATTCTTTGGCAAGCACAATCTATTTTTTAGTTTCTTGAGCAATATAATAAAATTGTTGGATTTCAAAAAGAGATTTCCAGTCTCTTTTGAGACCAAGAGAAAAAAGGAAAAAACAATAAGGGTCATTTAAGATTTTTCTCCACACTGAGGTTTTGAAGATGAGAAACTGCCTTCTTGTGTTTTGTTTTTAAGTGAAGTGATTTGAGGTAGGCACTTGCCAATGTGAGAGAAACTGCATATGTTGTAATGCTATAATCGGGTTTTTTATTCATTTATTCTTCTGCAATTAGGGCTCTCCATACCGTGTAATCTATATATAGAAATACACAGAGCTACAGGTGTCCTGTGGACTCTGAAAAAGAATGGGCACGCATGGCCATCCACCTGAATAAGCCTTCCTTAGATGGGGAACTGATTTGAAAAAGAATGTGTGAGAAATCATTGTGTATTGAAACTGATCGCAGCCTTCCATTTTCTCTTTCACTAGCCTCTTAGGAAGCCTCTCCTCTGCCTCCTGCCATCTGAGTGCTCAACTGGTCTTTCCCTACTTTGTTTTAATAGAACCAGGATTGCATTTGAAGTTAAGCTGCAAAAAACCAGTCGATCAACAGATTTTCGAGTCCCACAGTCAATATGCACCATGTTTAATGTTATGGTTGATGCCAAAGCTCAATCAACAAAACTTTGCAGCATGGAAATGGGCCAAGAGGTAAAAAAAAAAAAAAAAAAAGAAAGAAAAAGAAAAAGAAAAGAAAAGACATTTCTCCCTCTCCTCTCTCCATTGATCATATAGAAGAAAACCTCACAAATTCATTCCTTCTACCCAAGTTTGCTGGTTTCAGAAATACATACTCTTAACATTTGCGGATTAAGCCATGGATAAGTGTTCAGTATCTGTCAAGTCAATTTCTGAGGCATGTGCTGATGAGCGTGCCAGTCACTTGGAAGTCGTTCTTGGCTGGAGTTCAGGTGGTCCTAAGGTTTCTTGAAGCTAAAGGATGTTGGGTGACCTTATTTATTAGGCTGTTATCTCCAACAAATATGGGAGTGTCTGAGTGCTAGTCACTTCCTATGTGTGGTATATCTTGACCCTTGAACATCTGGACAGCAGGGGAAATCTAACTCACATCAAGCTATGCCCAAGCTATTCTAGTAGTTTCTGCAGGTCCAGAGCAATTCGCAGGCTTTCAGTTTTCCCTAGATGGTCTGGTCATGAATCTTCCCTGACCAGAAGTTGGTTCCTTTGCAGAGTTTCTGATTCTAAAGTCAGATTTAAAATGTGAAGGAGAAGGAAGCAGCAACTTGGACTTGATCAAAGACGATCATGATCATTTTTCTCCAATGGCCTTAAGCCAGCTAGATATTCATATACCAATTTAGAATTAATTCAGTAACATTTCTGGCAACTCTATGCTGTTGCCAATTGGCATAAATTGCTCCTAAATCAGATCTTTCGATACCAGCCTTACATGCTCAGAATTTTTGCTAAATTATATTTGCTCCTTATTCGTTATTTATTTTCTCCTTCGGCACCTTCCATTTTATATGTGGGTTGCTGGTGTTCTCTTCTGGCAAGGTCTCCTCCAACCTTGTTTCCTCAGCCACCCCTGCTAGCTTCTGCTCTGGCTGATTTCTTTTGAGCCTCCCACATGGAGTTAAGTTCTGAGCACTGGAGTCAATACAGGGCCCTGGGCTCTTATCCCCAAGCCACTTGTGCAAACGCATCAGAACACGGCTCCCACACATCTATTGTACATTGACCTTCCGGAATCCTCTGGGGGACTCATCTCATAGGATTTCAACTTGACTGGAGTGTGGTGAAAGAATTAAAACTTCTCAAGGACAATTCTTGAGCAATGGCACCCAAGATGTCCTTTGGCATCTCCACCACCCCCTATGCCCCTGACATGCATATATCTGCATATGCACCAGCACACAGATATAAATGTGAGTACATATGTACCACACACATGAATACATATGAGTACCAAAAAGACCCCATATATACACAGGAATTTTAGCTTCTGTGGTCATGCTTTGATCCTAGAAGACACATTTGGGGAAGCAGTGATCTGAAGCTCTCTGTTGTCTGAAAATGAGCCAGGGAGGACAGTGGAAACAATTGGAAGCGAGACCTGGCTTTCCAGTCACCTGTATAAGTGTCTTGAGTTGTGCTGCAGACTGGACTTGGACAATCCTGGCAGTCTCTTTGCGCCTCAGTTTCCCCATCTATAAAATGATATCACCACTCCACTTTTACCTAGCCTATTTTAACTGCAAAATCAGTTTTTCATACTTTATCCCGAAGCCTGGCACATAAAACATAAAAATAGAGTTGAACTGGGTTGGGGGGGCAGAGCCCCAGCTGGTGATTTTTCTCTGTACCTCAGCACCTTTTCACACCACCACTTGCCCACGCTTCCCTGGAGGATCCTGAAATCCATGGGTTTCACAGAGCCCACTCTGCAAACCTTACTGAGAGATCTCTAAATTGTTACATCTCTCTAAGCCATTTGAGATCCTTTGAGTGTATGCTTTCTGAATTCTCTCACCCCATAAACCTTCCACTGTTTATGCTGCTGCTGATGCTTTTTAAACTATTGAGATACAAATCACATTCATATAGGATTCACCCTTGAAAAATTTACACTTCTATAGTTGTATTGTGTTCACAAAGCTGAGCGCGCCATCACAGTCAATTATATGGCATGTGCATGGTCCTAAAAAGAAACCAACCATGCATCAATAGCCAATGATCTATCTGCACTCCCAGTTCTAGGCTATCATCAACCTATATCCTGCAGACATGCCTGTTTCAGTAGGTGGGCTGTGTGTGCCTGGCTTCTTTCACTTAGCAAAAATGTTTTCAAGATCCATGCATGTTGTAGCATGTACTGTTCTTTCTATTTGTGGCTGAATAATATTCCAAGATATGTGTGTGTGTGTGTGTGTGTGTAGGTATATGTGCGCATGATTTGCCATCTCTCCTGTTCTGTTTCTTTTCATACACACACACACACACACACACACACACACACACATCCCTGTGTGGTATCATAGTATCCTTTGGAGCAAGAACAAAAAGAGAGCAAAAGTTGTTTGTTTTTTTTACCACTAGAGTCCAATTTGTGAATTTCCTCTCAGAGCTTTTGAAATAAGCATCATGCCTGAGATTCACAGGAATGCTTGCCTTCCTCAGAGGAAGAGAGTTGATACCATAGGACTGGCCTCTCTTTAATCTTAAGAGGTCCTAGATTCCCCCCTCCAGGTTGGCTTGCCTATGGCCTTGTTAAGGTGCCACACTCTTTGCACGGGTAGCTAAGCAAGCCATGTCACTCTGATCCCAGTACTGGAGTCCTGGGATGATTATGAGAATGGGGAGAGGGTGGGGTTGTCCAAAATCCATTAAGAATCTAGTGAAAGCTATGGATTCATTCCCAGGAAGTAAATCCTTATAAGCAGTATTGCCATGTAATTCAGGTGACCTGTAGTTCTTTAGTCCAAACCATAAATTCCTGTTAAAGACAAATGATGCAACATAATCAGCCCATGCTTGTCACAGTGGACTCTAACTCTCATGATCACCATGAATTATTTCTTGACTAAACCAAAATGATATTGGCTTAACTTTGGAGTCCTGTTTTCTAAAACAAACAAACAAACAAACCAAAAAATTTTCAGTAACTAAATCACTAGATCCTAGGACCCTTGTTTTACCTATCAAACTGTGTGCTCTTGAACAAGCTACTTAGCATGGTTTGATGATTGACACATAAGATGTGATGCACAATACAGAATTATTTCAAAGTATACAGCATTTTGACAGTGGATATTCAGCCCCCTAACCTCTAGGTATAAAATTTAAAACTTTGCAGCTAAATGGTAGAATCTATTCTGGCCATAGAATCTAATACAGTAGAAAAAACTGCATATTTTTTCTATATAACTCAATGCTTCTTAGATGAAAATAATAGCTGAAGTTTGTACATATTTTTTTACCACTGCATTCTAATAGTTTGTTCCTTTCCCAGGGTTATTTGTTCCCATATAATAAGGTCTATCAGGATTTTCTTCTACATATAATGAGCCAGTGGCACCTAAGTGACCAGCTTGTGGCATGTGAAGCCTTCTAGTGTACCTAAAAATGGTCAGGATGAAACCAGATGTAATTGCATTGTTTCTCAGTAGCCTGGCATTGCAGCCATGACCTGAAATGATTCTTGGTTTACAAAACAACGAGACTTATCTCTAAAGTAAAACTGGCTTGTTAAAGGGGAGGCTTGAGTAGGGATGACTAGGAAGATTCTAAAATTAAGATAAGAATATTGGAAACCATTCGACTCCCATTTCCATGCGCCTTGTACTGGGGAATATCAAGCATTCAGCCTGCATTGCAGATCTAGTTTCTAATTCTGGCTGCCACCAGGGTTCCGTCTCCCTCCACCTGTTCTGGACGAGGCACTAGTGAGCGGATACAGTCTCCAGTTTTACAATCACTTCCTGAATTTCATCACTGGGATAAAGTCTCATCTAAAGGCAGCTGTTGAGACATTTGTTCACCATACTTTTCCATCTTAAATATTTATTTTTTTCATTAAAATTTGTGAAGTACCAATAGAGAGGAAATTGTGTATTAAATAGTTTCTCACTTGGCCTAGTGTGTTTTCATCTCATTTCCAAGGTCAGATGGTCTTAACAGAAAGATAACGTACACACAATCTGTTCCATGACAAGGCAAAATGTGCAGCACGGGAAGTCAAGTGGGATGCTTTTCACGTAGCAGTCCTGGATTTACAGTAGCTTAGTCCATCAGATGCCAAAGCAAACTCCCCACTCTCTTCATGCCATTGAAAACCAGTGGTTCTCTTAGCCACCTCCACCTTGATTCCAAGGTATGGTTGGGTGAACCCAAGAAGGCCACAGAGAAAACTGGAAGATGAGTAACCTGATAGGCTTCAGGTAGGATGGAATAGAGAGATAATTTACAAAGGGCTTCATGACCAAAGCTAGCAGAGAAGATGGTGACTAGAAAGCCCCTACATGCATGCACCCACTCCTTCATGAGGTTTCCCATTTGCTCCGAACAATATATTGCCCCAGAAAGAGAAAAGAGTGATGGAGGAGGCACATTATTTTTCCACAAAAGCAAGTTAGTCAACTAAATCCTCCATGAGAGGAAAATCTGGCAAGGGGTGTATAGATTTTTGTCATTATTTAAACAGCAATGGAGATTTCTTTGATATTTAGCATTAAGCAACATGATTCACAAAGTCAGTATTAAGGCATAACTGACATAGTTTGTAAAGCTGAAGTGTGTTAGAGAAATGGGCACACACACACATGTAGTCACATGCTGATGAATTTTAGTGACAGTCCTGGGGAGAATCAGTAATGTGGCCATGCAACGATTCCTTCTTCTTCTTCTTCTTCTTCTTCTTCTTCTTCTTCTTCTTCTTCTTCTTCTTCTTCTTCTTCTTCTTCTTCTTCTTCTTCTTCTTCTTCTTCTTCTTCTTCTTCTTTTTTAAGTTAAATTCTTACTCTGTAGCCCAGGCTGCCCTCAAATTCATAACAATCCTCTTGCCACAACCTTCTCCCACCAAATGCTACAAACTATATGGGCATGAGCCACCAGACTAGTTCTACTTAGTTTCTAAACTGTATATTCATATATTATGTTAGTACTTGGGTAGGTCTATGTCAATCCGACATTCAGAATGCAATTCTAGTTCCACTTCTGTGGTAAGAAAGTAAAGCAGCAGAGATGCCATGCTCACGTTAACCTTGGGGGAAAAGAGTCAGAATAACTATAGCAAAACCCTTTATTTTAGGGGAAGAGATGGCTCAATCAATATAGTGGTTGCTGTGCAAGCCTGAGGACCTAAGTTCAATCCTCACTACCCACATAAAAACCTGGGCATAGGGGTGGGTGTTTGTAATCCCAGTACTAGGGAGGTGGTGATGGAAGAATCCTTGAGGCTTCACTGGCTAGCTACCCTAGCCTTCTTATTAAACAAAGACAGTGAGAGTCCTTGTGAACAGCTCCTGAGAAATGAAACCTGGGTAGTTCTCTATCCTCTGCAAGCAAACATGTGTGAGTTCGCATGCATGCGCACGCATGTGCGTGCGCGCGCGCGCGCACACACACACACACACACACACACACACATTATACTTTGTTTTCTAAGCAGGAAAAGATGTTTATTATAACAGCGAAATCATAACACTTATATACAATGGAAGGGAGAGATAGTCAGACTACATCGTAATCAATACATGAAAGTATATCACGCCCCAAGAAGCCACAGGGTCTCCACCTCATTTCCACATGGAAGGGTCTGTTCCTCCCCATTGGCCTCTCAGACACAAGACACAGGCCTCACCCTGTCTTAGTATACAGAGAACAATTGCCTTCTGCTGTCACCATTTCCATCAAGGTTTTTAACAGAACATGTCTATTCTCGTTGGTGTTCTTTGCTTGGTTTGAAGCCCTCTGTGCAATATTTCATCTTGTACTAGCTCTCACATAGTCAGCTCTTCTGGCTAAGCATAATAACCTAGTTAATTTACTAAATGTAACTCATGTATAGCAATCCAAAGAAAATCTAGTGGAACAAGTCAGTCACATGACAACAGAAAGTAGGGATATGATTCTGGGTCCTATTTCAATACCTAAAAATGAATTTGGAGCCCTGTCAATATTTCCATATTCTTGTGATTTGACATCCTTCTTTGTGACTCTTGTACAGACTTCTGTGGATTCTTTTTTTTTTTTTTTTTTTTTTTTTTAATTACACTTCAGGCTTGTGCTATTTACAAGTAAATCTTTCTTGAATTTAGCAGTGTGGCCAACAAAGCTTCTGATTCATCATGACAAAACACCATGGGCCATTTGCTTTGTTTTTCCTCCAGTCAACTGGGAGGAGGAGGAGAAGGAGGAGGAGGAGGAGGAGGCGGCTGACTCAGTGATGGCACCATCTTCTTCTCTCCCCTCCGTGGCTACTTGAGAAACTTGAACACATTTGAATTGCAATTACAGTTGACAAAGTGTTTTCACATCTAGATCCTCACTAGATCTCCAAAGTGGATCTACGAGTCTGAGATTCTCAAGGCCAGAAAAGGGCTTGGGCACTGAGCTCTTAAAGGAGACAACTAAGCCAGACCAGAACTTTCCTTTGTTCTTTGTTGCCATAGACTTATATCCATCATGGATGCATTGGCTGTCTTCATGTGTGGAAATATAGAGAACTATGAAGAATAGCCAAGTTGAAGTACTTAATATGTCCACTGCTTTAAACATCCCCAAGAGAGGGAGAGAGAGAGGGACAGAGAGAGAAGACTGACAGACAGACAGACAGACAGACACAGAGGCAGAGGCAGAGACACAGAGAGACAGAGACAGATAGATAGAGATTTAAACACATCTTTCCTGCTTATTTTGAAACACGGAGTAAAACAAGGCTTGCCTAACCCCTTGTGGAAATCAGCAGCCTACACTAGCTTCCCCTCTTCTGGGTCCAGGTCATAGTACTATTACCTGTTGTGAGTCTGCAGATAAAGAAACTGAGCTCAATATACAGGCAGTATGGCCCCTGGCCCTCACACTGGGACATTATCCAGGTCTTCCAAGTCCAAAGCAACATCATCTCTTTGCTCCTGCTCAGTGATCCTGCTTGCCGGCAACCAGACTATTAGAGTACATCTCTATGTCTTATTTCTGTATGTCTCCATAGCTTTGTGATGCTTTATTTAATTTTCATCTTCTCATGTGTCCTTTTGTCCTGATTTTTATTTGCACTGTTCCTTTTTCTTTTTTTGTTCCTAATTAATCATCCTTCTGAAAGTTTGCTAAAGAGTGGGTAAGTGCATTTTTCTTTCCAAATAACAATGTTTTGTATTGTTGCTTTTGTGTTACGGAAATACAAAATAATTCAAATGGATACTAAAATGTTCTAATAAATGTCAAGGAGCTGGCATATAATAATTTGTGTTGAAATTGCTTTTCCTTTTTCCCTGGCATTTACAGCAGATTTTTGTTTGTGTGGGGGTTTGTTTTCACATTACTATTTAAATTTAATCGACAGCACCAGTTTGAAAAAAAATTGTAAAGACTTAGCTACAGCCTCAACAGAAGGTCTAGCCTGGGTCTGCTTTTTGCTGAGCAGAAAGAAAAGGAGGAAATTGTAGCTTGTCACAGTGGATCAGAAAGAGACACTTTATCTGGGCTCTGGATGAAGACTATAGTTTAAACTGATGTGCTTTGATGCATATTCCCAGAATACCTAACAGGTTTCTGTAAAATCAATGTCTTAGGTAAATTCTCCTTGGAGAAATTGAACCACGTAAGTTGCCTTCCCCAGCAGTTTCCCAGAAATGCTATTTCCCTTCCCAGTGTACGAGACTGCTTTGAATCAAGCTTTATAAAACCCAGTTCAACACAATGCTAGGCTGTTAAGCCAGTCATGTGTACTGTTGTATGTGTGTGTCCACATACATCAAAGGCCATCTGAAGCCTTAGATTAAAAAAAAAAACAAAAAATGATCCTGCTGATTTTTAAAAAGTGTTTCAGGTCTCTCTTCGTCAAAGACTAGAAGCCAGACTCTCACAGCTGTTTCTAGGACTATGGAAACAAATTGGGTGTGCAGGCCAGGCTTTATTTTATAGTATGTGGTCTAAAAAACCATGGGCGCAGGCAGCACTGTCAACCTCGCCGAGATGCTAACATGTGTCTTTCTGTCTTCTTTAGCATCAATACCATTCAAAAATAGATGAACTAATTGAAGAAACCGTTAAAGAAATGATCACACTCTTGGTGGCAAAGGTAACCTTCAGCTTCAGGTGAAAGGGGGGGGGGCGGCGTTGTGAATGTTGCTTTGTTGCGTCTGCATTCCCATTAAAATGTAACACATTAAAAAAGTTGAGCTGGATACTCGCATCTCCCAAGAAAACAAGATCGTACATCGCCCAGCCCCAGCTTGCGAGGATTTTCTGATGTTCGTGAGCCGTGTGAAGATCAATTGTTGAAGCGGCATATGTTAACTTAATAAGGCTGTGTCCCCGCACGCCACGCTAGGTTATGCGGGAAATGTTTGTTTTGTTTCTCAGCACTGACAAAGTTAGATTTTAAAATACATAAAGTGAAACGGTAATAAGGAATTCTGCCATCCCGAAAACCCCTTTCCCTCTAGTTTCACATGCAGTGAGAGTCATAATAAAACAGAAAAGTCAGATAAAGCTATTTCAGTCATCCTCATGAATTATAGAATTTTAACTAAGTAATGCTGAATGGGAAGACATTTATATTTGCCAGTGCTAAACTTCTGTTTCCCCCAAATTACTGATAAAATACAAATAAAAATAGATTGGATTAAATGTAGTGCTAATATGTAATGTAAAGACTGCTTTGCGCAGTTTGGGATTTTGAAAAGTGCATTTAATATTATCGCATGCTATATGCAACTCAATAATATTTTGTCACTTTGCACTTCTGTAACACTCCGTATTTGCAATCACATAATAATGAAGAGAAAGCCGGATAAGTCAAATATTGCCGTGCAACGGCAGCCTTTTCCTTCCTCCAAAGTGAGAGTTAAAAAGTGGAATGCAAAAATGAACAGGGGGCTGAGTCCTAGCCTCTAGGTGGCTCGGACATGCTGTTCTTTCTTGTAAACAATTATAATTTGAAATAATAATTTTTCCTTTTTGCTGTCTTACTAGTTTGTAACTATTTTGGAAGGCGTCCTGGCAAAGTTATCCAGATATGATGAGGGGACTTTGTTTTCTTCTTTCTTGTCATTTACGGTAAGTAAAAAGCATCCTGCTTTCCTGGTTGTTGTTTTGGGTCAGCTGTGGTTCTGCTTGGGTGAGAGACAATGTGTGGTTTTGTTCAGGGGGTGGCAGTGTGTTTTAATTACTTTCATCCACCCATGTAACATGGTAACACGGGGAGAAGAGGCAAGGCATGCCCAACTGGCAGGTAAGCTGTCCAGTTCCGTGTCATTTTCTGAAGAGGCTGCCTTCACACACTTGGCTATGACAGGAAATGCAGTGAGGTCCACCATTTTTACCAATAATTACTTTTAGGAATTGTATATGGTGACCTTCGTGTCAGCTGTACCTGCACATGCTTTTTGCTTTTTTTTTTTTTTTTTTTTTTTTTTTTTTTTTTTTTTTTTTTTTTTATGGTCCTTATTCTACTAGATATGGTTTTTAAACTGAGCTCATTGTGTACATTTCAAATCCAGGCAACCTCATGGAGAAGAGAGCCCATGTTTCCAAGTGGGTCTGCTTGCTACATGGCCTCAGTGTATGGGGGTTGAAGTATGGGGTCTCTATAGACTGGAGATGCTGGCATCCAGTGTGACTCCTCTCTCATGCTGCCTGCCTGGGTTCAGGAGCTGTTGGCCTTTATCTCCTCCTGAGCTGCTGGCATGTCCTTTCTAAACCCTTTGAGGCTCCAGGTCAATGCTAACACTGGATAAGGCCAAAGCCAACAGGAAAGTAGAAGGAAAAGCAGGAGCCAGCAGCTTTCTGTGGCTTGGTGATCAGAGGAGAGAGTCCTTGATCCTGCTTCCTTCTAAGTTCCTGCCAAGTGGACACAGGAAAGGTATGATGGATTCTAGGCTGTTTTAACAGCAATATAGGAACAGCAGTCAACTTAGGAGCCTTGGTCTGTAATAATCTCCCAAGGCCCAGAACATCATCCTTACCTTTGGAATCCCCACAGATAGGAGTTCAAATCCTATCACCAATACTGACCAGCTGTGTGAACCTGAGGTCTCTGAGCCTGAGTTTCCTCATCTGTAAGGGTATGAGAGGTAGATAATGTTTCCCACAAGGCCCTGGTATGAGATGAAAGCCTCATGGTCCTAGCTTATAGTAGGACTCAATAAATAGCATCTATTACTAATGACAAGCAATGAATATGATTAGATAAGACACAATCACGCATGCACACAACTTCTTTCCAGACATGTCTTAAGAAGAAGGAGTCTATAAACAAACACACTCTGTTTTGGCCTTTCCTTGGCCCAGGGTTTCCTCTTCCTAGGAATTAAGGCAAATGATGATTGATGACATTTCATACCATTGCTAGATACCATCCATCTATCAATATAATCATTGTTTAAAAACAAAATTATATTGTTCTGGTGTGCAGCTCTGACTTTCCCAAATATAAAGATGAATTTAATGCAGGAGTACGAAGGCCTTCAATACCCAGAGTTCATTGCCAGAGGTAGACTGGGAAGGGCACAATGCAAAGAAGCATTGCCTCCAGCTTCACTCTGAGGAGCTATTTATAACGTGTCATATCTGCAAAGGAACCTACCTAGCCCAGTCCTTTGTCAAAGAAAGAAACCAAGACCCAGAGAGAGGGAGTCATTTGTCTCAGGTGACATAGCAATATGTAGAGTGGGAACAAGATGCCAACTGCCCTGCCTGTTTCCTACCACTGAGTGGCTTCTGCAGAGAGTGGGATTCTGCTCGCCAATGCCTGATGCTGGAAGGCAGATGGGCTCGTGAGTGGGAAAGATCTAGGTAGAAGGACTCAGGGCCCATGCGTTGGAAATAGACAATGGCTTGCTCCTCATTGCAACAGTGGAAAGGATGAGAAAGGGGGTGGGATTCGAGTCAGCATTGGCTGCAAACTTCCCCTAATGCCCACAGAAGCCTTCACACTTTGAGACTTTGTTTTGAGGCAGTGTTTTCACTGCAGTGTACTTGAACCCATGATGCAGGAAGGCCCCTTTGCTGTTTATTGGTTTCTGCTTTTGTTCCAGCCAAGATCCTCCTCTAAGAGGAACTTTCCAAAAGATTTGTTAGCAGCTGGCCCCGTAGCAGCCGGATGAAGAATCCAGGATCCTAGGAATCCCCCAGGGAGAGTAAGGAACTCAGAACAAAGTGTCCCATGAGGACTTCCTATCTTCTCATCTTTCTTAAGACATTTTACAGTCTAGAGGCATGCCCAGCAATGACACTGCCATACAGAACATCCCAGATCTGTTGCTGGGCCTGTAACTTCCCTCCTTAGTGATACTCCTCCCACATACTTGGCCACCTCACGGCCACAAGCACCCACTTCTCATTTGCAGCCTATGTTCTCACTGCCTGCCAGGATTCCAGTATTAGAGAGGGGGAACTGTACCTAGAGGTGGCAAGCATATCTTCACACGTGGATTCTGAGTCCCTGCCCAAATCGCAGAGGGCCTTAGAAGGATGTTGGCAGCCCAGTGGTGTTAACTTCCCCCAAAACAGAATAGAGGTGAAAGGGTGGGGTCAGTGGTGAGGGGAGGTAAATAGGATAGGTGGGGAATGAGTGTTGGCACCAGCTATGTGCATTCAAGGACCTGGACAGAGGTGCGGATCCTGTGCAGAAAGCCTGGCGTCCTTTCCTTTAACTCTGCTCCTATTTTCTGATTCCATTCTTTGAGCATTACTGTGCACTTACCACATCCCCACCTCAGCAGGGCTGCCAAAGATGAGCCATGTGCTCGGCCCCCCAGAAAGCTGACGCGTATCGACAAATATGCCACCCTGTCCCCCTCTTTCTCCTGCTGAGTGCCTCCTTTGCTGGGTGGGCTTGATTTTGTGGTCCAAGCCAGACATTCTGGAAAGCGTCTGCAGTGGCGCGGAGCATGCAGGAATATTTATTTCTCATCTCCATCTGCATTGCTTCCTCTCTTGGAGAGGAGCTGGGGGAGGAGGGCGGATGAGATGTGGCTTCCTCGTGCCAGCCCAAGAGGCGCCCAAGCGCACCCTCCTGCCTCCCTCAGGGGCCTCAGCAGCAGTAGCAGCCTGGAATTGAGGGAGGCAGGCGCCTCTCGAACTTTTCAAAGATCAGCCCAGTTGGAAGATATAGTTAGCAACCATCCACCCATTTTCCTTGCCTGCAAGATGTGCTTTTATGGCGGATGACTATTTGGAAAGGTCTCTGCCTTGTGGGTAGCCTCATGCTGTTCTTTTAGGAGGCCAAAAGGCAAGGCAAGCAGGTGCCCAGGTCCCTCTCCCATAGCTTTCAAATACGTCACTCTGTCTTGTCCAGGGTTCAGCGAGAATGCTGCTGCTGGAACTCATCCATTTATTGTGTCAGTCATCCTGCCTGCTCTACAAAGCACCTATATGGCAGGTGTTGTGCTAGGTGCTGGGATTGCAGTGATACTCCAAAAGATGCTCTCTGCCCTCTCGGAATTCACATTTCTCAAAGGAGCTAGACAGCAGGGAAGGAAAAGAATGAATGATCAAAAGAATTGCCTGGGCCATAAGCTGGAAGAAAAGGCGAAGCAAGGAAGATATTATTTAAACCAGGACAATCACATAAGATCCTTCTAGGGAGAACCATGAGCAGAGATTTCAGGAGCCAGCTGTGGACAAAGGGGAGGAGAAAGGAGTATTTCAAACACTGCAGCAGCCACCAGTGGCCACAAAGCAAGGAAGCAAGAGACATTTCTACAACATACATTATAAGAAACAAGGAGATGGTATGGGGTGGAGTAGGTAGGTTTTGGAGATGGAGAGTGGTTTGGAGAGGGCAAAAGGGAAAGGTCTGAGAACTGTGGTGTGATGTGTTGTGCTAAAGGGCTTGTCTAAAACAGGTGAGTCCCAAGCTTAAGCGGGATTCAGAGAAAAAGGCAGCTTCAAATACGTAGACTGAGTAAGGAAGCTCTGCTCTGCCCCTTAGCACAGGGCGGGGTGACCTGGAGCAATGTCACATACCCTACCTTTTAGTTGCCTTTGCTGTGGTAGATAAATTAAAACATCTAAAACAAGATCAGGAGGTCAATTCCTGTTCCTTAAGTGCTCGTTGAGTGCCTGGCACTGGACTAAATGCTTTGAATACACATTTCTGGGACTCTCAGAGCAACTCCATTCTCCCAATGCCCTTTAGAAAATGTTGGATTGGAACTGAGGCTCAGAGAGGTTGAACCCTGACCCCAGCTCCACCTGAGCATCCCTGCCCCCGACTATGGGATGAAGACAGACATGGGAGGGTCTAGCCCCACCCTACACAGGGCAGGGACAGCAGCTCCTCCAAGGCACCTGGATTTCAGCCAGCTGTAGTCCTCCCTCCAAGTACATCCATAACTTACAGAAGCTACTCAGAGCAGGAAGAATACAGGCCATTTCAAGGCTGCCAGGAGCCTAATCTCTACCCATGTGGATCTAGTCTTCCCGGTCTCTTAATTGCTCACATCAGCTGTTTGCTGTTTGGTCTTCTTCTTCTTCTTCTTCTTCTTCTTCTTCTTCTTCTTCTTCTTCTTCTTTCTTCTTCTTCTTCTTCTTCTCTTCTTCTTCTTCTTCTTCTTCTTCTTCTCTTCTCTTCTTCTTCTCTTCTTCTTCTTCTTCTTCTCTCTTCTTCTCTTCTTCTTCTTCTTCTTCTCCTTCTTCTTCTTCTCCTTCTTCTTCTTCTTCTTCTTCTTCTTCTTCTTCTTCTTCTTCTTCCTTCCTCCTCCTCCTCCTCCTCCTCCTCATCCTCTTTGTCCTCTTCCTCCTGTTCTTCTTCCCCCTCCTCCTCCTCCATATCCCCCTCCTCCTCCTTCTCTCTCACCTCCCCTGCCTCCCTCTGCAGCTCCTCCTTTTTACCCACCTCCCTAACCTCCCCCTCCCCTTTCTCCTTTTTCATAAGATTATAGTTGTTTTTCCACTTAAGAATGAAATAAACGGTTCACCCCTCTGAAAGTTGTGACCAAGGCTGGAGCCAGTTCACAGCAGCAGCAGTAACTGCATCTGGGCAGACCACCTTGAGACACATCTGTCACTTTGGCAGTGATCAGAAATGCGCCAGAGAGTTAACCTCTGTCCAGAGGGAACTGTGGGTAAGGATGCATTTGGAGGCTTAGAGTAGGGTGAGGTTTCACAACAACTTGCTAGTGTTGTCATTTGGCTTTGGCTTTAGAAAGCACCCGAGGTTGAGGGGTTTACTGTTTATGTGGTGGGCTGGTGATAAGGGACAGAGATGTTTCATGTCAGTAGTTCACAGCATTCAGCTATCAGCTCCTGGGTTCCTGTGGGTCAGAGAAGTTGGCTTATACATTCCGAGGGAATGCCTTGCCTCAGGTGCTGCAGCAGCAGGAGTGCATGTCATGACTAACTCTGATACTGCCGAGTGCTTTGCATGCATTTTCTCCAGTCATCCTTACAGCCAGGCTCTGCCATAGGCTCAGTTCTTACTCCTGGGTTATAGATGGCACCCACTAGATTATTCACCATGTCATGTGAAGACTTCAAGTTACTCTTTATTATGACCAGAATAACAGCCTCGATCATACAGAATCCATCAGTGAAATCACCTGGTGATGCTTCTAAGACCCATCACTGTTATTTTATTTCTAAGTGAGGGAAATAATTTTGGAGGGCTAAAAAAGATAGCTCAGTGGCTAAGGACGCTTGCTACCCAACCTTCCAGATATGGGTTCAGATCCCAGCACCCTTGCAACAAGCCCAGCGTGGGTTGGGGGCAAAAAAAAGATGTAAGCTTAGCAAAGAAACATAAGCTCTAGGCTCATGGAGAGACCCTGCCTCAAAGAAATAAAAGAATGATATAGAAGAATACCCCATGCCTACCTCCTGTCTACACACACACACACACACACACACACACACACACACACACACCACATGCTTATGTACAATACTCACACTAAATAAGTAGTAAAGCAATAAAATCTGACCAGCACTATTATTTTATAAATAGTTTGCCTTAATTATCCCATTTTGGAATAACACACACGCAAGACACTTTCTGCTTTTCCCACTGCCTGTGTGCTTCTCCATAATCTCTGCTTTTATTTTAGTCCTTTGGTCAACACATTTTTTAATACATACTACATGCTGGTACTAGGGGCTCAGTGATAAATAAGAGAGACTACGCCTCTCATCGTGTGTTTGTATGCTGGAGCTAGAGTCCGAAAGAGTAGTCACAAGCATCATCATTTCTCAGGGGGGTAGGGGGTAGTCCATGCAGTGGAATTATAGAGCAAAGATGCTCAACCTTCTCAACTAGTGACCAATGGAGAAAATTGCTTGAGGGGGTGGACATGATCCTGTGTGTACAGACACCATTGTGCCTGCCAATGAGTGTGTGCACGTGTACATGTACATGTAGAAGCCACAGGACAACCTCAGTTGCCTAGGCAGGCTGGCCAGAATATCACTGTCTTTTCCTCTCTATCACTTGGGCTATAAGTGAGCACTAGCACACCCATCTTTTTGTATACAGGTTCTAAAGCTCAAACTTGGGTTCCTATGCCTACATCAGCTTTTGAGCAATCTCCCTAGCCCCAGAAATAACTCTTAAAACTAGACCTACAGGAGAGCTAGCATTTGACCTGGCAAGGAAGGGATGTGCTTAAGACAAGACATAGAGGCTAGCTCCCTGGTAGAAGCCAGAGGCAAGCTGTGGTCTTCTGACACACTGGAGCTCTCAGCTACATATTTTCCAAATTCATTTGCTTATAGTGAACTAGCAAAGGCCTTGTGCTCCCCCTACACACAGTTCCTGAGCTCAGAAGCACTGGTCATCCTTATTTCCTTCTCGTCTCTCTCATCATCCACTTCTAGGCACTTCAGACTGTGGCATGGGCTTTGCATCTGGCCATAATATTTTATCGCCTAGTAGAAGATCCTCATTTCAGATTGCTGCCTTGAAAGTGAAGTTGACATTTAACACACCTTCTGACCAGAGCAACATATAGAAGATAAACATCTAAAGTCAACTGTTTCCTTTAAAGTTCTATTATAAAAAAGCATTACTGTCTTTGAAAACAAACAGGAGATAGACACGGTATTTTGTTCAGACTCTCAGGTGTAAAGCAAGCAGCTTGCAGAAATTCTATTATGAAAGAAATACCTAATAAATTTGTATATAGTTTCAAGTGGGCTATAATTAAAGGTTGTAGAGTTCACCTTGACCCCCAGCCACACACAATGTGCCAGAAATTTGGAGAGAGATGAGAGATGGTGAAGGCCAGGCTGAGAGAAATTGACAGGTTGTTGGACCCTTCTGAGATCCAGCTGGGTTATCTTCAGAGTGAAACCTCTGAGGTGGGCATCAGAGAGCTCCAAGGACAATTGGGTATAGAGTGAACCATGGACGTTTCATGACTCTAGTATGTGGCAGGCGCCTGTGAAGAGCACTTCTAAACCTGAGCATCAGTTTTCTCAGAACACTAAATGACACAGTCTGAACATTTCAACAGTTTTCCTTAATGTACTAGCCAGTTCTTCTCTAAGGCCAGACATCTCTCCATGCAAGATAAAGCAAAAGTGTAAGAGTTCACCTTCCAATATATTTCTGTGTCAAGACTTTGACTATTACACTTAGTATATTTTTAGCATTCTGTCCTTCACATTGTCTTTAGAACACCTCTTTCTTAATTAAAGTATTGGATAGGGCTAGAAGGTTGATCATTGTTAGAGTGCTTGGCTAGCATGGATGTGACCCTGTGTTTAATCCTCCAAATGAGAGAGATACATAATAGATGAGAGATAGAGAGATAGAGAGATAGATTAGGGTGTCTAACATTAGAATAAGTTACTCAATCAGCTACCATGTTTTAAATGACTACTCTAAGTAAATTATTGAACCAGGAGTTCTAAGACTTTTAGCTGGGCATTGTGGCACACATCTTTAATCCCAGTACAGAGACAGGAGTATCTCTGTAAGTTCAAGGCCAGCCTGGTCTACATAGCAAGTTATGGGATAGCTGGAGCTACATGGAACTTGGCCAAAAAAAATTAAATAATGTAGATATTTGACAAATATATAGGCATATAATTATGTCACACACACACACACACACACACACACACATTACTGCCTAGAGTGCACTAGTAAAAGGAACATTTGAGACTTCCTGGCTTAGTGGTTCCAGGGATTGGTGTTGTCTGCTTGGATCCTACTACTGGCAAGATCCAGTTCTCTGTGATGATTCTAATCTCCACATTTATATTGTTAAATTAACCACCTGGAATTGTTCATGGTGGGATTTTCTGTACTATCAACACTAACCAACATAACAAGGAGAAATTTGTTTCTTACTGTTTAGAGGTTTTGTTATTGTTGTCTTTTTAGAGCAAGGCAGAAATGAGTCAAGCATAGGATATGGCCATATTGTATCCAAGATGGTGTCAATGTTAGCTGCTATAAAATTTACCAACCACATGTGAGAGGTCATTTGTTCTGAACTCTCTTTTCACCTTTGCATTCATATCAGTCTGACCACATTTTGTACTTCCCTGGCATTCACAAGTGTCCTGGGGGCTCAGCTCAACCCTCTCAGCAGGATAGCATGCCTGCCTAGACTTAATAAATTCATTGTATAATTTATTTGTTTATTACCCTTTCTCTTACCTAGAGTGACACTGATTTTCCATTTACAGTATAAATGGGGTTGTGTGGTTTTGTTTTTTATTTTGTTTCATAATTTAAGAATCTTACAACTAAGCCAATCAGAAGAGGATATGATCTTTCTGCTTAAGAGGAGTGGTGTCCCATCTCCTGCCCAGGTTCCCAGCAGTGCTACAGCCCTTTGCTTAAAGAACGGCAGAGGCTCTGAGTGGTATGCTGGCGTGGCCTGTGGGAGCACTGTTAGGCTCACTCTCACCACAACAGTTGACTTAGGGTTTCTGTTACTGTGTTGAAAGCCCATGACCAAAAAGCAAACTGGAGAGGGAAAGGTTTGTTTGGCTTACATTTCCACATTGTAGTCTGTCATTGAAGAAAGCTAGGCCAGGAACAGAAGCAGGCCAGGAACCTGGAGGCAAGACTGATGCAGAGGCCATGAAGGGGTGCTGCTTACTGGCTTATTGCCCCTGGCTTCCTCAGCCTGCTTTCTTATAGAAGCCAGGGCCCAGCCCAGGAATGGCACTCCCCATAATGGGCAAGGGCCTCCTCTCCTGCCAATCACTAATTTAGAAAAGTCCCTACAGGCTTGCCTACAACCCAGTCTTAATGGGGGCATTTTCTTTCTTTTGTTTTGTTTTGTTTTGTTTTGTTTTTTTTGAGACAGGGTTTCTCTCTGTAAAAGCCCTGGCTGTCCTAGAACTCATTTTGTAGACCAGGCTGGCCTTGAACTCAGAGAAATGCCTGCCTCTGCCTCCCTAGGGCTGGGATTAAAGGTGTCTGCCACCACTGCCCAGTAAGGCATTTTCTTGGTTGAGGTTCTCTCCTCTTAGATGACTTAAGCTTGAGTCAAGTTGACATAAAACTATACAGCTCAGCAGTTACATCATAGTTGATGCTTATAACCCTGTCCAGAAGCCCAGCAACCAGTCCTATGGCCAGGGCACTCTTCCACCTTCCCCTAGCCCTTTAAAGATCTGCACTAGTCCTCTTGGGGGCATTTCAGAATATCTGTGGTAATTACACAACTATTTATGAAGCTTTGTTTGTGATGGGTTAATATATATATATATGTATATGTATATACATATATATATATATATACAATGCTTTCTGCTTATCATAGTCATAATTTCATCTTTACCCACATGCCATATGGCAAGGGCCATAATGACAATCATCACTCACAGATAAGGAAACCGGTACTCAGAGAAGCAGTCTACACAGAAGTGTGCTATAGTAGAGGAACCTTTGCTGCCAGACCAAAGAGGTTCTACTCCCAGCTCTGTCCCTTCCCAGCTGTGTGTTCAGCATCAGGAATCAGGCGTTCAAGAATTAAGAGTGCAAATTAAGCATCCAGGTAAATATGTGTAGGTAAATCTGTCCATATTTTCTATATGACTATATACCACTATTAAGTACATCTATGTTGCTTATGAGAAAACAGCAACTAATTGCTCTTCTCAAAAGATACATAGTCACTGAGAGAACAGGAGTCAACATTGAAATGTGGCCAATATTCTCTTTCCTGTTATCCGAACTTTTTAAGAACATATTTTCCATCTGCAGACCACTTAAGGAAACTTTCTGAAAAACAATGTAATATTTCACGGTTTTTCTCAAGCACTGATTCCAAAAATCGTTGCTCATTTTTTTTAGCCATAAATTACTGATGAGAAACTGCCAGTGTCACAATTCCCACATCTGTGAAAACAGCACCCATACATGGGTCTCCCCTAAAAGAGAGTGAGAAAGGGGCCTTGTGGGTCTGTGAGGGTTTTTCCCCTGTTTTTAATTGTGGTAAGATACACATGACCAAATGCACTGTTTTCAACTCTTTTGACATGTACAATTGGATGGTTAGGTTTTCGTGGTGTTGGGCAGGCATCACCCTTTCTGTCTGCAAAGCTCTTTTCATCCTGAAGAACTGAGCTCTGCACGCCATTATGCCACACTCGAATCAGTGCTCACGTGGACCAGAGCACTTCACAATTGGCCCAGTATGCCCTTGATCTTTGGCAAGCGATGAAGACATTTCCTCCCCTCCGGTGGCACAGCTCTGGGAACCCATCCTGCTGTCTATGGTCCCACATACACTTCAAGGATGGTGTTTTTCTCCAGTCCTCAGAAAGCATTGGAAGGGATTGTCACTGTAATTGTCACTTGGCCCCAGGCAGGAGCCACCAAGCCTTTTTCAACTGCTCACCCGCACACACAGTCCCAGTACATCCCGCCCACTCTCACATTCTGTCTCGCCCAAGCAGTCAGCCCCTCGGTTGGCACTTGGTCCACATTCCTCTTCCCAAGACGTACTTAGAGCACGCAGACTAGGGCTGGGGGGTGGCCAAGTGTCGCTTTAGCCTTGGGAGAGGGCACACACTCCATCTAAATCATGACTCCATTGAAGAGAGTCACCAGCAAAGTTTCCTTTCAAAAGAGGCAGCCTTTCCGTGAAACACCTTTCTTCCCTGGAATGTTAACTGCTCTACACTGGTTTTGCTCTTTTTTTTTTTAACAATTTATCATAAATTCAATGTAAAAACATATTTGAAATAGTGAGGCTGGCAGCGCAGCCCTTACTGCCATGCCTGGGAACCCAAGTTCAGACCTTAGAACTCACATGGTAAAAGAAGAGAACTGCCTGCTTGATGTTGCCCTCTGACCTCCACACAGCGCCACAGAGCACATGCATACGTGCATGCATACGTATATACATAAATGAATTTAAGAAACATTTTGATGAAATCGTATAGAAAAACTCAAGTTCTCAGATTTTTTTTTTAAAGAAATGATGTCTGCCACTTCCTCCCTAGCGTTTTTGTCAGACGGATCCCTTAGGACCACTGATGAGGCTGAGGGATTGGCTCAGTGTGCAGAGCGACTGTTGACTAAGCATGAAGGCCAGAACTGAGGTTCCGAGCTCCCGTGGAGACACTGCCAAAGTGACGTAGAGCTGGGACTCCAGTACTGAGTGAGGAGGATATGGCTGGATCCCTGAGGCTTCCTGGCCAGCTAGTTTTGTCAAAATGGCAGTCTCTGGGTTCAGCAAGAGACCTTGCCTCAAAAGACAACAGGGAGAGTAATAGAGGAAGATGCTGAGTATATCTCTGGTCTCTACATACTCATTGGGGGTGGTGAGAAGTAAGAGAGGAGAGGAAGAAAGAGAGCGGGGGGGGGGGGGCAGGTTTCTTTAAATTTCTTTTAGCCCTGCAGCTAATAGGGACCTTGTGTGACAATTTTCTTGGCTTGGTTTTTTTGTTTTGTTTATGTGTTAAAACAAGGTTTTGGTATGGAGCCTAGATTGGCTCCCCCAAGTGACCTTGTAGCCCATCTGGGAATATTCTTGTGATCCTCCTGCTTAGACATGTGACCACACACCCCATTTCTGTGTCTGTTCCTTGACCAGCCAATCTTAGCACTAACTGGCCTTCCTCCCTTAGTGCAGCTTCCCCTCACATTACCAACTGGCCTTCACCCTCCCTCTTCCTCCTAGCTTAGCCGTACTCTTACTCCTCATCATAGCTTTATAACTATAAATTATAGATGTTGGCCGTTATTTCTTGTGTTCCCCATAAAATGAGATTGATGACCCCCAAACCCTTTCTTTTTCCTGCTTCAAAGTCTAACATGGAATAGAGTGGCATATTTCCCCATTCTTAGCTATAGTCACTGTATGAATGTCTTAAGTCTAGGCCACTGTCAGATAGAACTTTTTGTTTAAAAAAAATTTTTTTTTGATAAAAAACTGTCCATCGGAGCTGCACAAAGTACTCATGGTGTTCAACTTTAACTCATCACACATAGCTGATGAATGGTGCAGGGTAAGAGCAACCATCATATCCAAGTCCAATTAGGCAGAACAACCTATTTTTCCAGCCAAAAAAAAACTTGAGAGTGATGCCTGACGCATTGTTCTTGCTATGCCCTGGGTCTGTTCTGAGAAACCCAGCATCTCTGTGAGGAAATCTGTTTTTGCAGATGAGGAAAATGCGGTTAAGTAACCTGCCTTGTGAGTGGCTGAATGCTTGGCCATATATATCTAATTGCAGAGCCCCTGCTCATAAGTCGAGCCTTCCTCCAATCTGCATGAGCAACCCCCACAACCCTCTTCATATCTGACATTCTGCTGCTCAGTGACAGGGACATTGCTTCTTCGCTGCTGACTATGGAAGTACATCTCATAGTTAGATACACGCCACCCTTTCCTATTCCGTTCATGCCCTAAAATGAAAGCATGGAAAGTGGAGGTGGGGGAATCTTGGAAAACTGGCAGTTGGGCTTCCTGCCCACTTACAGGAGACTTGTTTCTTTTGAGCTGGTAATTCCAGCAGCTGTGGGACACCGGCCAGCATGCTGCCACACCACACCACCCTGAAGGCACCTGCCTTTCCTGATCTTGACAGCTAAGCAGGATGGGACCTGGATAGCCCTGAGATGGGGGGGGGAGCAGCTAGAGTGTGAAGAGAGTTCAGTGTGCCTCCTTTGAACGATCCCACCATAGCCCAGAGAGGTCAGATGAGCAGCTTGCAGCTGGAGGGTCCCTGGGATAGTCAGTGTGGTGGCTCCTAAGAGACACTCAAAACTCTGCCTGGATGGGAAGAGTGCCCAGCATAGGCTGCCTGTCTCTTGATCCCTTTATGTCTTTGCCAAGCCTCCCTGCTGGCCATGCTTCATTGTCTGGTCCCTGTGTGGATGCTCTTTATTTGTCTTGAACATTTTTCTTCCCCTGATACTATAGTTTTTCCTAGATACTTATTTCTAGAACTTGTAAGAACACGACACTATTAATAGAATTTTTTTCTTTTACCCTGAGAGTATTTATAACCCATTCAAGGTGTGAGAAATGCTTCCTGTCCCACATTCTTACTAGATCCTGAGTCAGATGCCCTCTGAGAGTCACATGAGTCTATGAGCAAAACAATCATCCTGGTCCTCATTATAATAGATAAGAAAAGGAAGCTAATAGGCTAGGCGCTAGTCAAAGCCTGCCAAGTAGTTACTGATCAGCACAGAACTGGAAATTGGTGTTTTCTAATTCTTTTCATACATGGAACTACTTATTTTCCCCTTAAGTCTGTCCTCATCCATGAGAGAGAAAATTCCTTCTGTAAATTGGAACATAATAAGTATTTCTGACCTTGGAAGCCACGTGTCTCTGTCACAACCACTGAGATCTGTCCTTTGAGCACAAATGCACCGATAGACAATGTGTAGATTAATGGACCCACACATATTCAAATAAAGCCTTATTTCTAGATGTTGAAGTATCAGTTTCAATAGTTCTTAATCTCTCAGAATATATCATTTTTCTTTCTATTTTCTTTCAACCACTTACAAATGTGAATGCTGTCTCAGCTAGCTGAACACTGAAAATCAGGCAGTGGGCTAAATTTGGCCCATGGACCACATTGGCCAGTGAAAACGTATTTGGTGTAGCCAGCTCCCTTGCAGCTAACCATGAGTGAGTTAAGCCATAATGATGATTTAGAAAGATATTTTTGAGTTCTTAGTGCATGCCAGGTGCTCCGCCAGCACTGTCTGTGATGCCAACCTGCTGAGTCTCACAAGCACTCTCTAAGGAAGGTACTGTTCATCCGCATGTTTTGCAGTTACAGAAGAGATTATAGAAGCTACTGAAGATCAAATGATTCCCCAGAATCATGGAACTAGTGATGATGAATGTGCTTGGTGATCCAGCTCTATCGCTTATTATTGTAATTCTTGAGGATCAGTTAGCCTTTCTGGGCCTATCAGCAACCTCCCTGTAGTCTTTCTGGGGAACGTATGCAGTGGAAAGCATTGAGGAAAAATGAGAAAAGATGGCATCTTACTCAATGGCTTAGTTACCTATCATTGCATAGCAACCCACACCAGAACCCTTGACTTAAAGTGATTGTTGCATCCCCTGAAATCCCAGACATTGGGAAGTAGAGGTGGTAAGACTGGGAGCTCGTGTTTATCCTCAACTACATAGTGAGTTTGAATCCATCCTGGGCTACATTAGACTCTATCTTAAAAGAAAATAAAAATAATTGATATATTTTGCTCACGGTTTTGTGAGTTTGGAATCTGAGGAGAGCCAGGATGAGAAGCTGTTTGGTTCTGTCACTGGGGTTGTACACTTGGCTGCATTCGGTAGGTGGCTGGGGCAGAAGACTGCTGGGTGTCTGCTGGCATGATTTCTCTCTTCATGTGGCTTCCTTCCCCTTCCCCTAGTGAGGAGTCTTACCCTGCCATGTTTTCTCACAGCATTGGAGTTCCCCGACAGTGTGGTAGCCTTCAGGTGGCCCCGCTTAAATAGCAGCTAGCTCTCAAGAGTGAGAACACAGGAGCCTCCAGCCTTCGTCAAGACTCTAATCTCAAAGGACACTGTGCCACCACTATTACATTCAGTGATAGCACATATCAGTGCTATCATGGACCATCCTGGACTCATGGAGAATGGAGGAACAGAATCCAGTTCTCAGTGGAGGAGTAGTGGTCGTGGAGAGGGAGGAGCAAGACTGACAGTGGGAATCTTTGAAAAGAAATAACACAAAGTGAACTGGACCTCGGGTCTATGATCCATTGCCGAGATCGGCTTAGAGTCGCCTGATCTGTAATTATAGCCTCCATGGGGTTATACATGAGGAAGAGAGTCAGAGGGGAGGACCAGCCCTCAACCTGGGGTGAGCCTGTGGGAAAGAAGACATAATCAGGCCTGAGTTGGAAGCAGCCATACTCAAGCGTGGGGTAGAGTAAGGCCCCACAATCCAGGCCGCTAGCACACCTAGTCAGCTGCTGCCACAGCTCTACCTCCATTAAGTCCTTTAGTGTTTTTCTTGAAATAAGGGAATGGGTACAAGTAACGTGTTTGGAATGTGTCCTGCACGTGCAGGCACTTAACTCCCTCTCTTAGCCTAGGATGATGACTCAACAAAAGGTGGACACCAGAGTTCAGATCCCCAGAACCCAGACAAGAAGCCTAGCATGATTCCTTGTCCCTGTAAGCCCAAGCATAGCGAGATGGCAGAAACAGATTGGATCTCTTCAAGCTCACAGGCCATCCAGCTTGGCCTACATGGTGAAGTTTTAGGCCGATGAGAGACCTTGTCTCAAACAAAAAGGTCTGAAGGTACCTGAGAATCAACACCCAAAGTTGTCCTCTGTCCACCCCAATACACACACACACACACACACACACACACACACACACACACACACACACATACAAGGCTCTGCTATTAATATTGCCATTAGCTCCATTCCTTTACCAGGGAGGAAACTGATGCTTAAAGACGTGAATTACCTGGTACACCCTTGCAGGTAACAAAAGCAGATAGCAGCCAAGGCTTCCTAATCCCCACTTTATGTGCAGAGGGACCCTAATTCCTTCTCATGTGTGTGGCAAATACCAATTTCTTTAGAACCTAGAAATCCTCATTTTACTTTTTTTCTTAATTGTCCTCTCAGAATGCCAAGGCCACAAACACTCACATCTAGAATCTTCTGGAAACCTCTAACTTGAGTAAAATGTATCACACCAAATTCCTCCCAGTGGTTTTTCTCTCCAAACAACACTGCATGAGAAAAGAGGAGTAGAAGCTCTTGTTCCTTTTTACAGTCTATTTTCTAGTGCCAGTGAGATGGTTCAGGGAAAAAAGAAATTGCAGCCAAGCCCAAGGACCTGGGTTTGATCCCTGGCACTCATATGGTAGAAGGAGAGAATTGAAAACTGACTCAGGAAATACTCCTCTGACTATACAGGCACCATGGCACTGTGCGCTCCCTCTCTCTCTCTCTCTCTCTCTCTCTCTCTCTCTCTCTCTCTCTCTCTCTCTCATGTGCACACACGCACGCACGCACACACATACACACACACACACACACACAGCCTCAATATAATAAAAGGTTTTAAAGGACCTGTATCCATATATGAAGAAAATTATGGATGAAAAACTGAGCCAGTAAGAGAGAAAATTAATTGGGGATGGGGGAGTAGAATTAATATGACCAACTGACCATTTTACTGAACAGCCTTGACATAATTCACATCTCTAAGACTTCCTGTGTTGAAGAAATGAGAAAAGCAAGAAGGCATCAAATCCCTCGGCCAGCCCTGGGACCCAGTGTTGCTAGCACTTTGAGGTGGTGGGGTGGTCAGCAGTTTCAAAGCAAGGCAGAGAGAGCAGCACAGAGTTCTTAGGAAGCCCAAAATGCAGGGGTGGAGTTCACTCACACAGAGAATAAATCACTGCCTTGATTTGTTTTCGGAGACTGCAGAGAGAAAGGAAAGCCTAGGCAGTAACTAATGCAGTCGTCTGCCTTCAGATTTCTTTTGTCTTCCATCTTTGAGTCTTGCCTACCAGATTTCTGTTTAAAAAAAAAACTAATCCACCTTTTTTTTTTTTTTTTTTTTTTGGGGGGGGGGGGTCTGTGCATTGATTTAATAGTATCAAACCCTGAGGTCCTCATGGTCTGCACCTGGGTTGCTTTTTCCCCTAATGAAGCAGGAGAAGTGGTTTAAGCTCCTGCCGGGCTCCCTGTCAAAGCTACACAATGATTAACTCAGGTCCCCTTATTAGGAATGGGCCGAAGAAAATCCCTGAGTCATCAGCATTGGTGAGTGTTCAATGGAAAGATTACCTTGGGCACCTGAAAAATAATGGAAGGGCTCAATAGAGGGAACATTAAGGCCGCCTACACACACTAAGTCAGGTGGAGCACTGAGGCAATTAGCTGGGACATGGAGGCCAAAGAAACACTTTTGGACCTTCTACCCTGCCCGAGTCAGCACTATGATTATTTAAATCCCTATGTATTCTCCTGGAGAAACATTTTAATCTGTATCTACACATAGACACAAACACAGGCGCTTGCCCGTGCCCTCTTCTCCCCCCACCTCTCTCTCTCTCTCTCTCTCTCTCTCTCTCTCTCTCTCTCTCTCTCTCTCTCTCTCTCTCTCTCTCTCTCCCTCTCTCTCCCTCTCCCCACCACCCCCCCAACCACCACCACCACCACCAAAGTAGTTGGGCAGATTTGAGGAAAACACAGCTAAATGACAGGTCCAGAATGTAGCTCCTGTGACTTCAAGTCCTATTGGTTAGTCTCTTAGCCTTAGTTTTTTCAACTTTATAGTGGGAATGTTTAATAGGGTCCCTGTTCAGAAGGTTCACATAGGGACTAAATACAGCACACAATAATTCAAACTCATTAGCAGTAAACACTCATATTTAGGTTTTCACTTATTATTGCTAGCTGTTAGAAGGACCTGAATTTTTGAGCGTTTGGAGAGGTTGGCTTCTGTTTGAATGTCATGATAGGTGCCCAGAAACCGTTAACCTCTGCAGCCTTTGGTCTAGAGCAGCCTTACTTGCGGGCATGTAGCTGTGTGAGTCCCAGGGCTGCTTCCACAACCTCTCTTGATTTAGATCACCTTTTCTGTTCTCATTTCCCAGGACATGCTCCACCTGGGAACCAGAGTCAGAGAGCTAAGGAATACTGCCAGAGAAGGGGACAGTGATGCCCCCATGCAAAGGGCTAGTCAGGAGCTGTCCCAGGAAACTAGGGCCAGATGACGCTAAACTCCCTGCGGCTGCTTTGAGGGCAAAGCAGCCCCTCCTCAAAATGGATGCACACCTAGTACCTGAGGGCGAGTTCTTCTTCCTGCCTCCACATGGCTGGCTCCCAGAGAAGAAAATGCAGCTCACGAGGCATATAACTGAGGCAGGAGCCTGAGAAAACACCCAGAGTACTTGGAAATTTGTGGAGGAGGAACAGGAGTCTGCCCGAGGGTCCTCCTGCCAGAGAATCAGCTCAGACACCTGACAGTAGCTCTCTGAGGGAGATCCCAGCTTCCTTTTTTTATAGCGAGAAATTGCCCTAGGATAGAGGTGCGAAGCTCCTCCCAGCAGAAAGAGGAGCACCAGCTCTCTCCAGGGAGCACTGTTCCTGGCAGGTCCAGTAACAATGGCTGCTTGTAGTACTATTAGAGTGATTGGATGTACTTGGCTGGACGGTCTCATTCACTCCCAGCATCCCTTGGAGTAACTGCCCCCCTTACAGAGAAGGCTCAAAGGCACCAACCTAGAAAATGGGCTAAAAGCCAGACTTCTGGCCCAGTGAATCCTGAACCTATACTCCTGGACAATAGGAAGGCTTCTTTTTTAAAGTTTAAAAAATATTAAAGATATTACATACATACAGTCATACTCTTAGACACACTCATATTCACACAGCATATACACGCACACACACACACACGCACACACACACACACATACACACACACATACACACACACGCGCACACACACATACACACACACGCACATGTACACACACACACGCACACACACACACATACACACGCACACACACGCACACATACACACACACACACATACACACACACACATACACACACGCACACACACACACACACACGCACACACACACTTTAGATGTCCACTGATGAAAAAACTCCTTAAACATAGAAGTTTGCTTTGGGAAGAAATCTTTTTTACCCATTAAAGAATATAGATTACATATAATGGACAATAGATTTGGATAGACTTGGAGAGCTGTCGTTTATTTAATTCAGAGGCAGTGCCTGCTTCATTTTTGGAAAATCATGATGTGTGTGTGTGTGTGTGTGTGTGTGTGCGCGCGCGCGCGTGCACGCTCATCAGGGGGTTATATGGGAGTGAAAAGGCCAAAGAACAACCTCAAATGTTACTACTTGGGTACTATCTACTTTATTTTGAGACAGAGTCTCTCATTGGTTGGCCTGGAACTCATTGATTGGCTAGGCTTGCTAACCATAGAGCCCCAAAGGTCACTCAGTCTCCACCTGTTTTTTGAACAGGGCTTTGGGGCTCAAACTCAAGCCTTCATGCTTGCAGGCAAAACCTTTCCCAGCAGAGTCGCTCTGAAGCCTGCACACTTGGAGTTTGTACAGACAAATACAAAGTCCTAAAGGTTGGGGGCATCTGGTCATTCTTCTACCAAGAGTGCAGCTGGCCTAAAGCATCATGAAACTGAAAAGAACTGTGGTGCTTAAAGACTGTGCTCCTGATTGGCCAGGGAAGGGGATCCCAGGGCCAGGGCCAGGTCTAGAGGAGCAGGGCTGCTGCTCCTCCACCTCCAGGCAGGAAAAGAGAGAGAGAGAGAGAGAGAGAGAGAGAGAGAGAGAGAGAGAGAGCGAAGCAAGAGAAAGAAGAGGGAAAGGGGGCTGTTCACCATTTCCTACCTCACAAAGAGGCTAGCATGTGAGAAGAGGGCAGCCTGGGAGGTGCCCCTCAGCCTGGTAAAGAAACAGGTCTGCGACATGAGAAAGGGAGGACATGACCCTCAGAGATAGCCAGTCTCTGCTGGGACTGTGCTCTCTGGACATTTTCTTCACCCTTAGTCAGTGTTTTGGAACTGCCATAATGAGGCTCAATCCCACATGGATGCTCTCTCAATAAGCAAGAAGGTTCCAGGTTCTAATACTTGTCTTTCATTTCCCAAGTAAGGTGTCTTCTGTCCAGTCTCACTTTCCTTCTAACAATACCTCCAGGCCCCTTTCATCTTTATCTTCAATGTCTTTCCTCAAGTTTAATGAAGAACCCAAGACAATAATTTATCTCTTTCCGATTAGCCATAGGAATACAATTCCTGCCACCACCACCACCACCACCCCAAGCTATTTTTTCCTGTTATAATGGTGATTAGTAAGGCCTGGTGGACAGCCAGATAAAGACTAAGCCGAGAGCTGAGGAGATGCCTCACAAAGCCTGATGGCCTAAGCTCACTCCCTAGTACCTATGTGAAAGCCAGGTTCAGCAACATCCTGCTATGGTCCCAGTACTGACAAGGCACAGAGAAGGATTCTTGGGGCTTACTCATCAGCCAATCTAGCCGTATCATTGAGCTCCAGGTGCAGTGAAACATCCTGTCTCAAAAAGCAATTAAGTGAAGAATAATCAACAAGGCACCTAGTGTTAATCTCCGGCCTACACCACACACACACACACACACACACACACACACGCACACGCACACGCACACGCACACGCACACGCACACACACACAAGCTGGGCCTGGAGGCTGTTGCAAGTATAAGGGTACATGAAGTTTTCATTCATGCCACAAGCCTGCCTTGTCTTCCCAAAGGAATAGAATTTGTAAGGAACAGAATTTGACTGGTGTCACTCTCTGGATTGGAACTGTGTGTTAGTGGTAAGCGGAGAGAGTGGGCGTGTTTAAAGGTTGATCATTTCAGCTGTAGCAAAACTCCTACCAACTGCCAAGCGTCAACTTGACAGAGCAAAGGAGGTGGTTTCTCACTGAGAACAGCTCTTTTGCCAGCACCGACTCTGACCACTGATGCTTCGGCTCCCTTCATCTTGTCTTTCATTTCCCTGAGCTTTGAGAAGATGGGCAATTCCAGAGGGGTAGCCAGGACGCAGAGCAGTGCATGCACACCTGGCTTCCCTGCCTTGTAGCTGACAACATGGACACATAAATTCCTTAAACTTGAGCCCATTAACATATTTTGTGAAGTGAAAAAAAAATCATCTAGTAATTTGTAGATGTTACTGTAGGTGGGGGGGGTGGGGAACCTGGTGTGGTGGTGGTAGGGAACACCTTTTTGCTTGATTGGCTAGATTTCGGAATAGGGTTTGAATGGATACATTTATAGAAGGCAATTGCTTTGAGGAAGTCTCTTTGTGAACCAACAGAGGGTCTCTTCTCCCAGCAGTCTTCACCTAAAACTCAGCTCTATTTACTACTGTGTTGACCTCAGCAGTGTTTCAGTCAGGTCTGTTGAGTGCTTGTTCTTCAGCCTCCCTGAAGCCAGCAGCACTGGCCACAGCTTTTCCCCCCTGGTTCCTTCCCTCCAGAGTCCCCTATCCAAGCCAGGTAGCAGTTTGATGGAGATAGCTAAGCAAGGCTGAGTTAGTCTTGGCTCTCATGGCGTTTTGCAGAGGTTGGACACTGACCGAATTGTATTTGTGATCGGTGTCCCTGAAAGGCAAAAAAGGGTGTACTCTCAGGGAATCTATAGCAAGAGGAAACTGGCATCATCGAAATGCTAAGACCTTATCAGAGAAAAGAAAGTGCGTTGTCATTTAGTAGCTAATGGATGTGTGTGTCCCCGCCTTAACCCTTACTTACCGTGCATGTTCTCATGTTTCCTCATGTGATCAGACTGGCAGCCATACAGAGGAGAGAGTTTTGTCATCCTGTCCCAGGGCTCTAGAGACCAGACTAAGGGACTCAGGAGGCTTTCCCCATGGTGAAATCAACTTTTGATTCTCAAGGAGGAATTCTCTCTACACTAGACACGCTCCCTGGGATAATTCCTCAAACCCACCTGTGCATACATTTTCAAAGCACCTGGAGCTCACCCAGATTTGCTTGTCAGAAGCTTAACTTATGACAAGCAAGTCGGTTCTATGCTTATGACATACCCAGACTTTGTGGGGTTTTGTGCCATGCCAGCAACTGAACCAGGCTCAGAGAGGTGAAGTCAAGAGTATTTCACACAGTCAGCATCCAGGTCTGAGTGCACACCCCTTGTTTCAGCACTACTCTCTGTAGCCTAATAATGAATTTCATAGCTATCCCCTTCACATTTTGTATGTGTCTTTTACTGCCTAAAACCAAAAGGCACATAGCAGCAGCCTTAGGACAGCCATAAAACTTCTGCTTGAAAAACTTGAGGAAAACCACGCATGCCTTCTCCTTCAAAATCTGAACTATCAGACACCAAGCGTGGAAAATTTCAGGACAAGCTGCAGGCAACTAATAAAAACCTAACATTCCTAGAATGCTGATACTCTTGACTTGAGAGGACTATCCCACTAAGTCCAGGTTTAGACCCTCACCTCTCTCTATTTTAAAGGCATGGAGGAAAATGTCATACTCTCGTGTTGGCTATAGGATGTGAACTTGTAAACCTGCTTACTCACTCTCCCCAAACAGCGAGATCATGGCTTAAACAACACTAGAGCATTTAGTGTTTTAGTGCTGCTTTGTTTCTCCTGGCCAGCTGCATGGCCTGGCATGTCATCTGGACTCAGCTGTGAGCAGGAATCACAAACATTCACCTTACGTCCTATTCTCTTTCCTCCTTAGGTGAAGGCAGCTTCCAAGTACGTGGATGTGCCTGTGAGTATCTGAACAGCCCGTTTGTGTTTTGGTTTTTCAGTTCAGTTTTGTTTTGTTTTGTTTTGTTTTTTCTATTTTCGTGGGGTTTTGTTTTGGGGTTTATTTGTTTGGATTTTTTTGAGACAGGACCTCTCTATGTATCTGGGGTCAGCCTAGAACTCCCTGTGTAGGGAGGGCCACCAGGCTGACATGGAATGTGCTGAGACCCACCTGCATCTGCACCTGGTGCTGGGATTAAAAGCTTGTGTTTCGCTTCCACCCATGAGTATCTGAGCCTTGTGTTTTGTTTGATTCTATCTGTTTCTGTGTTTTGCCTTCATGGAGGGTGCTGTCTTCACACCTTGCCCCTGAGCTCCGTATTTCTAATATAGACCAGCACAGAGCAAGACTAGGACTGTGTTTTCCCACTGAAAAGAGGGTATGGCTTTCTGTGTTGGAAAGGAAGGACCAGTGTGTGGGTTAACCCAGCTCCCTCTAGCTTTTGTTCCTCTGGTTCCTCATCACTCTGAGTCTTTCTGATCATCCAGCATGCTTACCTTACAGCCCTGAGTTATAAATTTCAACAAGGGCTCCAGTATTTTTTGCTTTAAACAAATACATTCTGAATTTGTTCATTTGGAGGTCAATTCTGCAATTGTTTTAAGAAAAACTTACAAAACTGGTCATAATTAGTACTGGACTCATTAATGAAGAGAACCCTCAAAGTTCACAGAGAAGGCACTTGAAGTTGCCCAAAATTTACATTTAAATTGAGGTTAAGTACTACACATGAATGCTAAAGTGTGGGATTACCTGAGATAAATCAGAAGACATTTATAGACGGACTTTGCCCTGCCTATTAACAAAATAAAATTGGAGAGATTTTTAAATATATTCCAATAAAGGGGGAAAGAAAATGATGCTGTTTCTCCATTTCTAACAAAAGAGGTGTGAGTCTATTATAAAATATTAAATTTAGGAGCTTATCTCAACAGTCACTGAGGGGCTGGTACTGAGCGGTTCTCATTCTGAACGTGGTTAAGTACCCTCCTTGTTCAAATACTTATTTGTGAAAATTTGTTTTTTTCTAAAAGGATTTATATTAACATTTAAATTCATTTCCCCAGGAAGCTAAGTGTGTAATGGTTTATTGGCTTATTTCTCAAAGGAAGACAAAATGGAAAATTGGAGTAAAGGTAGCATTAGCATGCATTTTGTTTGTTTAATGAAAGAATGTACAATCAATAATTATGCTTGAATTTATACACTACTTCTCATCAAGGGACCCCAACTCCTTCCTGTAGACAGGGGAATGGAAAAGAAAAAAGGCTCACAAACCACAACAAGAAGGACTTTTTACTCTTTTAAGCCCCAAAGTACAAACTCCCCCTTTATATGGAGTCTCTTACCCTGCTCCCCTCTCTTTAAAAAGAAGATGCCTCACACTTAGGCATGCTGCATGCATTAAATAGGGCCACCCATGTGGAACTCACACAACCCTACCTGGCCCTCATTAAACATTCATGCAGCAAAGGGCATTTCATAGTGTGAGATGCCCAGAGCTGCCTTAGCCCCGCCCTCCACTGGGTTTCAGAAGTGTCAGGAACAGAAATGCCTAGCTCCCTGCACAGAGAGCTGAGGTCTGCTGCTGCTGTTTGCTGTATACCTCAAAACAGAAGGGCAGTCAGAGAATAACAGTAGGTTGGGGCCATGCTATTCAAGTGAGGCTCAATAAATTAAGAATTTTTATTTACCATCAGTATTAACATCAAACCACATGAGAGTAACATTTTGGAAAAGTCAGAAAAGGCTTAATGTTGCCAATTTCTTATGCCTCGACCCAATAATTCCACAGGCCAGGTCTAGCTTTATTTTGAAGATGGGGTAAAAAAAAAAAAATGGACTCAATACTAGTGAGAGTTTCCTATGATCAATAATCATAAAGACACTTGTCAATTGGTTGTGCTATATTGGTAACTTGAGGACGTGAAAGACTTAGCAGAGTTTCTTTTCTAGAGGGGCAAAGGAAAATGTCACAGCATGGCCATAGTATGGTTTGTGTACCATTGATGATTATAACAACCATTGCAGCCAAGGGTTGAGACTCACTACATGCCCACCATGTTGTAAGCCCTTTAACATTTAATCTTTGTAACTTCTCCATTTTAAAGATGGGAAAACTGAAATGGAGGCTTGCTAGCTCTAGGAGGGCTGGCTAGCTGTCAGCAGTACAGCCCACACTTCAAACTATACTCATCAACACCCCACCACACTATAAGATGAGTTTAGTCAATGCAAAGACACATGCTTGAATAGTTGGGCAATTATTCTAGTATTAGAAAACAGCATGATTAGTAGACCAACCCCATGATTGTACTAATTGTTAATGGCTTAGAACAATGCTACACTGTGAAAGTAAATTGATTAAATGTATACTTTTTTTGGCCAGCAACAGTATACTAAGTATTACAAAAATAAATAATCGGATAGAAGATCATTCTACACAATACACATACGTGTATGTTAGTATTTACATATAGAAAACGGCCATTTGCTTTTGAAGGCAGTCCTGTAAGAGGCCAGCATTCATTTCATACTGTTCAGCCCAAGAGGAAACTGAAGCACTCAGAAGGTTAAATAGTATGCACAAGGTCACCTGGGCAGGAAGTAGGCAGGGAAGAGTCGGGAATGTCGGATGAGGGTGGAGCCCTCTGCTTCAGTTCCCGAGAGGCAATGTACACAACAGCAGCCTTCCAGTGACATGTGCACCTTGGAAACTGGTTAAGCAGCACAAATAAAGAAGTTGGTGGGTAGGTTCACAGGGTGGGCAGGTGAGTAGGTTTGGTTTTTGTTCACTAAAGAATCAGTTCACTAACATACCACACTTATCCATTTCAGTCACTGGTGCCCATACCACGATGTACAACAGGAAGAAATGGCAAGAACTTGGGCATTATTTGATGACATTTTCTTAGATTTCCAGGTCCCCTCCCCAGAGGCTCTAATTTAGCAGCTCTAGGGCAAAGCCATTGAAATCTTTCTAAAATGTGTTTCCCATTCTTCTATAAAAGTGCAAAAACCAGTGGGCTAAAATCAGTAACTCTTGACCTGAAACACCCAGACATTTTTGTGTTATTTTGTTTACTGCTTGTTTGCTGTTTTCATAAGCGTTATTTCCCAGATTGCTTGGCAGATAAATTACAACAGATTCTGTTGGCCCCAGTATCATTTCTATAAAGCTTCATGGGCCCTTTGTCATTTGCAGCCAGGCTTGTAAACTCAAACGCAACCCTCTTAGGTTACACTCTTAGCTCTTTGTGTTGTATTGTGAGATTTCTGACACATTGAGTTTAGACCCATGTGAAGACCAAAGTGGCACTATTCCTCGTAACTCAGGACATTTCTCCTAAATCTAGAGTTTGACCCTTCCTTATACAATTGGTACTTATACTAAAGGCTTGCTTACAATGCCAAAGATTAGAGTTTGCAGTCCCTGCCTAGAAATATCTGATAGGGACAAGCAAAGATCAAAATGTCCCATTCTGTCAGTCTGTCCCAGCCATATCTAAAAGACACCAGTTAAAGGCTGATCCTACTATGGGGACACAGTGCTGATACAGTGCTTAACTTATCTAGTGATATTAAGTTGTACAGCCAGGTATGTCTTTCAGCTTGTAATTAATGCTTACAAGCCAGTTTTCTTACCTGTGAGCAATTTGGAGTTCAGATGTTTTGATGGGAAATCTACTTAAAGTGTATTACTCATCGCTTCTGCCTTTTATACCCCTGCCATGTTAAGTGATGTCCTGATTGTAACTGAACCTCTTCTTAGGGACTCAAGTGCCCCACCAGGACTACCTGTCCATGGTAGCTGCATAGTGATTTGCTCCTTGCAAGGCCCCTGGGATATAAGAACAGTTCCCGTTTTCCCCCAGTAATCCCAACAGTTGGTGAGCCTGTCTGATGTCCTTGCAGAACAGCATTCTCTCCTTAGCATGCTATTCTCAAGACAATTTCCTTCTTTCCTCTTCTCCATTCCAAGACCATGAAGGGATGGAAGTCCAGCCTTTTTGAATCAGATGTGGTACTCACATCGAAGAAGAGCAGTTGCGATCTGGAGAAAGAGAACTGATTGTGCAGAGATTTCATTCATATCTGTTTACTCTCTCCAACAAGACTCTTTTTCCTTTCTGAATCTAAATTAGATGCTAGTAGTAAATTTTAATACCAAAGGGAAGGGATCATAGTAGTTCAAAGTTATATTGCAATGTGTGACTTTCAAGACATTTTTTATATACATTGTTGTAGCTGCCAGTCATAATCCTTGAAGGTCAGGTAGGGAGATTTTAGTCCCACTTTGTGACTCCATAACTAGGGCCCATATATGTCCAAATGGTTTGCATAACTTTCACCTTGGGGTGGAGTAATAATCCATACAGTGAAATGAAGAGTCTAAAAAGGTGGTTACTAAGGAAGTTGGTCATTTATTCATAGATCTGTCCATCCAGTTAATCATTCAGGCCAGGCATCATTCCTGTATGCTAAGAAGATAATTAAAAATTAATCAAAGTTCTGCTCTTTATGACACTTATGTCCTAAAAGGAAAAGGCAGATAAACTCTCAACGTTAAAACATGGCACAATGTCAACTGTTGGTAAATGGCATGCTGACAGATAAACCCATAAATCAATGAGAATCAAACCAAATTGGTTTTTCTAACCAGGAGTTTTGCCTCTCAGAAGCATGCCCTTTTAAGGGAATGAGCTTTACTGAAAGAGAAGGCATGCTGAAGTTCTCAGCATTGCAAAGCACTGCTCCCAATATGGTAAGTTACTAATAGGTCGCTTGTACTTGGCCTTGGCCCTAAGATATACCCAAGAAAAGGCTCTATCTCAAGTATCACAGAGAAAAAGTGAAACAACAATAACAAGTTTCTCAGGATCCCCAGGTAAAGAGCCCATCCCTACTAGGAATGTCTTTTGATGTGCAGCTGCCAAGGGAAAAGAACTGATGGCCATTGCTCCCATCTCATTGGAGAACTGCTATTGTTTTGTATCATAAAACTGGTACAATTATAGGACCATCCTGGAAACTGCTCCATCCATTTGCTGAAAATTGCTTAGAAGTGTAACACTTGATACTGTGGCTTTGGGGTGTCCCTCATTGTTTTTCAAATTAATACCTTGTCATTGTTTCAGCATGTGTTAAGAAATGTTACTAGCATCCCGGGGGCCAAGCATTGGCCCTTTGCTTGATAATTGTAAGCTTTGTAACAGGGGAAAAAAATACAGTCCTACTGTTTCCAAACCTTCCTCATTTTCACCCTGGAAATTACACAGAAGTGTTAACTAACTTCAATTTGCAGTGCCTGACAGTCACGTCTTGTAGAGAAATGATACTTTGTGATCTAAGGTAAATCATAGTAATGAAAACTAATTTTTTTAGTTATTAGCAAACGTACATCTCCACTGTAGAAATTTAAGGGGTTTATGGCAGCTCTCCTAATGACCCATATTACAGTGTTTTAATAGGTTTCTTTGGAGATAACTTTGATTTCTGACATCTCAAGCAGTGTACATTCTGGTTTGGTTTTATTTGTATGGTTTTTTTCCACAATAAATCATTTCCTAACTAATGGACGAACCACCTGCCTACCTCTCAGAAAATCTAATTAATTTAAAAATCAAGCCCCCTTTCCTGTCTTTCTTTTCATTCATTCATTTATCATTCACTCATTCATTCTTCATCCATTTTTCCATCCCTAAAGTTCCAGGCAGCACTGGAAGGCAAGGGTCTGGTCTGAGTACAGTCCCTACAAACATCCCCCAGATGCTCTCAGGCTAAACTCCGCTTCTGTGGGTCTTGAATTGAAGTGAATAGTCACTAAGATAGGATTTCTGAAGTACTTTTCCTATTTTGTTTCACAGAGAAAAAGGGATAGCAGAAGACAGAGAACACTTAGAATTTGTAATAGTAGTTTATATTTAAAGCAAGGCCAAGCCGGGCGTGGCGGCACACGCCTTTAATCCCAGCACTCAGGAGGCAGAGGGAGGTGGATTGCTGTGAGTTCAAGGCCAGGCTAGCCTACAAAGTGAGTCCAGGACAGCCAAGGCTACACAGAGAAACCCTGTCTTGAAAAACCAGTAAAAAATAAAAAAATAAAAAATAAAAAATAAAGCAAGGCCAGAGCATGCAATTGGATGATCCAGAATTATGTCTATCAGATAAGTGAGACAGAGAGAGAGAGACAGAGAGAGAGAGAGAGAAGAGGAGAGAGAGAGAGGAGCGAGAGAGCGAGGAGAGGAGAGAGAGGAGAGAGAGAGAGAGAGAGAGAGAGAGAGAGGAGGGGAGAGGAGGAGAGAGAGAGAGAGAGAGAGAGAGAGAGAAAGTCCCTCTAAAATTCCATTCCAGTCTTCTGAAAAGCATGAGGGTCTACTATCAATTTCTTCTGGTCCAGAATGGAACAGAGGTGGTCATGAAAATAGAAGGAAAGATGCAGGGGCCATGGGAAGAGGAAAGGTAAGTGGGCTGACCAGGAACCCTCAAGGTCTGAAGATTCCATTTTCATTATGTTCTGATTTATTTGCAGAAACCCGGGATGGATGTGGCCGATGCCTACGTGACTTTCGTCCGCCACTCTCAGGATGTCCTTCGTGACAAGGTCAATGAGGAGATGTATATAGAAAGGTTATTTGATGTAAGTAAATGCCTTCTCCTCCTTGCAACCCAAGGAGGAGACCCTCCAAAATGTGACAAAATAAGAGACAGGAGGATAAGTCACATTTTGAGAAATTGGATTGGTCCTGATTCAAAGAGAATCTCTTCCTCTCCCTCTGCCTTAGGCTCTTATCTGTCCTGTCTGTTCTGCTCCCACTCCTGGTGTGGCTGTGTCTGGTTCCTGGTCTGTGTGATATGTGAACGGCACACAGCCTCCCGGCAAGCAGGCATGTTCTGCACGGAGCTGGCGAGGCAGACTCCTTGAACTGGCAAAGACCTTCTTCCATCCCCTTTCTCCTACTTGCAATCTGGCCTTTCATAAGGAATATGTTCCCACTGGGGATGCTGAGGCCAGCAACCACTATCCTGGGGGTATTGCCTCCTTGATGCCAGCTGTGGCATGCAGATGTGCAGTAAATGTCACATGTTATGTCTTCCAACATGTTGGAACGTCTGTAAAAACTAGACACCCTCCATCCTGGATGTTGCCAAAGGCCTTATATGTGAATTGCTCAGTCGGTGTCTTTTATAATTCGTGGTGTTTCCTGTCCATCTACCTACTTCAGTAGAAGTGGGTAAATGCAGTGAAAACCAAATGCAGTGAGCTGCCACATCGACCCACAACAAAACGAAATGCAGGCTTCCATGGGTGAGTGGCTCTCAGGAAGACTTGTTGCCACTGAAGTCACAAGGAGTCTGCATTGGTCTCAAACTATCTGCCTGTCTAAACCAAAGCAGATAGGGTTACCTCATGTAGCCAGGTATATTGCCCCTAGTTTCCTCCAAATCTATCTATGTAGAGCTGGCCAGAGTGTACGGGAGCTGGTGCCCTCGTCGTCAACTTCTCCCCCCATGAAATGTGCACCCCTCCTGTCCAGGCTTTTGTATTTTTTAGCGCCAGCCCAAACATTAATGTTTTGCTCAACTGTGGAACCCTTGTTTCTGTATTTTTCCTGTAATTGTGTTCACCAATTTACGCCGCGTTTTGTATGTTTTTGTCCCGTAGCTAAATGAGCTCATTGTTGGCACCGCTTTCAGATTCTGCAGCTTCTGACTTTCTGTGCTTTGTCTTCCAGCTCACTGGCTTTCCTGGTGTGTTCAAAAGGCTCCTTTCTGTCTTTCTTTTCTTCTCTTCTTTCTCCACTTACCTCTGTTCTGCGCTCTACACCCCTCTCCCTGCAGCACCTTCCTTTGACAAAACGCTTCTTACTTTTTAATTCCCACTTGTCCTCCCTCAGATTAAAATGGAACTTATCTCTCATGTCAAATGTTTTATCACATTATATCAAGTGGCATGAATTAGAATCAAATAATCTTCCTGTGTACATCTTC